>NC_134353.1:309836562-310436562 GCF_048569485.1 Anomaloglossus baeobatrachus
TGCCTGCCTGCCACAGTGGCCCTGCCTGCCTGCCTGCCACAGTGGCCCTGCCTGCCTGCCACAGTGGCCCTGCCTGCCTGCCTGCCACAGTGGGCCTGCCTGCCTGCCACAGTGGGCCTGCCTGCCTGCCTGCCACAGTGGGCCTGCCTGCCTGCCACAGTGGGCCTGCCTGCCTGCCACAGTGGGCCTGCCTGCCTGCCTGCCACAGTGGGCCTGCCTGCCTGCCTGCCACAGTGGGCCTGCCTGCCTGCCTGCCACAGTGGGCCTGCCTGCCTGCCACAGTGGCCCTGCCTGCCTGCCACAGTGGCCCTGCCTGCCTGCCACAGTGGCCCTGCCTGCCTGCCACAGTGGCCCTGCCTGCCTGCCACAGTGGCCCTGCCTGCCTGCCACAGTGGCCCTGTCTGCCTGCCACAGTGGCCCTGTGTGCCAGCCATAGAGGATGTGTGCCAGCCATAGGGGAAATGTGGCATCACTGGGGGACGTGTTCAATATAAGGTGGCCATATCCAGATTAAGGGGGCTAATTTTGGGATGAGGGGGCTATGAGGGACATATACCCTATATTATTTGTTAGACGGACACTGGCATTATAGGACGGACCCCATTTATTAAAAAATTCTCTATTCCTTCACCAAATTTGGGGGTGCGTCTTATAATCAGGTGCGTCTTATAAAGCGAAAAATACGGTATATACACATATATACATACACATAATAGATATATATATATATATATATATATATATATATATATATGTGGACATTTTTGTGTACTCACCGTAAAATGTCTTTCTTGGAGCCTTTCATTGGTGGACACAGACAGTGGGTTATATGGTGTCTCCAGGGGAGGCTTGACACTAGGTTTGAAAAAAGTGTTAGCTCCTCCTCCCACAGCATATAACCCCAGCTAGGCAGGAAACTAGCTCAGTTTGGTGTAAAAGCAGTAGGAGAAGGACAACCAAAACCACAAGGGCGGGAGCCATGTCCCCCCAATGAAAGGCTCCAAGAAAGACATTTTACGGTGAGTACACAAAAATGTCCTTTCCTTTCTCGCCTTTTCATTGGGGGACACAGACCGTGGGACGTCCCAAAGCAGTCCCTGGGTGGGAACTGAACTATTACCAGTGTAGAACATCAGCCTAAGGCGGGCTTTGCACGCTGCAACATCGGTAACAATGTGTTACCGATGCTGCAGCGATAGTCCCGCCCCCGTCGCACGTGCAATATCTAGTGAAAGCTGCCGTAGCGATTATTATCGCTACGGCAGCTTCACACACACTTACCTGCCGTGCGACGTCCCTCTGGCCGGCGACCCGCCTCCTTCCTAAGGGGGCGGGTCGTGCGGCGTCACAGCGACGTCACACGGCAGGCGGCCAATTGAAGTGGAGGGGCGGAGATGAGCAGGATGTAAACATCCCGCCCACCTCCGTCCTTCTCATTGCAGCCGGCGGCAGGTAAGGTGAAGTTCCTCGCTCCTGCAGCTTTACACACAGCGATGTGTGCTGCCGCAGGAGCGAGGAACAACATCGCACCTGTCGCTGCACCGGCATTATGGAAATGTCGGAGGCTGCAGCGATGATACGATAACGACGCTTTTCGCTCGTTCATCGTATCAAAAAGGATTTGCACGTTGCGATATCGACTGCGACGCCGTATGTGCGTCACTTTCGATTTGACCCCATCGACATCGCACGTGCAATCTCGCAACGTGCAAAGCCGCCCTAAGAGCTGACTAACAACTGCAACTGCAGGGAACACATAAACACTGTCAAAAAACCGAGCAGTGGCCACTTATAAATGGGCCACTGCCGCCTGAAGGACTTGTCTTCCAAGAGCAGCATCCGCGGATGCATGTGTATGCACTCTGTAGAATTTTGTAAACGTGTGCACACTGGAGCAGGTAGCGGCCTTGCAAAGTTGGGCCGCCGAAGACTGATGGCGGATAGCCCAGGAGGCACCCACTGCTTGTGTAGAGTGGGCCTGCACAGTGAGGAGGAACAACACATCGTGTTTTGTAAGATTCACACATGGCAGTCCTGATCCATCGAGGAATCGTGGATTTGGAAGCCCGGTCGCCCTTTTTGTGTCCTCCTGAGAGGACGAAAAGGGCATCAGACTTGCGCAACGACACTGTTCTGGAGATGTAGATCCGCAGAGCCCTGACAAGATCGAGAGTGTGAAGGGCTTTCTCAAAAGGAGTGGACCGGGGCCGGGCAGAATGACTGCAACACAATGTCCTTGTTCAGGTGGAAAGAGGATACGATCTTCGGAAGGAAGGCGGGGGAAGGCCGAAGGACCACCTTTTCATGATGGAATATCAGGTAAGGTGAGTGACAGGACAGAGCTGCCAGTTCGGACACTCGCCTGATAGAGGTAATAGAGACTAAAAAGGCAACTTTCCAAGACAGCTGTTGAAGAGAGATTTCTCTCAAGGGTTTGAAAGGAGGAAGCTGAAGTGCTCCGAGAACCAAATTCAGATCCCAGGGATCTAAGGGGTGACGATAAGGGGGGACCAAATGCGCCACCCCTTGAAGAAAGGGACGGACCTGAGGGCGAGAAGCCAGCTGCTTCTGGAAAAAAATTGACAAGGCAGAAACTTGTCCTTTAAAGGGTATTGAGAGCAAGACCCGAGTCCATACCGTCTTGCAAAAAGGCAAGAACATTAGGGATTGAAAAGGTCAGGGGCGACTAATTTTGACGGTCACACCAGGACTGAACTACCCTGGAAGAAAGATGAGACTTGGCTAGAATCAAGGATTCAAGTGCCACGCCGTCAAATGCAGCTGTGCTGTATTCTGGTGGAATATTGGACCTTGCGACAGAAGATCTGGGTGGTCGGGAAGACGCCAGGGAGTGTCGCCGAGAAGGTGGAGGAGCTCTGGAAACCAGGCTCTTCTGGGCCAGTCCGGGGCCACGAGGATCACCGGGATTCCCTCTGCTTTGATTTTCTTGATTACTCTCGGAATGAGAGGGAACGGAAGGAAAACGTATGGCAGGCGAAACTGCGACCACGGGAGGACTAGAGCGTCTGAGCCGAACGCTAGCGGATCTCTCGACCGGGATATGAAGGGATGTACTTTGGCGTTTAGCCGAGACGCCATGAGATCCACATCTGGGAGCCCCCCAACGAAGAGTGATCTGTTGGAACACCTCATCGTGGAGGGACCATTCCCCTGCCGCTACACCTTGCCTGCTGAGAAAGTCTGCGGCCCAGTTGTCTATCCCCGGAATATGGACAGCTGAAATAATGGGAATGTGCATCTCTGCCCAATGAAGAATCCTGGAGACTTCTTTCATCGCTGCCCTGCTGCGAGTTCCTCCCTGACGGTTGACGTAAGCCACAGCTGTGGCATTGTCTGACTGGATCCGAACCGGGAGGCCCAGAAGCAAGGGTTGAAAGGTCTGAAGGGCCAGAAAAATGGCCCTGATCTCCAGAACGTTGATATGAAGGGATCGCTCGGGGTGAGACCAGCGTCCGTGAGCAGTGTGGTGGAGAAACACCGCCCCCCAGCCTAACAGGCTGGCATCTGTCATGACTACGTGTCAGTGGACAGGGCGGAAGGACTTCCCCTGAGATAGGGATGAGACCTGAGTCCACCAGACGAGGGAGCTGAGGGCAGTCCGAGATAAGCGGACTGACCAGTCTAGAGAGGCTGGATTCTTGTCCCAAGAGGACAGAAGATCCAATTGCAGAGGGCGCAAATGGAATTGGGCAAACGACATGGCTTCCATAACTGCTACAATCTTGCCTAACACTCTCATCCCACTCCGGAGAGATGGGTAACGGCGGGGGGGGGGGGGGAGGGATTGGGCGGCCCGGATCAGGGAAGACCTCTTGTCTTCTGTAAGAAAAACCCCGGGCCTGAACCGTGTCTATCAGCATATCTAAAAAGGTGATGCGCTGATTAGGAATGAGGGATGACTTGTTGAGTTGAGAAGCCACCCTAGCCTTGAGAGCGTGTCTGGGCAAATTTGCACGCTTTCTGAGAAAACTTGAGGAGAGCTCCCCTTGACAAGTAGGTCGTCCAAATAGGGAACGACCAGAACGCCTCTGGGGTGCAAAATGGACATGACGGCCGCCATGACCTTTGTGAAGACCCGAGGCGCAGTAGCCAGTCCAAAGGGAAGGGCCCTGAATTGGAAATGACGGTGTCCTACGGCAAAACGAAGGAACCGTTGATGCGATACACATAGGGGAATGTGTAAATAAGCATCTTGAATGTCTATGGAAGCTAGGAACTCTCCCGGTTCCATAGCAGCTAGTACGGCTCGCAATGATTTCATTCGGAAGGTCCGAATCCATACGAACCTGTTTAGCCTTTTGAATTCCAGGATAGGACGGACAGAGCCATCTTTTTTGGGGACGACAAAGAGGTTTGAATAGAAACCTTTGCCGCGCTGTTCCAGGGGCACTGAAATGATAACGTTTGCTTTCTGTAAAGAGGCTATGGCCTGAAATAAGGCCTGGCTTTGCGTTGTGGACTTTGGAAGCCGAGAACGCAGAAACCTGTTGGCCGGTAGGGAATGGAAATCGATCTTGTAACCTGAGGTGACGATTTCTCGAACCCAAGCATCGTGAGTATGGTCTAGCCAGATATCCCGAAAAAGCAGAAGCCGCCCTCCAACAGGAGTCGGCTCTGAGGGGTACCTGGCATCATGCTGAAGGGGCCTTCGCGGGGACGGGTCCCTTGGGTTTAGATTGCCTGGAGTGGGAATGCCAGGAAGAGTCCCTTGAGGGACCGGATCCCCGATCTGAGCGTTGCGACGACCCCTGTGATGGTTTTTGGGGGGCGGGCCGAAAGGACTGCCTGCGCCAAGACGACTAACATTTTTGGATACAGGACGCTTTTGTGGTAGAATGGTACTTTTACCACCCGTCGTCTCAGATATAAGCTTGTCCAGGGATTCTCCAAACAGACGAAGATCCTGGAAGGGGAGTGTGGACAGGGACTTCGAGGCACTGTCTGCGTTCCATATCTTTAGCCACAGGACTCTGCGGGCAAAAAACAGCGTTGGCTGCCGTTAGGGCTGACAAACTAGCTGCATCTAAGGAGCCGTGAAGCAAGTAATTAGAGGCTAGAGAGAACAAATCAAGGATCTCAAGAGCCTCTGAAGGAATATTGCAAGAGCGAAGCAACTTGCGCAAGTTCCTACTCCACACACTCATAGCTCTCGCCACCCATGTCAAGGCAAACAGGGGGCGCAGAGAGGAGCTGGAAGCCTGGAAAATAGATTTGACCGCAGAATCAATTGCGCGGTCAGACGAGTCCTTGAGAGACGTGGTGTCTGAGACAGACATAACAGTGTGTTTAGCCAGCCTGGATACTAGCAGATCCACAACGGGGGGTACTGACCAGAGCTTAACCAGTTCCGATGGAAATGGATAAGCGAATGAAGGAGGATTTTTTATTAAACCTCCTATCAGGGTGATCCCACCGTTTTAGATATGATTTGATGAAAAATCGGATCCTGGGCAAAGGCCTTAGGAGGCTTCTTGGCCCGCTTGATTGCCGACTGAGAAGTCGGGTCCGAAGGCTGATCAGAAATCGACAGTGATTGACAGCCGAAATTAATGTGTCTTCCATATGTCTAAACTCAGAACGGACATTGAATCAGAGTCAGAGTCTTGGGAATCGTGACTACTAAAGGTCACGGAGCCTGAGTCAGACTGATCATCGTCCGAGTCGGACGAGACGTAACGGTCGCAATGGCGCCTTTTGGAGACAGCGTTTTTACGTACTGGGAACGAGACACCAGACGAAGGCGGGCTCCCCTGGGGGAGCTGAGCCGGGGGGAGGCTGTGAGAGCCTGTGGAAGGCTGGGATATCTGAGCGGCCAGGTCATCTAACCTCTTAGACATTAGAAGAGCCCAGGCAGGAATAACGTCATCAGACTGGGGTACTGCCTGGATAGTGGCCGCAGCCAAATCCACGGACTGCACGACCTCCTGGTCCGGCAGCGGAGGCTGTTGTGACACTGTAGTAGGGGCATCGCAGCCCCGGCATAGTGGATAGCTTCGGCCATTACAAAAACGAGCGTCCACAGGTGGTACAAGTATAGTACAGGTCCATAGAGGATGCCTGGGAAGCTTTATCACCCTTGCGGTTACGCATGTCAGCAACAGTTCCACAATAAGTACAGTGAGCCTCTAGCAGTATTATAAAGGGACTGTTGTGGGTGAGGAGCTGCTAGCAGTATTATAAATGACTGCTATGCAGAGCCGGTATATACGGAGTAAAGTAGCACACCCTGTCAAACAGTCGGTATATACCTACAGGCACAGTTCATATATACTGCTAAAAGCTGATATACACCGCCAGCCAGCAGACACACACCGCTAGAAAGACAGCGATATACCACTGAGCAGAGCGGTATATAGTGCTGCAGAATCGCAGAGCCAAGGAGGCGATCTCACCCGTGTCTGCTCCTCACATGTAATGGCGTCCAGTGTTCTCTGGCAGCATGGAGGGGAGAGATGGCCCACTAGAGGGAGAGGCTTCTAGAGCAGTGGAGGGGGCGTTGCTAGTATGTAGGCCGACGCCGGGAGCTAAAATTAATGATGCTTCCCCGGGATCACGGCCTGCATCGCCCCACCGGCGCCTTTCCAGGCGGCGGTTGGATGCAGGGGACAGACTCGTCGTCTCCCTACCTGCTCCTGGCTCCGTCTGAAGACGTGCCGGTCCTGGGATGCAGGGATCTCGGGGACGCATCTTCGGCTCAAGACTGAAGCAGGTTCTCGGCTCTGCTAGCCCTCTGGAGCTACATTTGTGAGGTGCTTCCAGGGAGCCTGGAGGGGTACGCAGACCCGACCACTTGGGCGCGAGGGAAGAGTGACGGCTTGTGCACGCCAGGTTTCCTCTGCCCGTACACGGGGGGAAACGGGGGTGGCAGGGCACCCTGGTATTGCCCCTATCAAAAATAGAATGAATAAGAAAAGAAAAACAAAATAAAAAGTAAAAATAAGCTGGGCTGAGGCACCTCTGGTGGAGCTCAGTCCAGACATGTCAGCCTCCCTGCTGACACTAGGAAAAAACAGCTAGTTTCCTGCCTAGCTGGGGTTATATGCTGTGGGAGGAGGAGCTAACACTTTTTTTCAAACCTAGTGTCAAGCCTCCCCTGGAGACACCATATAACCCACTGTCTGTGTCCCCCAATGAAAAGGCGAGAAAGGAATATATTATATAGTTTGGTTTCAGCTTTGCTTGCCAGTTTGATTGGTGATCGCGTGGATGCTCATATACAGTATGTTGTGCATATTGTGGTCATATTCAGACTAGTAATACTGTAAGCCCATATATACAGTATTCTAGAAAACTGAATATAAGTCCCCAAGCCAAATCTGTATAACTTAAAAAAAACACCTTTTATTATACTCACCTGCGGGTCGGTCTGGTCTGATGGGCGTTGCTGGTCTTGGTCCGGCGCCTCCTATCTTCTTGCGATCACCATCCTCCTCAGCTCCGTGTGGATGACTCGTTCTAAGTCATCCACACAGAGTCTTCCCACTGTGCTCATGCGCATTTCTCGTTGCCCTGTTGTGGGCAGAGCAAAGTACTGTAATGTGCAGGTGTTGGAAAAGATCACAGTATGACAAAGCATTTGCACTATAATAATTTGATCTGTCTTCAGCAGCACAGAAAATTGCGCGTGCGCAGGAGCGCAATGGAGGACACTGTGTGGATGAGGTAGGATGCGTCATCCACACAAAGCAAGAAGGAGGACGACAATTCCAAGAAGATAGGAAGTGCCGGACCGAGGTCAGCAACGCCCATTGGACCGGACCAACTCGCAGATGTGTATAATCAAAGGTTTTTATTATGTTATACGATGCAGCCTGAGCTCTAATATACATTATTCTAGAATGCTATATACAAGGGCTTACTGGTGCTGGCCGCAGCTTATAGGAGACAAATATGGTGACAGTTTCCCTTTAACTTTAGCATTCAGAGAAGCAGGAATATTAGCTCATCGGCACATGACCACAAGAATGCAACTTGCATATCTGCGATCCAGTAAAGACTAATCGAACTGGCAAGGCAAGCAGAGCCGAATTCCAACATTGTGCATCTTAATAGCAATACCGTAAGATACAATGGCTGACGATTAGCCCTGGTCCGAACATCTCCTTTGATGATAATGCATTGACTTTGTATGGATGAGCGTTCAAGTACTCCGATAGACCCAATGTTTCACAATCAAATACTGACCCTCTTAGACACCACAGATTGCAGACATGTAGCCACCACTGGACAGATGTAGCAAATATTATTATAACTCAAAATATGCCATTTTGATAAATTGTCCCACTTAAAAGGATTTAGGCCCTGTCACACACACAGATAAATCTGCGGCAGATCTGTGGTTGCAGTGAAATTGTGGACAATCAGTGCCAGGTTTGTGGCTGTGTACAAATGGAACAATCTGTCCATGATTTCACTGGAGCCACAGATCTGCCAAAGATTTATCTCTGTGTGTGACGGGGTCTTTACAATATCTTATCTTGCAATCAGGTAAGGGCTTGTTCAATGGTAAAGCATAACCATTGTTTTGATTTTTATTTCATAAATCAATCGTACACATAAAAAGAACCTTGTAATATATCTTATCAGACAAATCTGCTTATTACTCTCTAGAACTGATCGGTCATTATAAAAATTCTCAATTCTGAGGTAAAATCTGTATTCAGTGAAGACTTTCCCATTACTGAGAAGAGATGTCAGCTGTTACTAATGGGATTCTAAGAAAACAGGAGGAGGGGGCGGAGCTCTGCCTCTCGCTCCACCCTCTGCCTCTCGCTCCACCCTCTGCCTCTCGCTCCACCCTCTGCCTCTCGCTCCACCCTCTGCCTCTCGCTCCACCCTCTGCCTCTCGCTCCACCCTCTGCCTCTCGCTCCACCCTCTGCCTCTCGCTCCACCCTCTGCCTCTCGCTCCACCCTCTGCCTCTCGCTCCACCCTCTGCCTCTCGCTCCACCCTCTGCCTCTCGCTCCACCCTCTGCCTCTCGCTCCACCCTCTGCCTCTCGCTCCACCCTCTGCCTCTCGCTCCACCCTCTGCCTCTCGCTCCACCCTCTGCCTCTCGCTCCACCCTCTGCCTCTCGCTCCACCCTCTGCCTCTCGCTCCACCCTCTGCCTCTCGCTCCACCCTCTGCCTCTCGCTCCACCCTCTGCCTCTCGCTCCACCCTCTGCCTCTCGCTCCACCCTCTGCCTCTCGCTCCACCCGTCGTCATAGAATCTCATCAGTAACAACCGCCATCTCCTATGTCAGTAATGGGAAAGTCCTCACTGAATACAGATTTTACCTCAGAACTGAGAATTTTGATAATGACTGATCAAGTTTGGCAGAGAAAGTAGCAATTGTTTTCTGATAAGAAATATTACAAAAGTTGCTTTTATTCTCGAGTACTATTGATTTATGAAATAAAAATCAAAGCGACGGTTAAATTTTCAGTGTCAAATTACACCTTTTTGTGCCATGATATCAGTGATATATTATCAGAGTCAAGGTAACCTTTGCTACATCTGTTTCAAACTAGAAGTACACAGCAGCATGCACTGAACTACTGCACCTTAAATCTCACCTCTTGCTTTGAACAAGTCACAAATGTTTTATTCCATCCAGAGAAAATGTGTTTGATGATGCTGCACGAAGTTGGATCTGTTCAGGGAAGACAAACTCCAGGTTACTGTGGGGTTAATACAATGGACACAGAATAGACTTCTATCACAAAGCATTAAGTTACTTGTAATATAAGAGGGACAAACAAGCTGAGCAGCCGGGGGAAACTATCCCTGGTCAGGAGGTGCAAGGACACACATACCAGTATACACAAGCATACACAGATCAGCCATATTTAAAACCACTGATTGGGAAGAACATTGATTTTTTTTTTTAGGGGTGCAAAGGTTTCATGTCAAAGTGGTGGTGGGGGGTGGAGTGATCAGGCAGAAGGTGAGCAATCAGTTCTCAGTGATAAATAAGAAATAATAAAGGGAAAGGATCTGAATAACTTTGACAAGGACCCCTGTCCAATGCCTAAACAATGGGCATGTTAACACCAGAAAAGGACCTTGAACCAGTCAAAGAAAGATGGCCTGGTGCCCAGATGTCACCAAGATGGAATAAGAAGAGTACACAAGCTGGAGGAGGTAGCGAGATGCACTGGACAATGTTCTGCTGGCATCCTGGCACTCACGTGACAGTTAGGCTATGTGCCCACGCTGCGGAAAATGCGCGGATTTTGCCGCGGATTTCTCGCGGAAAAGCCACGGATTTTCCAGAAATCTGTAGCACAGCTACTCCCCAGCCATTTCTATGGCATTTGGGAAATGCTGTGCCCACGCTGCAAATTTTTCCGCAGCGGAAATCGTGCGGATTTTCGTGCGGAAAAATCTGCAGCATGTCAATTATTGTTGCGGATTTCTCCGCAGGGTCCCATATACTTACCTGCCTCACCGGAGTCACTTTCTCCATCCGGTGTACAGGAGCGCGGTGAATCCAGGTACAGGAAGGAAGAGGTGGGTGGAGCCAGCACGGGCTCCGGTCATGTGACAGCCGGAGTAAGTCAGGCCCGCCCACCTTCTCCTGCAGACGCTGAGAGTGTGACCCGGCTGCCAGAAAGCGAGGTGCTGCATGATGGAGGTAAGTATGAACTCCCCCGATCACTGCAGCACTTGTTCTGCATTGAAGATGCAGTGCCGAAGCCATGGTACTGTATCCTCAATGCAGAATGCCCGCACCATATCCGCAGGACATTCCGCAGCATGGAAACAGACAAAAGTTGTGGTGCTGTTTCCTGGGAGCACCTGCGGAATGTCTTGCGGATATATCCGCAGGACACTGTCCACGTGGGCACATAGCCTTACTTTGACAAGTAAAACCCACCTGAATATTGGCAGAGTTCACCCAGTCATGGCACTGGTATTCCCTTAAGAAAGTGACCTTACTGACTGGACTTTAACCTAAAGGACAAACTGTCTTGGTGCCAGATTCCGCAGGACACGCCTAGAGATCATGAAAGTCTATGCCTCGACTGATCGTGGCGGTTTTGGCAGTATAAGGAGGATCTACCCCATATTAGGCCAGAGGTTTTAATATTATGGCTAATTAGTTAATATATGTATATACTGTACATCTCTAATGTGTAGACATACACATTAGCCTGAATTAAATACATAAGAAAATAGTTTACAATTTATACTAACCGACTGAAGATGGGTTCTGTACATTGTGAGTGGACCACCTTCCTTTCACAGCTGTAGGACAGATCACATTACTTGTGTACCCAGTACCAAGCTGTCCATGTTCTCCACATCCAAATGCATAGAGAACTCCAGAAGAAGGCACAAAAGCAACAGTGTGCTGTCTAGAGGCAAAAATACATACAATGTTATATGTCATATACTGTATGTAAGGAGGGCAGTTGTGTGCTAATGCAAAAACCTTCCTACCATTTACATTTTCCCTTCCAGTAGCTAACCTCTATTCTAGTAATACGGTGTTTATCTTTAGATGACTGTACAAACTGCACAGATTCTGACAAATTTGATGGGAATGGCCCTTCTTGTTTCTGGCAAAGCAATGGAGGCCACAATAGAAGATAACTGTTCCCATTAGAAGCCAATTGGGAGATGGTGTTATCTGCTGGGTGACGGATCTGGCAGAGTGTCCAACTCCTTGTTATTAACGGAAATCATGAAGTAGATGTGAATAGAGCCTTACCTTAAGGGGAAGATGTCAGAAGATTTTTTAGGTATAAACCAAAAGTAGCACCTTAACCAGCGCCTGTGCTGCACCCCATAAAAGGTGCATGTTATCCCCGACTCCCCCGGAACAACCCATGATTACCTTTTTATATTCTCCCGTGTTCTATGTAAATCTTTCGGTTCGGTCCGATGGGTGTCCTTGGTTATGGCTCCTGTCCCTCCTCTCTGTGCTGATCGCCATCCTCTTGTGATGACTGACGCCTCCTGTGCCATCCATGTTGCCGGGTCAAAATCTTGCACCTGCGCAGAGACGTCGCCGGTTCAGGCAAGCACACCTATGTATTCGGCTCTGCCTAGAGTAGGACAGAGCAAAGTGCATCTGCGCGAGCCAGCAATATCTCTGCATAGACGCAAGATTTTGCCCAGGAAAGTCAATGGCACTGGAGATGTCATTAACGTCAATCATCACAAGAAAAGGACGATCAGCGCAGAGAAGAGGGGCAGGAGCCACAACCAGTAACACCCATTGGACTGGACCTAAAGATTTACATACAGCGCGGAAGAACATAAAAAGGTATTTGTGGGGTATACAGGGGGAGTCGTGGATAACATGCACCTTTATGGGGTGCATCCCAGGCGCTGCTTAAGGTGCTAGTTTTGGTTAATACCTCAAAAATCTGCTGACAGATTCCCTATAAATATTAATAAATGGTCCATATTGGCAAATAAATAACCTTGAGAAAACAAAAATTAAAAACAGCAGAAAAACTGTTACATTATGCAAAAAGTATTGCAGAAAAAGCATAATGTCGGCAGAAGAAAAAAAACCAACTCAATATTGATCATTTTACAGAACCACCTCCAAAAATTGAAAGTGAACAGAGTCCCCTGTTCGGGAACTATATTTTCTGGAATGCCATGTAACCGCAAAATGATTATAGAACAAGTTATTTAGGGTTTCAGACTCACGACAACCCAGACAGAGGGACACAATGACACGGGCCTTCAAATTAATCTTCAAGATAGCAACAGTTCAAGGCAATACATTCATTTTTAAACATTAGGGTCAGATCTTTACAATCTACAAGTTATTTTCCTCATATAAGATGGCTTTTCCAACTTAGAATGGTAAATCTGCAGAATATGCTGTGAGCCATCATATTAGTGGCCACATAAAAAGAAAAAACTGAGCCGGAGTATGAGCTGGTATACATGCAGCTTGTAAGCTCAGACACACTGGCCACAGGACAAAGAAGAAACAAAGCCAAAGTTACAGCAGGGGATACGTCCATATTATTTTTGTCTTTGGGTTTTTCTACATGTTAGTGGGTAATATGATCCCCAGACCCTTCTTAATCTGGAGAACCAACCTTATGTAACCATCTTTACACTGTACCTTCAATTATGCAGAAGAAGAATAATTGCTTCCCTGAATCCGTTTCATTAGCATTTTTGCATTCAATTGGATCAAAGACTGGCATTTGTTCCATGAAGTCTTTTAGATTTCTATATCCAGTGCAATACAGTCACATTACATACTAGAGTTGGAGACAGAAAGCCAGAAGACAGCATGGACCATGGCCGATCTGTGCGATTATGGAGAAGACATTACTAAAGAGGAGTATTATGCAGACTCTTGAGAAAAGTCGCTTTTCTACATTACAGGAGGTACACTTTTACCATCCAAATAACAAGGTATCAGTACAATGTGCCCTATGTAAACTTCTCAACATCGGCGAGTCCAGAGAATGAACTCTAGAAGATTAGCAGTTTGACTGGTTTAACTTTCAATCTCAAGTTAGATTAAAAGTTAGGATTTGGGCTCAAATCAGATTATGGATTACGACCTATTTTAACTTGACCTTTGAGACCTTAGTAGGAAAACATAACATGAGAGTTTTGCAACACACAGATTGCTTCCCAGCAACTTTGGTACAGTAAAGGCCCCTTTACACACTGCAACATCGCTAATGACATCGCTGTAACGTCACCAGTTTTGTGACGTTATAGCGACCTCCCCAGCGACATTGCAGTGTGTGAAACATCAGCGACCTGGCCCCCGCTGTGAGGTCGCTGATCGCTACACATCTCTCAGGAACATTTTTTGGTCCTTTGTTTCCCGTTGTGCAGTATGCATCGGTGTGTTTGACACCGTTACAACGACTTCATTAGCGACTTCCCTTTCAAAAAGCTGCTTTGACACGTCCCCAATGACTAGCTAGGTCATTCTGCAGGTCCGTATCGCTGTTGCATCGTTGGCCAGGTATGCCTGTTTGACAGCTCACCAGCGACTCACCAGAGACTTTGTAGCGATCCCGGACAGGTTGGCATCGCTGGTGGGATCGTTAGAAAGTTTCAGTGTGTAAAGGGGCCTTAATTGTGCAGCACATGGTTTACATCTTCAACTGCATGATTTGTGTTGGCATCCTTACCCCAAAATGACATTGTATTGTGCTTTTATACAGCAAGACCAGTATAAAGCTACATTGCTGCAATTAGGGATACAAAGTACCTGCCTAATGCATTGACACGTGGCAAGGATCTAATGCATTATTTCAAAGCACCTTGTCCACAACAAAAAAAAAAAAAAAAACACAGTTTTACTGAAAGTATCTCCCATTGGCATCTATATCCTCTATATCTTTTTCCTTGCCTTCTTACAGCTCTCCTTGCCTCATACCCATTTGTTTGCGTGTTGCGCTTCCAGCTCTGAAGGCTACATTTCCCAACATTAACAGCACTGGTTATGTGCTACCTCTGCCTGTCTTCTAGTTCTACCACAGTATAAAATCCCTGCTCATCCTAGCATTGGGCAGCTCTTAGAGCATGTCATACTATACTTTAGGGGATGCTAACTGGATCTCAGATTCTGGCGCATGTGCAGACCCATCATCAAGGTCTCTGGTGCATAGCCTATGCGCATGCACAGGGGCGAACAGCCAATACACATATACTGAGGGAGCCCTGCACTGATTTGGGATACATGTGATATCACTTGTGATGTCCCATACACATATAAAAAGCTTAAGCTCAAGGTATGGGATGTCACAGGAATCTGTCATAATGATGCAGTATTACGTGACCGGTATTGAGATCTGCTAAACTGCACCATAGTGGGACAAAAAAAAATTGTAGAATTACTTCACTTGTGCATGGATCAAGCTTAGACTAATGCTACAATAGTATCAAAAAGCCTCTAAAAATACTGGTGTAGTTCTCGCTGTCCTTCACTCTTCAGAAATGCCTAATCCTGCTGTACTATGACATAAGAAAAGTATCTCCAGTTCCCGACCAAACGATATGTATAGCTACACACAAATTGTGTGTAGGTGTACAGAGTAGTCAGAACTAAACCCAGTGGATATCAAAATTAGAGGATACCATATGATTTCCTAAATGTTAAAGGTCATTGTGTAGTCCTATGTGATTATATCCTAACATGAGTAAACTAGCAGTATTTTAAGCTTATTTCATAAATTTAATTTTTTCAAAAGCACACAAAAATGTAAATGAGAAATGAAAAAGAACATTGATCCAAATTAGAGAACACTTTTAGATGCCTGGTGCCAATTTCCTTAATCATCTGACAAACCCTATGTAACTGGCAGCCTAACTTTCCAGTTTGCACTGACTCTGCAAAAATGGTGTGCCGTTCCAAAGTGACTGAAAGCCTCCGAGAGCAGGTTGTCCAGATGAACGGCAAAAGGGTGAACCTGTCAGCCATAGCAAGAGAAGCTGGTTGTTCCAAGTGTGTGATTTTGAGAATATTGCATCTTTACAACATCACAAACTCTTTCAAGCCCTCCTCCCCAGAAGGGAAGTGAGTGGACGCAAGTGAGGATAGGATAATGTGGTGTCTCTCCAAGAGTAATCGTTTTAACACTGCAGATGGAATTGCTCACCAGTTCAGCACTGAACAGGGTAAGGATCTGTCTCGTCATACAGTGTCACAGCGTTTAAGAGCATTTGGACTGAAGCCCACTCTGCAGTGACCCAATCTCTCATTAACAGAAAGAATCAAAAGGCTAAACTCACTTTTGGTGAGGAGCATGTTGTGTGGACAGAGGAGAACTGGTCCAAAGTACATTTTAGTGATGGAAGCAAGTTTAGATTATTTGGGTCTGATGGGAAACATTATGCTCGTCGACAAACTGGGGAAAGACTGAACCCAAAGTGTGTTAAGAAGTCAATGAAAGGTGGTGGAGGAAGTGTCAGGATTTGGGAAATGTCTTCTGCAGCAGGAGTTGGACCTCTCATACAGCTAGTGAATTTAAGTGTGTATCAGAACCTTCTTCAAGAACATGTGGTTCCTTTCTTGTGTTCATCACTCAGTCAGCCAGCAATTTTCATGCAGGACAATGCCCCCTGTCACAGCAAAATAGGTAAAGCCGTTCCTTGAAACAATAAAATGGCCAACCCAGAGTCCTGATCTAAACCCAGTAGAAAACCTATAAAAAATCCTTGGCGACAAAGTCATGGCCAAGAAACCCACAACAGTCAAAGAACTCTGGAAGAGACTGGAAGAAGAGTGGACCAAAATCACACCAGAGCAGTGTGAGAGACTAGTGATGTCCTGTGGCCGCAGATGTGCTGAAGTCATTCAAAGCAAAGGCCTGTACACTTCCTACTGATTGGTGACTGTTCAGAAAATTTAGTGATCTATCTCTGTGTTACAGTCGTTGTTGTTCTCTAATTATGATCATCACGTTTTGGGCAAAGAAGGGAATTTTGTTTACTTACCGTAAATTCCTTTTCTTCTAGCTCTAATTGGGAGACCCAGACAATTGGGTGTATAGGCTATGCCTCCGGAGGCCGCACAAAGTACTACACTTAAAAGTGTTAGGCCCCTCCCCTTCTGCCAATACACCCCCCGTGCTCCCACGGGCTGCTCAGTTTTGGTGCAAAAGCAAGAAGGAGGAAAAAATAATTATAAACTGGTTTAACTTCAATCCGAAGGAAACTCGGAGAACTGAAACCATTCAACATGAACAACATGTGTACACAAAAAAAAACAGGGGCGGGTGCTGGGTCTCCCAATTAGAGCTAGAAGAAAAGGAATTTACGGTAAGTAAACAAAATTCCCTTCTTTTTCGCTCTATTGGGAGACCCAGACAATTGGGACGTCCAAAAGCAGTCCCTGGGTGGGTAAAATAATACCTCGTAAGAGAGCCGTAAAACGGCCCTTTCCTACAGGTGGGCAACCGCCGCCTGAAGGACTCGTCCACCTAGGCTGGCATCCGCCGCAGCATAGGTATGCACCTGATAGTGCTTCGTGAAAGTGTGCAGGCTCGACCAGGTAGCCGCCTGACACACCTGTTGAGCCGCAGCCTGGTGCCTCAAAGCCCAGGACGCTCCCACGGCTCTGGTAGAATGGGCCTTCAGCCCTGAGGGAACCGGAAGCCCAGCCGAACGGTAAGCTTCGATAATTGGCTCCTTGATCCACCGAGCCAGGGTTGATTTGGAAGCCTGTGACCCTTTACGCTGGCCAGCGACAAGGACAAAGAGTGCATCCGAGCGGCGCAGGGGCGCCGTACGAGAAATGTAGAGTCTGAGTGCTCTCACCAGATCTAACAAGTGCAAATCCTTTTCACATTGGTGAACTGGATGAGGATAAATAGAGGGTAAGGAAATATCCTGATTGAGATGAAAGGGGGATACCACCTTAGGGAGAAACTCGGGAACCGGACGTAGAACCACCTTGTCCTGGTGAAAAACCAGAAAAGGGGCTTTGCATGACAGCGCTGCTAGCTCAGACACTCTCCGAAGTGAAGTGACTGCTACTAGAAAAACCACTTTCTGCGAAAGGCGTGAGAGAGAAATATCTCTCATTGGCTCGAATGGTGGTTTCTGAAGAACCATCAGCACCCTGTTTAGATCCCAGGGTTCTAACGGCCGCTTGTAAGGTGGAACGATGTGACAAACACCCTGCAGGAACGTGCGTACCTGTGGAAGTCTAGCTAGGCGCTTCTGGAAAAACACAGAGCGCTGAAACTTGTCCCTTAAGGGAACCGAGCGACAAACCCTTTTCCCGTCCAGATTGAAGGAAGGACAGAAAAGTAGGTAATGCAAATGGCCAGGGAGAAAAACCCTGAGCAGAGCACCACGACAGGAAAATTTTCCACGTCCTGTGATAAATCTTGGCGGACGTTGGTTTCCTAGCCTGTCTCATAGTGGCAATGACTTCTTGAGATAACCCTGAGGACGCTAGAAGCCAGGACTCAATGGCCACACAGTCAGGTTGAGGGCCGCAGAATTCAGATGGAAAAACGGCCCTTGAGACAGCAAGTCTGGTCGGTCTGGTAGTGCCCACGGTTGGCCGACCGTGAGATGCCACAGATCCGGGTACCACGACCTCCTCGGCCAGTCTGGAGCGACGAGGATGGCGCGGCGGCAGTCGGCCCTGATCTTGCGTAACACTCTGGGCAACAGTGCCAGCGGAGGAAACACATAAGGGAGCTGAAACTGCGACCAATCCTGAACTAAGGCGTCTGCTGCCAGAGCTCTGGGATCTTGAGACCGTGCCATGAACGTTGGTACCTTGTTGTTGTGCCGGGACGCCATGAGGTCGACGTCCGGCACCCCCCAGCGGCAACAGATCTCCTGAAACACGTCCGGGTGAAGGGACCATTCCCCTGCGTCCATGCCCTGGCGACTGAGATAATCTGCTTCCCAGTTTTCCACGCCTGGGATGTGAACTGCGGATATGGTGGAGGCCGTGGCTTCCACCCACATCAAAATCCGCCGGACTTCCTGGAAGGCTTGTCGACTGCGTGTGCCGCCTTGGTGGTTGATGTATGCCACCGCTGTAGAATTGTCCGACTGAATTCGGATCTGCTTGCCTTCCAGTCACTGCTGGAACGCTTTCAGGGCAAGATACACTGCCCGAATTTCCAGAACATTGATCTGAAGCGAGGACTCTTGCCGGGTCCACGTACCCTGAGTCCTGTGGTGGAGAAAAAACCGCTCCCCACCCTGACAGACTTGCGTCCGTCGTGACTACTTCCCAGGATGGGGGTAGGAAGGATTTCCCCTTCGACAATGAAGTGGGAAGAAGCCACCACCGAAGGGAAGCTTTGGTCGCCTGAGAGAGGGAGACGGTCCTGTCGAGGGACGTCGGCTTCCTGTCCCATTTGCGTAGGATGTCCCATTGAAGAGGACGCAGGTGAAACTGCGCGAAAGGGACTGCTTCCATTGCTGCCACCATCTTCCCCAGGAAGTGCATGAGGCGCCTCAAGGGGTGTGACTGGCCTTGAAGGAGAGATTGTACCCCTGTCTGTAGTGACCGCTGCTTGATCAGCGGAAGCTTCACTATCGCTGAGAGGGTATGAAACTCCATGCCAAGGTATGTGAGCGATTGGGCCGGTGTCAGATTTGACTTTGGAAAATTGATGATCCACCCGAAACTCTGGAGAGTCTCCAGGGTAGCGTCGAGGCTGTGTTGGCATGCCTCTAGAGAGGGTGCCTTGATCAACAGATCGTCCAAGTACGGGATCACCGAGTGACCCTGAGAATGGAGGACCGCTACTACAGTAGCCATAACCTTGGTGAAAACCCGTGGGGCTGTTGCCAGGCCGAATGGCAGTGCCACGAACTGCAGGTGTTCGTTTCCTATGGCGAAGCGCAAGAAGCGCTGGTGCTCTGGGGCAATCGGAACGTGGAGATAAGCATCTTTGATATCGATCGATGCAAGGAAATCTCCTTGGGACATTGAGGCGATGACGGAGCGAAGGGATTCCATCCGGAACCGCCTGGTCTTTACGTGTTTGTTGAGAAGTTTCAGGTCTAGGATAGGACGGAAAGACCCGTCCTTCTTTGGGACCACAAACAAGTTGGAGTAAAAACCGTGGCCCTGTTGATGAAGAGGAACAGGGACCACCACTCCTTCTGCCTTCAGAGTGCCCAGCGCCTGCAGAAGAGCCTCGGCTCTCTCGGGAGGCGGAGAAGACCTGAAGAATCGAGTCGGGGGACGAGAGATGAACTCTATCTTGTAACCGTGAGACAGAATGTCTCTCACCCAGCGGTCTTTTATTTGTGGCAGCCAGGTGTCGCAAAAGCGGGAGAGCCTGCCACCGACCGAGGATGCTACTAGAGGAGGTAGAAGTCATGAGGCAGCCGCTTTGTTAGCGGTGCTCCCAATGGCCTTTTTAGGACGTGACTTAGACCGCCATGCATCAGAGTTCCTTTGTTCTTTCTGAGACCTTTTGGACGAGGAGAATTGGGACCTGCCCGCGCCCCGAAAGGACCGAAACCTCGACTGCCCTCTCCTCTGTTGGGAGAGGTTCTGCTTGGGCTGGGGTAAGGATGTATCCTTTCCCTTGGATTGTTTGATGATTTCATCCAGGCGCTCGCCAAAGAGCCTGTCGCCAGAAATTGGCAAACCGGTTAAACGCTTTTTTGGAAGCGGAATCTGCCTTACACTCCCGTAGCCACAAGGCCCTGCGGACTACTACCGAATTGGCGGTCGCAACTGCCGTACGGCTCACAGAGTCCAGGACAGCATTCATAGCGTAAGACGCAATTGCCGAGGTCTGGGAGGTAATGGAAGCCACTTGTGGCGCGGCCGCTTCAATTTTCGCTTGACCTGCTAATATAGCTTGTAGCGCCCATACGGCTGCGAATGCTGGGGCAAAAGAAGCTCCGATAGCTTCATAGATGGATTTCATCCAGAGCTCCATCTGCCTGTCAGTGGCATCTTTAAGCGAGGCCCCATCTTCCACTGCAAGTATGGATCTAGCCGCCAGTCTGGAGATTGGAGGATCCACTTTGGGACATTGAATCCAACCTTTAACCACTTCCGGGGGAAAAGGATAACGTGTATCCTTAAGGCGCTTAGAGAAACGCTTATCCGGACAAGCATGGTGATTCTGGATTGCCTCTCTGAAATCAGAGTGGTCTAGAAACATACTCTGTGTACGCTTGGGGAACCTGAAGCGAAATTTCTCCTGCTGAGAATCAGACTCCTCCGCCGGAGGGGCTGAGGGAAGAATATCCAGCAACTGATGAATGGATGCAATAAGATCATTCACTATGGCGTCCCCGTCTGGAGAATTAAGATTGAGAGCGCTCCCAGGATCAGAATCCTGATCAGCTGTTTCCGCATCATCAACCAGAGAATCCCCCCCGCTGAGACCCTAAACAATATGATGTCGAGGGAAATTCTAAGCGGGCTCGCTTAGACGATCTGGGGCTAGGTTCTAAGTCCGAACCCTCCGTCTGGGATGTATGAGATACCCCGTGAGGACATTGTTGGTCCAACTGAGGGGGGTCAGGGAACAATGATTCAACAGAGTCCCTTTGCTGAGATACCGGTCTGGACTGCAAGGCTTCTAGTATCTTAGCCATAGTCTCAGAGAGTTGATCCTTAAAGGCTGCAAACTCAGTCCCCGTCACCTGGACAGTGTCAACAGGTGGCTCCCCCTGGGCCCCTCTTAGCAGAGGATCCGGCTGAGGAAGTGTCACAGGGGTCGAACACTGTACACAATGAGGGTCAGTGGAACCTGCCTGTAGCTGGGTCTTACATACGGCGCAGGCAACATAATAAGCCTGTGTTTTGGCACCCCTGCCTTTTATGGGCGCCATGCTATAGTTTTCCCTGAGTAACACAATAGGGTATATAGCCAGAAAGAACTGTGCTCATACAGTGTAAATTATATACAGTACACAAATAATGTACCCATACAATACAGCACCATGGGGCTAGCACCACATGTGCTGTTTACCAGCCGCCTAAGTGGTTGTGAGGCCACCAGAGACCGTGTCTGGGTCTCCCATGAATATGTCCCTCTCTGCAGCGTCGGTGGAGCTGACAGGAATGGCTGCGGCGTCCTGACGAGCTGAGGAAGCTGTGGGCGTGGCCTAGAAAGAGCGCGAAACGGGCGCTCATACTGTGTACAGTGAGGGGAGTGGAGCATGTAAATCATACTCCAGCCCTCATTGCTGCTCGCTCCGTGCAGCGTCCCGCCCTTCCCCTGCCTGTCAGGGCTGAGGGCGGGAGAAAAAAAGGGAAACTAGGCCGCAATGAAGCCGGGGACTGTAGTAATAAGCGCGGCCGCCGTATAAGCGCGGTCGCGTGAAAGTCCCCGGCGAACTACAAGTCCCAGCCGCGCCGCAGTGTCCCGTGGCAACGGCGGTCAGTGCGGTAGCCCTTACATATAAACACACTCAGCGACGCTGAGTGTGTAATGGCACATATAGACCCGGTCAGCGCCGCGGTCCCCGGTGCACTAGCACACCCAGCAAAGCTGAGGTGATGCCGTGCGCGGTCCCCATAGGGATACAGAGTACCTTTAAGATGCAGGGCCATGTCCCTGAACGGTATCGGCTCCTATCCATCAGGCTCCACAGGAGTTGTGGATGAAGCCCGGTCTCAGTGCCTGGAGACCGATAAGATCCCACTTCACCCAGAGCCCTAAGGGGGATGGGGAAGGAAAAACAGCATGTGGGCTCCAGCCGCCGTACCCGCAATGGATACCTCAACCTTAACAACACCGCCGACAAAAGTGGGGTGAGAAGGGAACATGCTGGGGGCCCTATATGGGCCCACTTTTCTTCCATCCGACCTAGTCAGCAGCTGCTGCTGACTAATCTGTGGAGCTGTGCTGTGCGTGTCTGACCTCCTTCGCACAAAGCAAAAAACTGAGCAGCCCGTGGGAGCACGGGGGGTGTATTGGCAGAAGGGGAGGGGCCTAACACTTTTAAGTGTAGTACTTTGTGCGGCCTCCGGAGGCATAGCCTATACACCCAATTGTCTGGGTCTCCCAATAGAGCGAAAAAGAAATAAAGGTTTTATGTTGATGAACTTTGGATCTTTTTTAAAACACTGTTGTAGTGGCATGGTGTACCCCTTACAGAAAAGCCTTCAAATGTTAATCAATGTAGATTACATTCTTTCTGAAAAAAGCAAGTGATCATATATTGTTCTCTAATTTTGATCTCCAGTGTATATGTGTGGTGCCCTGGACAAGCCAGGGGCCACAGGTAACTACACCACCCCACCCTACACCCCGGTTAGGCACATCTAAGCCAGACACAAAACCCTTGTTGTCTTCCCCTGGGGCTGATGTCCACACCAGGGGGTGGAGCCAGGCGGTTGGTCTCCACCCACCGAGGAGTTCACAGTCCTGGAGGAGGGAAAAGGTGCAGTTGAGTTTTGACAGTGAAAGTGGAAGGAGGGAGAGTGAGCAGTAGTGAAGTGGCAAGAGAGCAGACTGAAGTGAGTCCGGGTGTGTGGCCCGGACAGAGCAGCAAGGTTGGCAGACGGTGGTGACCGTCTGCAGGAGTGGCCTATCGGAGTTTGCCGTAAGGACCGTGGACGGGCGGTGGCCCGGCGGTACCGGACCGGTACACAAGGAGAAGCCAGCACCATTGGCAGGGGCTTTTCAGACCCCGGCAAGGCTAGGAGTCGCCGTGAATTTGCCAAATCCGTTAGTGAAGGGGACCTCCTGGGTTTCCAAACAGTCAAGTCCCGACAGAAGGCAACCATCCAACCGTGAAGGGGAGACGGAGACACCGCCAAGGGCAACCGTTTCCCAGGGCCAGCGCGGGCAAAAGGGGCTCCTCCGGCCCACATCCAAGTCGGGGAGCGGGTTACCAGTGGGAACCCATCGGAATCAACATAGAACATAGGTGCAGGGAGAGACAGTCATCACTAACCTACGGGGAAGAAACAACCGCAGCCGTCTGGGGGACCCGTCCATCCAGCCGTGTGTTTTACCGAGAACTGTGTCATCGTCTCAGGCTGAGTGAGTACCCCCGTGCCGTACGGCACAGCGCTGCCCCTGCGACCCTGCACCTCACCAGGCCCCGCAACCCGCCTGCCATCCAGCCCTACCCCATCACCGGGCCCCGGGACAACCAACCCCCTACCCACGGAGGGGAGAAATAACAACTCAGCTGCTCCCTGTCATCGCTCCCGGGATCCCCGTTCAGAGCAGCGGTGGTGTCACCAAAATCACCACAACCGTGGGTGGCGTCACGGACAATATCCATAATCAACACCCCCACAACCAATCACCCCCCTTTTCACTCACGGGCGAGGAACGCTGCTCGAGTCCCCGGGATCCGGCCCACCGCTCGAGCCACCATCGAGCAGCAGCAGCGGCCGCAGCAGCAGCGGCAGCCGGACCCGAGCAGTGGGAGAGCGTAGCGTCCCCTCCTCCGCCCGCGACATATGTACTTCCTTTAGTAAATTGTAGAAACTCAATAGCTTTACCTGCAGTCCTATGCAAGTAAAAAAAAAAAAAAAAAAATCAAAACCGAACACTATAGCACAATTTGTTGTACCAGAATGAAAATAAATAACCATCTGTATTAGAAAGGACCAGATTTTGGGCCATGGATTGTGTAAGCTCACCTTCCACATGCGATCTGGGAAACCTCACTGCCCATTAGTTCTAGTACACGCCGTGGATTGATCTCATTGTGAAAAGAGTCATGTCCCAGCTGCCCACAGTCACCGGCTCCAAATGTGAAGAGTCCACCAGTCTGGAACAAGAAGCAGGGACGTCATTTCAAAATATTATATTCAATATCTCTATATATATAAAATATATATATATAAAATATATATATATATATATATATATATATATATATATAAATATATAAATATATATATATATATATATATATATATATATATATATATATATATATATATATATATATATATATATATATATATATATATATATATATATATATTATACACACACACAGTGCCTACAAGTAGTTCAACCCCCTGCAGATTTACACATTCGGAATTAACTTGGCATTGCGACATTTGGACTGTAGATCAGCCTGGAAGTGTGAAATGCACTGCAGCAAAAAAGAAAGAATGTTTTGTTTTTTTGTTTTTTTTTTTTAAATTGTGAAACGTTTATTCAGAGGGTCATTTATTATTCAACCCCTCAAACCACCAGAATTCTGTTTGGTTCCCCTAAAGTATTAAGAAGTATTTCAGGCACAAAGAACAATGAGCTTCACATGTTTGGATTAATTATCTCTTTTTCCAGCCTTTTCTGACTAATTAAGACCCTCCCCAAACTTGTGAACAGCACTTATACTTGGTCAACATGGGAAAGACAAAGGAGCATTCAAAGGCCATCAGAGACAAGATCATGGAGGGTCACAAGGCTGGCAAGGGGTACAAAACCCTTTCCAAGGAGTTGGGCCTACCTGTCTCCACTGTTGGGAGCATCATCCGGAAGTGGAAGGCTTATGGAATTACTGTTAGCCTTCCACGGCCTGGACAGCCTTTGAAAGTTTCCACCCGTGCCGAGGCCAGGCTTGTCCGAAGAGTCAAGGCTAACCCAAGGACAACAAGGAAGGAGCTCCGGGAAGATCTCATGGCAGTGGGGACATTGGTTTCAGTCAATACCATAAGTAACGTACTCCACCGCAATGGTCTCCGTTCCAGACGAGCCCGTAAGGTACCTTTACTTTCAAAGAGTCATGTCAAGGCTCATCTACAGTTTGCTCATGATCACTTGGAGGACTCTGAGACAGACTGATTCAAGGTTCTGATGAGACCAAGATCGAGATCTTTGGTGCCAACCACACACGTGACGTTTGGAGACTGGGTGGCACTGCATACGACTCCAAGAATACCATCCCTACAGTCAAGCATGGTGGTGACAGCATCATGCTGTGGGGCTGTTTCTCAGCCAAGGGGCCTGGCCATCTGGTCTGCATCCATGGGAACATGGATAGCACGGCCTACCTGGAGATTTTGGCCAAGAACCTCCGCTCCTCCATCAAGGATCTTAAGATGGGTCGTCATTTCATCTTCCAACAAGACAACGACCCAAACACACAGCCAAGAAAACCAAGGCCTGGTTCAAGAGGGAAAAAAATCATGGTGTTGCAGTGGCCTAGTCAGTCTCCTGACCTTAACCCAATTGAAAACTTGTGGAAGGAGCTCAAGATTAAAGTCGACATGAGACACCCAAAGAACCTAGATAACTTGGAGAAGATCTGCATGGAGGAGTGGGCCAAGATAACTCCAGAGACCTGTGCCGGCCTGATCAGGTCTTATAAAAGACGATTATTAGCTGTAATTGCAAACAAGGGTTATTCCACAAAATATTAAACCTAGGGGTTGAATAATAATTGACCCACACTTTTATGTTGAAAATTTATTAAAATTTAACTGAGCAACATAACTTGTTGGTTTGTAAGATTTATGCATCTGTTAATAAATCCTGCTCTTGTTTGAAGTTTGCAGGCTCTAACTTATTTGCATCTTATCAAACCTGCTAAATCTGCAGGGGGTTGAATACTACTTGTAGGCACTGTATAATATATATATATATATATATATATTTTCAAACACTTGAATAGTAGTGGTTTCCATTAAGATTTTGTCGTAGATACCTTTGTTAATACTGCCGTGTGCTCCTCCCCGCAGGTGATATACACAACTTTTTGGGAGCGCAAAGGTTTTACATGACATGGAGATTCCCGGACTGTAACAATAATTACAACAGATTTTAATGACGGTAGGTATAAGGCATGGTAGTTGAATTATAATGTACACATGTATATGACAGCTGTGCCTTCAGATAACTCATAGTTTATGACATTGATGGCAGGCATGTCATAGAAGCAAATTTTAGCCATTACAGCCATTTTCAGAGATGTACATATATATCGATTGCCTAACGTAAATGGACATTAACCCCTTTGACGTTGTGTTCAATATTTCTACAAGACAGACATATAAAACATGCAGAATGACACACAAGGGGGACCAAATTTTTCTCCAGTTACCTTTTTTCACTTATTTCTAGATTTAGTGCTCAAAACTTCATTTAAAAATACACATCCTATCAAATTAATAGTTAATATATCAGAGAAGTCATATTTTAGATCTTATATTCTACCTTGTTCATCATTCAATCCAAGTTGTCCCGAACTGTTCTTTCCCCAGCCAAACACAGCCCCAGACAGGGACAAGGCAAAACTGTGATAACCCCCTGCCGTGACCTGAGCTAGCGGTATGCCCTCCAAGGATTTCACACGCTGTGGACTGGACTGTTGGGTAATTCCTTGACCAAGGCCTAGTTGTCCATGGGCATTCTGTCCCCAGGTAAAGAGCTGCCCATCTAAAATAGTAAGGAGAATGTAGGTCGGTCACATTGTCTGAGTATGTTCAAAATACATGATAAAGATCACAGTTCTCAGGAAGATCAGTAATGTTAAGTGCCCTCAGAACTAGATATACTATGGCCGCCTTAGGCCTCTTTCACACACCAGTTTTTTGTCATCAGGCACAATCCGGCGAAATGCGGATAAAACGGATCCAGCGTCTGATCCATTTTTTTCCTCATAGATTTGTATTAGCGCCAGATTGTGCCGCATGGTCTTGCATTTCATCTGGCAAGCTGGATCTGGCAAAAATTGTCTGTGCAGCTGCCGGAATTAACGTCCAAAGGAACGTTTTTTTTTTTTTGAGACCGGCGAAAAAACGGAAGGCGACGGATCCAGCAAGCACTGTCTTTTTTTAACAATGGAAGCCTATCCGTTTTTTTGTTTCTGGGCATGCCCAGTCTTGTTAAAAAAAAAAAAAAAAGCTCTGCCTCTTTTTAATCGATGTCTGTCTCTCAATCTCTGTTGGTTGGTTGGTCTCTCTCTCTCTGTGTCTCTCCCTCTCTCTCATACTCACTGATCACCGGTGCTGCACAGCTGTCACACTGCTCCGGCTGCTTCACCTGCTTTTGAAAATGCCGGCTGCTCATTATTCCATCTCGTACACTGCTTCCCCCGCCTACCAGCGCCTATGATTGGTTGCAGTCAGACTAGCCCCCACGCTGAGTGACAGCTGTCTCACTGCAACCAATCACAGCTGCCGGTGGGCGGGTTTATATCTTGCAGTAAAGTAACTCATTAAAGAAAAAACGCCGTGCGGTTCCCCCAAATTTTGATACCAGCCAAGGTAAAGCCACACGGCTAAGGGCTGGTATTCTCAGGATGGGGAGCCCCACCTTATGGTTAAGTCCTAGCTTAGTGATGGCAGGTGTCTATGAGACACCCCCTTATCACTAAACTGTATTGAAAGTAAAAACACAAAACACTAAAAAATCCTTTATTTGAAATAAAAACAAAAAAAACCACCCTCTTTCACCACTTTATTAATCCCCAAATACCCCTCCAGGTCTGGCGTAAACCACATGAGGTCCCACGACGCTTTCAGTTCCGCTACATCGGAAGCTGACAGGAGTCACCGTAGAACAGCGCCGCTCGCTGTGAGCTCCACAGAGCAACTGAAGTGAGTTGCGGTGATGTCACTCAGGTTACCCACGGCCACAGCTGGATTCTTTTTTTTGCCAGGTACAAACTGCTACCACGGATCAGTTTTTTTAAAGGATCCATCCCATCAGTTTTTCCAGAATCTGTGACGCAGATTGTGCCTGATGGCAAAAAACTGATGTGTGAAAGGAGCCTTAAGGCCCCGTTACGTCATTGCGTGTATCTAACGACATATCTCCGGGGTCACGGATTTCGTGACGAACATCCGGCATTGTTAGCGACATCGTTGCGTGTGACACCAATACTCACCAAATCGCCCATCTTTGACCCCTTGTTCATTTTCAAAAAATCGTTGTTGTTGAGGACGCAGGCTGCTCGTTGTTCCTGCGGCAGCACACATCGCTACGTGTGACACCGCAGGAACGAGGAACAACACCGTACCTGCGGCCGCCCACAATGAGGAAGGAAGGAGGTGGGCGGCATATTCAGCCCACACATCTCCGCCCTTCCGCTTCTATTGGGCGGCCGCTTAGTGACGCTAGCGATGTCGCTTCGTGTAAAGCCCCCTTTATTGGGACATCTTCCTTGCTGACTAGCCCATTTGTGGTTTGTCCTGATTAAGATACAGCAGAGACTCTGGAGCACTGAGTACGAACCACAGTGTCTGATGACAACCAGTATACATAGAAATGTATTCCCCAGAGCCTTCTCCTGACTGCTACACATAAGTGCCAAGGTGTGTCTACTCTCTCCCCCACCCCCCCATGTCTCTACATCCAATAGTTACCTATCCTATCCTAGTCCCCTTTCAGACACGGACAATTTCCAGTTTTCGTTTTTTTTTCTCCCGTCCAAAAAAGGCATAACTCTTATTGTTCTGTCCATATAGTTGTAGGAGGCCTTGATTTTACAGGAATAGTTGTACTTTCAAATGGCCCCATCCATTTTACCACAGTGTACAGGAATAAAATTCCAACTGCAGGAAAATTGCAAAAAAAGAAAAATAAAAGAAACCACTAATCCTGACATTGTTTTTTGGGAATTATTTTTACGATGAAGGGAATTTTGTTTACTTACCGTAAATTCCTTTTCTTCTAGCTCCTATTGGGAGACCCAGACAATTGGGGGTGTATAGCTTCTGCCTCCGGAGGCCACACAAAGTATTACACTTTAAAAAGTGTAACCCCTCCCCTCTGCCTATACACCCCCCCGTGCATCACGGGCTCCTCAGTTTTGGTGCAAAAGCAGGAAGGAGGAAACTTATAAATTGGTCTAAGGTAAATTCAATCCGAAGGATGTTCGGAGAACTGAAAACCATGAACCAAAAGAACAATTCAACATGAACAACATGTGTACACAAAAGAACAAACAGCCCGAAGGGAACAGGGGCGGGTGCTGGGTCTCCCAATAGGAGCTAGAAGAAAAGGAATTTACGGTAAGTAAACAAAATTCCCTTCTTTGTCGCTCCATTGGGAGACCCAGACAATTGGGACGTCCAAAAGCAGTCCCTGGGTGGGTAAAAGAATACCCCGATAAAAAGAGCCGACAACGGCCCTCCTCTTACAGGTGGGCAACCGCCGCCTGAAGGACCTGCCTACCTAGACTGGCATCCGCCGAAGCATAGGTATGCACTTGATAGTGTTTCGTGAAAGTGTGCAGACTAGACCAGGTAGCTGCCCGACACACCTGCTGAGCCGTCGCCCGGTGCCGCAATGCCCAGGACGCACCCACGGCTCTGGTAGAATGGGCTTTCAGCCCTGAAGGAATCGGAAGCCCAGAAGAACGGTAGGCTTCAAAAATCGGTTCCTTGATCCACCGACCCAAGGTTGACTTGGAAGCCTGCGACCCCTTACGCTGGCCAGCGACAAGGACAAAGAGTGCATCAGAACGGCGCAGTGGCGCCGTGCGAGACACGTAGATCCGGAGTGCTCTCACTAGATCTAACAAATGCAAATCCTTTTCACATTGGTGAATTGGATGAGGGCAAAAAGAAGGTAAGGAGATATCCTGATTGAGATGAAAAGGGGACACCACCTTGGGGAGAAAGTCCGGTACCGGACGCAGAACCACCTTATCCTGGTGAAATACCAGGAAGGGGGCTTTGCATGACAGCGCTGCAAGCTCTGACACTCTTCGGAGTGACGTAACTGCCACTAGAAATGCCACCTTCTGCGAAAGACGTGATAGAGAGACATCCCGCAGCGGCTCAAAAGGTGGTTTCTGAAGAGCCCGTAGAACCCTGTTAAGATCCCAGGGTTCCAGCGGCCGCTTGTAAGGTGGGACTATGTGGCAAACTCCCTGCAGGAACGTGCGGACCTGCAGAAGCCTGGCTAGACGCTTTTGAAAAAACACGGAAAGCGCCGATACTTGTCCCTTGAGAGAGCCGAGAGACAAACCCTTGTCCATTCCGGATTGAAGGAAGGAAAGAAACGTGGGTAAGGCAAACGGCCAGGGGGTAAACCCCTTATCAGAGCACCAGGCTAAGAAGATCCTCCAAGCCCTGTGATAGATCTTGGCTGACGTTGGTTTCCTGGCCTGTCTCATAGTGGCAATGACCTCTTGAGATAACCCTGAGGACGCTAGAAGCCAGGACTCAATGGCCACACAGTCAGGTTGAGGGCCGCAGAATTCAGATGGAAAAATGGCCCTTGAGACAGCAAGTCTGGTCGGTCTGGGAGCGCCCACGGTTGACCCACCGTGAGGTGCCACAGGTCCGGGTACCACGACCTCCTCGGCCAGTCTGGAGCGACGAGGATGGCGCGGCGGCAGTCAGACCTGATCTTGCGCAACACTCTGGGCAGCATTGCCAGAGGAGGGAATACATAAGGCAGTTGAAACTGCGACCAATCCTGAACTAAGGCGTCCGCCGCCAGAGCTCTGTGATCCTGAGACCGTGCCATGAATGCCGGGACTTTGTTGTTGTGCCGAGACGCCATGAGATCGACGTCCGGCGTTCCCCAGCGGCAACAGATCTCTTGAAACACGTCCGGGTGAAGAGACCATTCCCCTGCGTCCATGCCCTGGCGACTGAGAAAGTCTGCTTCCCAGTTTTCTACGCCCGGGATGTGAACCGCGGAGATGGTGGAGGCTGTGGCCTCCGCCCACAGCAGAATCCGCCGAACTTCTTGGAAGGCTTGACGACTGCGAGTGCTGCCCTGGTGGTTGATGTACGCGACCGCCGTGGCGTTGTCCGACTGTATGCGGATCTGCCTTCCCTCCAGCCACCGATGGAACGCTTTTAGGGCTAGATACACTGCCCTTATCTCCAGAACATTGATCTGAAGGGAGGACTCCGTCGGAGTCCAGGTTCCCCGAGCCTTGTGGTGGAGAAAAACCGCTCCCCACCCTGACAGACTCGCGTCCGTCGTGACCACAGCCCAGGATGGGGGCAGGAAAGATTTTCCCTTCGACAGAGAAGTGGGAAGAAGCCACCACTGAAGAGAGGTCTTGGCTGCCAGAGAAAGAGAGACGTTCTTGTCTAAGGACGTCGACCTCTTGTCCCATTTGCGGAGAATGTCCCATTGGAGTGGACGCAGATGAAACTGCGCAAAGGGAACTGCCTCCATTGCTGCCACCATCTTCCCCAGGAAGTGCATGAGGCGCCTCAAGGGGTGTGACTGGGCCCGAAGGAGAGATTGCACCCCTGTTTGCAGCGAACGCTGTTTGTCCAGCGGTAGCTTGACTATCGCTGAGAGAGTATGAAACTCCATCCCGAGGTAAGTCAGTGATTGGGTCGGTATCAATTTTGACTTTGGGAAATTGATGACCCACCCGAACCTCTGGAGAGTCTCCAGAGCCACGGTCAGACTGTGTTGACATGCCACCCGGGAGGGTGCCTTGACTAGGAGATCGTCTAAGTACGGGATCACCGAGTGGCCCTGAGAGTGTAGGACTGCCACAACGGATGCCATGACCTTGGTGAAGACCCGTGGGGCTGTCGCCAGGCCGAAAGGCAGTGCCACAAACTGAAGGTGTTCGTCCCCGATGGCGAAACGCAGGAAGCGTTGATGCTCTGGAGCGATCGGCACATAGAGATAGGCATCCCTGATGTAAATTGATGCTAGGAAGTCCCCTTGGGACATCGAAGCGATGACAGATCGGAGGGATTCCATGCGAAACCGCCTGGTTCTCACATGTCTGTTGAGCAATTTGAGGTCCAAAACGGGACGGAATGAACCGTCCTTTTTTGGTACCACGAACAGGTTGGAGTAAAAACCCCGACCCCGTTCCTGAAGGGGAACGGGGATCACAACTCCTTCTGTCTTCAGAGTGTCCACCGCCTGAAAAAGTGCCACGGTTCGCTCGGGGGGCGGAGATGTTCTGAAAAAACGAGTCGGAGGACGAGAGCTGAACTCTATCCTGTAACCGTGAGACAGAATGTCCCTCACCCATCGGTCTTGGACATGTGGCCACCAGGCGTCGCAAAAGCGGGAGAGCCTGCCACCGACCGAGGATGCGGTTTGGGGAGGCCGAAAGTCATGAGGAGGCCGCCTTGGAGACGGTGCCTCCGGCGGTCTTTGGAGGACGTGACTTAGACCGCCATGCAGAAGAGTTTCTCTGGCTCTTCTGTGGCCTGTTGGACGAGGAGGATTGGGATCTGACTGAGGGCCGAAAGGACCGAAACCTCGCTTGAATTTTACGTTGCTGAGGTCTCTTTGGTTTGGGCTGGGGTAAGGACGAGTCCTTTCCCTTGGATTGCTTAATAATTTCATCCAATTGTTCGCCAAACAATCGGTCGCCAGAAAAAGGCAAACCGGTCAAGAACTTCTTGGAAGCAGAGTCTGCCTTCCATTCGCGTAGCCACATGGCCCTGCGGACTGCCACCGAATTGGCGGATGCTACCGCTGTACGGCTAGCCGAGTCCAGGACAGCATTCATGGCGTAGGATGAAAATACCGACGCCTGAGAAGTCAAAGACGCTACTTGCGGAGCCGAGGTACGGGTGACCGCATTAATCTCAGACAGACAAGCTGAGATAGCCTGGAGTGCCCACACTGCTGCAAAGGCTGGGGCAAAGGACGCGCCTATGGCTTCATAGATGGATTTCATTAGGAGCTCTATCTGCCTGTCCGTGGCATCCTTGAGCGTTGAACCGTCAGCCACTGCCACTACGGATCTAGCCGCCAGTCTAGAGACTGGAGGATCCACCTTGGGACATTGAGCCCAACCCTTAACTACGTCAGAGGGGAAGGGGTAACGTGTGTCATTAAGGCGTTTAGTAAAGCGCTTGTCCGGGAAAGCCCTGTGCTTCTGGACAGCATCTCTGAAGTTCGAGTGATCGAAGAAAGCACTCCGAGTACGTTTGGGAAACCTAAACTGGTGCTTCTCCTGCTGTGCGGCCGACTCCTTTATAGGTGGAGTTGGGGAAGAAAGATCTAGCACCTGGTTGATGTACGCTATAAGGTCATTTACTATGGCGTCCCCTTCAGGTGTATCAAGATTGAGAGCAACGTCAGGGTCAGAGTCCTGAGCTGCGACCTCCGCCTCCTCCTCTAGAGTCCTCAAGCTGAGACCCCGAACAGCGTGATGAAGTCGGGGAAGATTCTAATCGAGCCCGCTTAGCCGGTCTGGGACTGCGGTCCGTGCCGGAGTCCTCCACGTAATACCTAGAGGCCACCCCAGGCGCACACTTCGTCGCAGACCGAGAGGGGCCTGGGGGCGATCCCGCAGTGCCCGGGGCCTGTGTAAGGGCCGGTCTGGACTGCAAGGCTTCTAGTATCTTAGCAGACCATTTGTCCATAGACTGAGCCATGGATTGTGACAGTGACTCAGAGAGTTTCTCAGCTAAAACTGCAAACTCTGTCCCTGCCACCTGGACAGGGGCAACCGGCGGTTCTACCTGGGCCGAGGGTCCCACCAGTGCCCCAGGCTCCGGCTGAGCGAGTGCCACAGGGGCCGAGCATTGCTCACAGTGAGGGTAGGTGGAACCTGCAGGTAACATAGCCGCACAAGAGGTACAGGTTGCAAAATAACCCTGTGTCTTGGCACCCTTGCTCCTTGTGAACGACATGCTGTTGTCTCCAGGAGAGTGATCACTGAGGGATATATAGCCACAAGCTAACAGTACAGCCGAACCCAGAAAATGTATACAAATATAATATTATATATATATATATATATATATATATATATATATATATATATATATATATATATATATATATATATATATATATATATATATATATATATATATATATATATATATATACAGTTCGGCACTCTATGGGGCCCAGCACCGGGTGACCGGTGTGGCTTACCGACCGCTCAAGCAGCGTGTGGCCCCCAGATTCCCTGCCTCGGGTCTCCCAGAGATGCAGCCAGAAGTCCTCCACCGGCAGAATGTGCTTAAAACATGGCTGTCGGCGTTCACAGGGGAGGAGGGAGCCGTGGGCGTAACTACAAAAGTGCGGGAATCTGGCCCCAGAGTGATTAGTGAGGGGGGCGGAGGACAGCTACGTGTGCTCCAGCCCTCACTGTCGGCGTCAGACCGACCGTCCCGCCCTTACCCCTGACTGGCAGGCCCGGGGGCGGGAGTTTAATGCACTAGGCCGCAAAAGCCGGGGACTAAAGTTAAAACCGCGGCCGGCAAGCAGGCGCTGTCGGCGCGGTAGTCCCGGTCTCATACCAACACCGCAGTCGCTGCAGCGTCTGAGGCCAAGGTGCTCCATGCACCGTCCCCAAGGGGACACAGAGTACCTGTAGATGCAGGGCCCTGTCCCTGATGATACTCAGTCTCCTGTCCGTCAGAATCCCACAGGGGCTGCGGAGGGAGCCCGGTCCCAGTGCCTGGATGACCGGATAGGATCCCACTTCTCCCAGAGCCCCTAAGGGATGGGGAAGGAAAACGGCATGTGGCTCCAGCCTGTGTACCCGCAATGGGTACCTCAACCTTAACAACACCGCCGACTTAGTGGGGTGAGAAGGGAGCATGCCGGGAGCCCTGTTAGAGGCCCTCTTTTCTTCCATCCGATACAATCAGCAGCTGCTGCTGACTAAAATGGGAGCATGAGTGAATGTGTGCCTCCTTCAACACAAAGCAAAAAACTGAGGAGCCCGTGATGCACGGGGGGGGTGTATAGGCAGAGGGGAGGGGTTACACTTTTTAAAGTGTAATACTTTGTGTGGCCTCCGGAGGCAGAAGCTATACACCCCCAATTGTCTGGGTCTCCCAATGGAGCGACAAAGAAATATACATTTGTGTGGTAATAATGACCTGCCATCATGATTCTCCTGATCAGTATGATATTGTGATACCAAACACCCACTTTTTTTTTTTCTTTTTTTTTTTTTTTTTTGCCACAAAAATATTAAAGTATCAGAAATGTATAAAAAAACTAAATAAATAAAAATTAATAAAAATATAAATTTTTGAATGCGTTGCCATTTTCCAAGACTTGTAAAGTCTTCATTTTTCAGTTGATAGAGCTCTGTGATGCATTAATTGTTTGGGGCGAGTTGACATTTTTATTAATACCATTTCGGGATAGATAAGACATTTCAATCGTAAATAACGTTTTTAGATTTTTGGGTTTACTGATTGGACGGATATGGATGCAGTGACACCATGTGTTTATCAACTTTTTTCCACTTTTTACTGTATTTATCTCCCCTTAGGGGACATGAACCTACTATTGTCTGCTTGCTTGTACTAAACACAGCAATTCCCAGTATTGCTGCATTTAGTAAAAATCAGGTTCTCCTTTGAAGACCAACCACGAGCTGACTTTCAATGGAGCTCTGTGATGACAAGCACGGGGGTCTTTAACAGTCCCCCGGCTGTAATAGCAGCACATTGGGACTGCTCAATCACATTATGGGGGCACCAATAGGCATACAGAATGATGCCCTCCTGCCGGGGCGCTGTTAATGCCGCTGCCAGACTGACAGCAACATTTAACAGGTTAACCCTGGCATTGTGTCACAACCATCATCGCCTGGGTAGGGATCAGGCTCACCCACTACTGACTTGCACCATACATATATGGTGCATGTTGGTAAAGGGTTGATTATTGAGCAATTAGTGCTTTGATTCATATACAAATGAGGTGTTAAGTGCTATGGGCGTGACAGCACTTCCACAGCCTGTGCATTTTGAGGTTGTTTCCCTGCCGAGCCCTAGTCGCTTTAGCTTGATTGATAGCGCAATGAATGATGTCTTGAAAGGAAATAAGTTATCAAAACATATGCTATAATACAGTACTCACAGGATAAAAGGAAACAAAAAAACTTTAATATGTAATTGAATAGTTGAGCAGGAGAATGAAGTTGGTAAACAAAGTCCTACCATCTGAAAGTGCCAAACAGTGCTGACTTCCACATGAAACCTGCAATACCTTCTGTTGATTCAATTTTTTTATCAACCTAGAAAAAAAAAACAAAAAAAAAAACAAAAAAAAAAAAAACACACAAAATAGTCAAATATGTGTTTACAACATTTTAAAGGGGTACTCCGGGGAGTTAAAAAAAAATATTTTATTTTAATGGCCATGACCTCAGACTCCAAGATGAGATCCATAGTGCTGGCTGTTCCCCATCCTGACAGTATCTATAATTTAGTATAATGCAGGGATTGCTCCTTGGTGCTCCCCCTTCCTCCTGGGACGTTACATCACACATCAGGGGGCATGGCCTGCTCCCTGCTGCCTAGAAACAGATAGCCCCGATAATATCTGCTTCCCTACAGCTGGAGATCACGGGGCATGGCCACACACCCCTATACATGATGCAACATCCCAGGAGGGAGGGGAAACACCAAGGAGTAGCCCCATGAGGGCCTGGAACAGCACTATGGAACTCTTCTTTATAGTTTATAAAGGCAGGGTCAGCAGAAGAATTTTCTTATCTCCTGGAGAATTTATTTAAACATCTGAAAACATTTGCGAAGATCCCTATGTCATCTACTCAACTAAAGACTTTTGCAGATGATCAAGTACATGATTAATGATGAATATAGAGTTTGACATGAGCGCAGCCCCCCTCTCTGTTTATACAATGGTTTTATAGCTAAGCTGACAAGAACCAGGTGGAAGGAGTACTAAATAATAGGGGTTTCAGAGGGATTCCGGGTGCACGATCCGGATTCTGCATTTTTTTTTTTCTCATTCTCTTTCGTCCCGGATTCCGCTCCTCATTGACATATATTGGCCCGGATTCCAGATCGGATCTCGGACTTCCTTGTTAACCCGCCACTGATCCGCCGGACCCGGATTATTAGCAATCCGCTCAACTCTAGTAAAGTGTCATTCACCACTCAAAACCCATTGAAGCGTTGGTGTAACGCGAAACCTCCGTTGTCTACAGTGCTACCCACATCATCCTTCAACAGTTTTTTAATGAACTCATAATAAAATAACTTTTTTTGCGATGGTGAGTGACACTTTTTTTCCCTGTCTGATCTACATCATAATATGGGCACTTAGATCATTGAACTAGATTATAAAGGTTATGAAACTTGTCATTTAAAACATTTATGTAAACTGTAATTTAGCTGGGAAAGCCTTCAAGTGGAACTCCAGCTGGATGGGAGCATGAATCATTACTTTTTACCTGAAGTTGGAGGAATACTTTAATTTAGAGGGAATACAGTGTTACTCTCAGCCGGGGCAGATTGCTGGGATTTCCAATTATAGAGCTATAGCGACGCTCGCACCCAGCCTGCTCGCCGTCAGGTGTTCTGTACTGTTTGTTCACATTTCACAACCATGATTCATCTGGCACACACTCCAACTCCTTGTTTAGTGTCATATTTCCATTCTAGCGATCACCACAACGGGATTTAACTAGAGAAATGCATTCGGAGCTCTGACCACGTTATACAAAAGCCACAGCAGGTAAGATTAAAAGGTGTATTCTGGTTAGAACAAATCCTCACTAGTGGTGTGTAGGGCCAAGTTTTGGGATCTCAAAGACCACCAAAGCAAGAATCCAGTGTCATCTCACTCACTAGGAAGACCCTTAAGTGGAGAGCTGGAGGACATGCGCCCTACAGCACTGAAAACTATAGTGAAGGCCAGCACAAGACGTTCTGGGAAACGCTGCCTTGCAACCAATGACTCTTTCCTCCCCTTGCCCCATATGACAGCCTAAGACCACCTTGATATAACTCTTCTGGGCTTGTGCTGAAAAAAGTGACATTCAGTAAGTGGACTATATAATGCACAGATCGTTAAGTATATTAACATCAACACTTTGCATACAATTAACTCAAAAAAGGTAAAACTTCATCGGAGCGATACTTTAAAAGGGAATCTGTCAGTAAACTCCCAAACCGAACCTATGAGTATGCAGGTCTTAGGAGATATAAAAGGTGTTGATACATTTATATTTTAATCTAAGGCTATGTGCGCACTTTGCAGTTCAATTCTGCAGCGTTTAAGTCACTGCGTGTGCGTCTCAGAACGCAGCCGAAAAAGCTGCGTTCTGAGACGCATTCTGCAGAACGCAAAGTGCGGCCATTCCTGGAGAGAATTCATGCGTTCTGGATGCTTTCTCTGCCATAGACAGAGTGGGAAAAGCATCCAGAACGCACATTTTTCACAGTACGCACCCACTCGGCTCTGCAGCATCCCCATAGACTTGCAGCAGAGCCGAGTCGGACCGCACTGTCACTGTCATGGCTGGCTGCGGGACACAGCCACGCGATCAGAATGAACTCGGATGAACTTCACCCGACTTCATTGTGATGGCGCGACTATGCGCCGCGGCTTGATTTGCGGTCACACGTGAAGGACTCACCTGTGATCGCAAATCCCCTGAGTGACTGCAGTGAGCCGCACGATCAGCTGTGCTTTCACTCCCGTTACTCGCGGTCACAGCTGCAGTCCTCCACCTTAGAGCAGTGGCTGCGAGTAACCTCAGTGACAGCACAGATGATCGCGCACTTCAGTTGCTGCATGGAGCTCACAGGAGCGGCGGTGTTCTAGTGCCGCTCCTGTCAGCTTCCGACGTAGAAGAGCTGGAAGCGTCGTGGGACCTTGCGTGGATTATGTCGGACCTGGAGGTGTTTTTGAGGAATTAATAAAGAGGTGAAAGAGGGTGTTTGTCTTTCTTTTCAAATAAATGATTTTTTGGATATGTGTCTTTATTTACTTTAACTTTCAGGATCATCATGGAAGGTATCTCGTGGAGACGCCTGTCATGATTAACATAGGACTTAGTGGCAGCTATGGGCTGCTGCCATTAACTCCTTATTACCCAGTTTGCCACCGCACCAGGGCAATTCGGGATCAGCCGGTAAAGTCCCGGGACTGTCGCATCTAATGGATGTGGCAATTCCGGGCGGCTGCTGGCTGATATTGTTAGGCTGGGGAGCTCCCCATAACGTGGAGCTCCCCATCCTGAGAATACCAGCCTTCAGCCGTGTGGCTTTAACCTGGCTGGTATCGAAATGGGGGGGGGGGCCGCACGTCTTTTTTTTATTTTATTTATTTATTTATTTTCCTGCTCGATATAGACACGCCCACCGGCAGCTGTGATTGGTTGCAGTGAGAAAGCTGTCACTCAGCGTGGGGGCGTGTCTGACTGCAACCAATCAGGCGCCGGTGGGCGGGGGAAGCAGGGAATACGTAATGGATTAATGAGCGGCCGGCATTTTCAAAAGAGAAGCCGCCACAGTGTGAACGCCGTGCTGCGCAGCGCCGGTGATGGTGGATCGGTAAGTATGAGAGAGGGGGTGAGAGGGAGAGACCGACATGGACAGAGAGAGAAAGACGAAAGACCTGCCTTTGTTATGTTAAATAAAAACATGTGGATCGCAATAATAATGCAAAGCAAGCGCACTGCTTCACATTTTGGCAGCGATTTACTACAACTCATTGATTTCAATGGGTGTAGAACGCAGCCAAAATGGCAAAAACAATTGACATGCTGCTTCTTTGAACGCATGGTTTTTGCCCAAAATTAGGCAAATTAAACGCAGCGTTTGGAAACGCAAAGTGCGGACAAGAAATTGACATGTTCCATAGACTTTGCTGAAAAATCAAAACGCATGCCTTTTGGCATGAAAACGCTGCAGTTCAAAACGGACCTAAACAGCAGCTGAAAAGCAGGTGGAAACGGAAAGTGCGGACACAGCCTAATACTGGATTCCCGAGTAGTTAACACTTTATTTGTATGTGAGCGAAAGTGCCAAGTGCTCTGGGAGTGGCCGCACCTCTGCCTTGGAGCGTTTCCCTGTCCTGCACGAGACTCTTTAGCTTGATTGAACTATCAGTGTCAAGTCTTGCAAGAAAATCAGACAGCTATCAATCTAGTAAAAGAAGAGGCTGGTGCCGGGCAGGGAAACTCCCTCAGGGGCAAAGGCTCTGGAAGTGCTCTATCATGTCCAGAGCATTTATTGCATCTTTTGCACACTCTCAGAAATGCAGCAACAGATGTAAGATATAAAAGGTGTTGATCAATTTAAATATCAAAGTCCTGTATGCCCATATATGCGGATTGGGGGGTAGCAGAGGAGGAGATTTTACTGACAGATCCACTTTAAAGAAGCAATCCATAAACTGAAGAAATATTTCCATCCCTGCAGTAGAACACTAGAAGCCCTGTCAGCCCTTACACAGTGAGCGAGACAGAGATCCAACCCTTCATACCTTGGAACTGGAATAGAACGCTCTGCAGTGGAATGGCCGAGCTGTCCTTCACTCCCCGCTCCCCAGGAGAACAGCTGACCTTGGCTAGTGAGTGCCACACAGTGTGCCTGGCCACATGCAACATGGGTGACATGTTCATTTGCCAAAGCATTCACATATCCTGAAACAAAAGGCAATAATCACAATGGCTTTACACAAGGAAAGGACATGGAAACAATAATTACATGTAATGAAGTGACACGTAGCAATTCTCTTAAAGCATCCCTCCAGGCATATTCTGCCGTCTGATATACCATGGTGAACGACGAGACTGAACTGCATGCTGAGCAGCACAGCTGCCGAGACTAGGACCCATGCGCTGTACCTGCGGGGTACTGTGTGATCGCCATGGCAACTGTGTCGCTAAGCATGCATTTGTGGGTTTTTATTTCCTATGGAGGGACACAAGTCAATAATACAAGCTTTTTCTCAACTCCATGTATTTAGTCACAATGGGGGGCATTTACCATTGAGTTTGCACCAAGGTTTTCCATTGCTGTAAATGCCTAAGCCAAATTTATTAATGTTTTATGCTATTACACTATTTTTAATACCTAAAAATGATGAAAAACAGTCAACATGGCATAGTCGTGGACATCAAGGACTTATGATTGCATTTTCACATTAATAAAGGCATATTGTACACAAGTCATAGCTGTGTGAGCCGCTTCCCAACACGACCATCTTCCATTTTTGTTTGCAGTTTCGTTTTTCCTCCAGTTCTTCCAAAATAAAATACATTTTTCCGCTGAGATTGCCCTATGAGGGATTGGTTTTTGAGGGACAAGTTGTACATTATACTGCAATACCACAGTCACCTATGAAAGTTGGATTTCATAGAATAACAATCATGAAGGCACAGGGGTCTCCAGTAGCCCCCGACTCTCATGACAACCCCTCTGCACTCCGCGACTGAAAGATATCATGTCCACTATAAGAAGTGGACAGAGGCTCTACTCCCAGGTGTTAAAAGGCAGATCATGGCTGAACAACAGCCATCATCTGCCAGGTATGGTGCGGGCTCAGCTCCTGAAGCCGCACCAAAGACAGGATATATGTTTGGCACATTGGTCTCTAGCCTTGTCCTGTAATTGGAAATTGTATTCATTAAATTGTCAAAATGTGGGCAAAATTTCAGCATTGATATGCAACATTTGACACTTTGGTCTCCTGATCTTATCCATCAAGTTCCAGAGATGTAATTTGAGCCAAATTTATCATTAGGATGCAATATTTGCTAAAATATGAAATGGAATTGAAAAGAGTAGTCTAAATATTGGGTGAAAATTATCGCATCATGTGGGCCCATGTCCATCGCTCTCCTAGGAGAAGATAAGAATATACTAGTCATACCTGGTGTGATGTCCTCGTGATCATGACCAAGCTGGCCCGCGCCGTTACAACCACAGCTATACACTCGCCCATCTTCTAGTAGAAACACAGAATGATCCTCTCCACAGGCCACTTGACTAATAACGTTAGAAAGGGGGAAGGTCGATATTCTGGGCTCCGGGGTAATAGTTAAAATTCCATGACTAAATCCAAGTTGTCCAAAAGCAGACTGCCCCCAACATAACATGGCTAGTCATAAGGTTCCGGATACCTGAAATACAAGAAGACATGATATGGAGGTGACCATCACTGAAGTAAGGAGGTTGCTATAAATCCTTCGAGAACTAGTTTGATCCATCACATATTCTTCCTAACTGCTCTATACACATGAAACATATGTGGATTTTCAATACTGAAAGTTAAAGGGAATCTGTCAGCAGATTTTTTTGTATGGTACCTGTCTCTACATTAGTCTAATTCCAACAATCCAAGGTAAAATCAAGGCTTTATTAATCCATTAAAAACAAGTGCATGGCGGCAGAATTATGCATTTCGGAAGACACGTCCTTATTCATAGTCTGCCGGATAATCGTGAGCAAAGGTTTACTAAAGTCCTGGAAGCAGGAAATGGCAAATAAACAGGTAAACAGGTGATGCGAGAAACAAAGCAGATGAGGCATACAATCATCATTAGAAATTCAATACAACTACAGCAAATAGTTTTTAACATTCATCCCCTTAGGTATCCTAGTCTCCATGGAGAATTTCCACCATGCTTCTTTTTTGTGCAAAATATTGTTGATGCAGTCGTCCAGTACCCTTTGCAGAAAACTCCCCCAAAGTATGATGTTTCCACCCCCATGTGTCACGGTTGAGACACTGTTCTTGGGGTTGTAATCATCCTTCTTCCGCCAAATACGACAAGTGGTGTTAATACCAAAAAGTTCCATTTTCGGCTCATATGACCACATGACCTTCTCCAATGCCTCCTCTGGATCACCCAGATGATCATTGGTCAACTTCAAAAGGGCATGGACATGTGCCGTGAGCAGGGGGACATTGCGTGCCCTGCAGGATTTAAAAATACATGATGGCGTAGTGTGTTACTAACAGTAATCTTTGAGACTGGTCAAAGCTCTCTTCAGGTCACTGACCAGGTCCTCCTATGTAGTTCTGGGCTAATTCCTGACCTTTTGTAGAATCCTACTCACCCCACCGGGCGAGATTTTGCATGTAGCCCCTGACTGAGTAAGATTGACAGTCATCTTGCGTTTCTTCTTTTTTTCTAATAATTACGCCAACAGTTGTTGCCTTCTCACCAAGCTGCTTGCCCATTGTCCTGCAGCACATCCCAGCCTTATGCACATCTACAATTTTGTTCCCAGTGTCCTTAGACAGCTCTTTGGTCTCGGACATGGTGGGAGGTTGGTGTGTGATTGACTGTGTGGACAGGTGTATTTTTTTACAGGTAAAAAGTTCAAACAGGTGCAATTAATACAGGAAATGAGAGCAGGATCTGAAAAAAGATCTGTATCGCTACAGAAAACTGGCCTAAATTATAAGAAGATTGCCAACACCCTGAAACTGAGCTGCAGCACGGTGGCAATGACCAAACAGCGGTTTAACAAAGTAGGTTCCACACAGAACAGGCCTCGTCATGGTAGACCAAAGAAGTTGAGAGAACATTCTCAACATCATATACAGATTTCAAAATGGATGTATGAGCGCTGCCAGCATTCCTGCAGAGGTTAAAAAGGAAGGGGGGGGGGGCAGCCTGTCTGTGCTCAGACCATACTCCGCACACTGCATCAAATTGGTCTACATGGATGTCATCCCAGAAGGAAGCCTCTTTTAAAGATGACACACAAGAAAGTCTGCAGTTTGTTGAAGACAAGCTAAGAACATAAATTACTGTTTAACCTTATTTGGTTCAGATGGTGTCAAGCATATAAATTGGCAACCAAGTGAGGAGTACAAAGACAAGTGTGTCTTGCCTACAGTCAAGCATGGTGGTTTGAGGCTACATGAGTGCTGCCGGTTGTGGGGAGTTATAATTCATTGAGGGAACCATAAATGCCAACATGTACTGTGCTATACTGAAACAGAGCAGGATCCCCTCCTTTCAGAAACTGAACTGCAAGGCAATATTCCAACATAATAACAACCGAAAAAACACCTCCAAGATGACCACTGCTTTACTAAAGAAACTGAGGATAAAAGGTGGACTGGCCATGAGTCTCCAGACCTAAATACTATTGAGCATCTGTGCCACCTCCTCAAACGGAAGGTGGAGGAGTGCAAGGTATCAAACATTTCCCAGCTCTGTGATGTCATCATGGAGGAGTGGAAGATGATCCCAAAAGCAACCTGTGAAGTGCTAGTGAATTCCATGCCCAAGAGAGTGAAGACGGTGCTTGAAAATAATGGGGGCCACATACTTTGGGCACAAGTTGGCTATTTTCACTTAGGGGGTGTGTTGAGCTATTTAGAGGGCACCAAATTTACACGATTGTACAAGCTGTACAGTACAACACTACTTTATATTGTATCAAAGTGTCATATCTTCAGTGTTGTGTCATGAAAATATAGAAAATATTTACAAAAATGTGAGGGTGTACTGAGCTGCATATCAGTGCTTGGGCATGGTTGAACTTCATAGGATTCATAGGGAGCAGCTAGTCAGGTAGTGATAATCTCCTGCCGATCAAACACTCATTGTATGGAGGAGACAACAGTACAAAGCCTAATAAATGACATCAATTTAATCAGTGGCTCAGTCCCTACATCACGCACAGCCAGATACATTATAGAGTACTGAGACGTCCTGCTGAGGAGACAACAGACTCGGTCATAACCTGGACACAGCTTAATGACTAGCATATGACTCCGACAAGTGCAATGCGAGAAAAAAAAGGGATCGCACTTGGACCAACATTATTCAGGGCAGTGCAGATCTTTGATTTTTTTCTCAGCTGTATTTTTCCTGAGTAAAATGTCATAAGCTGTGAGTGGACCCGTAATCGGATGAGAACCACCTATTATTGCCATCCTAGTGACACTCTTTTTTTTATGGATACATTACAATTTTGAAGCACAGGACAATGTAAATGATCCTGTAAATGATTGAAAATGAATAATAGCTGATGAAAAAGAATGGATTGTATCCGGACAGCACACTGATGACAAGTGTGAAAAAAAAAAAAAAAAAAAAAAAATAGTCCTACTTTCCTGTCGGACCACTATTTTATATGCTAGTGTAAGCAAAAGCTTACAATTGGCCACACACACACACACACACACACACAGAATACTGGAGTTTGGGAAACACTGCTCTAAAGACTTTCAGCATTATCTACTGGTTTCCGATCTTAGACTGAAGAGTAAAATCTTGAACCAGTAGCAACCTTAGGACTTGTATCAGTCTAGCAAATGGGACCCCTTTGCGCGTCGCTACCACCAGTCTGACAAATGGGACCCCTTTGCGCGTCACTACCATCAGTCTGGCAAATGGGACCCCTTTGCACATTGCTACCATCAGTCTGGCAGATGAGGCCCGTTTGCGCGTCACTACCACCAGTCTAGCAAATGGGACCCCTTTGCGCATCGCTACCACCAGTCTGGCAGATGGGGTCCCTTTGCGCGTCGCTACCACCAGTCTGGCAAATGGGACCCCTTTGCGCGTCGCTACCACCAGTCTGGCAGATGGGGTCCCTTTGCGCGTCACTACCACTAGTCTGGCAGATGGGGCCCCTTTGCGCGTCGCTACCACCAGTCTGGCAGATGGGGCCCCTTTGCGCGTCGCTACCACCAGTCTGGCAAATGGGACCCCTTTGCGCATCGCTACCACCAGTCTGGCAGATGGGGCCCCTTTGCGCGTCGGTTCCACCAGTCTGGCAGATGGGGTCCCTTTGCGCGTCGCTACCACCAGTCTGGCAGATGGGGTCCCTTTGCGCGTCGCTACCACTAGTCTGGCAGATGGGGTCCCTTTGCGCGTCGCTACCACTAGTCTGGCAGATGGGGTCCCTTTGCGCGTCACTACCACTAGTCTGGCAGATGGGGCCCCTTTGCGCATCGCTACCACCAGTCTGGCAGATGGGGCCCCTTTGCGCGTCGGTTCCACCAGTCTGGCAGATGGGGTCCCTTTGAACGTCGCTACCACCAGTCTGGCAGATGGGGTCCCTTTGCGCGTCGCTACCACCAGTCTGGCAGATGGGGCCCCTTTGCGCATCGCTACCACCAGTCTGGCAGATGGGGCCCCTTTGCGCGTTGCTACCACCAGTCTGGCAGATGGGGCCCCTTTGCAGGTCACCATCACTGGAGAGGGCGCTGAACAGACATGGCTCTCTCCCTTCAAGTCTCTGAACCTTGACTGGAGTCACCCTTTAATGCTGTGCATTTTCCAGCTGACAGCCTATATATTGAGCAGATCTATGACTTCAGTCACGTATTTCTTGCACTGACGAAATGTTACATACGCTGGGGCTCCATGCACATTGGACAGACGTTTACCTCCTGGCTGATGCGTCACAGTCCCAGTTTATAATCACAGTACAGTGGGCAGAGTTCATCTGTGTAACCTGGAAGTATGGCACGCCTTATTAATGGATTTTACCACTTCTCAGCTAGGAACCTCCCTGAACACTGAGCTTTCTAGAAATGCTCCTCCACAAGCCTGGAAATCCCCAGAAGACGGCCGACATGTCAAGGGAAAGAAAAATTATTACCCAGTATGACTCCAGGCTGTGTTCTAGCAATGCTGCATTTTCATTTTCTCTGTGACATTGTAACAGGAAATAACCAGATGTGGATTGTGCAGACGCGACTTCGTGGCCCTCCATCCTTTTCTTTATTAAACCAATGCCATGTTTAGTACTAGAGGACCCCTTTAATGTAAGAACAAGTCAATGGGAACCTGACAGGCGATTCCTGCGGCCGGAAGTGCTCTACTATGGCAGCCACGTTTGTTTCACTCTGGTACCCTGCGACATTGCAGGACGGAGATTAGACGTCGTACATGACTAGTCCATGGGGCCGGTCCCCGCCCGCTCCATAGACTGAAAGGTCTTCTATAATACAGAGGGAGAGACCTCTCAGTCCAGATGATCGGGGTGTAGGGGGGGGTAATCTTCCTCTTGGACTAGTTTTCCATCGGCCCTGCAGTGTCACAGAGTAAAGCATACCTGGCTACAATATTAGAGCCATTCTACAACTCATGATTAGGGCTGAGCGGATCCGGACTGTAAAGGTCAAGATCTGCGCTGTTTCTGGGTGCTGGATTCAAATCCGGAATTCCAGGTGCACAATCCAAATCCAGCACTGGGGAAAATAAATTGAAAAATAAAGAAAAACAGAAATAAAACAGCGTTTCATACTTACCGAGACTGTGTCATGGCGGCACACTGCATTCGGGTCGCGCATTCACTGCCTGTACTGTGCATCGTATACACACAGCTTTCAGTGTTTTTCCCGACCACCGGCCGTCCTCTCGTCTGTTATTGGTTGCAGGCAGATGCGCCCCCAGCCTGTCATTTTACACATGTGCGATCTCGAAAGATCGCACTTGCGATCTAGAATTTCACATCACTAACGAGATCGCTAGTGATGTCGCAGTGTGCAAAGTACCCCTTAGGCTATGTGCCCACGGGAGAAAATACCTGCAGATTTATCTGCGGAAAACCCGCAAATTTTCTGGATTTTCCAGATAAATCTGCAGGTTTATGCAAGTACAGACACTCCCCATGTTATCCTATGGGACATGGGTTGTGCTGTGTCCATGGTGCGGATATGTGCGGAACATGCTGAGGATGTCCGCAGCCGCATGTAATTGAATGTCAATTATTTCTGCGGAAATCCAGGCCCTCCACTATGGAGATAGAGACCGGGACTTCCACAGGTAAGTCGCACGAATGCCCGCAGGTTTACCGCAGCTATTTCGCTAGAATCCCTCAGCAATGTATAGCTGCGGTTTCCAGGGAGCAGCTGCAGGAAACCTGCGGATGTACCTGCGGATATATCTGGGCACCGTGGGCACATAGCCTTACTGAGGGAAGGAGTTTGTTGGCCAAGTTCTCATGATACATAACCTCATCCATCCTCTCTTCAGTACGGTGCAGTCAGCCAGTTCCCTTTGCAGAAAAGCACCCCTCAAGTATGTTTCCACTCCCATGCTTCACAGTTGGGATGCTAGTCTTGAGGTTGTACTCAGCTTCCTTCTTCGTCCAAACATGGCGGGTGGTGTTTGATACCAATAAGTTCTATTTTGGCTCATCTTACAACATACCTCCTCAGGATCCTGCAGATGGTCATTGGTGAACTTTAAACAGGCCTGGACATTTGCAGTTGTGAGCATTGGGACCTTGCGTGCCATGCAGGATTTTAATCCATGACGGCGTAATGTGTTACTAACGGTAAAGTTTGAGGCTGTGGGTCCCAGTTCTTTTCAGGTCATTGACCAGGTGCTGCTGTTTAGTTCTGGGCTGATTCCTGCCCTTTCTCAGAATCATCCGTACCCCACGAGACGAGATCTTGCATGGAGCCCCAGACTGAGTAAGATTGACTGTCATCTTTTATTTCTCCCATTTTCTTATAAGTGCGCCAACAGTTGTTGCCTTCTCACCAAGTTGCTTGCCTATTGTCCTATAGCACATCCCAGCCTTGATCAAGTCTACAATTTTGTCCCTGTTGTCCTTAGACAGCTCCTTGGTCTTGGCCATGGTGGAGAGGATGGAATGTGATTGACTGTAGGCAAGTGTCTTTTCTACAGGAAACAGGTTCAAAACAGGTGCAATTAATACAGATATTGAGTGCAAAGTAGGAGGGCTTCTTTAAAAAAAAATAAAAAAAAAAAATACCAGGTCTGGGAAAGCCAGAATTCTTGCTGTTTAGTAGGTGATCAAATACTTATTTCATACAATAAAATGCAAATTAATTATTTTAAAATCATACAATGTGATTTTTTTGGATTCTGTCTGTCACAGTTTAAAGTGGGCTTTACACGCTACGATATCGTTAATGAATTATCGTCGGGGTCACGGTGTTTGTGACGCACATTTGGCGTCATTAACGATATCGCAGTGTGTAACACTTATGAGCGACCTTAAACTATCGCAAAAGCGGTCAAAATCGTTTGCCGCGGAGAGGTCATCCTGAAACATAAAATCATTTTCTGCTTATTAGTGATGTTGTTCCTCGTTCCTGCGGCAACATACATGGCTATATGTGACACCGCAGGAGCGACGAACATCTCCTTACCTGCCTCCACGGCCAATACGGAAGGAAGGAGGTGGGCGGAATGTTACGTCCCGCTCATCTCCTCCCCTCCGCTTCTATTGGACGCTTGCCGTCTGACGCCGAATGAACCGCCTCCTTAGAAAGGAGGCGGTTCGCTGGCCACAGCGACGTCGCACAGCAGGTATGTGCGTGTGACGCTGCCGTAGCGGTAATGTTCGCTACGGCAGCGATCACCACATATCGGTCGTACGACGGGGGGCGGGTGCTATCGCGCTCGACATTGCCAGCAAATGCTAGCGATGTCGCAGCGTGTAAAGCCCGCTTTAGTGTACCTACGATAAAAATTACTGACCTCTCCATTCCGCTCCATTCCTTGTACGTGGGAAAACTTCCAAAATCGGCAGTGTATCAAATACAGTACATATTTTCCTCACTGTATGGGGCACTGCAAGCTCCCATACGAGGAGGAAGGAGTGTGAGATAAAGTGGCTCATGTGCAAAGAGTGCACAAAAATTCCACTGCTACAACTATAGGCGCACCTTACATGCGATGGATTCCACTCTCGCCTCTCTGTCCCACCCAGAAAGGGGAGATTCTGGTAACGGTACTAGGGAAATACCTGAAGTACACTGACGTCATCCAAAAGTAAACTTTCCCTTTTAGGGGTTTTTCTGGCTTCACATTTTTGCACATCATCGGCATGTATGCGTTGGGGTTAGATCCACACTGCTTTTCCATCTCTGCTGCTCCTGCCCCAGTGACTGTTTACCGGCTACAGTGGTGACATTACATCAACAGAGCTCCAATCACTGGGCTCAGCAACTCACGCCATGTATATCCTGCGTACAGACAGGATTCGCGAGGCTCCCAGAACTGGAGATACAACAGTGATCATGAGGACAAGAAGTTTTTCAGAATGTTCTTCTGAGTAATACTAGTGTAGAAAATTACACTAAACAAGGAATGGCTGCTAACAGGGAGCAGTATACTGACTGTATCAAATCTGTAGCATTAGGAGATTTTGGAGCCTTTACAGTCTATGCTATCTACACTTGTATGTCTTTTCCATGAAAAATCCTGCTTTTATCAAATGAGTTGCATAATAAATAGAAAATATAGTCCAGACATTGACTAGGTGAGAAATAATGAGTTTTACTTGAAATAATAATTTTCTCCTATAAACTTTGCTTTCGTCACAGAATGCTCCCTTGCAGCAATTACAGACCTTTGGCATTCTAGCTGTTAATTTTCTGCGGTAATCTGGAGATATTTCAGCCCATGCTTCCAGAAGCCCCTCCCACAAGTTGGATTGGCTTGATGGGCACTTTTTGCATACCATACGGCCTTTGCTTTGAATGACTTCAGCACATCTGCGGTCACAAGACATAACTAGTGTCACACTGCTCTGGTGTAATTTTGGTCCACTCCTCTTGCAAGTATTTTCCAGAGGTTTTCTATTGGGTTTAGATCAGGACTTTGGGCTGGCTATTTCATTGTTTCAATGTTTTCTGTTTCAAGGAACTGTTTTACTCATTTAGCTGTGTGACAAGAGGCATTGTCCTACAAGAAAATTACTGTCTGATTGAGTGATGAACACAAGTAAGGAACCACGTGTTCTTGAAGAAGGTTCTGATACACACTTGCATTCACTCTGTCAAGTAGCTGTATGAGAGGTCCAACTCTTGCTGCAGAAAGCATTCCCCAAACCATGACACTTCCCCCACCACCTTTCACTGACTTCTTAACACACTTTGGGTTCAGTCTTTGTCAACGAACATAATGTTTCCCTTCAGACCCAAATAAATTGAACTTGCTTTCATCACTAAAATAAACTGTGGCCACTTCTCTCCCCACACACCATGCTCCTCACCAAACGGGAGTCTAGCCTTTTGATTCTTTCAGCTAATGAAGTTTGGTCAATGCAGAGTGGGATTTCAGTCCAAATACTCTTAAACGTTGTGGCACTGTATGATGAGACAGATCCTTACCCTATTCAGTGCTGAACTGGTGAGCAATTCCATCTGCAGTGGTGAAACAATTACCCATGAAGCGTCTCTGCATTATCCTGTCCTCTCTTGCAAGGGTGACCAGCCTTCTTGGGGAATTTGAAGGAGTTTTTGATGTTGAAAAAATGCAATTCTTGAAATCAGACTTGGAATGACCAATTTCGCTTGCTACGGTTGATGGGGTCACCCCTTTGGCCTTTATCTGGACAACTTGCTGCCGGAGAATTTCAGTCACTTTGGAACAGCACACCATTTTTGCAAAGTCAGTGCAATCTGGAAAGTTAGGCTGCCATTAAGGCCCCCTTCACACGTCAGTGAAAAACACATACGTTTTTAACTGACGTGATAAAGATGCCTATGTCCTTCCGTGTGCCATGATTTTGGCACACGTGTACTATCTGTGATAGCACACAGAGATCAGGCCCTTCTACTCACCTGTCCATGCCGCTGCTGACCATGGTGCTGTGTCCGCCTGCTGCTGCTTCCAGGCCGGAACAGTGCAGTACATATTCAAGAGCATAATTAGCCGGCCTGGAAGCAGAGACAGCATCACTGGAGATGGGGAGTTTAAAAGACTTTTTATTTTAAATGTATGTGTTTTTTCTGGTACATGTTTCATGGACCACACTGCTCTGTGGCTGTGTGGTCCATGGGACACCAGTGATGCTGAAGAAAAACGGACATGCCTCCGTGCGAAACACACGGACACGCGTGTGAGCCGCACGGAAACATGGTCAGCGAGAAATCACTGATGTGTGCGCAGACCCATTGATTTTAATGGGTCTCCGTATGTCCGTGATTATGGTACGTAAAAAACTACAACATACGTACCAGAACCACTGACATGGTAAGGGGGCCTTACATAGGGTTTGTCAAATAATTGAGGAAATTAGCACTAGAAGCCAGATTAACACCTATAACTTGCAGGTATCTGAATGTGTTCTCTAATTTTGATCCGTGTTCTTTTACATTGATCTCATTTACATATTTATGTTGTGCTTTACAATAAAATCAATTTATGAAATAAGCTTAAAACACAGCTCGTTTACTCATGTTAAGATATAATCACATAGGACGACACAATGACCGCAACATTTAGGAAATTGTGCGTTCTCTAATTTTGATCTTCAGTGTATATAGGAAGGACACAAGACACTATGGGTACAGATGAGAGGAACACAAGACTATCCACTATATAGATGAGAGGAACACAAGACTATCCACTATATAGATGAGAGGAACACAAGATTATCCGCTATATAGATGAGAGGAACACAAGATTATCCGCTATATAGATGAGAGGGACACAAGACTATCCGCTTTATAGATGAGAGGAACACAAGATTATCCGCTATATAGATGAGAGGAGCACAAGATTATCCGCTATATAGATGAGAGGAACACAAGATTATCCGCTATATAGATGAGAGGAACACAAGACTATCCGCTATATAGATGAGAGGGACACAAGATTATCCGCTATATAGATGAGAGGAACACAAGATTATCCGCTATATAGATGAGAGGGACACAAGACTATCCGCTATATAGATGAGAGGGACACAAGATTATCCGCTATATAGATGAGAGGAACACAAGATTATCCGCTATATAGATGAGAGGAACACAAGATTATCCGCTATATAGATGAGAGGGACACAAGACTATCCACTATATAGATGAGAGGAACACAAGATTATCCGCTATATAGATGAGAGGAACACAAGACTATCCGCTATATAGATGAGAGGGACACAAGACTATCCGCTTTATAGATGAGAGGGACACAAGATTATCCGCTATATAGATGAGAGGAACACAAGACTATCCGCTATATAGATGAGAGGAACACAAGACTATCCGCTTTATAGATGAGAGGAACACAAGATTATCCGCTATATAGATGAGAGGAACACAAGATTATCCGCTATATAGATGAGAGGGACACAAGATTATCCGCTATATAGATGAGAGGAACACAAGACTATCCGCTATATAGATGAGAGGGACACAAGATTATCCGCTATATAGATGAGAGGGACACAAGATTATCCGCTATATAGATGAGAGGAACACAAGATTATCCGCTATATAGATGAGAGGAACACAAGATTATCCGCTATATAGATGAGGAACACAAAATTATCCGCTATATAGATGAGAGGGACACAAGATTATCCGCTATATAGATGAGAGGGACACAAGATTATCCGCTATATAGATGAGAGGGACACAAGACTATCCGCTATATAGATGAGAGGAAGACAAGATTATCCGCTATATAGATGAGAGGAAGACAAGATTATCCGCTATATAGATGAGAGGGACACAAGACTATCCACTATATAGATGAGAGGAAGACAAGATTATCCGCTATATAGATGAGAGGAACACAAGATTATCCGCTATATAGATGAGAGGGACACAAGATTATCCGCTTTATAGATGAGAGGGACACAAGATTATCCGCTATATAGATGAGAGGAACACAAGACTATCCGCTATATAGATGAGAGGAACACAAGACTATCCGCTTTATAGATGAGAGGAACACAAGATTATCCGCTATATAGATGAGAGGAAGACAAGACTATCCGCTATATAGATGAGAGGGACACAAGATTATCCGCTATATAGATGAGAGGGACACAAGACTATCCGCTATATAGATGAGAGGAAGACAAGACTTTCCGCTATATAGATGAGAGGGACACAAGATTATCCGCTATATAGATGAGAGGGACACAAGACTATCCGCTATATAGATGAGAGGAACACAAGACTTTCCGCTATATAGATGAGAGGGACACAAGATTATCCGCTATATAGATGAGAGGGACACAAGATTATCCGCTATATAGATGAGAGGGACACAAGATTATCCGCTATATAGATGAGAGGGACACGAGATTATCCGCTATATAGATGAGAGGGACAAGATGCTCTCCTATATAGATGAGAGGGACAAGATGCTCTCCTATATAGATGAGAGGGACAAGATGCTCTCCTATATAGATGAGAGGGACAAGATGCTCTCCTACATAGATGAGAGGGACAAGATGCTCTCCTACATAGATGAGAGGGACAAGATGCTCTCCTACATAGATGAGAGGGACAAGATGCTCTCCTACATAGATGAGAGGGACAAGATGCTCTCCTACATAGATGAGAGGGACAAGATGGTTTGCTATGGTTATATAGAGGAGGGACACAAGATGCTCCGTTGTGGATATAGATGAGAGGCACACAAGCTTTGCCTATAGCAGATGTGGAGGGACGCATCCTCTAAAAGTTGTACCATCACGGAGGCTCACTTCACGGGTCAGGTACACCCGCAGAATGTGCAGAACTAGTTGGACAACTTTGCATACACTTCGCTTTACTTCTCTTGCAGTAATAAGGAGTTACAACCGGGAGCATGGCCCAGAGATGTGCTCGGCTGCTGGCTGACAGGCGCACCCTAAGAGCCATCTTGGCTCCAATAGTTACTACTTAGTTCCCTAACATCGGAATAGTTAAAAGATGAAATCCAGTCAACCCTCTCTTACTGATCTGGAGGCTGGGAGGGGGCTGAAGGGGCACCTCTCTATGCCTCCTATGTACACAACAGTCACCTCACGAGATGGGACAGGGAATCATTATTCCGAAGATAGATAAAAGTCTTAGCAGTGGGACCCCCATCTTGCAAATATTCATAGCATATCCTGTGGATAACTACGTCGCTATAACCACCAGGGATCATGGTACTAGCTGCTCCGCTGTATCCACCAGGGATCATGGTACTAGCTGCTCCGCTGTATCCACCAGGGATCAGGGTACTAGCTGCTCCGCTGTATCCACCAGGGATCAGGGTACTAGCTGCTCCGCTGTATCCACCAGGGATCAGGGTACTAGCTGCTCCGCTGTATCCACCAGGGATCAGGGTACTAGCTGCTCTGCTGTATCCACCAGGGATCAGGGTACTAGCTACTCCGCTGTATCCACCAGGGATCAGGGTACTAGCTACTCCGCTGTATCCACCAGGGATCAGGGTACTAGCTGCTCCGCTGTATCCACCAGGGATCATGGTACTAGCTGCTCCGCTGTATCCACCAGGGATCATGGTACTAGCTGCTCCGCTGTATCCACCAGGGATCATGGTACTAGCTACTCCGCAGTATCCACCAGGGATCAGGGTACTAGCTACTCCGCAGTATCCACCAGGGATCAGGGTACTACCGTGTTTCCCCGAAAGTAGGACCCCCCCGAAAGTAAGACAGGGTGGGGGTTACGGGGGGGTCCTTCAATGTAAGGCCTCCCCCGAATGTAAGGCAGGGTTGGGGGGCCAGTGTGACATGTAAGGCCCTTACCTTTGGGCCGCCGCTGTCCCCCATTGGGTCCCCAGGCTCCAGAGGTGTCCTCAGGTGCAGCTGGGCGGGTCCAGCGCTCATGGGGTTAACTCGCCGTGTTAACCCCGCAATCCGCCCAGCTCATTGGCCGCCCCTGCTCCCCACGTCACCGCCGGCCCCCGGCTCGAGCGCTGATTGGCCCAGCAGCTCGGGCTGTAATTGGCCGCCCCAGCCCCACGTCACCGCCGGCCTCCGGCTCGAGCGCTGATTGGCCCAGCAGCTCGGGCTGTAATTGGCCGCCCCAGCCCCACGTCACCGCCGGCCTCCGGCTCGAGCGCTGATTGGCCCAGCAGCTCGGGCTGTAATTGGCCGCCCCAGCCCCACGTCACCGCCGGCCTCCGGCTCGAGCGCTGATTGGCCCAGCAGCTCGGGCTGTAATTGGCCGCCCCAGCCCCACGTCACCGCTGTTTCCCTGCTGATTGGCACAGCGTTCCCTGCAGCACAGGCCTTCCGCACCGCAGAGGAAAACGTCCACCATTTAAAAACCAAGTAGGGAAACATGTACTGTATAGGGTATGGGGCTGTGTGCAGTGGGATACGGCACAGCCCCATACCCCATAACAGTGCCGTATCCCACTGCACACAGCCCCATACCCCATAACAGTGCCGTATCCCACTGCACTGTTATGGGGTATGGGGCTGTGTGCAGTGGGATACGGCACAGCCCCATACCCCATAACAGTGCCGTATCCCACTGCACACAGCCCCATACCCCATAACAGTGCCGTATCCCACTGCACTGTTATGGGGTATGGGGCTGTGTGCAGTGGGATACGGCACAGCCCCATACCCCATAACAGTGCCGTATCCCACTGCACACAGCCCCATACCCCATAACAGTGCCGTATCCCACTGCACACAGCCCCATACCCCATAACAGTGCCGTATCCCACTGCACTGTTAAGAAATTGTCATTTTTTTTCGGCTAATGTAAGACCTCCCCTGAAAGTAAGACAGGGTGGGACTTTTTGGGGTAAAATTAATGTAAGACAGGGTCTTACTTTCGGGGAAACACGGTAGCTGCTCCGCTGTAACCACCAGGGATCATGGTACTAGCTAATCCGCTGTATCCACCAGGGATCAGGGTACTAGCTAATCCGCTGTAACCACCAGCAATCACGGCACTAGCTACTCCACTATACAACCAGAGTTCATGGTACTAGCTACTCCGCTATACTCACCAGGGATCAGTGTACTAGCTACTCCGCTATACTACCAGGGATCACTCTGCTATACTACCAGGGATCATTGTACTAGCTACTCCGCTATACTACCAGGGATCATTGTACTAGTTACTCCGCTATACTACCAGGGATCACTCTGCTATACTCACCAGGGATCATTGTACTAACTACTCCGCTATACTACCAGGGATCACTCTGCTATACTACCAGGGATCATTGTACTAGCTACTCCGCTATACTACCAGGGATCATTGTACTAGTTACTCCGCTATACTACCAGGGATCACTCTGCTATACTACCAGGGATCATTGTACTAGCTACTCCGCTATACTACCAGGGATCATTGTACTAGCTACTCCGCTATACTACCAGGGATCATTGTACTAGCTACTCCGCTATACTACCAGGGATCATTGTACTAGTTACTCCGCTATACTACCAGGGATCACTCTGCTATACTACCAGGGATCATTGTACTAGTTACTCCGCTATACTACCAGGGATCACTCTGCTATACTACCAGGGATCATTGTACTAGTTACTCCGCTATACTACCAGGGATCACTCTGCTATACTACCAGGGATCATTGTACTAGTTACTCCGCTATACTACCAGGGATCACTCTGCTATACTACCAGGGATCATTGTACTAGTTACTCCGCTATACTACCAGAGATCATTGTACTAGCTACTCCGCTATACTACCAGGGATCACTATGCTATACTGCCAGGGATCATTGTACTAGCTACTCCGCTATACTACCAGGGATCATTGTACTAGCTACTCCGCTATACTACCAGGGATCATTGTACTAGTTACTCCGCTATACTACCAGGGATCACTCTGCTATACTACCAGGGATCATTGTACTAGTTACTCCGCTATACTACCAGGGATCACTCTGCTATACTACCAGGGATCATTGTACTAGTTACTCCGCTATACTACCAGGGATCACTCTGCTATACTACCAGGGATCATTGTACTAGTTACTCCGCTATACTACCAGGGATCACTCTGCTATACTACCAGGGATCATTGTACTAGTTACTCCGCTATACTACCAGGGATCACTCTGCTATACTACCAGGGATCATTGTACTAGTTACTCCGCTATACTACCAGAAATCATTGTACTAGCTACTCCGCTATACTACCAGGGATCACTATGCTATACTGCCAGGGATCATTGTACTAGCTACTCCGCTATACTACCAGGGATCATTGTACTAGCTACTCCGCTATACTACCAGGGATCATTGTACTAGTTACTCCGCTATACTACCAGGGATCACTCTGCTATACTACCAGGGATCATTGTACTAGTTACTCCGCTATACTACCAGGGATCACTCTGCTATACTATCAGGGATCATTGTACTAGTTACTCCGCTATACTACCAGGGATCACTCTGCTATACTACCAGGGATCATTGTACTAGTTACTCCGCTATACTACCAGGGATCACTCTGCTATACTACCAGGGATCATTGTACTAGTTACTCCGCTATACTACCAGAGATCATTGTACTAGCTACTCCGCTATACTACCAGGGATCACTATGCTATACTGCCAGGGATCATTGTACTAGCTACTCCGCTATACTACCAGGGATCATTGTACTAGCTACTCCGCTATACTACCAGGGATCATTGTACTAGTTACTCCGCTATACTACCAGGGATCACTCTGCTATACTACCAGGGATCATTGTACTAGTTACTCCGCTATACTACCAGGGATCACTCTGCTATACTACCAGGGATCATTGTACTAGTTACTCCGCTATACTACCAGGGATCACTCTGCTATACTACCAGGGATCATTGTACTAGTTACTCCGCTATACTACCAGGGATCACTCTGCTATACTACCAGGGATCATTGTACTAGTTACTCCGCTATACTACCAGGGATCACTCTGCTATACTACCAGGGATCATTGTACTAGTTACTCCGCTATACTACCAGAGATCATTGTACTAGCTACTCCGCTATACTACCAGGGATCACTATGCTATACTGCCAGGGATCATTGTACTAGCTACTCCGCTATACTACCAGGGATCATTGTACTAGCTACTCCGCTATACTACCAGGGATCATTGTACTAGTTACTCCGCTATACTACCAGGGATCACTCTGCTATACTACCAGGGATCATTGTACTAGTTACTCCGCTATACTACCAGGGATCACTCTGCTATACTACCAGGGATCATTGTACTAGTTACTCCGCTATACTACCAGGGATCACTCTGCTATACTACCAGGGATCATTGTACTAGTTACTCCGCTATACTACCAGAGATCATTGTACTAGCTACTCCGCTATACTACCAGGGATCACTATGCTATACTGCCAGGGATCATTGTACTAGCTACTCCGCTATACTACCAGGGATCATTGTACTAGCTACTCCGCTATACTACCAGGGATCATTGTACTAGTTACTCCGCTATACTACCAGAGATCATTGTACTAGCTACTCCGCTATACTACCAGGGATCACTATGCTATACTGCCAGGGATCATTGTACTAGCTACTCCGCTATACTACCAGGGATCATTGTACTAGCTACTCCGCTATACTACCAGGGATCATTGTACTAGTTACTCCGCTATACTACCAGGGATCACTCTGCTATACTACCAGGGATCATTGTACTAGTTACTCCGCTATACTACCAGGGATCACTCTGCTATACTACCAGGGATCATTGTACTAGTTACTCCGCTATACTACCAGGGATCACTCTGCTATACTACCAGGGATCATTGTACTAGTTACTCCGCTATACTACCAGAGATCATTGTACTAGCTACTCCGCTATACTACCAGGGATCACTATGCTATACTGCCAGGGATCATTGTACTAGCTACTCCGCTATACTACCAGGGATCATTGTACTAGCTACTCCGCTATACTACCAGGGATCATTGTACTAGTTACTCCGCTATACTACCAGGGATCACTCTGCTATACTACCAGGGATCATTGTACTAGTTACTCCGCTATACTACCAGGGATCACTCTGCTATACTACCAGGGATCATTGTACTAGTTACTCCGCTATACTACCAGGGATCACTCTGCTATACTACCAGGGATCATTGTACTAGTTACTCCGCTATACTACCAGGGATCACTCTGCTATACTACCAGGGATCATTGTACTAGTTACTCCGCTATACTACCAGGGATCACTCTGCTATACTACCAGGGATCATTGTACTAGCTACTCCGCTACACTACCAGGGATCACTCTGCTATACTACAGGGATCATTGTACTAGTTACTCCGCTATACTACCAGGGATCACTCTGCTATACTACCAGGGATCATTGTACTAGCTACTCCGCTATACTACCAGGGATCATTGTACTAGCTACTTCCGCTATACTACCAGGGATCATTGTACTAGCTACTCCCCTATACTACCAGGGATTATGGAAATAATTACTACACAATACCACTTGGAACTAGGCATTTAAAAACTTCACTACACCATACCACAAGAGGCAAGGGCTTTAACTATTTCACTACACTATACTGCCAAAGATGGTGGCATTAACTACTTCATCATGTCTTCAGAGGCAAGGGAATTCCTTTGTAAAATTAGACCACCAGGAATCATGGTATTAACTACTATATTTCCAGAGCCTAGGCCTCCACTACACCATACCACCAGGGGGCGCTGGATGTGGGGGGGCACATGGGCGCTGGACGTGGGGGGGGCACAGGGGCGCTGGACGTGGAGGGGGGCACAGGGGCGCTGGACGGGGGGGGGCACAGGGGCGCTGGATGGGGGAGGGGGACAGGAGCGCTGGATGTGGGGGGGGGCACAGGGGAGACTGGACGTGGGGGGGCACAGGGGAGACTGGACGTGGGGGGGCACAGGGGAGACTGGACGTGGGGGGGCACAGGGGAGACTGGACGTGGGGGGGCACAGGGGAGACTGGACGTGGGGGGGCACAGGGGAGACTGGACGTGGGGGGGCACAGGGGAGACTGGACGTGGGGGGGCACAGGGGAGACTGGACGTGGGGGGGCACAGGGGAGACTGGACGTGGGGGGGCACAGGGGAGACTGGACGTGGGGGGGCACAGGGGAGACTGGACGTGGGGGGGCACAGGGGAGACTGGACGTGGGGGGCACAGGGGAGACTGGACGTGGGGGGGCACAGGGGAGACTGGACGTGGGGGGGCACAGGGGGAGACTGGACGTGGGGGGGCACAGGGGAGACTGGACGTGGGGGGGCACAGGGAGACTGGACGTGGGGGGGCACAGGGGAGACTGGACGTGGGGGGGCACAGGGGAGACTGGACGTGGGGGGGCACAGGGGAGACTGGACGTGGGGGGGCACAGGGGAGACTGGACGTGGGGGGCACAGGGGAGACTGGACGTGGGGGGGGCACAGGGGAGACTGGACGTGGGGGGGCACAGGGGAGACTGGACGTGGGGGGGCACAGGGGAGACTGGACGTGGGGGGGCACAGGGGAGACTGGACGTGGGGGGGCACAGGGGAGACTGGACGTGGGGGGCACAGGGGAGACTGGACGTGGGGGGGCACAGGGGAGACTGGACGTGGGGGGGCACAGGGGAGACTGGACGTGGGGGGGCACAGGGGAGACTGGACGTGGGGGGGCACAGGGGAGACTGGACGTGGGGGGGCACAGGGGAGACTGGACGTGGGGGGGCACAGGGGAGACTGGACGTGGGGGGGCACAGGGGAGACTGGACGTGGGGGGGCACAGGGGAGACTGGACGTGGGGGGGCACAGGGGAGACTGGACGTGGGGGGGCACAGGGGAGACTGGACGTGGGGGGGCACAGGGGAGACTGGACGTGGGGGGGCACAGGGGAGACTGGACGTGGGGGGGCACAGGGGAGACTGGACGTGGGGGGGCACAGGGGAGACTGGACGTGGGGGGGGCACAGGGGGAGACTGGACGTGGGGGGGCACAGGGGAGACTGGACGTGGGGGGGCACAGGGAGACTGGACGTGGGGGGGCACAGGGGAGACTGGACGTGGGGGGGCACAGGGGAGACTGGACGTGGGGGGGCACAGGGGAGACTGGACGTGGGGGGGCACAGGGGAGACTGGACGTGGGGGGGCACAGGGGAGACTGGACGTGGGGGGGCACAGGGGAGACTGGACGTGGGGGGCACAGGGGAGACTGGACGTGGGGGGGCACAGGGAGACTGGACGTGGGGGGGGCACAGGGGAGACTGGACGTGGGGGGGGCACAGGGGAGACTGGACGTGGGGGGGCACAGGGGAGACTGGACGTGGGGGGGCACAGGGGAGACTGGACGTGGGGGGGCACAGGGGAGACTGGACGTGGGGGGGCACAGGGGAGACTGGACGTGGGGGGGCACAGGGGAGACTGGACGTGGGGGGGCACAGGGGAGACTGGACGTGGGGGGGCACAGGGGAGACTGGACGTGGGGGGGCACAGGGGAGACTGGACGTGGGGGGGCACAGGGGAGACTGGACGTGGGGGGGCACAGGGGAGACTGGACGTGGGGGGGCACAGGGGAGACTGGACGTGGGGGGGCACAGGGGAGACTGGACGTGGGGGGGCACAGGGGGAGACTGGACGTGGGGGGGGCACAGGGGAGACTGGACGTGGGGGGGGCACAGGGGAGACTGGACGTGGGGGGGGCACAGGGGAGACTGGAAGTGGGGGGGCACAGGGGAGACTGGAAGTGGGGGGGCACAGGGGCCCGGGCGCTGGATGTGGGGGGCACGGGGGCTGGGGCGCTGGATGTGATGAGCCCAGCTGTGACCCCTGCAGACGATCACTCCCTTATGCTGTGCCCCTTAGGACCTGACAGCACAGTAATCCCTTCCTGTAGCACTTATCCTGGCACCAATGCCCCTTACACCCAGGGTCTGGGAGCAATAGCCCACCCCGCCGGCCTCCACTGCAGGCCTGAGCCGGCACTATCAGGGCAGCCTTACTCCGCCGGCACATGCTGTGTAAAGCCGGGTATAACGGTGGGGGGACTGAGCGGAGACCACCTACCTGAGCCCGGCTCCGACCTGCGCGTCCACCTCTGTCACATAACATGGAAGTTTCGGAACAGACTCCCACACAAGCACCGCCCACTCAGCTCAATGAGTGACAGTGAGCCTGACGAATAGCGAGGAAACGACACACTCCCTGTCAACAGAGGCGGGCTTCTTCCACAGCCCCTAGCAACCAATGACAAGGCCTCCAACGCCCTCCGATAATAGGCGTGCTGTCGAGGGGGCGGAGCTTGCTGTCAGAGCTGGGTACTATAGTGTACGCCGACAGCTGCTTGTAGTAGAAAGCCTGTGTGTGCGCCTGCAATGTATAGTACATACAGGAAGAACCAGGCTCGGCAGAGTAATATAGGGGCAATAATATGGAGGCAATAAATGTGTGATGGCGGGGAGCTCCCTGGCCTGTTGTGCCACCCAATGTATAATACATGTAGAAGAACCAGAGATGGCAGAGGGGGCAATATACTGTATGTGTGAGGGCGGGGAGCTGCGTGTAGTAGATAGCCCTGGCCTGTGTGCCTGCCCAATGTATACTACATATAGGAAGAACCAGAGATGGCAGAGGGGGCAATATACAGTATGTGTGAGGGCGGGGAGCTGCGTGTAGTAGATAGCCCTGACCAGTGTACCTGCCCAATGTATACTACATATAGGAAGAACCAGAGATGGCAGAGGGGGCAATATACTGTATGTGTGAGACTGCACAGACAAAAACAAAGAATGCTCCTGAATGCGGATACGCATGAAGGGTCAATAAGTAGTATGGCACACAATTGAAGGCAACTAAACTATTCTTGGACAGTGTGGCGAGTTCGCTGACTCTGAGGGCCCAGAAAGGCCAAGTTAAAGGTTGTGGACAACAGGGATATCTCCCTTGGGATTGAACAAACAGCCTGCATAGTCGATTAACTGAAGAAGCATCAGGTAAAAAATTGGGATGCCTCTTATTTATGGATTGGTGGGACTTAAACCAGCCATTAAAGGGATATGCAAATAACAAAAGGTTTAGTAACGTAGAACATCCCATCAAAAATGAAACAAAATACAAATAAATGCTTCTGGGCTACAGAGGCGAAAGAACCAAAGTTATAAAGGTGCATCAAATATTGGAGGGTAACCTCCGAACAGGTAAAGTTATCAGAACCGAGGGACCAGCTACCAGAATACCTATACCTAACCACTGTTTCACGCCTATCCATAAAGTTGCCACTTTGAAGGGGGATCTGAAGTCCTAATCTCTGTCAGGAGTTGGTCCCGACAAGATCTCGCAGCGGTGTGGCAATGGCAACCCACCGGGCTGGCATTAGGTACCAGCTGAAAAATCCTGCAAACAGAAACGAGACAATCAATATGGAGCATTACTCTGAGAACCCGTAGCCCATGCTCGGATCCAAATGTGTATTGTATGCAGCGTAACAGCAAACAAAATATTACAGTTGGCTAGTGACTTGTGGCAAAACTCCACAGCAATGACAATAGGGAACGATTCTGAAAAGGAAAAATTAGCAGTCAAACAAAAAGTTAACAAGGTGAGGGCCAGGTGCCCCGGCACCACTGATTGCCAAAAACAGCGCTAAAACCATCTGAAAAAAGACGCATTGGTGAGCAAAAATAAAACCTGGTTAGACACCACAGAACACATGTTGAACATGCACTCATTAAAGGTGAAAAGGAATTGAGACCAAATCAGTACGTCAGAAGTAATACGTAATCCTGTGGTCAGGGTGAAGCGCCCTTCTGGTGGACTTATGAATCCTGTGGTCAGGATGAAGCGCCCCTAGTGGACAATGAGAGGCGGTGAACTGCATTTGGCGCAATGTAACTTTCCTGTAAAGACACAAATACTTATAACTATACTATGCCTGTAATTCTAATTAGCTCGGGCTGTAATTCTGACCTCTCTAATGCTGCCGTTCAGTAATATAACATCACATAAGCAACAAAATTGTCCAACAGAATTACCAATTAGACAAAGTGAATGTATTTTCATGGTATGTAGAAAATCCCTTTAAGACTGCACCGTACAAAAACAAAACCCACACTCAATTGAAACAGGGTCTGAATCTTTCGTGCCCTACGTTTGTTTGGGGGCAAAGGGACAACAAACTCAATATCAACTGAAAAAAAATGAAAAAATGGCAAAAATTGTTTGCATTCATCGAAGTCACTAGAGCAATTAAAGAAAATCATCAAGTAGTGAGTGACAAATTTTGAGACCGTCTCACACCACCGCACCCATTGAAGAAATGAACTGAAGAGTTAAAAATAATGGAATGACATAAAGCATCCCATGGGAAGTAAAGAATCGTAATAAAAATTGCCATACATGCAACAACCAAAATATGGAACAGTACGGATGAACAGGTAACGGACAAAACACAGATTCGATATCAGATTAAGCAAAAGTGCACTGCGTCCGAACTCCCGTATAAGAGAAATTACACTGTAAAAAGACACAGAAATCAAAGCTTACTCAGGAGGGATACCATGATTAACAGACCCGCCGTGTGGGTGAGATACAGTAGGTGGTGTATCAATTGAAATTTAACCGGTTCCGTTCCTTTTAGCGACAATAAGGGAGCAATTAGAAAAATTAAATAGAATAAATAAAGTGAAAGAAATAATACAAAACTGATATGACCAGCCACATCCTTATTGGGATATTTGTCAAGCCACAAGGGGCATCTCTGATACCTTTACCGGGGTCGTCTGAGACATTTGTACCATTTTACCGAGGACCTTGGAAGGGGGGTGCGTGCATCTAACAGCCAAATGACTCCGCAGCAAGCAGAACACTCGTGCTAGTATTGCATAACCCAAAGAACCGGAAGTGTCAATCATTAAACAACCAACACGCTCCTGGGCGGCGCACGGCCACCATGGCTGGACCTTGTGAAGCTCCCGGCACAGTGGCTGTGGATTGAAAAGTGGTATACTGGCTTCTGTACGGTCATTAACCTAAGCCAGAAATCCATGGCTTGGACACTCAAACCAATGCCAGGGTGTAGGGACAAGCCGACGCTGAAAATCCTCATAATACCAACTACACCCATAACCACCATGAGTTTATAGGAACTATAAATTAGGTATTGATAAATGAACATTTCAGGACCACGGTCGGGATATTTCTGACCCAGGACTGAAAAACCTGTAGCCAATTACTAATCGTTCTCGTGACCCTGGGTTTCTTATCATAAGTACTGAGACTAATATAAACGTGACTTAGTCGACATGATGCTATCACAGGGGGAGTATCCATCAAAACACCACCGCTGACATGACAGCACAAGACCGCCAGGCATCCTCGAAGCGCCCGATCTCGCAAACAATGAAGATGGAGAATGCCACCTTAAGGAGCTGTAATGACTTAATCCCCCAAGCCTCCGTGAACACACCGGATGTTGATGTGGATGCCATCTCTGGGGAATTCGCCGTAGATACACCACCGCTGACGTGGGAAGGGGCATACCTCACATCCCCGGGCTGTTCAGTAGCAGACCAATTCCTCTGTGTCCTCGTAGGCTGCACCATAGATGTTCGTGCACACTCATCAGTCACCCTCAAGACGCTTGAGCCCTCAAAAGGAATTCGAAAGGCGACTTCTACCCGATGAGTGTGAACGCCGGCTTCTGTGTGTACGGAAGGAGTTCCGTGAAGAATGCCTCAAGCGCTTCCTGCACCGATCCGGCGAGCGACGCTGATCGTGCAGATCCGACCGATGCAAGGCCATGTGCCCACGCTGCGTTCTATCCCTACAGAAATTTCCGCAGCGATCTGAACAGCACACGTGTGCCCCAAACCGCCGCAGAAACAGTCCGTACTGAAAAGCCGATTTCATGCGCTCTGCACGCAACCCCCCCCATAGACAGAGCGGGGGCTGCATGCAGAGCGCACAAAAGAAGCGACATATCACTTCTTAGGACGCAGCGCCCCGGCAGTAGCCGAAGCGCCGCGTTCCAATACACCATGTGGGCATGAATTATGCACAATCTTCATAGATTGTGCTGGGGCGCAGGACGCATGCAGCCACGCTGCGGTGCAGAACGCAGCGTAACTGCATGAAAACACGCCGCGTGGGCACATAGCCCAACGCAGAGGGGAAGCGGGACCGATCACTGGTAGGACATAAGCAGGACCCCTGTGGTCTGCAAGGATTTAGACATTGTGAAAGTAGCTGTGGATATGAAGAAGGGGACAGCTTGGGCATCAAGGGTTAATTGAGAACGTGGCAGACCATCACAGGTATGCAGCACAGGAGGGGAGTTAGGGGTGGGGGGGGGTGTTCACTATTTGGAGGCTCTGAGCCAGGGATACAGGCTGGTGAGCAGACACACTGCCCAAAACCTGCAGAAGAGGAAGTGGTGTCATTGTCCATGGCAGTATATGAGGGGTTAAAGTAATACTGCTGTGATACGAATGCACTAGAAGTGCTGGGGGCTTCAGGGGAGATGAAGGGGGGTGGAGCAAACTGTGCTGTGTGAAAACAACAGGGAGGGGGGCTGAGGGAGCAACAGTTGTGAGGTGTTTATTAAAGCCTGCCTGCCATGCTAAAAGCAGGGACAGGAAAAGCAGGGATGCACTTGGGGCAGGGGCCCGAGGGAAGCGCCTAGGAGAAGAAACACTTCCCGGGCAGGTGCTGCAGGGCTCTGCAACATAGCCTCTAGCTGTGACTGAGGAGAGCTGAGCTCCACAAATAAATGAGACAGTCATCCCTAACCTTCATGCCACGCATGGGCCTGCAGCGTCTCAAGGATGTGAAGGTCCATCGGGTTTCTCCTGCTTCCACCACGCAGAGCTGCTCCGGATCCTGGGATACCAGGGGAAGAGGCCGGACACCGGCCCAGACCCCAATATATAGGTAGAATTACACCCTATAGGTGAGATTGGGAAATCGGGAGGGGCCAGGACGGTGTCCCCTCCCAAACAAAGGAAGAGCAGGGCCTGGACGGGAGAGGGGGCTGGATAAATACAGCATTGGAGGTTAACCCCTTGCTGCACAGTCTGGGGCAGTTTCATTATGCACTACACTGCCCACCAGGGCGGGGAGCTGCGTGTAGTAGATATCCCTGGCCTGTGTGCCTGCCCAATGTATACTACATGAAGAACCAGAGATGGCAGAGGGGGCAATATACAGTATGTGTGAGGGCGGGGAGCTGCGTGTAGTAGAGATCCCTGGCCTGTGTGCCTGCCCAATGTATACTACATATAGGAAGAACCAGAGATGGCAGAGGGGGCAATATACAGTATGTGTAGAAGATAGCCCTGACCTGTGTACCTGCCCAATGTATACTACATATAGGAAGAACTGGGCGTGGCAGAATAATATGGGGGCAATATATATGTGAGGGCGGGGAGCTCCCTGGCCTGTGTGCCGCCCCAATGTACGCTGTGTGCAGAATTATTAGGCAAATGAGTATTTTGATCACATGATACTTTTTATACATGTTGTCCAACTCCAAGTTGTATAGGTTTGAGAGCAAACTAACAATTAAGTAAATCAGGTGATGTGCATCTCTGTAATGAGGAGGGGTGTGGCATAATGACATCAACACCCTATATAAAGTGTGCTTAATTATTAAGCAACTTCCTTTCCTTTGGCAAAATGAGTAAGAAGAGAGATTTGACGGGCTCTGAAAAGTCCAATATTGTGAGATGTAATTGCAGAGGGATGCAGCAGTCTTTAAATTACCAAACTTTTTAAGCGTAATCACTGAACAATCAAGCGTTTCATGGCAAATAGCCAACAGGGTCGCAAGAAGCGTGTTGGGAAAAAAAGGCGCAAAATAACTGCCCATGAATTGAGGAAAATCAAGCGTGAAGCTGCCAAGATGCCATTTGCCACCAGTTTGGCCATATTTCAGAGCTGCAACATTACTGGCGTATCAAAAAGCACAAGGTGTGCTATACTCAGGGACATGGCCAAGCTAAGGAAGGCTGAAAAACGACCACCTTTGAACAAGAAACATAAGATAAAATGTCAAGACTGGGCCAAGAAATATCTTAAGACTGATTTTTCAAAGTTTTTATGGACTGATGAAATGAGAGTGACTCTTGATGGGCCAGATGGATGGGCCATAGGCTGGATCAGTAAAGGGCAGAGAGCTCTACTCCGACTCAGACGCCAGCAAGGTGGAGGTGGGGTACTGGTATGGGTTGGTGTCATCAAAGATGAACTTGTGGGACCTTTTCGGGTTGAAGATGGAGTGAAGCTCAACTCCCAGACTACTGCCAGTGCCGCCCCAATGTATATGTCGCGCCCCGGAGAAGCCGGGCTGCTCAGATCTGGACGGTCCGTGGCTCGAGGGGTTCCGGATCCGGGGGAACCATCGACCAGTTTTAAAAGAAAAAAAGTCAGACTACGCCACTTGCAGTTAGTGGCCAGGGATAGTAGGGTCGCCGCTGCAGGTTCCCACTGGGGATAATGGATGGGGGCAGCGTGGATGGTGGAGCCCTCCGCGAGCAGGGATTTTCCCCAGGGGTAGGTGAAGGGTTAACGTGGGGGCACACAGCATTGTCAGTCCAAACAGGGAGTGCACTTTGGTTGTTTTTACTTACTAGGTTCGCACCCTGGAGACGTGCTGGATCCCAGGTACGCATGTGTCCTTTATAGCTGTGCCAGCCAACCTGGTGCCACTCTCCCACCTTTGCACGCTGGTGTATTTGGTGTTGATTTTCACAGCTGAGATGTGTGCCTGCTAGGCACGAGCAGAATCGTTATCTGCTCGTGCCATTTAACTTGTTAAATGTTGCTGTCAATATGTGACAGCGGCATTATAACGGCATCGGCGGTTAACTTTTTACTTACCGCCTGGTACCGGAAGTCACGTGACGTGATCACGTGACTTCCGGTGGTTGTCGTGGTAGCACAGGGTCATGTGAGGACTCCTGTACTAGACATGAACTACTTTCAGTTTCACTTGGCCCGCAGCCGAGTGAAGCTGAAAGTGAGCGTATCTGCTGTTTACAGCTGTATAGCTGTGATCTGCAGATAGTGCAGAGCGATCGGATTGCTGATCGCTTTAGCCCCTAGGGCAGGGGTGGAAAACCTTTTTTCTGCCGGGGGCGATTTGGAAATTTCTACCAACCTTCAGGGGCCGCACAAAACTATCAACTTGAAAATTACCCTAATATATTTGGACAAACAATTAACTCACTGTGGTGGCTGGAGCTTCTACTCTTTGGTGCAGCTGTAATATTAGGCGATGTTGATCTTGTTGCTTTTCCAGGTTTGAGTTCGCTGGGACTGCTGTATATACATCACAGGGGAGGGTTGGGAGGAATATAGATCACTCAGGAGGCTGGGGGTATAGACATCACTGGGGGGTACATATATCACTGGGGGATACCTACATCATTGATGGGGAGCACAGACATAGCTGGGGGGGCATAAACATTGCTGGAGAGGGCTGGGAGGAATATACATCACTAGGGAAGCAGCAGGGCATAGACGTCACTGGAGGTACATACATCACTGGGTGGCACAGACTTCACTAGGGGTACATACATCACTGGGCGGCACAGACTTCACTAGGGGTACATACATCACTGGGCGGCACAGACTTCATTGGGGGTATATACACATCACTGGGTTGCACAGACATAGCTGGGGGACACAAACATTGCTGGGGTTATATACATAGCCAAGCGCAGACAGCCCTGGGGGATGCCGGAGGGACACAGACAGCACTGGGGGCACAGAGAAGGATGGGAGAGACTGGAGCCACAGACAAACCGGGGGGACGCTGGGGGCACAGAGCTCACTGGGGAGACTGAGGGGTGGCACAGAGCTCACTGGGGAGACTGAGGGGGGGCACAGAGATCACTGGGAGACTGGGGGGGCACAGATCACTGGGGAGACTGGGGGGCTCAGATCACTGGGGAGACTGGGGGGGCACAGATCACTGGAGAGACTGGGGGGGCACAGATCACTGGAGAGACTGGGGGGGCACAGATCACTGGAGAGACTGGGGGGGCACAGATCACTGGGGAAACTGGGGGGGCACAGATCACTGGGGAAACTGGGGGGGGCACAGATCACTGGGGAAACTGGGGGGGGGCACAGATCACTGGGGAAACTGGGGGGGGGGCACAGATCACTGGGGAGACTGGGGGGGGCACAGATCACTGGGGAAACTGGGGGGGGCACAGATCACTGGGGAAACTGGGGGGGCACAGATCACTGGGGAAACTGGGGGGGCACAGATCACTGGGGAAACTGGGGGGGCACAGATCACTGGGGAAACTGGGGGGGCACAGATCACTGGGGAAATTGGGGGGGCACAGATCACTGGGGAGACTGGGTGGGGCACAGAACACTGTGGGGGCACAGATCACTGGGGAGACTGGGGGGGCACAGAACACTGGGAAAAAAGAGGGGCACAGAGTGCAGGGGGCACAGGCAGACCCAGGGGAGCTTGGAGGCAGTTAGAGAACTGGGGGAGGCTGGGATCACTGAGTGCTGGAGGTGGTTGCGGGCACGGAGAGCGCTGCCAGCGCGCACAGAGAGGAGTAGCCGCTGCCGGGCACAGGGAGCCGCCGAGTACAGGGAGCCGCCGCCGCCGGGCACAGGGAGCCGCCGGGTACAGGGAGCCGCCGCCGCCGGGTACAGGGAGCCGCCGAGCACAGGGAACCGCCGCCGCTGGGCACAGGGAGCCGCCGGGTACAGGGAAACGCCGCCGCCGGGCACAGGGAGCCGCCACTGCCAGGCACAGGGAGCCGCCACTGCCAGGCACAGGGAGCCGCCGCCGGGTACAAGGAGAGCTGCCGTCGCAGCTTCAGGGACCAGGGAGCCGCCGCTGGGCACAGGGAGAGCCTCGCCGCAGCCGCCGGGCACAGGGAGAGCCGCCGCTACAGCCGCCGGGCACAGGGAGAGCCACCGTTGCAGCCGCCGGGCACAGGGAGGGCCACCGCTGCAGCCGCCGGGCACAGGGAGAGCCACCGCCAGGTACAGAGCGCTGCCCGGCACAGTAAGTCCTGGGGGATGATTGGCAGTCAATCCTCTCCTGTTTGATTTTAGCGCACCTCACGCTGACCCCACCTACAAAGTACGTCCTCACGTAGGCTGTGCCAGCGTGGGGACGTAGTCCTTCAGGTATAGGAAATGCAGCGTTCAGCATTGAACGCGCTGTGTGGGGTTTTAAAGGGCCAGCAGCCAGCAAGATGCGGCTGCCGCTCCAGCACTGCAGTCCCCGAGAATCAGCCCGGGGGCCGCAGAAAAAGTAGTCGCGGGTCGCATACGGCCCGCGGGCCGGAGGTTCCCCACCCCTGCCCTAGGGTGACTAGTAAAATAAAAAAAAAGTTTTAAAAAATTTAAAAAAAAACAAACCTAAAAGTTCAAATCACGCCCCATTGAAAATTTAAAGGGTTAAAAAAATAAAAAATATACACAAATTTGGTATCGCCGCGTTCAGAAACGCCCGATCTATCAAAATATAAAATCAATTAATCTGATCAGTAAACGGCGTAGCGGCAAAAAAATTCCAAACGCCAAAATGGAATATGGTGTAAAACGTGCACCACTTTTTTCAGACAAACTTTTTTAAACCCCTTATATAAAAGTAAACCTATACATGTTTGATGTCTACGAACTCGCACTGACCTGTGGCATCACACCCACACATCAGTTTTACCATATATTGAATACAGTGAATAAAATCTCAAAAACCATAGTGCCATCGCTCTTTTTTTGCAATTTTTCTGCATTTGGATTTTTTTTGCCGTTTTCTAGTACACTATATGGTAAAAATTATGATTTCATTTAAAAGTACAGCTCGTTCCGCAAAAAATGAGCCCTCACATGACCATATTGACTGAAAAATAAAAAAGTTATGTCTCTCAGAAGAAGAATGGTGAAAAAAAAATGGAAAGCGAAAAATTGTCCGGTCGTTAAGGGGTTAAGGGAATATGTCCCGGTCCTCCCTTTGCTGCTGTTGCCTTGAACGTTAGTGGTGGCAGATGAATCCTGGAAACCCACCCGCCTGGCAGAGTTAACAGATGGCTTGAAGTCCTGGTTTGTTCTGGGATCTGCACCCCGTGCAAAGTACTGGGAGCCCTGGATATCCACCCCACAGGATCCCTTTGTCCTTGGAGCTTGCTTTCTCGCTCTGCAGCTACTTTCTACTTGAGTGGCTGATCTTTCTACTCAGGTCTTTGCAGGGTCTTTGCTACTTTCACTGTGTCTCAAGATTCCTTTGTCTGTCTTGACACCTTTACTTTTACTCTCCCTTTCTGAGTTCAGCTCACTTCTTACTCCTCTCCTCAACTCTCAACTCCTTCCTCTCTAACTGTCTTCTGCAGACTAACTACTCACACTTCCTAAGTCACTCTCTCTTCCCCCAGGTCTGGTCCCTCCCTTCAGTTGGCTGCCTGTTAGCTCACAGTGCCCAGCCCTGTCACCTGGCTCTAAGGGGGGTCTTCCGCCCTGGTTGCGAGTGTAAGTGTCCTGGTGTGCTAGTGTGTGTGTACTAACTGGCACAGTCATGTAGGACCTGAGCTGTTGCTGTGATGTTACCTTATTTTGTGACACCTGGTTACCGCAGGGGTGTAACATATACTACATATAGGAAGAACCAAGAACCAGGGATGGCAGAGTAATATGGGGGCAATATATGTGTGAGGGCGGGGAGCTGCATGTAGTAGATAGTCCTGGCATGTGTGCTCCCCAATGTATACTACATACACTCCCTGACAGAAGTTCTGTCGCTTATCCATGTTATGTAAATAAAAGCTTATAACCTGACTTTAAATTCATCCATTGGTTTTATAAATTACTCTTTTCAAAGCTGAAACCCTCCCAAATTTGGTTTAGGTTATGAAAATAAAGTTGCTGCAAAGCTGAAGTATTGATCATTTAATGAACACAGAAAGGTCAGATTTTGACAAGAGTAAGGCAGGCTTTGCACACTACGACATCGCAGGCCGATGCTGCGATGCCGAGTGCGATAGTCCCCGCCCCCGTCGCAGCAGCGATATGTGGTGATAGCTGGTGTAGCGAAAGTTATCGCTACGCCAGCTTCACACACACACTCACCTGCCGTGCGACGTCCCCGTGGCCGGCGACCCGCCTCCTTGTTAAGGGGGCGGGTCGTGTGGCGTCACTGCGACGTCACACGGCAGGCGGCCAATCGGAGCGGAGGGGCGGAGATGAGCAGGATGTAAACATCCTGCCCACCTCCTTCCTTCCGCATATCCTACGGAAGCCGCAGTGACGCCGGTAGGAGATGTTCCTCGCTCCTGCGGCTTCACACACAGCGATGTGTGCTGCCGCAGGAGTGAGGAACAACATCGGACCATCGCGTCGGCGTAATTATGAATAACGCCGACGCTGTACCGATGATACGATTACGACGCTTTTGCGCTCGTTAATCGTATCATCCAGGCTTTACACACTGCGATGTCGCATGCGATGCCGGATGTGCGTCACTTTCAATTTGACCCCACCGACATCGCACCTGCGATGTCGCAGTGTGCAAAGTGCCCCTAAGAGTAAGGTAAGACAAATGTTTTGTCGCCTTGTCATATAGTGCACCAAATCCTAGTTTACATCCTCACCTGTGGTCACTAAATGATCGCTTAATTAGTGGGTGTGTATATAAAGAAACCCAGCACCTCAGACCTTCACTTGAACTGCAACTTGACCTCTGACAACATGCCAAAAATCCACCCTGCGACCAAAGCCTTGATTATCAAGAGGCTGAAGACCAGATCCACTGCAGAGGTGGCTAGCACCTTTAATGTGTCTCAGTGTCAAATACAAAGAATTAAAAAAAAGATTTGAAGAGACTAGAGATGTTTTTGACAAGCCCAGGTCTGGCAGACCCTGCAAAGCAACTGCTCAAGAGGAACGTTTGATGGTTAGAAAATCCAAAGCCAGCCCCTCTTCCATTGCAGCAGAGCTCCAAAAGGCCTGGTCACCTCACGTCCTTGTGTCAACTAGAACAGTTTGTAGGATTCTGTATCAAAATGGCCGCTATGGTCGAATCAGTGCCCAGAAGCAATTAAAAAACCGTATGGCATTTGCCAAGTCCCACAGCCTGCTAAACAGATGGACGCTGGAAAAGTGGCAGAAGGTGGATTTCTCTGATGAATCTTCAGTTGAATTACACCACAGCCGCCAAAATACTGCAGGAGACCTACTGGAGCCCGTATGGATCCAAAATACACCCAGAAAACATTTAAGTTTGGTGGTGGAAAGATCATGGTCGGGGGTTACATTCAGTATGGGGGTGTGCGAAACATTTGCAAGGTGGAAGGCAATATCAATAGCCTAAAATATCAAGAAGTATTAGCTACCTCTTACATTCCCAATCATAAAAGGGGTCAAATTCTGCAGCAGGATGGTGCTTCATCATACATCATTCTCTACAACAAAATTCATCCTGGCAAAGAAGATCAAGGTGCTCAAGGACTGGCCAGCCCAATCACCAGACATGAACATCATTGAGCATGTTTGGGGTAGGATGAAAGAGGAAGCTTGGAAGACAAAACCAAAGAAACTAGATTTACTCTGGGAGGCATGTAAGACTGCATTCTTTGCTATTCCTGATGACTTCATCAATAAATTGTATGATTCATTGTTGAACCGCATGGATGCAGTCCTTCCAGCTCATGGAAGTCACACAAAATATTAAATATGGCTCTAATAGCACCACAACTTCATTCACCAATGTTATGCAACATATCTTTGTATTAGAAGTTAATTGTTTGAATTTCACATTACTTTCTGTGGGCGACAAAACTTTTGTCTTTATAGCGCCCCTGAACCCGTCAGGTCACTACTAGGTACTGCATCCTGTCAAAGATGCAGGACCTACCCCCAGGGACCTGGAAGACCAGTGCTGGTAACAGTGTGACGCCCTGGACTAGCCAGGGGTCACAGGTAACAACACACACACACACACACACACACCCCCCCAGCAGTTCACAGAAGTCATCCCCAGTGGGACCTGATTTCTTCCCTCATGTTCAGATAGACACACCAGGTGGGCGGAGTCAGGCAGATGGGCACGCCCACCGAGGAGTCTAGCTGGCCTGAGGCAGAAAACAAGTTCAGACAAGTCCAGGCAGAGGAAGGGAGAGGAGGTGTGCAGAGAGGCAGACGCAGACTGGGGCCTAGGTTGGAGCCTAGGACCCTCGTGTAGCCAGTCAGGCAGACGGTAGTGGCCATCTGCAGGAGCCGGGAAGACAGTCTTGGTGGAACCGTAGGTAGCCGGGACAGGGTGGTGGCCCGTCCGGTACCGAACTGGGGAGCCAGCTGGAAACCGGAGCACAGGAGGAGCGTACAAGAAGGTGCAGGAAAGGACTCACAATACCAACCAGGGGTAAGGGGAGAAACACTGCAGCTGGCTGCGGGACCCGTCCATCCAGCCGTTTGGTTTACCAGAGACTCTGTGCATCTGTTTCTGAGTGAGTACAACAGTGCCATCCGGCACCACACTGCGCTGCCCCTGCAACCCTGCACCCCAGCTACCCTGCCTCCCCGCATCACCAACCGGGTCCCGGGACCAAAAGCCCATGGAGGGGCTGACACCTCAGCTGCTCCCCGCCATTGCTCCCGGGATCCCCCGTCACCAGCAGCGGTGGTGTCAACTATCACCACAACCCCGTGGGTGGCGTCACAACTGACATCCCACCACCAACCAAACTCCCCTTTTCACTCGTGGGCGAGGAAGCGCTGCTCGAGCACCCGGGTCCGGCCCACTCGAGCCACCGAGGAGAAGCTCCGGACCCGAGCGCCAGCGAAGTCCCTCCTAGGCGAGCGGCGTTCCCCCTCAGGAACCCCTCCGCCCGCGACAACTTGGCGTCACGAACAGGATCCTTCCCCTCTACTCACCGGTAGAAGTGCGCCTTGTAGATCCCCGCCGGCGGCGTCCGGACGAAAAATTTGAAGTTCCGCCATCTTTGGGCGCGAAGATTTCCCGCTCGAGCGTCTTCCCCGAGCAGGGAGGGTGCGAAAACTGAAGCTCCGCACCCGAGAAAGAAGAGTGCTAGAAAGAAACAAGGGGAAGCGGGAGGAATGGCGGCATATAACTAGTGCTGTGGAGTGCAGGGACGCCAGGATCCTGCAGAAACCCGTTCCTGGACACCAACGCGGCAGGATGTGTCGGGGGATCCAGCCCCAAGCCCACTTCATGCTGGCGAAGTGGGCGTCGGAGATGAAGGGCACGGCTGCAGCAGTCCGGGCACGCAAAGAGGAGATGATCTCGAAGGAGCGGGTAAGCAGTGACCCACGCCCCTATGTCTCTCAGGGACCGGCCGTTGCGGCTGAGGGACCCGGCCTGCTCCCGTCCGCCACACCGTCTCCCTCGTCGCCCGTGTCCGCAGCCACTGCCCCGACCGACCCGCTGCCTCAGTCCGTGGCAGCGGAGCCCGTACCATCTACGGGGGAGGACCTAGCCACTGGGCCCTCCAGCCTTACCTTTACCATCACTCCAGCACCGCCGATGACATCCCATCCGGCCTCGAGCATGGCCGCCACGAAGATGATGACGGCTCCGGCAGTCCGCCCGGCCGCAGTGGAGGCGATCCTCGACCGGCAGCTGGCACCGCAAGCCACGCTGACCGCTTCCAGACACCCGGCCTCGGCTGAGGCACGGCAGGGATATAGCTGCCAAGCGGCAGAGCAGGCCACGTCACAGCGGGGTCCCTCATTTCCGAAGGTGCCGGTCGTAACCGGCACGGAGGGGCTCTGGCTGGGCCCGTCCCCCACACAAGCTGATTCGGAGCGGCAGCAACAGCAGCTGTGCAGGGAGATCGTTGCCCGAAAGAGGTGTAAAGCGGATGTGCATGCCCGCATGTATATGGAGGAAGATCAGGAGTAAAGGCAGCGGATCCCCTGTTGCAGCAGAACTGTTGTCCCCCGTTGGGACCCTGAGTTGCTTTGTGTTTCAGAAGGAAGCGCCGAGCCGTGAAGCGCCTGTCCCCGTTGGGACTGTCTTGCGCCGTCCGACACCATTAACCCCTACAAGCCCTTTCCCAAGAGACATGGCTGAGAACTTGCAGGCCACCCACGAACTAGTGGGTTTGTAAATAGTTGCGGGCTTAATTCCGTTTACCGCCTCCGGAGAGGCAGGTTGGAGGAAGGACCCGCAGCAGAGTAGGCTGGGGTCCGGTCACCACCGGGACCGGTGACCATCCTCAGGGGTCCCCCACGTTCAGGGGGACCCCTGAGTTGCAGCCGGGTGCGAGACACCGTATCCGTTCCCGCATGGGCATCTGGGTCGAGTTCCCGATTCTGGATTGGGGAAGAGGGGTGCTGCCCATTTCTTAGGGGCAGCATCAAGGTCCAGGTGTTTTGGGTGGGAAAGCGGAAGAACTAAGACCCGTCCGTTATTAATAAAAATGTTATTTGTGTTTGAAACATTAAAGTAATGTGCCTCCCGTTAGGGGAAGATTGAAGAATGCTTACCGTTTACTGTTATATGTTATTTATTTCTTTTTTCAGTTTGAAAAATAAAACCGGTGGCGGACGGGCAGCCCGAGGACGGTCTGTGGTTAACCAAGGGGGAATGTGACATCCTGGACTAGCCAGGGGTCACAGATAACAAACACACACACCCCCACCCCTGGTTAGGTACCAGCAGTCAACCTAAAATCCTTGTTGCCTCCCTCCAGGGTTGATGTCCACACCAGGTGGGGTGGAGCCAGGCAGTTGGCCCCGCCCACCGAAGAGTTCACAGGCCTGGAGGCGGGAAAAGTGACAGTTTAGTGTGAGACAGTAAAAGTGTAGGAGGTGAAACTGTCGGTGTCTGGGTCGGAGCCCAGGCGCCATCAGCAAGGTCGGCAGACGGAGGTGGCCGTCTGCAGGAGGGACGAATGTCAGCGGAACCGTAGGACCGGGGACGGGCGGTGGCCCGCCGGTACCGAACCGGGGAGCAGACTTAGTTAGCACAAGTGGCAGGGCCATCAGACCCCGACCAGGCTAGGAGCCGCCGAAAAAGGTCAAATCCGATAGTGACCGGGACCCCAGGGGTACCCTCACACCCAAGGCCCGACTGAAGGCAACCGTCCAACCACAAGGGATAGAAAGCCACCGCCAAAGGCTAGAGAGGCCAGCGTCTGCGGGCAAAACGGGCTCCCTCGATCCATCATCATCGGGGAGCGGGCTACCAGTGGGAAACCATGTGGGCCCCGTCCGTCCAGCCGTTTGGTTTACCAGAGACTCTGTGCATCTGTTTCTGAGTGACTACAACAGCGCCATCCGGCACCGCACTGCGCGGCCTCCCCGCAACGACCCCTGCACCCCAGCTATCCTGCCTTCCTTCTCGCTTCACCAGCGGGCCCCGGAATCACCAACCCCTACCCACGGAGGGGACAACATCCTAGCTGCTCCCCGCCATCTCTCCTGGGATCGCCCGCCATCAGCAGCGGCGGTGCCAATTATCACCACAACACTGTGGGTGGCTTCACAACCGACATCCCACCACTAAAAACTCTTCCCCTTTTCACTCGTGGGTGGAGGAGCGCCGCTCGAGTCCCCGGGTCCGGCCCACCGCTCGAGCCACCGAGCAGCAGCAGCGAGCCCCGGACCCGAGCGTCGGGAGCGCGGCGCCCCCCTTCCCGCTCGCGACAACAGCAAAAACACATAAACATCCCCAGTTTCCCTCTCCCAATCATAGGTGAGTGACTAGTCTGGGACCCAATGGATGGCCACCCAGGGGTGGAGCAAGTCCAGTCCACGAGACGGCAACCATGTGGGAGGGGACGACAGACAGTCAGAGGGAGTCTGGTAGTGACAGTGGAGGGGACAGACGAGTCTCCACACAGGGTTGTGTAACAGTAACCTAGGTGGCGCAGGAGAGTGGTTGCCAGGGAGGGTATAGCCAGGAACCTCTGGAATCAAAGCACCGACGGGGCACAAGGCCCTAGGTTAGGTGAACGCTTCAAGTTGCCTGACAAATTCCTGCATAGTGAGGGGACCATCAAGGACCTCACTGACCCAAGAATCCGGGGGCATCAGCAGTAACAAGAGAGCCAGGGACCTGAACAGAACACCGACCCTACAGGTTTCACACTGCCTGCCATACAGACCAGAGCCTGACGATAAACAGGAGGAAACCCCCAGACGCTCCAAGCCACAGGGTTCCACAAAACTACTGAGAGGTGCAGGGGAAAGAAGCCATCAGGTTACTACACCGGCACTGGGACTACAGGGACCAGGGGTCTGAACCAGCCATCCAGCATTACCATCTCTGTGAGTAAAAAACGGTTGCACTGCATTCCCATCGTGTGGTCTCCGTTCTTTCCACACCGCACTCCATCATATACTCCCTGGGGCTCAGCCCTACTTGCGTAGGGCCCAACATCCAGGCTGCCATTACCACCAGCCCAAGCTGCCAAAGACTGTGCAGAGGTGGTTCCATCACCATAACCACAACCCGCAAGTGGCATCACGACATAAACTCTCTAATCTCCCCTGTATATAACCCCTTTAAAAGCAACCCCCAGGGTCACGGAACGGGCCATCATTCATTACACAATTGTGACATAGCATCCCCGTACATATACAGCCCGGGACCGAGTACCCTATAGCCCTTGGGTGACACATCTTGCCAAAATCTGACCTTTCTGTGTTCATTTAATTATCAATATTTCAGCTTTGCAGCAACTTTATTTTCATAACCTAAACCAAATTTGGGAGGGTTTCAGCTTTCTAAAGAGTAATTTATAAAACCAATGGATGAATTTAAAGTCAGGTTATAAGCTTTTATTTACATAACATGGATAAGCGACAGACCTTCTGTCAAGGAGTGTATAGGAAGAACTAGGGATGGCAGAGTAATATGGGGGCAATATATTTATGAGGGCAGGGAACTGCGTATAATGGATAGTCCTGGTGTCGCAGGCGAGAGCTTAGACCACGGCAGGGGGGCTTTTGAGACGCTCGGATACGGGATCATGGCTGTAGCTCGAGTGGCAGCCAGATCCGGGGCTCGTGCAGCAGCCCATTGCCCACAACTGAATATAGGGGTTATTTACAGGGGAGAGTTTGTCAGTGACGCCACCCAGGGATTGCGGTGATAGTTGGTGACACCGCCGCTGCCTTGGTATGGGGCACCCGGGGCTGATGGAGCGGGGCAGCAGGATGGTATCCCCTCCACGGGTAGGGGAGGTGTTGTCCCAGGGCCCAGGTGTAGGTGGAGTAGAATGCTGGGGCACAGTCTGCAGGCTGGACCGGATGATACCGGTGTAATCACAGTTTTTGAATAAGTCACACAGAGTCCAAGTAGTAAACCAAGTGCCGGATACCAGTAGCATCCGGAGGGGTGTGCTCGGGTCCCGCACATCAGTGAACAGAACAGGGGCCCTTCCTCCTGCACTCTAGTTTGGTGTCTCTTGCGTTGACTAGTCTGCATGGAACAAGAAAAGTCCACTCCCGGTGTCTTTGCTGTGGGAGCTGTGGCCCGCGAGATCTGACCTTTGGGATTTTTGCAGGCACTTGCAGACGCCCTATCCCCCGCGTTGGGCTTCCGTCTCGCTCTATCTTGGCTACTGGTGGGACAAGAGTTGGAATCTTGTCCCCTGCTGGTTAATCAGAAAGGTGCTTGTGTGCCGCCCCCACGCCAGCAGTCGAGCTGCTTGGATCCGGATCCGCAGTGGCTCGAGGGATTTCCGGACCCGGGGGTCGCGCGGACACTCAAATAAAAATAGGACGTATATGTACGGGGATTGCTGTAGATACTTTGTGACGCCACCCATGGTGTTTGGTAATATGGTGTACCACCGCTGCTCTTGGGGAGCACCCGGGGTCGATGGAACGATGGAATGGCAGCTGGATGTTAACCCCTCCGTGGGTAGGGGTGGATGCCCCAGGGCTCAGTGTCCAGTATACAGGGAGTGATGTGGGCCGAAGGTGACGGGCCGGGCCAGACCGGGGAGTGTTGGTGTACTCACTGTGGAATAATTGCACACAAGTCCGTTGGTAAACAAAGGTGTCAGTGGCCGGCTGCCGCGTCCAGGTGTACTCGGGTCCCACACCCGGCTGGTGTACCGATGTCCCTTCCTCCGGCACTCTGTAATTTTTCTCACTTTTGGACGACTCCGTCTGGAACGGGGAAGTCCACTCTGGGTATATTCTGGTTGGGAGACATGCCCGCGAAAACTGACCCTTGTGTTATGATCCGGAACTATGGAAGACCACCACAAATCATTGGCAAAAGGTGACAAGAGCATTGGCAACTAATCTGGCCGCCATCCCCTTACTAACCATCACAACTAGAAGTAGCCGAGGGGTGAACTAACATCCTGTGCACCGCGAACCCAGGCGGAGAACTAACTATCCTAAAGATAGGAAAGATGAATACCTCTCTGCCTCAGAAAATAGATAAGAAAAGCTAGCCCCCCACATTCAAAGACTGCGGTGATATAGGAAAAACACAATACACAGGTAGATGACAGGATTAGCAAAAGGTGAGGCCCCCACTGACTAAAATAGGAAAGGACAGGAAAGGGACTGATGGTGACCAGAGAAAAACCCTGCAAAATACCAACTTCCTGATAGTACAAAAAGGCCCTCAGATCGCTCAATCTGAACTCCGTCCTATACCAGGTGCCCTTGTCATACCAATGAACAGAAAACAAGAATTATAACAAATTCAACAAGCCACAATCACATGGACCCAAAGGAGCTATACTCCACACAGAACTGCAGGGAGTTCCTCAACAATCCACTGAGCTGGAAAATCCCTGGAAGGAAATAAACTGAAACCAACCACAACAAATGACAAACCCAGATAAGCAAAAGAACCAGACAATAAATAAAGAGCAAGCACTTATCTGGACTAGATGTGGTGTAAAGCAGGATAAAGCAGGCTGGAGATACAAAGAACAACTGACATCCGGCAACAGCCTGCAATCAGACCAGGACTTAAATAAGCAGAGAGTTAGCAAAGGAAACACCCACTGCACAACACACCTGGTCCAAGTCCAAACCATTACTGGCCACCAGAGGGAGCCTCCCAGCAGCCAAAACATAACTAACATTCACAACAGTACCCCCCCCCTTGAGGAGGGGTCACCGAACCCTCACCCATGCAACCGGGTCGCTCGGGATGATCATGATGGAAGGCGCAAACCAACCTATCCGCATGAATGTCAGAAGCCACAACCCAAGAGTTATCCTCCTGCCCATAACCCTTCCATTTCACAAGGTACTGAAGCTGATGCCTACTGCGACGGGAATCCAGAATTTTTTCAACCTCATACTCCAGATCCCCTTGTACCAAAACAGGGTCAGGAGGCGCTGCTGCAGGTACTGCTGGCTCCACATGTTTCTTCAACAAGGACTTATGGAAGACATTGTGAATCTTAAATGACGCAGGCAGAGTCAAACGGAAAGATACAGGGTTAATAATCTCCGAAATCTTATAAGGTCCAATAAATCTGGGCTTAAATTTAGGAGATGGAACTCTCATAGGAATATTTTTAGAGGACAACCACACCATGTCCCCTACTTTAAACCGGGGACCAACAGTCCGACGTCGGTTGGCAAACTTTTGGGCAGTTTCTTGGGACTGAAACAATTTATCCACTACCTGCCCCCAAATCTGCTGCATTCTATTGACCCCCAAATCCACCCCCCGACAGTCAGACGCCTCAAGCTGCCCTGAGAGGAACATAGGGTGATACCCAAAATTGCAGAAAAAGGGGGACACCAATGTGGTAGAGCTAGATCTATTGTTAAGGGCAAATTCAGCCAAAGGCAAAAACGAAACCCAGTCATCCTGATCCGCAGAAACAAAACACCGTAAATAGGTCTCTAGGGTCTGGTTAGCCCTTTCAGTCTGACCGTTGGTCTGAGGATGAAACGCCGAGGAGAAAGACAGCTGAACACCCAATTTGGAGCAAAAAATCCTCCAAAACCTTGATACAAACTGCACCCCTCTGTCAGAAACAATGTTTTCGGGAATACCATGCAAACGAACAACATGTTGGAAAAACAAAGGCACCAACTCTGATGAAGATGGCAACTTAGATAGGGGAACCAAGTGGACCATCTTGGAGAATCTGTCACAGATCACCCAAATCACAGTCATTTTCTGAGAGACGGGAAGCTCTGAAATAAAATCCATAGAGATATGCGTCCAAGGTTTCTTAGGTACAGGCAAAGACAATAATAGCCCACTAGAACGAGAACAACAGGGCTTGGACCTAGAACAAACTCCACATGGCTGCACAAAACGACGGACATCTCGGGACAGGGAAGGCCACCAAAAAGAGCGTCTCAAAAGATCCCGAGTACCAAAAATGCCAGGATGACCCGCCAAAACAGAGCAATGAACCTCAGAGACAACTCGGTCTCTCCATTGGTCTGGGACAAACAGTTTCCCTGTAGGACATCTCTCAGGTTTATCCCCCTGAAATTCCGCCAGTGCCAACCGCAGATCAGGCGAAATAGCCGAGAAAACTACATCATCATTCAGGATAGTAGATGGTTCGACAACCTCCAAAGAGTCAGCGCATAAACTCCTGGAAAGGGCATCGGCCTTAACATTCTTGGTGCCCGGCAAAAAAGAGACCACAAAATTAAACCGGGTAAAAAACAAAGCCCAACTGGCCTGCCGAGGATTCAACCTCTTGGCCGATTCCAGATAGATGAGATTCTTGTGGTCCATAAGCACCACAACTTGATGCCTAGCCCCCTCCAACCAATGCCTCCACTCTTCAAATGCCCACTTCATAGCCAATAATTCCCGGTTCCCCACATCATAATTCCGTTCAGAAGGAGCAAACTTCCGAGAGAAAAAGGCACAGGGCTTAAGTTTACCCGAAGTAGCGTCTCGTTGAGACAGAACAGCACCTGCTCCGATCTCTGAGGCATCGATCTCAACTTGAAATGGGCGAGACACATCAGGTTGCTGCAGAACTGGGGCAGAAGTGAATCGCCTTTTAAGCTCCTGGAAGGCCACAATAGCCTCTGGGGTCCAATGCTCCGCATCAGCTCCCTTCTTTGTCAAATCCGTCAGAGGTTTGACAATGGCAGAAAAATTGGCTATAAATTTACGGTAAAAATTAGCAAACCCCAAAAACCGCTGCAGGGATTTTAGAGAAGTCGGTTGCACCCAGTCATAAATAGCCTGAACCTTAACCGGGTCCATTTCGATAGCGGAGGGAGACAGGATGAAGCCCAAAAAGGAAATCCTTTGCACCCCAAAGAGGCACTTTGACCCCTTAACGTACAGTGCATTATCCTTAAGTATCTGAAAAACATCCCGTACTTGCCCAACATGAGAGTCCCAATCATTAGAAAAAATCAAGATGTCATCCAAATACACAATCAAAAATTTACCAATAAGGTCCCGAAAAATATCATTCATGAAGGCCTGGAAGACGAAGGGTGCATTAGTGAGCCCAAAAGGCATCACTAGGTACTCAAAATGCCCCTCAGGAGTATTAAAAGCCGTCTTCCATTCATCACCCTCCTTAATACGGATGAGATTATACGCACCCTTGAGATCCAGTTTCGTAAACCATTTGGCACTCTTCACTCTAGAGAACAGATCAGACATCAGAGGCAAAGGGTACTGATATTTAACCGTAATTTTATTAAGAAGACGGTAATCAATACAATGCCTCAACGAACCATCTTTCTTAGCAACAAAGAAGAAGCCGGCACCCAAAGGAGAAGATGAGGGCCGAATGTGCCCCTTCTCCAATGATTCCCTGATGTATGACCGCATGGCATCATGTTCGGGCACAGACAAGTTGAAAATCCGCCCCTTGGGAAATTTACAACCAGGCACCAACTCAATGGCACAGTCACAGTCCCGGTGTGGGGGCAGAGAATCAGATTCCTAGTCATTAAATACATCACGGAAATCAGACAAGAAGGCCGGAACATCAACTGCCTGAGCAGACGTGGATGACACGGAAAGATCCTGATGCACACCTTGACAACCCCAACTAGCTACCGACAAGGATCTCCAGTCAAGAACCGGATTATGGGTCTGCAACCACGGAAATCCCAGTACCAAGGTATCCTGTAGATTATGCAATACTAAAAATGTACAAGTTTCCTGATGCGCTGGTGCAACTCTCATAGGCACCTGGGTCCAAAATTGGGGTTTATGTTCTGCCAAAGGGGTAGCATCAATGCCCCTTAAAGGAATAGGAGTTTGCAAAGGAACCATGGGAAAACCACAATCCCTAGCAAACCCAAAATCCATCAAATTGAGCGCTGCCCCTGAGTCCACAAAGGCAAATGCAGAAAAAGAAGACAATGAGCAAATCAATGTGACAGACAAAAGAAACTTTGGTTGCAAAGAACCCACAGTAACAGAAGTAGCCAATCTCCTTTCACGTTTAGGGCAGACAGAGATGTTATGAGAAGCGTCTCCACAATAGAAGCACAGTCTATTCTTCCGTCTGAACCCCTGCCGACTAGCATTAGAAAGGACCCTATCACACTCCATAGGCTCCAAAGGCTGTTCCACAGGCACAAAACCAGCAGGTATCTTCCTGCGCTCACGTAAACGCCTATCAATCTGAATGGCCAAGGTCATAGAGGCATCAAGACCAGAAGGGACGGGAAATCCTACCATTACATCCTTCACAGCATCAGCAATACCCTTGCGAAAAAGAGCCGCAAGTGCATTATCATTCCATTTGGTAAGGACCGCCCACTTTCGAAATTTCTGACAAAACGTTTCTGCAGAATCCAAACCCTGAGTTAAGGACAACAAGACCTTTTCTGCTTGGTCCACAATATTGGGTTCGTCATATAATAATCCCAAGGCCTGAAAAAAGGAGTCCACATCATTGAGAATCGGATCATCAGACGCTAAAGAGAAGGCCCAGTCCTGAGGGTCACCACGCAGCAAGGAGATAACAATTTTAACCTGCTGTACGGGATTCCCTGAGGACTTAGGCGGGCTTTGCACGTTGCGACATCGGTAACAATGTGTTACCGATGCTGCAGCGATAGTCCCGCCCCCGTCGCACGTGCGATATCTAGTGAAAGCTGCCGTAGCGATTATTATCGCTATGGCAGCTTTACACGCACATACCTGCCGTGCGACGTCCCTCTGGCCGGCGACCCGCCTCCTTCCTTAGGGGGCGGGTCGTGCGGCGTCACAGTGACGTCACACGGCAGGCGGCCAATTGAAGCGGAGGGGCGGAGATGAGCAGGATGTAAACATCCCGCCCACTTCCGTCCTTCTCATTGCAGCCGGCGGCAGGTAAGGTGAAGTTCCTCGCTCCTGTGGCTTCACACACAGCGATGTGTGCTGCCGCAGGAGTGAGGAACAACATCGTACTTGTCGCTGCACCGGCATTATGGAAATGTCGGAGGCTGCAGCGATGATACGATAACGACACTTTTGCGCTCGTTCATCGTATCAAAAAGGTTTTACATGTTGCGATATCGACTGCGACGCCGGATGTGCGTCACTTTCGATTTGACCCCATTGACATCACACGTGCAATATCGCAACGTGCAAAGCCGCCCTTAGGGCGCAGGTCAAAAAATAATTTACAATTATTTTTGAAGCTCAAAAATCTCGCCCTATCTCCCGAAAAAAATTCAGGAACAGGAATCTTAGGCTCTGCAAGGGGAGTCTGTGCAAGATAAGACTCTAAATGACGAACCTTAACATCAAGATGAGCAACATGCTCACCCAATTCATCCATGCTAGAAAAAGAAATCTTCCACAGAACCCAAAGAAGAAGAGGAAAAACACCAAAAAAAAAAAAATATTTTCTCAGCAGCTTTTTTTTTTTTCCTTCTTAAGAGTACCCTTTAAATTTGTTGGCCGAATGTACTGTTATGATCCGGAACCATGGAAGACCACCCCAAATCATTGGCAAAAGGTGACAAGAGCATTGGCAACTAATCTGGCCGCCATCCCCTTACTAACCATCACAACTAGAAGTAGCCGAGGGGTGAACTAACATCCTGTGCACCGCGAACCCAGCCGGAGAACTAACTATCCTAAAGGTAGGAAAGATGAATAAGTCTCTGCCTCAGAAAATAGACAAGAAAAGCTAGCCCCTCACATTCAAAGACTGCGGTGATATAGGAAAAACACAATACACAGGTAGATGACAGGATTTGCAAAAGGTGAGGCCACCGCTGACTAAAATAGGAAAGGACAGGAAAGGGACTGATGGTGACCAGAGAAAAACCCTGCAAAATACCAACTTCCTGATAGTACAAAAAGGCCCTCAGATCGCTCGATCTGAACTTCGTCCTATACCAGGTGCCCTTGTCATACCAATGAACAGAAAACAAGAATCATAACAAATTCAACAAGCCACAAACACATGGACCCAAAGGAGCTATACTCCACACAGAACTGCAGGGAGTTCCTCAACAATCCACTGAGGGGGGAAATCCCTGGAAGGAAATAAACTGAAACCAACCACAAGAAATGACAAACCCAGATAAGCAAAAGAACCAGACAATAAATAAAGAGCAAGCACTTATCTGGAGTAGATGTGGTGTAAAGCAGGATAAAGCAGGCTGGAGATACAAAGAACAACTGACATCCGGCAACAGCCTGCAATCAAACCAGGACTTAAATAAGCAGAGAGTTAGCAAAGGAAACACCCACTGCACAACACACCTGGTCCAAGTCCAAACCATTCCTGGCCACCAGAGGGAGCATCCCAGCAGCCAAAACATAACTAACATTCACAACACCCTTGGGATTTCAGTTGGGTATTTGCGGATACCCTATCCCCCGCGGAGGGCTGCCGTTTCGCTCTATCTAGGCTTACACCTCTGGAGCTAGGCTTGAAACCTGCTCCCGGCCTGGTGAATTAGAGAAGGGGCTTGCAACCGTCTTCTAACTAGAGTCCAGGTACCCTGCCTGTGCACGGTTTCTGGACCGGATCTCCTCTGTAGGTACCGGGCTCTAACCCTGTCCCGGTCCACTCTGGATTTCCTGCGACCGTATTCCCGTCGCCTTTGGACACGGTCCACTGCTTGCCACCTAGCCAGTAGACCAGGGCCACTACCCTGTCTACTCTCCACTAAGCTCTGCTTTCCTCTGACAGTCTGTCACTGTCAGTCCTCTCCACTTGACCTCCAACTTCAAACTCCAAACTTAAGCTACTGTGTTCCCTCCGCTGGATCCTCATGACCCCTAGGTGGGCGCTCCCAATCTGCCTGGTCCTGCCCACTGGTGTGTCCTTCTTACCCTGAGGGGGGGTGGCTAGGATTTTGTGGCTGATGGTACCTTGTGTGGGGTGGTGTTGTGTGGGGTGTATGCACTTCTGTGACCAAGAGGTATAAGTGTTCATGAAAAAAATATAGTTCTACCTCTGTACAAGTCACTAGTGCGACCGCACTTAGAATACTGTGTACAATTCTGGTCACCGATATATAAGAAGGACATAGCTGAACTGGAGAGGGTGCAGAGAAGAGCGACCAAGATTATTAGAGGAATGGGTGGGCTGCAATACCAAGACAGGTTATTAAACTTGGGGTTATTTAGTTTGGAAAAACGAAGGCTTAGGGGGGATCTAATCAGAATGTATAAATATATGAGGGGACAGTACAGAGACCTTTCCAAAGATCTTTTTACACCTAGGCCTGCGACTGGAACACGGGGGCATCCGCTACGTCTTGAGGAAAGAAGGTTTAATCATAATCACAGACGAGGATTCTTTACTGTGCGAGCAGTGAGACTGTGGAACTCTCTGCCGCATGATGTTGTAATGAGTGATTCACTACTAACATTTAAGCAGAGCCTGGACGCCTTTCTTGAAAAATTTAATATTACCAGTTATGTATATTAGATTTTATGACAGGGTATTGATCCAGGGAACTAGTCTGATTGCCGGATGTGGAGTCAGGAAGGAAATTTTTTCCCCATTGGAACTTGTTTGCCACATTGGGTTTTTTTTGCCTTCCTCTGGATCAACATGTTAGGCTACAGATTGAACTAGATGGACTTAAGGCCACTTTACACACAGAGATAAATCTTTTGGCAGATCTGTGGTTGCAGTGAAATCATGGACATATTGTTCCATTTGTACACAGCCACAAACCTGGCACTGATTTCCACAATTTCACTGCAACCACAGATCTGCCGCAGATTTATCTCTGTGTGTAAAGTGGCCTTAAGAGTCTCCCTTCAACCTTAAAAACTATGATACTATGATACTATGACCACCTGGCGGTGCCAGGGCGTCACACTTGCATCTGTCCTCACCCTGGGGTCCAGGTACCCCGACTGTCCATGGCCTCCGGACCGAATTCCCGCTGTCGACACCGGCGGGCTACAACCCTGCCCCAGTCCACTTAAGGTTTCCCGCGACCAGATCTCCGTCGCCTGTGGCCGTGCTCTGCCGTCTGCCACCTAGTCAGCTCAGGTAGTCCGGTAGTCCGGGAGCTACAACTCCCGACTACCACTTCACTCCTCTCACTTCCTCTGTCCAAGCTTATCTGACTTGTTCCTTCCCCGAACACCTCAGAACCCCTAGGTGGGCGTCACCATCTGCCTGGCCTCGCCCACTGGTGTGTCCCTATTGTCCTGGGGAGGTGACTAGGCTTTTGTGGCTGGTGTTTGTACCTGTGTGTGGGATTGTGTTGAAAGGACAAGGCGGAGAGAGTCCTGCATCTGGAAGATGGATGCAGCCTCCTATGACAACCTGATTTTGTCAGGGCGTCACACTGGTTTGTGTGCTGCCCCAATGTATACTACATATAGGAAGAACCAGGGATGGCAGAGTAATATGGGGGCAATATATATGTGAGGGCGGGGATCTGCGTGTAGTAGATATTCCTGGCATGTGAGCCGCCCCAATGTACACTACATATAGGAAGAACCAGAGATGGCAAAGTAATATGGGGGCAATATATGTGAGGGCGGGGAGCTGCGTGTAGTAGATATTCCTGGCATGTGAGCCGCCCCAATGCATACTACATATAGGAAGAACCAGAGATGGCAGAGTAATATTGCAATATATGTGTGAGGGCGGGGAGCTGCATGTAGTAGATAGCCCTGACCTGTGTGCCTGCCCCAATGTATACTACATATAGGAGGAACTGGGCGTGGCAGAGTAATATGGGGGCAATATATGTGTGAGGGTGAGGAGCTGCATGTAGTATATAGCCCTGGCTTATGTGCCCGCATGTACTATATAGTACTTATAGGGAGAACGAGGCACGCCAGCGTAATATGGAGGCAATATATGTGTGTGGGCGGGGATCTGCGTGTAGTAGATAGTCCTGGCCTGTGTGTCACCCCAATGTATACTACATATAGGAAGAACCAGGCATGGCAGAGTAATATGGGGCAATATATGTGTGGGGGTGGGGAGCTGCGTGTAATAATAATTATATTTTTTAATTCATATAGCGCTATTAATTCCACAGCGCTTTACATATATTGGCAATACTGTCCCCATTGGGGCTCACAATCTAAATTCCCTATCAGTATGTCTTTGGAGTGTGGGAAGCAACCAGAGCACCTGGAGGAAACCCACAAAGAACATACAAACTCCTTACAGATATTGTCCTTGGTGGGAATTGAACCAAGGACCCCAGCTTTGCAAGACTGCCAAGCTAGCCACTGAGCCACCATGTGTAGTAGCTAGTTCTGGCCTGTGTGCTCTCACAAAAATGTATAGTACATGTAGGAAGAACCAGGCACGGCAAAGTAATATGGAGACAATATATGTGTGAGCAGGGCCGGATTATAGGCGGGGCAGACGGGGCTTCAGCCCAGGGGCCCCCACCACAAGAGCCTCTGAGGGGGCCCCCACCACCATCTGTGTGTCCGCCATTTTATTAATGCCGCAGTGGTTCAAGACCGCACTGTACCTTTAAGGTATTTCAATCCCGGCCATCACTATACTGCAGACACGCCCACTGCACGCTGTGTGGGCTGCGTCTGCCAGGATGACGTCACCGCGCTGCTGTTTCTTCCTGCCGTAGAGGAGCTTGTGGGAGGACCGGAGGTCTCAGTGGATCCCGGTAAGTATGAGGTCATTAATCATGGTGCCGGCCGGGCAGGAGGCTGCAGTGAGGAGGGAGCAGACGCCGCTGATAACTCCAGACCGGATTCCATAGTGTCAGCGGCAGCTCTGCCCGGGATCAGTGTGAGATATTGCAGGAGTGTGAGCTGCTGCAGATCAGGTCGGGCTGTCAGTGCCGGGTCATCGGCCTCATCCCTCCCCTGCAATAACTCACACTGATCTCCAGCAGAGACATCACTACACACAGAATCCTGCACTGATCACATCTGAGCCTGCAGCACACATTACACTATATGGCCCATATTACATATAGAATATGTGAGGTCCTGTCCTGTAGGCCCAGGTGTGATCAGTGCAGGGGATTGTATATCTGTGTACATGATATACCACATCCAGTGTACAGAGCAGTGTGATATACTGTGTACATGATATACCACATCCAGTGTACAGAGCAGTGTGATATACTGTGTACACACATCAGATGGTATATAATGTGTATATTGTATAACATCTGGTGTCTGTATCACAGTATATTGTGTACCAGTCATGTATTCTCCTGTACACTGTACAGGAGCGTACCTTTGGGGGGCATGCGGCATATTTGCCCCTGCACAGTAATCAGGGGGGCACCATTAAAAAGTGAGGCAGCAGTATGGTGGGAGAATATTGTAAGTTGAGAGTATTGGTGGAGAAAAGTGTGAGGGGCATAGAATAGAGAGTGGGTAGTGGGGGGGGATAAGCAGTATAGAGGAGGGGCAGCATGGTGGGCAGTGTGAGGGCACAGTATGCTGAGGAGGGGGAATGTGAGACTGAGGTGCGGTATAGTGACTGTATAGTGAAGGAGGTAGGCAGTATAGAGAAGGGGCAGCATGGTGGCCAGTGTGAGGGCACAGTATGGAGGGCACAGTATGCTGAGGAGGGGGAATGTGAGACTGAGGTGCGGTATAGTGACTGTATAGTGAAGGAGGTAGGCAGTATAGAGAAGGGGCAGCATGGTGGCCAGTGTGAGGGCACAGTATGGAGGGCACAGTATGCTGAGGAGGGGGAATGTGAGACTGTGGTGCGGTATAGTGACTGGGTAGTGAAGCAGGTAGGCAGTATAGAGAAGGGGCAGCATGGTGGGCAGTGTGAGGGCACAGTATGGAGGCCACAGTATGCTGAGGAGGGGGAATGTGAGACTGAGGTGTGGTATAGTGACTGTATAGTGAAGGAGGTAGGCAGTATAGAGAAGGGGCAGCATGGTGGGCAGTGTGAGGGCACAGTATGGAGGCCACAGTATGCTGAGGAGGGGGAATGTGAGATTGAGTTGCACTATAGTGATTTTGGTACTGAGGGTGAGGGCAGTATAGAGAGGGGATAGCATGGGGACATTGTGAGGGCACAGCTCAGGAGGGGGTGTGTGAGGAGGGGGCACAGTATAGACATTTGGAAGTATAGTGGGTACACAATGTACAGGACGGTGTGACGAGGGGGCCCAGAACTGAAAGAAGAGGCCATGTACCATAAGAGGGACATTGTGTGGGTCATTTTATGCAGGGAGCACAGTGAGTGGCAATTATTTATTCAGGCGCACAGCGTAGGTCATATATTTATATTTAGGAGCATTATAATCATTCTGCTATTTATTTATAAGGGCATAATGTTGAGATGTGCTGCAGAAGGCCCGGGAAGTCTGCAGAGAGGAGCTGTGGATGTGAAAAGTCATCATGACGTCTGGACAAGATGGAGAAGAAAGAATAAGATGACTCCGATCAGAGAAGATGTCACCTACAAGGTACCTGGATGTAAATGTATGTTTGTGATACTCAATGCTTCATAAATACTGATAACTCCCAGCATCTTCTTACAATTGTTAAGGACATACTGGGAGTTGTTAATTCATGTGATACAAATGTATATGGGGATGTGACATTACAATATATTGTTGTAGTAAATTTGGTACTGTAGTCATGTATTGGTGGTTCTGGTGATATATTCGTTTACTGATGAGGGTGCTAGCAGGGGCGTAACTACCGCGGTCGTCATTATGACCGGGCCCGGGAGGTTAGGGGCCCGGCGCCCGCCAGGCAGATCAGCAGCCAGCTCCTGTCAGTGAGAGAGGAGCTGCGCTGTTCTGCCGCAGACCACGCGGCTGCTATTTGAACCGGTGCCGCCGCCGACACCGGGCCCCCCTGCCTGGTGTCAGCCGCGGCATCGGGACCCCCTGCCTGGTGTCAGCCGCAGAACCGGAGCCCCCTGCCTGGTGTCAGCGGCTGCAGCGGCTCCCCCAGCACCGCGCACAGTAATGATGAAGCATAGCGCTGCCGCGCTATGCATCATCATTCTAACCCTGTACCTGCGCCGTGACGTCACTCCCGTGCGACTGTTGTGCTAAATGCACAGAGTGCAGGACGGGAGGACGCCAACCGCAACACCGGGAGAACGAGCAGCGGGGAGGACGAGCAGCGGCGGGGGAACGAGGAGAGCGGCGAGGACAGAGCAGCGGGGAGGACGAGCAGCGGCAGGGGAACGAACAGCGGCGAGGACAGAGCAGCGGCGAGGACGAGCAGCGGCGGGGGAACGAGGAGACGTGAAGAGAGAGGGTACACGGTGGTCAGAGGCTTGGGGAGGCTGCATTATTTTACATGGAGGCTGCATTATTATACATGCAGGCCTGGGGAGGCTGCATTATTATACATGGAGGCCTTGGGAGGCTGCATTATTATACATGGAGGCCTTTGGAGGCTGCATTATTATACATGGAGGTCTGGAGAGGCTGCATTATTATAAATGGAGGCCTGGAGAGGCTGCATTATTATACATGGAGGACTGGAGAGGCTGCATTATTATACATGGAGGCTTGCTGCTATATTATACATGGAGGCAGGCTGCATTATTATACATGGAGGCCTGGGGAGGCTGGCTGCATTATTATACTTGTTGGCCTGGGGAGACTGGCTGCATTATTATACTTGGTGGCCTAGGGAGGCTGGCTGCATTATTATACATGGAGGCCTGGGGAGGCTGGCTGCATTATTATACATGGAGGCCTGGGGAGGCTGGCTGCATTATTATACATAGAGGCATGGAGAGGCTGGCTGCATTATTATACATGGAGGCCTGGAGAGGCTGGCTGCATTATTATACATGGAGGACTGGGGAGGCTGGCTGCATTATTATGCATGGAGGGCTGGGTGCATATTATATATGGAGGACTATGTGGTGTAGTATAATATATGGAGAACTATGAGAAATTAATTATAATAATTGAAGGGACTGGGGAGGCTGGCTGCATTATTATACATGGAGGGCTGGGTGCATATTATACATGGAGGATTATGGGGGTGCATTATACTATATGGAGAACTATGGGGGTGCAGTATAATATATGGAGGACTATGTGGGGCAGTATTATATATTATGTACTATGGGGTGAATTATAATACATGGAGAACTATGGGAAATGCATTATAATACATGGAGGACTATGGAGCTGCATTCTAATATATGAAGGGTTATGTGGGACCCTTTACACTATATGGAAGGCTATGTGGGGGCCATTATTGTGTTTGGAGAACTATATACGAGGGGGGACAAAGATACAATCAGGGGATGGGAACGTTTTGTGCTGAGGGGAAAAAGGCTCTTTCCCTCAGCACCCAGCTTTCCCATGCTCTGCTATACATCTCTCAGCACCCAGCTTTCTCATGCTCTGATATAGGAAAGCTGAGTGCTGAGGGAAAGATGTATAGCAAAGCATGGGGAAGCTGGGTGCCGAGGACAAGATGGATATCAGAACATAAGAAAGCTGGGTGCTGATAGAGGGATTTCAGTTCATGGGAAATCTGGGTGCTGAGGGTAAGAGCCAAGTGTCAGTGTCATTATCCTGTACCCCAAGTGTCGGTGTATGTGGAGGGGGGCCCAGATCTGAACTTTGCATCGGGGCCCATCAAACTCTAGTTACGCCACTGGGTGCTAGTGATGTATTTTGGTATTGCTTTTGGTTCTGGTGCTGTACACTGTGTGCAGGATTATTAGGAAACTTGTATTTTAGAGGATTTTTTTTATTATTGATCAACAGTTCTCAATCAACCCAAAAGACTCATGAATGTCAAAGCTTAATATTTTTGGCAGTTGGAGGGGTTTTTTAGATTTGGCTATCTTAGGAGGACATCTGTTTGTGCAGGTAACTATTACTGTGCAGAATTATTAGGCAACTTAATAAAAACCAAATCTATTCCCATCTCACTTGTTTATTGTCACCAGGTAAACCAATATAACTGCACAAAATTTAGAAATAAACATTTCTGACATGCAAAAACAAAACCCCCAAAAATGAGTGCCCAATATCACCCCCTTTCTTTATGATGACACTCAGCAGCCGACCATCCATAGATTCTGTCATTGCTTGATCTGTTTACGCTCAACATTGTGTGCAGCAGCCACCACAGCCTCCAGACACTGCTCCCAGAGGTGTACTGTTTTCCCTCCCTGTAGATCTCACATTTTATGAGGGACCACAGGTTCTCTATGGGGTTCAGATCAGGTGAACAAGGGGCCATGTCATTATTTTTTGATCCTTTAGATCTTTACTGGCCAGCCACGCTGTGGAGTAGTTGGATGCATGTGATGGAGCATTGTCCCGCATGAAAATAATGTTTTTCTTGAACGATACCGACTTCTTCCTGTACCACTGCGTGAAGAAGTTGTCTTCCAGAAGCTGGCAGTAGGTCTGGGAGTTGAGCTTCACTCCATCCTCAACCCGAAAGGTCCTACAAGTTCATCTTTGATGATACCAGCCCATACCAGTGCCCACCTCCACCTTGCTGGCGTCTGAGTCGGAGTGGAGCTCTCTGCCCTTTACTGATCCAGCCTCTGGCCCATCCATCTGCCCATCAAGAGTCACTCTCATTTCATCAGTCCATAAAACCTGTGAAAAATCAGTCTTAAGATATTTCTTGGCCCAGTCTTGACGTTTTATCTTCTGTTTCTTGGTCAGAGGTGGTGGTTTTCAGCCTTCCTTACCTTGGCCATGTCCCTGAGTATGGCACACCTTGTGCTTTTTGATACTCCAGTAACGTTGCAGCTCTGAAATATGGCCAAACTGGTGGCAAATGGCATCTTGGCAGCTTCACGCTTGATTTTCCTCAATTCATAGGGAGTTATTTTGTGCCTATTTTGCTTCTTGCGACCCTGTTGGCTATTTGCCATGAAACGCTTGATTGTTCGGTGATCACGCTTCAAAAGTTTGGCAATTTCAAGACTGCTGCATCCCTCTGCAAGACATCGCACAATATGGACTTTTCAGAGCCCGTCACATCTCTCTTCTGACCCATTTTACCAAAGGAATAGAAGTTGCCTAATAATTAAACACACCTTATATAGGGTGTTGATGTCATTACACCGCACCCCTCCTCATTACAGAGATGCACATCGCCTGATTTACTTAATTGGTAGTTGGCTCTCAGCCTATACAGCTTGGAGTAGGACGACATGTATAAAAAGTATCATGGGAGCAAAATACTCATTTGCCTAATAATTCTGCACACAGTGTATTTATGTACATTTTACTGATTCTGATCCTGTACACACGTAGCAAGCCATAATTTGTAAAATTACATGACCGCAAGGGTTTCTACATTATGTTAGTAGCATTAAAGGTGTTGTCCAGGTTTGTGATGAAAGTTTCTATGTGACTGCAGACTTCTGAATCCTCAGTGTGCACACTGCACACTGTCAGGACTCTCCGATGCCAGCAGTGAGAGCTTGAGGGCATGTAACTATTGAGTGAGGCTGCAGACGTCCTAATTTGAATGTGGCCGGAAGTAAGCAAATCGCATACTTGCAGTGCCATGACTACTTGCTCATGGCACTGGAAAATCATGACAGTGTGCAGTCCGCAAGCTGTGAGAATTCAGAAGTCTGCAGTCATATAGGATAACAACAAATTTTCCTTGTCGAGCTGGACAACCCCTTTAATAATAAAAGTAAGCCCCGTAGCATGCCCAATCCAACAACCTGTAATATACTCGATGTAAGGATTTAGCTCTGCTTGCTAATTCCAGAAGTGGTCACATGACCACTTGCAGGTCATTTTAATACTTTGAGTCACAATTAGCTTCTCTTCCTGCTTCTCTTTATGGGCTGTAGTATTTCACTGAACATTGAGAGAATTAGGAAGAGCAGCTCATCGGCACGTGTGAAAATGGCGTATGAGCGGTCACATGACAACTACTCAAACCGCATAAGCCGTGTATAGAAGGGGGCGCCAAACTGAACTCCTACTCCATGGACAGGAAAACCTAGATCCACCTCTGATACAGTGTATGGTATACCGTGTACAGACATCAGCTGCTATGGACTACTCCGGAGACAATACAATAGAGAGCACATTGTGATTTTCAGCAACCATTGCTGCCAGTGAGAACTTTCCCTTTCTTTATTTTTACTATTCCTTGGCTGTCTTAACATTTGGGATCAATAAAAAAATGTGAGTAACTTTATTTTCTGAGTATAAGTGACGGCTGTGAGTGATCCTGGACTGTATCTGTATTGTAGTGCTGTAAATCTGAATGTGGCAGAACAGGATAAGATCCAAGCTCATTGGATTTATATCTAAATGCTACATTCGCACTCTACTGTTATGACTAAAAATGTTAACGTTATGGGGCCCCCACCAGATTTTCTGCCCAGGGGCCCCCACCAACCTTAATCCGGCCCTGTGTGTGAGGGTCGGGAGCCGTTACGTTACGTATGGGGCAATACCAAGCAAAAGAGATGGGAAACTCTGTGTCTAGAGAACGGGGAGATGGTGATCCCTGATCAAACCTACCGCCCCTGGCTTCCCTCACCACCCTAGATAGGTTCCGCATCTATGCGCCGAGCCCTGGCAGACCCTGAAATAGGCCTTGGGTAGGGAACTGATGGGATGAGCGCTTAGTCAACCCCACTAAGCTCTAAAGAACACACAGCGAAGTACACATAGGAGAAAGTAAACAAATAATTTATCTCCAGATGACTCAGGGAGAGGAACTGCAACAACAACAAAGTTTCTGCAGATGAATACTAGCCAACTGCTTTCACTGAAGACTTGTTAAGGGTATTACACCTGTCACCAGCACAAAGTAAAAGGGAATGAGGGTATTTAAAGACACAAAGGGAAATGCTGAAGATTAACAGCTGAAAAGGTGAGAAAATCATCAGGATCCTAAAGAGAAATGGATAAACCATAAGCAGGGAAAGTCAGAGAGCAGCTTGCATAGTCAAACGCTGTGACCTTCTACAGCCGGAAACTACAGGACTGTTTGTCATGAAACTACAGGACTGTCTGTCATGTGTGACACATCTGTGACAGGAGCTGCGTGTAGTAGATAAGTCTTAGCCTGTATGTGTGACGCCCCTGGACTAGTCAGGTCGTCACAGGGTACGCTCTTTATTCTTCGTGCAGGACTCAACCCCCCATGGTTCTAGGTTCCCAACCCAGAGTACTGCCTTCATCAGCATCCAAAATCCCAACCACACCTCACACCACACCCTGCCAGACACACCAGTGGGCTGCTGAGCTGGAATAGGGGCCGTCCACCTAGGGGTCAGGCAGATTGGTGGGAGAGGGAAAGTCAGTGAGGGAGGAAGTAGAGAGCAGAGCTGACAGGCAGAACAGTAGTAGCTCCCAGAGAGTGAAGATCTGGGAGTTGGAGCTCCCGGGGTAGTTACAGGTTGTGTCGCAGATGGTGGTCTGGGTCGGAGACCCGGTCGCAGGGTATTGAGGCTGAGTGCCTGGACCTGGTCTTGGAGGATGGGAGGCATCTAATTCTAATAACCGGTCTTGGACCAAAAGCACGGCGGGGTACTGGACGCTAGGTCGGGGAGTAGCTTCAAGAAACCCGGCAATTAACCTACGGAGGATAGTGACTTTATGGACTGTCCCCAAGAAGCTCAGAGATCAGGGGCACTAGCGCAATGAGGGGGATAGGGCTTTCCAACCCAAGCAGCCCACTAAAATCCCAAGCGTGAGCTTTTGAGAGCACAGCTCCACTACTATAAATCTTCCTATCTGAAGGCACAAACAAAACAGGATAGATATAAAAAAAAAACCTTCAGAGATAATTCACGGAAGCATAAGCAAATAATACACGAAAAGTATGAAGCAAAACCATGAACTTAGCTTAGCTTGGTAGCGGGGAAGCCAGAGGGACAAGAGAAAGACTCCTATAGTCTCTGGAAATTCAGACAACTGGCAGAGATAAACAGCCAGCACACACCAATATCCAAAATCAAGGTTTGAGCTGCAAACCAGGTGTGTAGAACTGGGGAACAGAATGTAACCACTAACTTCAGTGCCCACAGGAGGGAGTCCAAGAGCGGAACTCCACCAGACAGTATTCACAATACACTACAAACAGTAGGGAGCGGGGCCTGGACAGCTTTATGCCTACGGGCCAACAGAACATTTCAAATATGTGCACGGAGGCAGGCTCCAGATCATCAGGCAGTACTGTAGGGGACGGATACCCGGACGGGCTCCCCTCAAGAGGGCAGCGGCACCCAGAGACTTGGTTTACCTTGTTGTCAGAGTCTGTTTTTTGTATCACCAACGCTGTCTGAGTGAGTATATGGTTATCCCCTGCTACCACCTAGCGCTGCGCTCCCCTGCACACCACCATCCAGAGTCCTAGGGCCTCCCCTACCCGTGGAGGGAACGTCATCTGGCTGCTCCACTCCATCTCCCCCGGGTACTCCCATCGGCAGCGGCGGTACTCCCCTTACCGCGAACCACGATTGGCGTCACAAACTATTATCCCCTGTAAATAGCCCCCTTTACATTTGAGAGTGGCCACAAGCCCCCGGGTCCGGAGACCCTCGAGCCACAGCAATCCCGGATCCGAGCGGTTCGACCGCTGCAGGGGCGGCACATATGTGTAGCACCCAGGGATTTGAGGTACTCATTTCCGGGCAGTGTCTCTCTTGGGAATGTCACAGTGGTGGCCGTTACCCGGTTCCGTGCCCTGGGCCCTTTTTGTAATGGGGATATTTACAGGGGAGAATAAGATAATGTTCATATGTGATGCCACTTGCGGTGTTGCGGCTAAGTGTAGGGAGCCGCCACTGCAGAACGTCTCTACTGGGGCTGGTGGTATTAGCAGCTAGAATGGTAGTCCCTCCGCAAGTAGGGTGTTGCCCGAGCAGGTGTATGGTGCAGTGGGCGTCGGAAGAAGGTAGTCCACATGGGTATTCAGTGCAACTTGTTTACTCACTGCTGAGATGTTAACTGGTTGCCCAAGGCCTGCTGGTTTCGCCTCCAGGTCCCCTTAGTCCCAGTGCCAGTCTGGTTTCTCCGGTACCTTCTTCCCCTGCACCTGTCTCTGGTAAGTTGGTCCCCATGGTATAGAACACTGTGGGTTCCCCGTTCTGTGGTTTGTCCACTTCTGTCCGCCTGACGGTAGCATGAACCCTGTGAGGTTGGAGTCTCTAGTCCTGTCCCCGGTTTTCCCTTTGCAACTGAGTCTTCGGATTCTTTAGGGTAAGCAAGGTCCTTGATGGTCCCCTTTGTTGTGCAGGTGTTAAAAGGTTGGCTTGAAGCTCTTTCCTGTCCTAGGGTCTTGTACCCCATTGGTGCGTAGTTCCGGAATCAATCCACCATACTCCACCGGCAACAACTACTCCTGGGTACCAGGTCACCGTCAACCTGAGCCAGGACGTTACTACACCTCCACCTTCACTCTCCTTCTTTCAACTCTCAACTGACTACTCTCCACAGTCTGCCCCTCCAAACTGGTCAACTAGTGGACTGGAGTGGCTCCACCTCGAGGCAGCCATCCATTGGTTCCACCCTAGTTAAGTACTATTGTATGGGGGAATGTTGGGGAAAACTGGGATTACCTGGGTTTTTGGTGTTTCCAGCACTGGGGTTCTGGGTCCCTAAGGGGGTAGGCCCTGCATCCTGGTGGGGATGCAGAACCTTGTAGCACCCTGAGGTGTTCAGGGGCGCTACATATGCCATCCCCAATATATACTACATATAGGAAGAACCAAGCATGGCGGAGTAATATTGTAGCACCCAGGGACATGTGGTACTCGGTTCCGGGCAGTGTCTCTCTTGGGAATGTCATGGTGGTGGCTGTTACCCGGTTCCGTGTCCTGGGCTCTTTTTGTAATGGGGATATTTACAGGGTAAATAAGGTTATGTTCATATGTGACGCCACTTGCGGTGTTGCGGCTATGTATAGAGAGCCGCCGCTGAAGAATGTCTCTACTGGGGCTGATGGTATTGGCAGCTAGAATGGTGATCCCTCCGCAAGTAGGGTTTTGCCCCAGAGGGTTTATGGTGCAGTGGGCGTCGGAAGAAGATAGTTCACATAGTCCACACAGGTGTTCAGTGCAACTGGTTTACTCACTGCTGCGATGTTAACTGGTTGCCCAAGGCCGGCTGGTTTCGCCTCACGGTCCCCTTCGTCCCAGTGCCAGTTTGGTTCTCTAGTACCTTCTTCCCCTGCACCTGTCTCTGGTAAGTTGGTCCCCGTTGTATAGAACACTGTGAGAACCCATTCTGTGGTTTGTCCACTTCTGTCCACCTTACGGTAGCATGAACCCTGTGGGGATGGAGTCTCTGGTCCTGTCCCCGGCTCTCCCTTTGCTACTGAGTCTTCAGATTCTTTAGGGTCAGTAAGGTCCTTGATGGTCACCTTTGTTGTGCAGGTATTAACAGGTTGGCTTGAAGCTCTTTCCTGTCCTAGGATCCTGTACCCCGTAGGTGCGTAGTTCCGGGATCAATTCACCGTATTCCACCAGCAACCACTTCTCCTGGGTACCAGGTCACCGTCAACCCGAGCCAGGATGTTGCTTCACTTCCTTCTTCACACTCCTGCTGTCTGATACTTTCAACAGTCACCACAGTTCTGATTACTGTCTTCCCATCTACTCTCCACAGTCTGCCCCTCCCACCTGGTCAACTAGTGGACTGGAGTGGCTCCACCTCGAGGCAGCCATCCATTGGTCCCACCCTACCTGGGTACCATTGTATGGGGAATTGTTTGGAAAAAGTGGGATTACCTGGGTTTTTGGTGTTACCGGCACTGGGGTTCTGTGTCTGTGTCCCTAAGGGGGTAGGCGCTGCATCCTTGTGGGGATGCAGAACCTTGTAGCACCCTGATGGGTTCAGGGGCGCTACATTCCCCCTTGGTTAATTCCAGCACGTCCTCAGACTGCAAGGTAAAACTGGTTACACATTTTTTTTTATTTTCAACAGGTAAAACATTAGTATAAACAGGTCTTCCCACACAGGGGAGGTTCATCACTTTAATCGTTTCAAACCTGTGGTATCCCTCCCTGAACCCACCACCCAAAGATCCTGGCCCCAGAACACTTCTAAGGAGGCAGGTCACTGGTTTCACTAGTGACCAGGTCCGGACCATCTCTGTCCCAGACCTTTCCTGTACCCGACCTCTCCTGGTGGCGGTGCTCACAGTAATGTCCGCTGGATGGATGTACCCTGGTGGGGCACAACTGGTGCAACTATTTTTACAAGAACAAGATTGTGTTGGCTGCTGCCAGTCCTGCAGCCTGGGTCCATTTTTATCAAAACATTTCAAAAACTGGTAACTTGTCAATCTGGAACAGTCCAATGTTCAAAACAACAAAAGTCAGGTTAAATCAACATTTATATTGTTACATTTTATGTTATTTCTACTCTATTTTCCGTACCTGGGCAGATGTTGACCTAGGTTACTACGGACGGCTCTACGTAAACCTGGTGTGTCATTTTGCCTCTGTAGTGCTCTGGTATCTGGTGTCTGTGCCACTCTAGTGTTTTTATGTAAACTGAGTGTTTGTCTATCACTTCTCAATCTTCTATGTTGATTGTCTTGCAGCGTACTTTCTGTAGGCTCCTCTGGTGTTACTACAGCAGGTATTTCTTCTGGAGCTGGTTACTTCTTCTTGTATGATTTATTCCACTGGTTGCAGGAAAGTAATCATTGGTACAAGGATTGCTCCAATATATTGAGGCCAGTTCTCAGGAAAATCTCCAAATCTTCTTTTGGTTCTTGTACTTCAGGGATACTGAGAATCTCTTCTTCAGGTTTGAGTTGTTCTGGACATTTCTTTAAAAGGTCCATTGATACTGTAAATGTAGTTTTTCCTTGATCTTTGGTAATTACACAAGTTTTCTTGTTGTTCCTGTTATAAGGCAGTACTGTGTAAAGTTCTGCTTCCCACTGATCGTCGAGTTTCTGAACTCTTCTCTTTCTTTTCAGTACTATTTCTCCTGGTACGAAGGGAGCAGCTTTTTTTTTTTTGGTTAAAGTTCTTTTCCTGTTGTTCTTGACTCTGGTTCAAGCTGTTCTCAACACATTCTTGTATCTTGTTGTACTGCGCTTAACGTGTAGTGTTCCAGTCATGTTCTGAATAATCCAGCTCTGGCGTGATGACTTTCATTTCTAAATCAACTGGTAATCTTTCAGGTCTTGCTCTCATGAGATAAGCTGGTGTACAGTTTGTTGAACTTACTGGGATGTTAGTGTAGATATCCACTAGGTCTGGTAGCTTCTCAGGCCACAGGTATCTTTCCTCTAGTGGGAGAGTTTTCAGCAACTCGATGACAATCTGGTTCATGCGTTCACACATGTCATTGGTTTGTGTATGGTACGGAGTAGTGCAAATCTTCTTGCATCCGTACGGGTTGCAGAACTCCTGAAAGATCTCAGCTTCAAATGCAGGTCCTTGGTCTGTTAATTCCTGTTCAGGGTATCCATGTGGTCTGCAGAAATGCGCTTGAAAGGCTATTGCTGCTGTTTTTGCTGTTAAGTCTTTAACTGGGATGACCACCAAGAACCTGGAGTAATGATCTACTATTGTTAGGGCATAAGTGTAGACTGTTCAACTGGGTGTCAGCTTCACGTGATCCAGAGCTACGAGTTCCAGAGGCTGTTTGGTAACAATGGGCTGCAGTGGCGCTTTTTGATTGTTGCGATCCTTCTTTCTCAGGGACCACAGTGCACAGGGACCACAGTTTCTGCACCAGTTTTTTATGGAGTTTCTCATTCCGATCCAATAGAATCTGTCTCGCAGCAATGCTTCCACTTTCTTCCAGCCAAAGTGTCCTGCTCGATCATGGTAAGCTTCCAACACCATTTGGATGTGGCTTCTGGGTATCACCCCTTGACATACTCTTTCATGAGTCTTTGGGTTGATAACTAGGGATGAATGAATGTATTCACCACTAGTCGGTATCCGACGGATAATGGGGTATTCGAGGTATTCACTATCCGATGGCTAATATGGTATTCGCTCCAATACTTTCATTTTCAATTCTGACTTCCTGGCGCCTGTTTTCCAGACAATAAACACATCTGATGTTGCTTGCCCAAGCTGTAACACTGCAGCAGTCTTTGTTGTAGTATTACTATGATTGGCTTGGCTGAACAGCGTCATAGGGGCTATATAAACCAGCGACCATTTTGTGAACACACAGCCATAGGGAGTTGGCGGTGTAAATAGACTGTACTGTGTGCGGGAGAGCATTCTTAGATCCAACTAATATATAGTCCTTGTAAGGGCTGAACACAGTGTCCATTAGCTGCTAGCAGCTGAAGAAATCGCTTTTTTGACAAACAGAAGGCAGGTCTTTCGGTCTCTCTGTTGGTCTTTCCCTCTCTCCCCCTCTCTCGTACTCACCGAGCACTGACCCGATCACCGGCGCGGCACTGCACAGTTGTCACACTGCTCTGGTGGCTTCTCCTCTTTTGAAAATAAAGGCCGCTCATTATTCCATCTTGTATTCCCTGCTTCCCCGCCCACCGGCGCCTATGATTGTTTTCAGTCAGACACACCCCCACGCTGAGTGACAGCTGTCTCACTGCAACCAATCAGCCGCCAATGGGTGGGTTTATGTAGTGCAGTAAAATAAATAAATAATTTAAAAAAAATGGTTCGGTCCCCCCAAATTTTGATACCAGCCAAGATAAAGCCACACGTCTGAAGGCTGGTATTCTCAGGCAGGGCCGTATTTACCATTAGGCACCCGTGGTCCGGTGCCTAGGGCGGCAGATTGTGAGGGGCGGAACCTTCTGGCAGCAAAAAAAAAAAAAAAAAAAAAATTTTTTTTTTTTTTTTTTTTTTTTACATTTTTTTTTTTTGTGGCCGCCGAGCACAGGGAGCTGATTGACCCCGGAACTGCTGGCGCCTGCACTTCCGGGGTCACAGGCGCGCGCCAATCCGCTCCTTCCTCTGTGCTGCGTCCACTGCTGTGTGGACGTCACATGCAGAGCTCACAGCAGGACGCCGCGGAGGACGCCGTGATGGAAGCCGGTGTCAGAAGAGGATACTCACGTGAGCCAGGAAGATGGCGGCGGGCACTGGAGCAGGTAAGTGGATTCATAAGGAGCGTGGGAGTGTCTCTAATGCAGACCAGAGATCTGCGCATGCGGGGGGGGGGGGAGGCGGCAAAGGCAGATACTGGAGGGAGGCAGAGGCTGAGACTGGGGGGAGGCTGGAGGGAGGCAGAGGCTGAGACTGGGGGGAGGCTGCAGGGAGGCAGTGGCTGAGACTGGGGGGAGGCTGGAGGGAGGCAGAGGCTGAGGCTGGAGAGAGGCAGAGGCTGAGACTGGGGGGAGGCTGGAGGGAGGCAGAGGCTGAGACTGGAGGGAGGCAGAGGCTGAGACTGTGGGGAGGCTGGAGGGAGGCAGAGGCTGAGACTGGGGGAGGTTGGAGGGAGGCAGAGGCAGAGACTGGGGGGGGCTGGAGGGAGGCAGAGGCAGAGACTGGGGGGAGGCTGGAGGGAGGCAGAGGCTGAGACTGGGGGAGGCTGGAGAGAGGCAGAGGCTGAGACTGGGGGGAGGCTGGAGGGAGGCAGAGGCAGAGACTGGGGGGAGGCTGGAGGGAGGCAGAGTCAGAGACTGGGGGCAGGCTGGAGGGAGGCAGAGGCAGAGACTGGGGGGAGGCTGGAGGGAGGCAGAGGCTGAGACTGGAGGGAGGCTGAGACTGGGGGGAGGCTGGAGGGAGACTGAGGCTGAGACTGGGGGAGGCTGGAGGGAGGCTGAGGCTGAGACTGGAGGGAGGCTGAGGCTGAGACTGGGGGGAGGCTGGAGGGAGGCTGAGACTGGGGGGAGGCTGGAGGGAGGCAGAGACTGGGGGGAGGCTGGAGGGAGGCAGAGACTGGGGGGAGGCTGGAGGGAGGCTGAGGCTGAGACTGGAGGGAGGCAGAGGCTGAGACTGGAGAGAGGCAGAGGCTGAGACTGGGGGGAGGCTGGAGGGAGGCAGAGGCTGAGACTGGAGAGAGGCAGAGGCTGAGACTGGGGGTAGGTTGGAGGGAGGCAGAGGCTGAGACTGGAGGGAGGCAGAGGCTGAGACTGTGGGGAGGCTGGAGGGAGGCTGAGACTGGGGGAGGCTGGAGGGAGGCAGAGGCAGAGACTGGGGGGAGGCTGGAGGGAGGCAGAGGCAGAGACTGGGGGGAGGCTGGAGAGAGGCAGAGGCTGAGACTGGGGGAGGCTGGAGGGAGGCAGAGGCAGAGACTGGGGGGAGGCTGGAGGGAGGCAGAGGCAGAGACTGGGGGGAGGCTGGAGGGAGGCAGAGGCAGAGACTGGGGGGAGACTGGAGGGAGGCAGAGGCTGAGACTGTGGGGAGGCTGGAGGGAGGCAGAGGCTGAGACTGTGGGGAGGCTGGAGGGAGGCAGAGGCTGAGACTGGGGGAGGCTGGAGGGAGGCAGAGGCAGAGACTGGGGGAGGCTGGAGGGAGGCAGAGGCAGAGACTGGGGGGAGGCTGGAGGGAGGCAGAGGCTGACACTGGGGGGAGGCTGGAGAGAGGCAGAGGCTGAGACTGGGGGGAGGCTGGAGGGAGGCAGAGGCAGAGACTGGGGGAGGCTGGAGGGAGGCAGAGGCAGAGACTGGGGGGAGACTGGAGGGAGGCAGAGGCTGAGACTGTGGGGAGGCTGGAGGGAGGCAGAGGCTGAGACTGTGGGGAGGCTGGAGGGAGGCAGAGGCTGAGACTGGGGGAGGCTGGAGGGAGGCAGAGGCAGAGACTGGGGGGAGGCTGGAGGGAGGCAGAGGCAGAGACTGGGGGGAGGCTGGAGGAAGGCAGAGGCTGAGACTGGGGGGAGGCTGGAGAGAGGCAGAGGCTGAGACTGGGGGGAGGCAGAGGCTGAGACTGGAGAGAGGCAGAGGCTGAGACTGGGGGGAGGCTGGAGGGAGGCAGAGGCTGAGACTGGAGAGAGGCAGAGGCTGAGACTGGGGGTAGGTTGGAGGGAGGCAGAGGCAGAGACTGGGGGGAGGCTGGAGGGAGGCAGAGGCAGAGACTGGGGGGAGGCTGGAGAGAGGCAGAGGCTGAGACTGGGGGAGGCTGGAGGGAGGCAGAGGCAGAGACTGGGGGGAGGCTGGAGGGAGGCAGAGGCAGAGACTGGGGGGAGGCTGGAGGGAGGCAGAGGCAGAGACTGGGGGGAGACTGGAGGGAGGCAGAGGCTGAGACTGTGGGGAGGCTGGAGGGAGGCAGAGGCTGAGACTGTGGGGAGGCTGGAGGGAGGCAGAGGCTGAGACTGGGGGAGGCTGGAGGGAGGCAGAGGCAGAGACTGGGGGGAGGCAGAGGCTGAGACTGGAGGGAGGCAGAGGCTGAGACTGGGGGGAGGCTGGAGGGAGGCAGAGGCTGAGACTGGAGAGAGGCAGAGGCTGAGACTGGGGGGAGGTTTGAGGGAGGCAGAGGCTGAGACTGGAGGGAGGCAGAGGCTGAGACTGTGGGGAGGCTGGAGGGAGGCAGAGGCTGAGACTGGAGAGAGGCAGAGGCTGAGACTGGGGGGAGGCTGGAGGGAGGCAGAGGCTGAGACTGGAGAGAGGCAGAGGCTGAGACTGTGGGGAGGCTGGAGGGAGGCAGAGGCTGAGACTGGGGGAGGCTGGAGGGAGGCAGAGGCAGAGACTGGGGGGAGGCTGGAGGGAGGCAGAGGCAGAGACTGGGAAGAGGCTGGAGGGAGGCAGAGGCTGAGACTGGGGGGAGGCTGGAGAGAGGCAGAGGCTGAGACTGGGGGAGGCTGGAGGGAGGCAGAGGCAGAGACTGGGGGGAGGCTGGAGGGAGGCAGAGGCAGAGACTGGGGGGAGGCTGGAGGGAGGCAGAGGAAGAGACTGGGGGGAGGCTGGAGGGAGGCAGAGGCAGAGACTGGGGGGAGGCTGGAGGGAGGCAGAGGCTGAGACTGGGGGGAGGTTGGAGGGAGGCAGAGGCTGAGACTGGAGGGAGGCAGAGGCTGAGACTGTGGGGAGGCTGGAGGGAGGCAGAGGCTGAGACTGGGGGAGGCTGGAGGGAGGCAGAGGCAGAGACTGGGGGGAGGCTGGAGGGAGGCAGAGGCAGAGACTGGGGGGAGGCTGGAGGGAGGCAGAGGCTGAGACTGGGGGGAGGCTGGAGAGAGGCAGAGGCTGAGACTGGGGGGAAGCTGGAGGGAGGCAGAGGCAGAGACTGGGGGGAGGCTGGAGGGAGGCAGAGGCAGAGACTGGGGGGGAGGCTGGAGGGAGGCAGAGGCAGAGACTGGGGGGAGGCTGGAGGGAGGCAGAGTCAGAGACTGGGGGCAGGCTGGAGGGAGGCAGAGGCAGAGACTGGGGGGAGGCTGGAGGGAGGCAGAGGCTGAGACTGGAGGGAGGCTGAGACTGGGGGGAGGCTGGAGGGAGACTGAGGCTGAGACTGGGGGGAGGCTGGAGGGAGGCTGAGGCTGAGACTGGAGGGAGGCTGAGGCTGAGACTGGGGGGAGGCTGGAGGGAGGCAGAGACTGGGGGGAGGCTGGAGGGAGGCAGAGACTGGGGGGAGGCTGGAGGGAGGCTGAGGCTGAGACTGGAGGGAGGCTGAGGCTGAGACTTGAGGGAGGCTGAGACTGGAGGGAGGCTGGAGGGAGGCTGAGGCGGAGACTGGGGCAGGCTGAGGCTGGGGGGAGGCAAAGGCTGAGACTGGGGAAGAGAGGCTGATGCTGAGGGAAGATAGAGGCTGATGCTGGGGGAGAGAGGCTGATGCTGGGGGAGTGGGAGAGAGGGGCTAATGCTAGAGACAGAGGACAAGGGATGAGGGATAGTGCAATGACAAAATCGATTGGGTGGGGGGAGTGTAAGGACTCAGAATAAGAGGGGGCAGCATTGGGAGCTCATTGTGAAGAAGGGGCAGCATGTGTGGGATCAGTATGGAGTGGAGCAATGTAGGGGAGTCAATATCAAGAGTGGGGTAGTGTGTGTGGGGGGGGTCTCAGCATAAGCGTTAGTGTGGTGGTCTTAGCATGAGTGGGGCAACATGAAGGTCTCATTATGGAAAAGAGGAAGGCAGCATTAGGAGCTCATGGAGAGGGACAGCATGCATGGGACATTGTGAGAAGGGGACAGCATGCATGGGACACTGAGGAGGGGGCAGCATGCATGAGACACTGTGAGAAGGGGGCAGCATGCATGGGACACTGAGGAGGGGGCAGCATGCATGAGACATTGTGAGGAGGGAGCAGCATGCATGGGACATTGTGAGGAAGGAGCAGCATGCATGGGACATTGTGAGGAGGGAGCATCAAGCATGAGACATTGTGCGGAGGGAGCAGCATGCATGGGACATTGTGAGGAGGGAGCAGCATGCATGGGACATTGTGAGGCGGGAGCAGCATACATGAGACATTGTGAGGAGGGGGCAGCATGCATGAGACATTGTGAGGAGGGAGCAGCATTCATGGGACATTGTGAGGAGGGAGCAGCATGCATGGGACATTGTGAGGAGGGAGCAGCATGCATGGGACATTGTGAAGAGGGGGCAGCATGCATGGGACATTGTGAGGAGAGAGCAGCATGCATGGGACATTGTGAGGAGGGGGCAGCATGCATGGGACATTGTGAGGAGGGGGCAGCATGCATGGGACATTGTGAGGAGGGGGCAGCATGCATAAGACATTGTGAGGAGGGGGCAGCATGCAAGGGACATTGTGAGGAGGGGGCAGCATGCAAGGGACATTGTGAGGAGGGAGCAGCATGCATGGGACATTGTGAGGAGGGGGCAGCATGCATGGGACATTGTGAGGAGGGGGCAGCATGCAAGGGACATTGTGAGGAGGGGGCAGCATTCATGGGACATTGTGAGGAGGGGGCAGCATGCATGGGACATTGTGAGGAGGGGGCAGCAAGCATTGGACATTGCGAGGAGGGAGCAGCATGCATGGGACATTGTGACGAGGGAGCAGCATGCATGGGACATTGTGAGGAGGGGGCAGCATGCATGGGACATTGTGAGGAGGGGGCAGCATGCATGGGACATTGTGAGGAGGGGGCAGCATGCATGGGACATTGTGAGGAGGGGGCAGCATGCATGGGACATTGTGAGGAGGGGGCAGCATGCATGGGACATTGTCCTCACATCATGCTGCTCCCTCCTCACAATGTACAGATCATATTTCATAATCGAGGAAGGTGTGGTGGATATACAGTAGTTTATAAGGGAGGGCAGTGTGGTGTTTATTAGGGGCAGTGTCACAGTCACAGTATATAAGTGGGGACGGTGTGGTGGGAATATTTTATACTCATGCTATGTTTTGATGTGCCTGTGGTGATTCCCATTGGGGGGGGGGTTCGTTTCTTATTGATACTTTTTAAAGTGTGCTACAGAGTAGATCTGCCTTAAACAGATGTCGTGTGCGAAAACTCAGTTTTACGTTGTCACTAAGGGGCGCGACCACTTAAAGTGCCTAGGGCAGCACGAAGGCAAAATACAGCCCTGTTCTCAGGATGTGGAGCCCCACATTATGGGGCTCTCCCCAGCCTAAAAATATCAGCCTGCAGCCGCCCGGAATTGCCGCATCCATTAGATGCGACAGTCCCGGGACTCTACCCGGCTCATCCCGAATTGCCCTGGTGCGGTGGCAACCAGGGTAATAAGGAGTTAATGGCAGCCTATAGATGCCACTAAGTCCTAGGTTAATCATGGCAGGCGTCTGTGAGACACCCCCAATGATTAACCTGTAAGTGAAAGTAAATAAACACCCGAAAAAATCCTTTTTTTGGAATAAAATACAAAAAAACCCCACCCTCTTTCACCACTTTATTAAAATCCCCAAATACCCTTCCAGGTCCGACATAATTCTCACGAGGTCCCACGACGCATCCAGCTCTGCCACATGAAGCTGACAGGAGCGGCCGTAGAACACCGCCGCTCCTGTCAGCTCCCCGCAGCAACTGAAGTGAGCGCGCAATCGGTGGTGACGTCACCACTCTCAGGTGGAGGACTGCAGCTGGCCGCGGGTCACCTGAGTGACGGCACTGCTGATCGCGCGGATCACTTCAGTCACGCAGGGGATTTGCGGTCACTGGTGAGTCCTTCACCTGTGATCGCAAATCAGGCCGCGGCACACAGACAGAGCCGCGCGATGACCATGAACTCGGGTGAAGTTCATCCGAGTTTATTCTGATCACGCGGCTCTGTGTTGCAGCCAGCCATGCACTATACTCTGCTTGCTGTCAATAAATAGAAACATTCCCCATGATCTCTGCTTGCTTTCATTGAATGGAAACATTCCCCAACATGTCTGCTTACTGTCATGGAATGGAAATATTACTCACCATCTCTGCTTGCTGTCAGTGAATGGAAGCATTCCCCACCATCTCTCCTTGCTGTCAGTAAGTGGAAACATTCCTCATCATCTCTGCTTGCTGTCATTGAATGGAAACATTCCCCAACATGTCTGCTTGCTGTCAGTGAATGGGAACATTTCCCACCATCTCTGCTTGCTGTCATTGAATGGAAACATTCCCTATCATTTCTGCTTGCTGTCACTGAATGGAAACATTCCCTAATATGTCTGCTTCCTGTCATTCAATGGAAACATTCCCCAACATGTCTGCTTTCTGTCAGTGAATGGAAACATTCCCCAACACGTCTGCTTGCTGTCAGTGAATGGAAACATTCCCCACCATCTGTTTGCTGTCAGAGAGTGGAAACATTCCCCAACATCTCTGCTTGCTGGCATTGAATGAAACATTCCCCAACACATCTGCTTGCTGTCAGTGAATGGAAACATTCCCCACCATCTCTGCTTGCTGTCAGTGAGTGGAAACATTCCCGATCAACGTTTTGGATGCATTTTTGACAGTGCGGTCCCACTTGGCTCTGCTACATCTCCATAGAACATCGCTGCCTGCGAGACAGAGCCGCGCAATCAGAATGAACTTGGATGAACTTCACCCGACTTCATTGTCATCGCGCGGCTCTGTCTGTGTGCCACGGCCTGATTTGCGATCACAGGTGAAGGACTCACTGGTGACTACAAATCCCCTGAGAGACTGAAGTAAGCCACGCGATCAGCGGTTCCGTCACTCAGGTGACCCGTGGTCAGCTAGAGTCCTCCACCTGAAAACTGTGGCCGCGGGTCACCTGAGTGACGTCACCGCAGATTGCGCGGCTCACTTCAGTTGCTGCGTGGCGCTGACAGAGAGACCGGCGGTGTTCTACGGGTGATCCTGTCAGCTTCATGTAGCAGAGCTGGATGCATTGTGAGTCCTCGTGAGAATTACGTCGGACCTGGAGGGGTATTTGGGGATTTTAATAAAGTAGTGGAAGAGGGTGTTTTTTTTCGTCTTTTTTTCCAAATAAAGGATTTTTTCGGGTGTATGTGTTTATTTACTTTCACTTATAGATTAATCATTGGGGTTGTCTCATAGATGCCTGCCATGATTAACCTAGGACTTAGGGGTACTTTGCACATTGAGACATCGTTACTGCGATATCATCGTGGTCAAATCGAAAGTGACGCACATCCGGCGCTGGTAACGATGTCGCAACGTGTAAAGCCTAGGAGAGAAGATGAACGAGCGTGAAACTGTCAAAAATCGCTGATCTGTGTCACATCGTTCATTTTCATAATGTCGGTGCGTCCGCAGGTACGATGTTGTTCCTTGTCCCTGCGGCACCACACATCGCTGTGTATGAAGCCGCAGGAGTGAGGAACATCTTACCTGCCTCCACCGGCTATGCGGAAGGAAGGAGGTGGGCGGGATGTTATGTCCCGCTCATCTCCGCCACTTCACTTCTATTGGCCGCCTGCCGTGTGACGTCGCTGTGACGCCGCACGACCCGCCCCCTTAGGAAGGAGGCGGTTCGCCGGCCAGAGCGACGTCGCAGGGCAGGTAAGTGCATGTGAAGCTGCCATAGCGATAATGTTCGCTACGGCAGCTATCATAAGATAGCGCATGTGCGACGGGGGCGGGTACTATCACGCTCGGCATCGCTAGCTTCGGCTAGCGATGTCGCAACGTGCAAAGTACCCCTTACTATGTGCTGCCATTAACTCCTTATTACCCCAATTGTCACCGCATCAGGGCAATTCAGGATGAGCCGGGTAGAGTCCCGGGACTATCGCATCTAATGGATGCGGCAATTCCGGGCGGCTGCTGACTGATATTTTTAGGCTGGGGGGCTCCCCATAATGTGGGGCTCTCCATCCTGAGAATACCAGCCTTCAGTCATGTGGCTTTATCTTGGCTGGTATCAAAATTTGGTGGGGACCGTACGCCGTTTTTCTTTAATATATTTATTTAGTTATTTTACTGCACTACATAGACCCAGGGCCGTATTTACCATTAGGCACCCGTGGTCCGGTGCCTAGGGCGGCAGATTGTGAGGGGCGGCACCTTCTGGCAGCAAAAAAAAAAAAAAAAAAAAATTTTTTTTTTTTTACATTTTTTTTTTTTTGTGGCCGCCGAGCACAGGGAGCTGATTGACCCCGGAACTGCTGGCGCCTGCACTTCCGGGGTCACAGGCGCGCGCCAATCCGCTCCTTCCTCTGTGCTGCGTCCACTGCTGTGTGGACGTCACATGCAGAGCTCACAGCAGGACGCCGCGGAGGACGCCGTGATGGAAGCCGGTGTCAGAAGAGGATACTCACGTGAGCCAGGAAGATGGCGGCGGGCACTGGAGCAGGTAAGTGGATTCATAAGGAGCGTGGGAGTGTCTCTAATGCAGACCAGAGATCTGCGCATGCGGGGGGGGGGGGGAGGCGGCAAAGGCAGATACTGGAGGGAGGCAGAGGCTGAGACTGGGGGGAGGCTGGAGGGAGGCAGAGGCTGAGACTGGGGGGAGGCTGCAGGGAGGCAGTGGCTGAGACTGGGGGGAGGCTGGAGGGAGGCAGAGGCTGAGACTGGAGAGAGGCAGAGGCTGAGACTGGGGGGAGGCTGGAGGGAGGCAGAGGCTGAGACTGGAGGGAGGCAGAGGCTGAGACTGTGGGGAGGCTGGAGGGAGGCAGAGGCTGAGACTGGGGGAGGTTGGAGGGAGGCAGAGGCAGAGACTGGGGGGGGCTGGAGGGAGGCAGAGGCAGAGACTGGGGGGAGGCTGGAGGGAGGCAGAGGCTGAGACTGGGGGAGGCTGGAGAGAGGCAGAGGCTGAGACTGGGGGGAGGCTGGAGGGAGGCAGAGGCAGAGACTGGGGGGAGGCTGGAGGGAGGCAGAGTCAGAGACTGGGGGCAGGCTGGAGGGAGGCAGAGGCAGAGACTGGGGGGAGGCTGGAGGGAGGCAGAGGCTGAGACTGGAGGGAGGCTGAGACTGGGGGGAGGCTGGAGGGAGACTGAGGCTGAGACTGGGGGAGGCTGGAGGGAGGCTGAGGCTGAGACTGGAGGGAGGCTGAGGCTGAGACTGGGGGGAGGCTGGAGGGAGGCAGAGACTGGGGGGAGGCTGGAGGGAGGCAGAGACTGGGGGGAGGCTGGAGGGAGGCTGAGGCTGAGACTGGAGGGAGGCAGAGGCTGAGACTGGAGAGAGGCAGAGGCTGAGACTGGGGGGAGGCTGGAGGGAGGCAGAGGCTGAGACTGGAGAGAGGCAGAGGCTGAGACTGGGGGTAGGTTGGAGGGAGGCAGAGGCTGAGACTGGAGGGAGGCAGAGGCTGAGACTGTGGGGAGGCTGGAGGGAGGCAGAGGCTGAGACTGGGGGAGGCTGGAGGGAGGCAGAGGCAGAGACTGGGGGGAGGCTGGAGGGAGGCAGAGGCAGAGACTGGGGGGAGGCTGGAGAGAGGCAGAGGCTGAGACTGGGGGAGGCTGGAGGGAGGCAGAGGCAGAGACTGGGGGGAGGCTGGAGGGAGGCAGAGGCAGAGACTGGGGGGAGGCTGGAGGGAGGCAGAGGCAGAGACTGGGGGGAGACTGGAGGGAGGCAGAGGCTGAGACTGTGGGGAGGCTGGAGGGAGGCAGAGGCTGAGACTGTGGGGAGGCTGGAGGGAGGCAGAGGCTGAGACTGGGGGAGGCTGGAGGGAGGCAGAGGCAGAGACTGGGGGAGGCTGGAGGGAGGCAGAGGCAGAGACTGGGGGGAGGCTGGAGGGAGGCAGAGGCTGACACTGGGGGGAGGCTGGAGAGAGGCAGAGGCTGAGACTGGGGGGAGGCTGGAGGGAGGCAGAGGCAGAGACTGGGGGAGGCTGGAGGGAGGCAGAGGCAGAGACTGGGGGGAGACTGGAGGGAGGCAGAGGCTGAGACTGTGGGGAGGCTGGAGGGAGGCAGAGGCTGAGACTGTGGGGAGGCTGGAGGGAGGCAGAGGCTGAGACTGGGGGAGGCTGGAGGGAGGCAGAGGCAGAGACTGGGGGGAGGCTGGAGGGAGGCAGAGGCAGAGACTGGGGGGAGGCTGGAGGAAGGCAGAGGCTGAGACTGGGGGGAGGCTGGAGAGAGGCAGAGGCTGAGACTGGGGGGAGGCAGAGGCTGAGACTGGAGAGAGGCAGAGGCTGAGACTGGGGGGAGGCTGGAGGGAGGCAGAGGCTGAGACTGGAGAGAGGCAGAGGCTGAGACTGGGGGTAGGTTGGAGGGAGGCAGAGGCAGAGACTGGGGGGAGGCTGGAGGGAGGCAGAGGCAGAGACTGGGGGGAGGCTGGAGAGAGGCAGAGGCTGAGACTGGGGGAGGCTGGAGGGAGGCAGAGGCAGAGACTGGGGGGAGGCTGGAGGGAGGCAGAGGCAGAGACTGGGGGGAGGCTGGAGGGATGCAGAGGCAGAGACTGGGGGGAGACTGGAGGGAGGCAGAGGCTGAGACTGTGGGGAGGCTGGAGGGAGGCAGAGGCTGAGACTGTGGGGAGGCTGGAGGGAGGCAGAGGCTGAGACTGGGGGAGGCTGGAGGGAGGCAGAGGCAGAGACTGGGGGGAGGCAGAGGCTGAGACTGGAGGGAGGCAGAGGCTGAGACTGGGGGGAGGCTGGAGGGAGGCAGAGGCTGAGACTGGAGAGAGGCAGAGGCTGAGACTGGGGGGAGGTTGGAGGGAGGCAGAGGCTGAGACTGGAGGGAGGCAGAGGCTGAGACTGTGGGGAGGCTGGAGGGAGGCAGAGGCTGAGACTGGAGAGAGGCAGAGGCTGAGACTGGGGGGAGGCTGGAGGGAGGCAGAGGCTGAGACTGGAGAGAGGCAGAGGCTGAGACTGTGGGGAGGCTGGAGGGAGGCAGAGGCTGAGACTGGGGGAGGCTGGAGGGAGGCAGAGGCAGAGACTGGGGGGAGGCTGGAGGGAGGCAGAGGCAGAGACTGGGAAGAGGCTGGAGGGAGGCAGAGGCTGAGACTGGGGGGAGGCTGGAGAGAGGCAGAGGCTGAGACTGGGGGAGGCTGGAGGGAGGCAGAGGCAGAGACTGGGGGGAGGCTGGAGGGAGGCAGAGGCAGAGACTGGGGGGAGGCTGGAGGGAGGCAGAGGAAGAGACTGGGGGGAGGCTGGAGGGAGGCAGAGGCAGAGACTGGGGGGAGGCTGGAGGGAGGCAGAGGCTGAGACTGGGGGGAGGTTGGAGGGAGGCAGAGGCTGAGACTGGAGGGAGGCAGAGGCTGAGACTGTGGGGAGGCTGGAGGGAGGCAGAGGCTGAGACTGGGGGAGGCTGGAGGGAGGCAGAGGCAGAGACTGGGGGGAGGCTGGAGGGAGGCAGAGGCAGAGACTGGGGGGAGGCTGGAGGGAGGCAGAGGCTGAGACTGGGGGGAGGCTGGAGAGAGGCAGAGGCTGAGACTGGGGGGAAGCTGGAGGGAGGCAGAGGCAGAGACTGGGGGGAGGCTGGAGGGAGGCAGAGGCAGAGACTGGGGGGGAGGCTGGAGGGAGGCAGAGGCAGAGACTGGGGGGAGGCTGGAGGGAGGCAGAGTCAGAGACTGGGGGCAGGCTGGAGGGAGGCAGAGGCAGAGACTGGGGGGAGGCTGGAGGGAGGCAGAGGCTGAGACTGGAGGGAGGCTGAGACTGGGGGGAGGCTGGAGGGAGACTGAGGCTGAGACTGGGGGGAGGCTGGAGGGAGGCTGAGGCTGAGACTGGAGGGAGGCTGAGGCTGAGACTGGGGGGAGGCTGGAGGGAGGCAGAGACTGGGGGGAGGCTGGAGGGAGGCAGAGACTGGGGGGAGGCTGGAGGGAGGCTGAGGCTGAGACTGGAGGGAGGCTGAGGCTGAGACTTGAGGGAGGCTGAGACTGGAGGGAGGCTGGAGGGAGGCTGAGGCGGAGACTGGGGCAGGCTGAGGCTGGGGGGAGGCAAAGGCTGAGACTGGGGAAGAGAGGCTGATGCTGAGGGAAGATAGAGGCTGATGCTGGGGGAGAGAGGCTGATGCTGGGGGAGTGGGAGAGAGGGGCTAATGCTAGAGACAGAGGACAAGGGATGAGGGATAGTGCAATGACAAAATCGATTGGGTGGGGGGAGTGTAAGGACTCAGAATAAGAGGGGGCAGCATTGGGAGCTCATTGTGAAGAAGGGGCAGCATGTGTGGGATCAGTATGGAGTGGAGCAATGTAGGGGAGTCAATATCAAGAGTGGGGTAGTGTGTGTGGGGGGGGTCTCAGCATAAGCGTTAGTGTGGTGGTCTTAGCATGAGTGGGGCAACATGAAGGTCTCATTATGGAAAAGAGGAAGGCAGCATTAGGAGCTCATGGAGAGGGACAGCATGCATGGGACATTGTGAGAAGGGGACAGCATGCATGGGACACTGAGGAGGGGGCAGCATGCATGAGACACTGTGAGAAGGGGGCAGCATGCATGGGACACTGAGGAGGGGGCAGCATGCATGAGACATTGTGAGGAGGGAGCAGCATGCATGGGACATTGTGAGGAAGGAGCAGCATGCATGGGACATTGTGAGGAGGGAGCATCAAGCATGAGACATTGTGCGGAGGGAGCAGCATGCATGGGACATTGTGAGGAGGGAGCAGCATGCATGGGACATTGTGAGGCGGGAGCAGCATACATGAGACATTGTGAGGAGGGGGCAGCATGCATGAGACATTGTGAGGAGGGAGCAGCATTCATGGGACATTGTGAGGAGGGAGCAGCATGCATGGGACATTGTGAGGAGGGAGCAGCATGCATGGGACATTGTGAAGAGGGGGCAGCATGCATGGGACATTGTGAGGAGAGAGCAGCATGCATGGGACATTGTGAGGAGGGGGCAGCATGCATGGGACATTGTGAGGAGGGGGCAGCATGCATGGGACATTGTGAGGAGGGGGCAGCATGCATAAGACATTGTGAGGAGGGGGCAGCATGCAAGGGACATTGTGAGGAGGGGGCAGCATGCAAGGGACATTGTGAGGAGGGAGCAGCATGCATGGGACATTGTGAGGAGGGGGCAGCATGCATGGGACATTGTGAGGAGGGGGCAGCATGCAAGGGACATTGTGAGGAGGGGGCAGCATTCATGGGACATTGTGAGGAGGGGGCAGCATGCATGGGACATTGTGAGGAGGGGGCAGCAAGCATTGGACATTGCGAGGAGGGAGCAGCATGCATGGGACATTGTGACGAGGGAGCAGCATGCATGGGACATTGTGAGGAGGGGGCAGCATGCATGGGACATTGTGAGGAGGGGGCAGCATGCATGGGACATTGTGAGGAGGGGGCAGCATGCATGGGACATTGTGAGGAGGGGGCAGCATGCATGGGACATTGTGAGGAGGGGGCAGCATGCATGGGACATTGTCCTCACATCATGCTGCTCCCTCCTCACAATGTACAGATCATATTTCATAATCGAGGAAGGTGTGGTGGATATACAGTAGTTTATAAGGGAGGGCAGTGTGGTGTTTATTAGGGGCAGTGTCACAGTCACAGTATATAAGTGGGGACGGTGTGGTGGGAATATTTTATACTCATGCTATGTTTTGATGTGCCTGTGGTGATTCCCATTGGGGGGGGGGGTTCGTTTCTTATTGATACTTTTTAAAGTGTGCTACAGAGTAGATCTGCCTTAAACAGATGTCGTGTGCGAAAACTCAGTTTTACGTTGTCACTAAGGGGCGCGACCACTTAAAGTGCCTAGGGCAGCACGAAGGCAAAATACAGCCCTGCATAGACCCACCCACCGGCGGTTGTGATTGGTTGCAGTGACACAGCTGTCACTCAGCGTGGGGGCACGTCTAAATGCAACCAATCATAGGCATTGAATAAAAGCTGGAGAAGCCGTGGGAGCAGTGTGACAGCCGTGCAGCGCCGCACCCGTGATCGGTCAGTGATCGGTGAGTATGAGAGAGTGGGGGGAGGGAGAGACAGACAGACAGAGAGAAAGACCGAAAGACCTGCCTTTTGTTTGTCAAAAAAGCGATTACTTTGCTGGCGACTAAGTAAACGCCGCGCCTGCTCTGACCATGTTATTCCAAGACACCAGAAATGCAGTTAGCCACCTTCTACAGGCTGTGCCCATACTGTTTCTGCTTTTTCCCATCCATTTCAGCCTTTTCCTCAGTCACCACAGCTCGCCATTAGGTGCAACGTGAAATTATTCGAGTTTCCCATAGACTTACATTGCGCATCGAATATTCGTGAATAGTTGAATAGTGCCGACCTATTCGTCGGATATTCGTCAAAGCGGATATTTTGGTATTCGATCATCTCTATTGGTAACACGTCTGCATAGTTTATCTCTCTGGATGCATAACCTGCTTCATTCTTTCCACAATTGTTGAGCTTCAGGTGTAGCATCAGGTCCTAGGTGTGCATCTGGTTGAGTGATCAGTTCCTTGACCAACTTCACAGCAGGGTCACCATCCTGAGTCTCTTTCCAACCATGATGAGGTAACGGGTTCAATGCAGCCTCTTGATACTTGTTATAGACTTGTTGGTACTGGGTGGCACTAGGGCGGTGGAAAGCTGGTAACTCGATTTCTTCCAACTCATCCACATCTTCTCTCTCTTCTGGAAGGTGAGGCATCCTGGATAATACATCTACGTTGGCATTCTTACGACCAGCATGATATTTGATGGTGAAATCGTAATTTGCTAGTCAAGCTACCCACAGCTGCTCCAATCCATCCAATTTTGCTGTATTCAGGTGGGTCAGAGGGTTGTTGTCTGTGAACACAGTAAACTTCGCGGCTGCCTGGTAATGTTTAAACCCCTCTTTGACAGCCCAGACCAATGCCAGGAACTACAACTTGAAGGAACTGTAATTCTCAGGGTTCCTCTCCGTAGGGTGAAGCTTCCTGCTTGCTTAGGCAATCACTCTCTCTTTACCGATCTGTATTTGGGACAACACAGCTCCTACTCCCACGTTGCTGGCATCTGTGTACAGCACAAAGGGTAGATTGTAGTCCGAGTATGCCAGAATCTCATCACCAGTCAGGGCCAACTTCATCTGTATGAAGGAGTTTTCTTCTTCCTCACCCCATTCAAATGGAGGACCAGAAGTTTTCCCCTTTTTAGTTTGACCTACCAGGAGTTCCTGTAAGGGCGCTGCCATCTTCTTGTAGCCTTTGATGAATCTCCTGTAGTATCCTACCAGGCCCAGGAACTGATGGACTTCCTTGACAGTAATTGGTTGTGGCCAGTTTTTGATGGCTGTTACCTTTTCTGGGTCTCGTGCCACTCTTTCTGCACTGATAATGTGTCCAAGGTATTGGACCCTGGGTTTCAACAGGTGACATTTTGATGGTTTCAACTTCATGCCGTACCTGGATAGTGCCTCGTATACCTCAGCCAGGTGTTCCAGATGATCCTCGTAGGTCTTCGAGTAGACTATCACGTCATCCAGGTAGAGCAGTACTGTCTCGAAGTTGCGGTGTCCCAGACAACACTCCATCAAACTTTGAAACGTTCCAGGTGCATTGCAGAGTCCAAAGGGCATGCTGTTAAACTCACACAATCCCATCGCGGTGGCAAATGCAGTCTTCTCCCGGTCCTCTTCTGCGACGGAGACTTGCCAATAGCCACTGGTGAGATCTAAGGTGGAAACGTAGTTAGCAGCCTTCAATGCAGCCAGGGATTCTTCTATACGGGTAGTGGATAGCCATCCTTGTGGGTTATCTGGTTGATCTGCCTATAGTCCACGCACATTGTCATGGTGCCATCCTTTTTTACCAGAACAAATGGAGCTGCCCTGGGGCTACATCTGTCTCTGATAACCCCAGCCTCCTTCATGTTCCTTAGCATTTCATTGGCACACTGGTAATGTTTAGGTGGTATAGATCTGTACCTTTCTTTAATGGGAGGGTGATTCCCCGTGGGTATGTGATGGTGTACCCCTTTGATTCTCCCAAAGTCTAGTGGGTGTTTACTAAACACTAAACTATTCCTGCACTACCCTGTAAACCCCATGTTTCTGGAGTGTAGGTTTGGAGTCAGTACCTACATGTAACTCTTGACACCATTCCTCTAACTGTTTTTCAGAGTAGTCAACCTCCGCTGGCTCTGATGGTACCAGGAATTCCACTGTCTGGATGGAGTCATCTGCTAATGTGAACAATTTGGCAATGGTGGCATACCTCGGCAATTTGCTTTCCTCCTCCCCACAATTTAATATGCGCACGGGTACTCTTCCCCGACAGACATCAACCACTCCCCTAGTCGTCAGAACCGTGGCCCAATTTTATGAATAGATGGGCTCCACTACCGCCTAGTAGTCCTGCCCCCTTTAAGCCTATGGCCGCCGGACACCAGATCATCATTTCACTTCTGGGTGGTATTACAATGGGGCCAGGGTCTATTATTCGTACATTACCAATTTCTCCACCAGACAGGGTTACCTGTTGTCTTTGCAGGAGGGATCGGATTTCTCTTTGCAGGACCCTCTGCTGCCCAGCACCTGCAGTTTCAGCAATCTGTTGGAGTAAAAACAACACTTCTCCTAAACAGTTTTCAATCACACTGGTACCTAAGATCACATGCGGATTCCTGTCATTTACATCAGACTCCACCACAATTAAGCCTTGGCTTTTTAACTCTACCCTCCCCACTTTTATGGTTACTTCCTTGAACCCAACTTGAGTTACTGGTAGTCCATTTACAGCATAAATAGTGAGGCCCGAATCCGGGCGGGTAAGTTCAGCATCTGACCAAAACCTTTTGTACAGTACATATGGTATGGTGGTTACCTGGGAACCGGTATCCAGCAATGCTGAAGTGGGGATCCCGTCCAAGGTGATATACAGAATCGGTCGTCCTACTACATACCGGTCTCGCCAGTCAGCTGGGCCTTGTCGTCTTAATCCTGGGGGTTGGGCCTTGGCCCCAGGGTTTGCCGGTTTAAATGATACCTGTGTGCAAAATGGCCTGCTTTGTGGCAACGACGGCAGATGGGTTGTCCAGATGAGTTGTAGCGGTCACTGCTCCTCCCTCTGGATGATGGCAATCTCCTACCTTGCATCCAGGGGACGTCCTCAGGGCAATCAGCTAACTGGATCTTTTTCAACGTCTTGGATTCCAGCTGGATCTGCATCACTTTCAGGATCCTAGCAACATCCTTGCTCAGCTGATGTACCTGGGAACACAAGTCAGTTGGAGCATCAGGGGGCGCAGCCTGCTCATTAGCTGCTCCCACTGTTGAGGAAGGGGGTTCCATCTGCACAAGTGAGGTACTGGTTTGCCAGGACTGGGAAACAGAGTCTGAGGTTGCAGGGGACTGCAGGGCTTTTATAGTTCGGTCTTTTAAAACATCAACGTCCAAGTTTGGGTGTTCTAGGGTCCACAGGCGCAGTTGTTGGCGGTCTTCTACGGATTGTAACCCCTGCAGGAATTGTTCAACCATCATTTTGTTTCCTGCATGCTCATCAATGGGGTCTATGTGTTTCAGAGCCTGAACTGCAGTTTGCAATATTAATGCATAGTCTCTCATGTTATCTTGGGGCCACTGCCTGCAATTATAAAAGTCCATCCGCAGCTCTGCTTCTGTGCGGGTCTCAAAAGCAGTCTTTAATTTTTCAAAGATGATGGGCACCGATTCCCGATCTATAGCGGACCAGGTTTCCACCTCCAGTTCTGCTGCACCCTTTAACTCTCCCAGCACAACAAATGCCCACTGCTTACCGGTCATTGTATGCATGTCCAACATGGTGCATATTTTCTTTTTAAACCCGGGTAAGGTGTCCGGTTTGCCATCATATTGGGGCAGCCACGCTGCTCCAGGGACATACGGCAGGGTGATTGGCATGATCGGTACCACCGCGACGGCTCCGGGTGTTGCCGCTTGATCTACCGGAGCTGGCCCCGCTGCGTTCCCACTATCAGGCGTCTGCATTTTCCATTCCCCCTTGGTGTTTCTCATCACTCTCTCTCCCTTCTTCTGCCCGCGCTTACAGGAGTCGTGGGCGGGGATTCTATTCGCGGCTTTTCGTCTGCTGTGGCGCAGTTATTTTTCACAGCAAAATGACAGCAATTTTTCAAACAATAAAGTGCAGTCCATAAAGTACAGTCTTTAAGGCACACATCACCCGGTTTGACAGGGTCCAGTTCAATCCTGTTCGTGACGCCAGGAAAAAGGGTTGTATCACCCAGGGATATGGGGTACTCAGTTCCGGGCAGTGTACGTCTTGGGAATGTCACGATGTTGGCCGTTACCCGGTTCCATGCCCTGGGCCCATTTTTGTAATTGGGATATTTACAGTGAATTGGTGAATAAAGTTTATTCGTGACGCCACTTGCAGTATTGCGGCTAACACAGAGTGCAGGACCCTAGAAAAGATCATTCTCCAAGTTGGTTTTCCTGAATCTGCCAGGACCGAGAGGTTTCAAGCTTCCCTGGCCACACAGAGCAAGAAAGCACAGTGCCAGATTGGATACGGGGCCTTGGACAGCACCAGGCCCCACAGTGGAGCTGTGGTATTTGCAAATAAGGACATGAGTACTACTCGAGACGAACTGGGATCCCCAAGGAGCTTTAAGCTACGGGAATCCAACACACACGGCGCTAGGAGGAAGGGACTCACCGAGCATCACACCGGACTGACCTCTGAAGGAATCCGGGTTTGACGGGGCCCATCACAGCAGGTGATCAGTACTACCTGGCAAGCGGCACCAAAAAGTGAGTAAAGACACCTGGAACCACAGCAACCGACTTGGACTCTTATTACCGGCGCCGCTGCCCAGCGCCTCGGCATTAAAGACCATCACTACTCCCCTCATCATCCTCCCCGGGGCCCGCTCCACCTGTGTGGAGTGATACCATCTCTGGCTGCTACTACCATCTGCCCCGGAGGACAGTAACAGCAGCGGCGGCTAATCCTTGGCCGCATACCACAGGTGGCGTCACAACATTCATCCTACTACTAGCCCCATCATCTTCCCTCCTTATTGGTATACACAAAGCCGGGCAGGTCACCACGATATCCCAGACCATCACACACCGGACCGAGGATGAGTAACTCAGGTACGAGATTCCTCATGCCTGACAACCCCTGCCCCCCTGGGTGCTACAGGTACACAGCCCTGGGGTAGGGTGGCATACAGCTGTGGAGGGTATACAGCACTGGGGTGGGGGGGACATACAGCTCTAGGTGGGTATACAGCACTGGAGTCAGGACACATACAGCTCTGGGGGTATACAACACTGAGATGGGCAGACATACAGCTCTGGGGGATCTAGAGCACTGGGGTGGGGTGATGTGATGCCCTGGCAAAACCAGGTAGTCACAAATAGGCCTCCCGCATAACACCTTCCCTCATTAGGAAACACACAGCCAACCATTAAACCCTGGTGACCCCCCTTAGTGACAGATGGACACACCAGTGGGCATGACCAGGTGGTTGGGACACGCCCACCCAGGGGTCCAGACAGCCCGGGGGTGGGAAAGTAAGTCAGTTTGTCTTAGAGTTCAGTTTGGAGAGGAGTGTGGGCTGGAGCTAGGGGTAGCTCCAGCAGTCAAGTCGAAGTTGAGCGGTGCCAGGGTAGGAGCCCTGGTGCCTTGGCCAGGAGGCAGACGATGGTCTCCGTCAGCAGGAGACGGGAAGATGGCTCCGTGGAACCGAGGTGGACCGGGCCAGGGTTGTAGCCCGCCGGTACCGACACGGGGAACCGACCCGGAAACCGTATCCCAAAGGGGGTACTCGGACCCTGAAGCCAGGAGCCAGAAACAAGTGGAACTGGTTAATTAACCGATTGAGGCCAGGACTAGAGGTCCTGTGCCACCCAAAGTCCCTCATAGAAGACAACAGCCCACTGATTAGGGATAAGAGGTCACCGCCAGGGCCCATAGATCCCATGGGTCAGCATCTGTGGGCACGACGCCTTAGGCCACATCCAGCCGGGAGCGGACTTCTACGTTTCAAACTGGGAAGTATTTTCTACTTAAACAGTGCAGGAAAAGGATATAGACCACCAGCCGAGTGGGGGATCCCGAACGCAACTGGCCACGGCACCGGCCACCACCACCTTGGTTTGGTCGTCATTCCCCCTGCACCAGAGCCATCGGGTCCCAGGGCCACTATCCCTGCCCACGGAGGGATTAACATCTTGCTGCACAACATCTTCTCCGGGTGCCCCGTAACAACAGCGGTGGTGTCCCACCTCACCACACACCGTGGGTGGCGTCACAAACCTATTACGGCCTGGCCCGTACATCTACGTCCCCCATTTTTGTCCACGAGACCCCCGGGTCCGGAGACCCTCGAGCCACAACCCCTGAAGGCCCGGATCCGAGCAGCGACCGGCTACTGGCACGGGGGCGGCATACCCCGAAACTTGGCATCACAAACAGGATACTTACCCATCCACTTACCTTGTGGAAGTGCTTCTTGTATTGGACAGTCAGCGGTGATCTGTTGCCAAATTTTCAGAAGTCGCCATTTTGGTCGCCATTTTGGTGTGAAAAACTACAGCCCAGCCGAAGCCCCACCCCCTGGGAACGCGGCTGGAAAGCGAGGCCGGAAGTCGCAAAACGAAACTTACAGGCCGCATGAAGAAGTGTCGTCAAGAGTCTGAGGGGGAGAAGCGGGAAACTGCCGGTACCACATATGGACGGCAGTGCAACGTCCGCCGTGGGATCGGCGGCGCCTGCGAATGAAGCCGTTGGTGAGGAAGCTGCAGCTCCCGCTCTGGTCGCAGGAGCGGTGGACCCCGAGACTCCGGTGGTGACTCCCGTGTAGCAGCTGGCGGTGACCCGCCTGCCACAGGAAGGATGTCGACTCCAGCAGTCCGACGGACTGCGACGGGAATGGCGCCCGTGGATGTGGCAGGTGAGGAGGCAGCGGCAGCTCCCGCTCCAGCCGAAGGAGTGGAGGAGCCAGAGTGGAACCGTTTGCCGCCGGTGACCGCTGCCTGGTTAGAACGGAAGTTGGCGCTGTTCTGTATCCAGGTGCTGGTCAAATCGATGCAGCAGGCGCTGGGTTGGAAGGAGATGTAGAGAATGATAGCGGTGGTGTGGTCCCATGAGAAACCAGCTCAGTCAACGGCACCCCGTCAGGATAAAGCAATGCAGACCCTCTCGGTTCCGCTGATCCATTCGGGGACAGAGCCCATTCCCGATGAGGCTGGGGAGCCCCAGATGGCTCGGCCCCAGGAGGAAACGGTGCCCCCTGCAGCACAACCCCCGTCCCCCTTGGAAGTCTACAGCCCGGGGATGTACTGCGCTTGGTTCGGAAAGCCCATCTCCAGGCAGCTGGGGAAGCCACGCTGGCCCATGCCGCAGTGGTAGTGGTTCCCGGCTACCCACAGTTCAGTTCCCCGTTGGGACCGTCTGATGTTTCCTGTTTGCAGTTAAAAGTTAAAAACAAAGACAATGGCTGAGAACTTGCAAGCCAACCCATAAACTTTTGGGCCTTGTAAATAACCCCCAGACCATCCTTTTCACCAAACCACAGTCTCTGGAGAGCCTGATTGGAAGACGGGCCTGCGGTAGAGTCGGCCGAGGCCCTATCACCAGCAAAACCGGTGACTACTCTCCGGGTCAGGGGTCCCCTGGACGTGGGGCCCTTGAAAAGGACTGCCGGGTAAGCAACTTTTTACCCAGCCCGTTTGGGCAACACCCGGACCTAGCCTGGACTTGGGCAAGGGGTGCCAACCTGTGTTTTAGTGGTGGCACCAGGGCTAGGTTTTTTTGGGTGGGTGAAGTGGAAAGGACCCGCTCAGTCCCGTCCCGGTTATGTATGTGTAACGTTTAAGTAACCTGCCTCCCGTAAGGCAAGAAATCAAAATATTCTTGAAATGTAAATATGTTATTATATTTGTAAAATGTTTTATTCTCTTATCTTCTTGCAGTAAAAATAAACCGGTGGTGGTCGGACAGCCCGCGGACGGTCTGTGTTTAACCAAGGGGGAGTGTGACGCCCTGGCAAAACCAGGTAGTCACAAATAGGCCCCCCGCATAACACCTTCCCTCATTAGGAAACACACAGCCAACCATTAAACCCTAGTCACCCCCCTTAGGAACAGATGGACACACTAGTGGGCGTGACCAGGTGGTTGGGACACGCCCACCCAGGGGTCCAGACAGCCCAGGGGCGGGAAAGTAAGTCAGTTTGTCTTAGAGTTCAGTTTGGAGAGGAGTGTGGGCTGGAGCTAGGGGTAGCTCCAGCAGTTAAGTCGAAGTTGAGCGGTGACAGGGTAGGAGCCCTGGTGCCTTGGCTAGGAGGCAGACGGTGGTCTCCGTCAGCAGGAGATGGGAAGACGGCTCGGTGGAACCGAGGTGGACCGGGCCAGGGTTGTAGCCCGCCGGTACCAACACGAGGAACCGACCCGGAAACCGTATCCCAAAGGGGGTACTCGGACCCTGAAGCCAGGAGCCAGAAACAAGTGGAACTGGTTAATTAACCGATTGAGGCCAGGACTAGAGGTCCTGTGCCACCCAAAGTCCCTCATAGAAGACAACAGGTCACCGATTAGGGATAAGAGGTCACCGCCAGGGCCCATAGATCCCATGGGTCAGCGTCTGTGGGCACGACTCCTTAGGCCACATCCAGCCGGGAGCGGACTCCTACGTTTCAAACTGGGAAGTCTTTTCTACTTTAACAGTGCATGAAAAGGATAGAGACCACCAGCCGGGTGGGGGATCCCGAACGCAACCGGCCGCGGCATCGGCCACCACCACCTTGGTTTACCAGAGACTTGTGTGTTTTGCTAAAAGTGAGTACACCAACACCCCCTGCGGTCGTCATTCCCACTGAACCAGAGCCATCGGGTCCCGGGGCCTCCATCCCTGCCCACGGAGGGGTTAACATCTTGCTGCACAACATCTTCCCCGGGTGCCCCGTAACAGCAGCGGTGGTGTCCCACGTCACCACACACCGTGGGTGGCGTCACGAACCTATTACGGCCTAGCCCGTACATCTACGACCCCCATTTTATTCGGCGTGTCTGTACCGCCACGCGCTCGGCTGCAGCCGAGCCGCTCGGATCCGGGCTCGTTGGTGGGTGGCTCGACGCCTCCGGACCCGGAGTCACTTCGCTCTGAAAGCGTACTGGCGCTACTTAGGGGGTAGGTAGGTGTACGGCCGGAGCCGCATTTGAGTTTGTGATGCCACCCATGGGATGGGGTGAAGGTGTAGACACCACCGCTGCGGTTCCAGGGCACCTGGGGGAGATGGTGATGCAGCAAGATGTTAACCCCTCCGTGGGCAGGGATGATAGCCCCGGGACCCGTTGGGGAGAAGTAGCTGGGCGGTGCAGGGCGGTGTGCGGCCGGATGGCACTGTTGTACTCACTGTTATTGACACACACAAATCTCTGGTAAACAAAGTTGTTGGTGGTCGGTGCCCGCAGCTGGCTGCTCTGGTCCCCCATCCGGTTTGGTGGTCTTGGCCTTTCTCCTGCACCGTGTAGTGTATCTGGGCTCCTGTGCTTCAGCGACAGGAGTCCGCTCCCCGGTTGTGTATATGTCGGGAGAGCCCATTTGCCCGTAGACGCTGGCCCGTGGGATCTGTCTGCCTGTGCGGTGTCTTTCTATCCCCCTCGGTGGGCTGTTGTCTTCAGTCGGGACTTGGGTGGGAAAGGACCTATAGTCCAGACCGCAATCAGTTAATTAACTCGGTCCAGTGGATTCAGGACCTCGTTTCAGGGTCGGTACCGGCGGGCCACTACCCTGTCCCGGTGCACCACAGTTTCACGGACCAGTCTTTCCGGCTCCTGCAGGCTAGGCCACCATCTGCCTCCTAGTGAAAGGTACCAGGGCTCCGACCCTGGCCCCTGTCAGACTGTCACAGGCCTGGGCACAGGCCTGCTTCCACTAACAACTGTCTGTAGAAACTGCGCTTTAGAAAACTGCCTGTGTTTTCCTGCCTCAGGCCCTCTGGACTGCTCGGTGGGCGTGGCCCACCACCTGGCTCTGCCCCCCTGGTGTGTTCATCAAGCTCTGTGGGAGGTGACTAGGGTTTATGTGGTTGGCTGGTGTTACCTTATGTGGGACTGGTGTTATGCGGGGCGCTATCTGTGACTACCTGGCTAGTCCAGGGCGTCACATGTCCGCGAGACCCTCGAGCCACCACTCCTGAAGGCCCGGATCGGAGCAGCGACCGGCTGCTGGCACGGGGGCGGCGCAGTGACATACAGCTCTGTGGGGTATACAGCACTGGGGTGGGGTGACATACAGCTTGGCGTGATGTTGGTGCTGCGGCTCCTCTCTTCAGCTGTGGAACGGGAGCACACCTTGCCCTAGCTCCACCCACAGATTAACTTCAATGCCCCTGCACGCAGCATTCGGCAGTCAACACTGCTTGCAAGTGTGGATTTAAAGGGCTGGCAGCCAGGAGAGTGCGGCTGCCGGCCCAAGCACTGCAGACCCTGGAAATCGTCCCGGGGCAACAGAATACATCACTGCCTCTGCCGACAGTGAGTGGACCCCCAGTTGGCCAGGGCCCTGGCATTTGCCTGGGTGCGCCTGCTGCTGATCCCATCTTTCAACAAAGGTATGCGTTGATTGACCATCCTAGTACCAGTATGGCACTGACTTTAATTTATATAGCAAAATCCTGGTGGTTGGTTCCCTTTAAAGGAAACTGCAGTTGTATAATCCTGAAAAAGACAGCAGAGGGCAGTGTTGTGCTGCAAAATCCTTTAGTCCAATGGTACTGTTTCACCAGTGTCATACACATCAGATCATACTGGAGGCAAGTAGTACGGTAGTATAGCTGGTGGGGTGGAGACATCGTTGGTCTGACTCTTCAAATGACAGGGCAGTAAGGGTATGTGCGCACGTTGCTTTTTACCTGCTTTTTACCTGCTTTTTTGCTGCTTTTTCTTCTGCGCTGTTTAATGCCAAAATGGATGTGTTCTTCTATTCAAGCAAAGTCTATGGGAATTTGGGTTTCTTGTTCACACTATGTTGTTCAAAATGCTGCCTTTTTGAGGCAGAACTTTGGTCAAAAACTCAGCTTTTCAAAGAAGCAACATGTCAATTGTTTTTGCCATTTGGGTTTTGCACTGCAAAGCTGAGTTTTTGACCAAAGTTCTGCCACAAAAAGGCAGCATTTTGAACAACATAGTGTGAACAAGAAACCCAAATTCCCATAGACTTTGCTTGAATAGAAGAACACATCCATTTTGGCATTAAACAGCGCAGAAGAAAAAGCAGCAAAAAAGCAGGTAAAAAGCAGGTAAAAAGCAACGTGCGCACATACCCTTAATCTTCCTGGTTATGTTCTGTAGGAACAAGGTAAATAGGAAAGCTGGAGTATGTCTGTATGTTAGGAGTGATATTAAGGTGAATGTGACAGACGCAATAGGTGAGGGCAATTCTGGGGAGGTTGAAACCTTGTGAGAGGAATTATATAGAGAAGTAGACATTGAAACAGTGAATTTTTGTGTAATCTATAGACACCTACAACATGGAGTTAGCTGCATATTCAGATGGTGAGGGCTATGCACTGCTCACAAAAAGTTAGGGATATTTGGCTTTTGAAAGAAATTTATGTAAAACATAAAAAGTTTACGCTACAGGGATATTTTATCATGAAAGTTGGGCATTTAAGTAGTAGCATGCAATGGGGATTTGTTCATCTCAAACAATTTATTGAAACCAAAGCTAATAGTGGTGGGAATAACCCCTCAAAAAGTGTCCGTGTCTCAATAACTTGTCATGTGGCCTTGAACATCAATTACAGCTTGACGATAACGTCTCATGCTGTTCACAAGTCAAGTTATTGTCTGCTCAGACATGGCTACCCATTCATCTTGAAGTGCGGCTGTTGATTCATTGAGGTTCTGGAGTACAGTTACAAGCCTTTACACGGCGACTCAGATCATCCCATAGATTTTCTAGAGAAAGTGCAGACCACTCCATTTGTGGTACCCCAGTCTCCAGCAGCCATTCCCTAATGATGTAACCTCGATTAGTTGGAGCTTTGTCGTCCATGAAGATGAAATTAGGCCTGTGTTCATGTAGAAGCACAATGAGTGGATTATGTCATTCAAGTAGTAAGCGGGCTTTATACGCTACAATATATCTAATGATGTGTCGGCGGGGTCACGTCGTAAGTGATGCACATCCGGCATCGTTAGTGTTGTAGTTGCGTGTGACACCTACTTGCGATTCCTATTGTACGCAAAAACATTGATCGCATACACGTCGTTCATTTTCTAAAAATTGAACGTCCGGTTATTCAATGTTCCCGAGGCAGCAAACATCGCTGTGTGTGACACCCCGGGAACGATGAACACCGCTTACCTGCGTCCCGCCGGCAATGCAGAAGGAAGGAGGTGGGCGGGATGTTTACGTCCCGCTCATCTCCGCCCCTTCGCTTCTATTGGCCGGCCGCTGTGTGACGTCGCTGTGATGCCAAATGTCCCTCCCCCTTCAGGAAGTGGATGTTCGCCGCCCACAGCGAGGTCGTATGGAAGGTAAGTGCGTGTGACGGGGGTTACAGCATTGTGCGACACGGGCAACAAATTGCCCGTGCAGCACAAACGATGGGGGCGGGTGCGATCGCAAATGCGATCGCACGTTTAATTGAAATGTGTAAAGCAGCCTGTAGGGGCTTGTCACTGTACAATTCACAAAGTGTAGGGCAGTTCTGTATTGACTATACACACCTGTCCACATTGTAACCCCACCACTGCCTTCAAATTGTCTGTTGATAACAGTGACTGATACATAGTGTGCTCCTTGAAGTTTCGAACATCGTTGGCGGCCATCATTTCTGCTCAGCGTGAATAGATATAGCATAGATGACACCTGTGCCTGGTAGTGTGGTCAGATATCTTTGCATGCCGTCTAGCACGCAGATCATGCTGATGTAAATAGTCTTGAAATGACACTTCCCTTAAATGTGCCTGAGCAGTGTTTACAATGAAGTGGTCATCAGTGTGGGATGTGGTCAAATGACGTCCACTTCTATGCCTTTCAGTGACTCTTCTAGTTTCTCCATCTCTGTTCGAACCTGCTGATGAAACTCTGTGACACGCTAACCATACTGAAACCTTGCAATGGCGAGGTACTGTTGATCAATTGTTAGCAATTCTAAATGAACCCCAAAATATATTCATGGATCAAACACACCTGTTGTAAATTTTGCCATTAAGCTCCTTGTTGGAGAACAGCAAGTTGTGCAAAAAGTACTGAAACATTGAACAGATGGACATGTGCATTCAAATGTTTAGAGAAGGTCACTTGAAAAGGTTAGAGTGCATTTTAGGATCATCTTGAAATTACACCTGAAAGCCAAGTATCAGTAACTTTTTGTGAGTAGTGTATATTTCTATTTTTACTGACATCTGCAGTAAATATGATGAGATCAGCTTAGAATGTATTACAATTATTGCTGTCAGTCTTATAGACGAGTTTAAATCTCTTCATGATAAAATAGCTTGAGGCTGATATATAGTGTCAATCAATATGTATGATATCATACGAGAGATCAGGCAAAAATCTTGCTTCTTTTCATACATCAAGCTGTTTTACCAGGCCAACCTGAGGAATACTGTGTATCAAAATAAGAGAAGCCACATGCGGCTTTTCTTTCTTTTTTTTAAACTATTTAAATAATTTTAAAAAGCGGCATGCGGACACCTCCAATTTTGATACCCAGCCATAATAAATCCCGACAGCTGGGGGCTGGTATTTTCAGACTGGGGAGGCCTATGGTTATTAGGCCCCTCAGCCTAAAAAATCAACCCCTTGCAACTTCAAAGTTCCTCCCCTTTTTTATGCAATAGTTCTGCAGAATTCAGCTTTCCACCAGACTGGTGAAAAGCTATATCTATTCTGTAATTCTCAAACACCTAAATCTATTCCTTGTACACAGGTGCCTATACCTACCCTATCATCCCTAACAGATAGCAATAGGGTAATAATAGGCAGGGCTAGCCGCCGTGGAGTGGGGGCACCAATTATCTAAAGCCTAGGGTGCTGACCCCCACAGGTAGTTACAGGAAAACAGAGAAATCTAGGGTATTTTTGTGCACAGGGATAATAGACATTAGGTGGGTTGCAAAGTTGTATTTGTTTAAACATGTCTTGTACCAAATACAAATAAATTAAAGTAGATCATTTCTGTGAAAACACCTATTCATGAACCAGGAGGCTCAGAATGAGCAGATCTCTGCCCCTGTGATGTTTCCTCCTTTCCACTATAATCATGCAAGGGGGTTGAAAGGGTGCGGGGGCTTGCATGATTATAGTTGCACAGTGATTGTATGTATGTATATATACAGTGGGTACGGAAAGTATTCAGACTCCTTTAAATTTTTCACTCTTTATTTCATAGCAGCCATTTGATAAATTCAAAAAAGTTCATTTTTTTCTCAGTAATGCACACGCTGTACCCCATTGTGACAGAAAAAAACAGAAATGTAGACATTTTTCAAATTTTTTAAACAAGGAAAACTGAAATATCACATGGTCATAAGTATTGAGACCCTTTGCTAAGTATTGAGTAAAAGCACCCTTTTCAGCTAGTACAGCCTTGAGTCTTACATAGTTACATAGTTACATAATTACTTAGGTTGAAAAAAGACCTAGGTCCATCTAGTTCAACCTTCCTCCACCAGTTCTACATTTAGTCACTAAGTCATTTATAACCAACAATGTTTTGTGTACTGAGGAAATCATCCAGCCCTTTTTTAAAAGCTGTTATAGTATCTGCCATTACTACCTCTTGTGGTAGGGCATTCCACAGTCTGACTGCTCTTACTGTAAAGAACCCTTTCCTATTTAGCTGTTGGAATCGCTTTTCTTCCACTCGCAGTGAGTGCCCCCTGGTCCTTAGTACTGTCTTTGGAAGAAATAAGTCATGTGCATGAGTCTTCTTGGGAATGATGCAACAAGTTTTTCCCACCTGGAATTGGGGATCCTCTGTCATTCTTCTTTGCAGATCCTCTCCAGTTCCATCATGTTCTATGGTGAACATTGGTAGACAGCCATTTTCAGATCTATCCAGAGATGCTCAATTGGGTTTAGGTCAGGGCTCTGGCTGGGTCAGTCAAGAATGGTTACAGAGTTGTTCTGAAGCCACTCCTTGTTACTTTAGCTGTGTGCTTAGGGTCTTTGTCTTGTTGGAAGGTGAACCTTTGGCCAAATCTGAGGTCCAAAGCACTCTGGAAGAGTTTTTCTTTCAGATATCTCTGTACTTGGCCGCATTCATCTTTCCTTCAATTGTAACCAGTCATTCTGTAAATTGTAAAATATTGGGCTGTGAAAATAAAAAAATTACAATTATTTCCACAAATGTTGCTTTAGCCACAAAGTTTTATTTTTGGAAAAAAATAGGTTATAATGAACCAAACAGTTTGTTACACAATTTCTCCTGAGTTAACCAATACCCCATATGTGGTCAAATACTACTTTTAAGGCAAACGTCAAAAGGGAAGGGGCCTTATATTGGAATTCAGATTTAGTTGGAATAGTTTGTGGTGCCATGTCAGATTGGCAAAGCCCTTGCTATGCCTGGAAAGCAGATAATTACATATTTACCATAAAAATGTTGTTTAGCCCCAGATTACTGATTTTCTGAAGTGGAATAGGTAAAGTCTGCATAATATGGTACACAATTTCTCCTGAAAATTACAATACCCACATGTGACATTTGGTCACACCATAGAGCTCGAAAGGGAAGGGGTGCTATTTGTGTTTTGGGGCAAATATTTTCCGAGAATAGTTTGCGGACTTAATTTGCAGACCCCTATGTGTCAGAACAGCAGAAACCCCCTTAAGTAACCACATTTTGGAAATTATACCTGTCTGTGAATTCATCTACCGGAGTAGTGACAATTTTATCTCTGGAAAAGACCCATGGAGTCAAACGCAGTGAATGTTCTGAAGAATTAAAAATTGTAAATAAGCCCTTATTGTGCCCAGTACATTGTAGTGCCTGTACATTGTGTCCAGCTCGTGATTCTGGAGACATGCACCCTGTGCATGTGTGACGCCCTGGACCCCAGGGGTCACAGGTAACAACACCCACCACACCACACACACACACCCATCCCTTGTGAGGACACACCCGTCACCCGAAAGGGGGACCTGATGCCTCCCTTGGGGCTGGTAGGGCACACCAGGTGGGCAGAGTCAGGCATAAAGGCACGCCCACCGAGGAGACTACTGTCCTGAGGCAGAAGATACGAGTCAGTTTAGTGCAGTTGCGTTGACAGTCGAGTGGAGTGGAGTGGAGTTGAGTTGAGGAGAGAGTTGTGACAGGAGGAGGAAGGAGAGAAGCTGTCTGGGACCTGGGTTAGAGCCTGGGATCCCTGAAATGTCAGGCAGTCAGACGGTGGTGGCCGCCTGCAGGAGTACCGGTATAGCGACCGGCGGAACCGTAGGGACCGGGCCAGGATTGGAGCCCGCCGGACCTGAACCGGGGAGTCAACAGCTAATCGGAGCACCACTAACCGGGTACTCAAACCCCGTCCTAGCTTAGAAGCCACTGAGTTTAGGCAAATTCACTGATTGCAGTCTGGACCTCACGGGTTCATTCTCACCCAAAGTCCCGAAAGAAGGCAACAGCCCACCGATACCGGGTGAGAGCCACCGCCAAGGGCCAAACATCTGACGGGCCAGCACCTGCGGGCAACCGAGGGTTCTTTCGGCAGCTAAACGTCGGGGAACGGGCTACCACTGTCCAGGCAGGGGAGCCAAAAGTCAAAACAGAAGGTGCAAGGGAAAGGGGCCACCATCAGCCTCACAAGGGACACAAGCAGCCGGCTGCAGGACCCGACCATACCCGAACTTTGGTTTACCAGTGACTCTGAGTGTGAATTAATAGTGAGTACACCAGTGCCATCGGGCGTGCCATCGGGCACGACATCGCACCGCAGCACGGCACCTTGCACCCCGACATCATCGCCTGTCCCACCGGGCCCCGGGACGCACCGCCCCTACCCACAGAGGGGTTAACATCCAGGCTGTGCTCTCAACACCGATCCCGGGAGCCCCCTTCACTCCAGCCGCAGCGGTGGTACATCCCGTCACCATGACCCGTGGGTGGCGTCACGACCCGTTCCACGACAACGCTGCGAACCTTAATTTTTTTTTAAATTTTTTTATTTAGAATTTTAAGTTATAATTATTATCTATTTATAAAGTGAAAGTAAATAAACACACACTGTGAAAAATCCTTTATTTATTTATCTCTGTTACAGAACACGAGTGCACATTGGAGGCAATAGCTGAGTGGATAGAGCTCTCACCTAGGAAGCATAAAGTTGTGAGTTCTAGACCCGGTAAAGAATTTTTTTATTTTTAAATTATATTTATAATATATTTATAATTATAATTTAATTATGCACTGAGGGGAGGAGCCGGACATCAGCTGTGAGCTGTCTCTCTCTCTCCTTTCTCTCTCTCCATTCTTTCTCTTCATTCTCTCTCTCCTTTCTCTCTCTCCTTTCTTTCTCTCCTTTCTCTCTCTCCTTTCTTTCTCTCCTTTCTCTCTCTCTCCTTTTCTCTCTCCTTTCTTTCTCTCCTTTCTCTCTCTCCTTTCTTTCTCTCCTTTCTCTCCTTTCTTTCTCTTCTTTCTCTTCTTTCTCCTCTTTCTCTTCTCTCTCTTGTTTCTCTCTTTTTCCCTCGTCTTTCTATTCTCTCTTCTTTCTCTCTCTCTCCTTCTTTCTCTTTCTCTCTCTCTCTTCCTTCTCTCTTTCTCTTCTTTCTCCTCTTTCGCTTCTTTCTCCTCTTTCGCTTCTTTCTCTATCTCTTCTTTCTCTTTCTCTCTCTCTCTTCTTTCTCTCTCTCTCTTCTGTCTCTCTTTCTCTCTCTCTTTTTTCTCTCTCTTTCTTCTTTCTTTCTTTTTCTCTCTCTCTTCTTTCTCTCTCTCTTCTTTCTTTCTCTCTTTCTCAGACCTGGCGATGATCAGCTGATGCGGTCACCTGACGGGATCAGCTGACACTATAAGTCGAGCGGTGAGGCCGACTTTTTACCGCCCGGCCGGCTAAACGATCAGCTGATGCTGTCGGACAGGAGTCTGCACTGAAGTGTGTAGTTTGTTTTGTTTTTTTTGCACTGATGCATCAGCTGATTGTATAAAAGCCGTTTATACAATCAGCTGCTGTGTCATGTGATCCAGGCCCTTGAACCTGACACATCATCTGATCGCTTTGCCTTCCAGCAAACCTATCAGATGATATTGGATCCGGATTGGACGGCACGGGACCCTTGACCCAGGATTACTGCGGAGGGGGGGCTTTATTTCAATAAAGATGGAGTCACTAATTATGTTGTGTTTTATTTATAATAAAAATATTTTTCTGTGTGTTGTGGTTCTTTTTATTGGTACTAGAAATTCATGGTGGCCATGTCTAATATTGGCGTGCCACCATGAATTTCAGGCTTAGGGCCAGTTGATAATTTACAGCCCATAACCCCATTATTACCCAGCGAGCCACCCGTCACCAGGGCAGCTGGAGGAGTTGGATACAGCGCCAGAAGATAGCGCTTCTATGAAAGCGCCATTTTCTGGGGCGGCTGCTAACTGCAATTCACAGCAGAGGAGCCCAGAAAAAAAATAAATATATTCATAGTTTTTTAAGGTTGAAGGGAGACTCTAAGTCCATCTAGTTCAACCTGTAGCCTAACATGTTGATCCAGAGGAAGGCAAAAAAAACCCCAATGTGGCAAACAAGCTCCAATGGGGAAAAAAATTCCTTCCTGACTCCACATACTGCAATCAGACTAGTTCCCTGGATCAACACCCTGTCATAAAATCTAATATACATAACTGGTAATATTTCATTTTTCAAGAAAGGCGTCCAGGCTCTGCTTAAATGTTAGTAGTGAATCACTCATTATAACATCATGCGGCAGAGAGTTCCATAGTCTCACTGCTCGTACAGTAAGGAATCCTCGTCTGTGATTATGATTAAACCTTCTTTCCTCAAGACGTAGCGGATGCCCCCGTGTTCCAGTCGCAGGCCTAGGTGTAAAGAGATGTTTTGAAAGGTCTCTGTACTGTCCCGTCATATGTTTATACATTGTGATTAGATCCCCCCTAAGCCTTTGTTTTTCCAAACTAAATAACCCCCAAGTTTAATAACCTGTCTAGGTATTGCAGCCCATCATTCCTCTAATAATCTTGGTCGCTCTTCTATCTACCTGTAAGATTATGCTATTTATAACCTTCTATACTTTTGCTATCAAGAAAAGCATCCATTCCTCTCTTAAATTCATTCAGTGAGTTGGCCATCACCACTTCCTCAGGAAGAGAGGTCCAGAGCTGCTCTTACCGTGAAGAACCCTCTTCTATGCTGATGTAGGAATTTTCTTTCCTCCCATCGTAGAGAATGCCCCCTTGTTCTTGTCATAGTCCTTAGTACAAACAGATCATGGGAGAGATCTCTATATGGCCCTCTGATATACTTGTACATATTTATTAGGTCTCCCCTAAGTCTTCTCTTTTCTAGAGTAAATAGACCTAATTTTGATAACCTTTCCGTGTATTGTAATGCACCCACTCCATTTATTATTTTAGTAGCCCGCCTCTGAACCCTTTCAAGTTCAGTAATGTCTTTCTTGAGCACCGGTACCCAAAATTGCACACAATACTCCAAGTGTGGTCTGACGAGTGATTTGTACAGAGGGAGAATGATGTTTTCATCTCATGCCCCCAGACCTCTTCTAATGCATCCCATCCCCCTATTTGCTTTGGTGGCTGCTGCCTGACACTGGGCACTCCAATTTAGCTTCTTATTGACTAATATGCCTAAGTCTTTTTCCATGTCTGATTTCCCCAGCAGTTTTCCATTTAGTAAGTAATCGTAGCATCTGTTTCTCCTTCCCATGTGCATAACCTTACACTTATCTGTATCAAACCTCATTTGCCATTTTTCAGCCCAATTCTCCAATTTACTCAAATCCATCTGTAGTTGCAAACTGTCCTCCTCCAGAAAGCTCAGGCCAACCTGTGCTGTGGATTCCAATCCCCAGCTGCCTAGTTGTACCTGGCTGGACACAAAAATATGGCGCTGGTTACCGGGAGGACGCAACGATCATCAGAAGGAATAGCGACAGGAGACAGAGTGCAGGACGCATCGCGTGGACCGGTAAGTGTTATGGCAATGTTTATTAACTGTATGCGTACATTTATAATGTGTTTTTATGTGTTTGTGATTGCCTCCCATTGTTTTCAATGGGGTTCGAGAGGTTCGTCGAACTGCTTGCCGAACCGAACTTAAACGCGGCCTCCGTTCGACAAACCGAGTCGAACTCGAGCCTCTAGAGGTTTGCTCATCTCTACTAATGAGGTGGCAGAGCTACTCCAGGCTCCATTTGGCTTCTGTTCAGCTGTGTCCTTCTTTTCAAAGATGCACAAAACTGTTGTTGACTGCACTTTTGTGCACGCTTAAAAAGACATGTAAAAAGATGGACATCACTGGACCACAGGCTAGAGAGGAGGTCAAAGTGACTCCCTCTGCCTCATTACAATGTATTTTCCATTGGGAATTTTGTCTGAATCACGTTTTTCAGAGATTTACACAAAATCCCAGGTGCAAGTGCTCAGCTTAAATGTAAGCTGATTCTAAGGGGTACTTTACACGCTGCGACATCGCTACCGATATATCGTCGGGGTCACATCGTTAGTCACGCACATCCGGCGCCGGTAGCGACATCGCAGCATGTGACACAAATGAGCGAAGATCAACGAGCGCAAAAACATGAAAAATCATTGCTCGTTGACACGTCGTTCATTTCCTTAATATCATTGCTGCTGCAGGTACGATGAGGTTTGTCGTTCCTGCGGCAGCACACATTGCTATGTGTGACGCCGCAGGAACGACAAACATCTCCTTACCTGCATCCACCGGCAACGCGGAAGAAAGGAGGTGGGCGGGATGTTACGTCATCTCCGCCCCTCCGCTTCTATTAGATGGCCGCTTAGTGACGTCGCGGTGACGTCGCTGTGACTCCGAACACACCTCCGCCTTGAAGGAGGAATTCTTCGGCAGTCACAGCGATGTCGCTGCACAGGTATGTGCGTGTGACACTGCCGTAGCGATAATGTTCGCTACGGCAGTGATCACCACATATCGCAAGAACGATGGGGGCGGGTGCTATCGCACGCGACATCGCTAAGAATCACTAGCGATGTCGCAGCATGTAAAGTACCCCTAAGGCTATGTGCGCAGTGCGTTTTTAGCGGCGTTTTTGTGTGTTTTTCAGGTACGTTTTTGTTCAGAAAACTGCATGACTTTGCTTCACTAGCAAAGTCTATGAGTTTTCACTTTTGCTGTCTGCACACAGCAGTTTTTTTTAGCTGCGTTTTTGTGGTGCCCACAAAAACGCAGCATGTCAATTATTCCTGCGTTTTTACTTCGTTTTCCACCCATTGAGTTCAATGAGATGTTCAAAAACGCAATGAAAAACGCAAATTGCAAATATAGCTGCATTTTAGTGCGTTTCTATGACTAAAAACGCAGCTATAAACGCAAGGGGTGGGTAGTACAGTGACGTGTACAGGAAGTGGATTCCTTGTGTTGGTAAACACAGAAGCGTGAATCCTCCTGGTACCGCCACCACTGCTTCCACCTCCCGTCTGGCGCCATGTCTGCTCCCATGTCCGGACGGGAGGTGGAAGCAGCTGCAAAATCAAATGTGAACAGTAAAATAAAAAATATCATACTCACCTGTCTGCAGACTCCCGGGACTCGTCTGATGGCTGCAGGACCTGCCCGTGATCAGCTGATGCGGTACCTGATGGCACCAGCTGATCGTATAATTCCAGCAATGAGCAGCCGGCTTTTTACCGCCCGGCCAGCTTAAACTATCAGCTGATGCGGTCAGGTGACTTCATCAGCTGATTACCGCCGGGTCCTGCAATGATCGGGTAGGAGTCTCCACAGAAGTGTGTAGTTTTTTTTTTTTTTTTGCAGTGATGCATCAGCTGATTGTATAAACGGTTTTTATACAATCAGCTGATGTGTCATGTGATTCACGTCCTTGAACCTGACACATCATCTGATCGCTTTGCCTTCCAGCAAACCGATCAGATGATATTGGATCTGGATTGGACGACGTGGGACCCTTGACCCAGGATTACTGCGGATGGGGGGGTTTCTTTAGTTCAAGAAAGATGGAGTCACTAAATGTGTTGTGTTTTATTTCTAATAAAAATATTTTTCTGTGTGTTGTTTTTTTTTATCTTTACTAGAAATTCATGGTGGCCATGTCTAATATTGGTGTGACACCATGAATTTTTGGCTTAGGGCCAGTTGATAATATACAGCTAGCCCTTACCCCATTATTAACCAGCGACCCACCCAGCATCAGGGCAGCTGGAACAGTTGGTCACAGCGCCAGAAGATGGCGCTTCTATGAAAGCGTCATTTTCTGGGGTGGCTGCGAACTGCAATTAGCAGCGTGGGTGCCCAGAAAGCTTGGGCACCCTGCACTGTGGATTCCAATCCCCAACTGCCTAGTTGTACCTGGCTGGACTCAAAAATTGGGTGAAGCCCATGTCATTTTTTTTTTAATTATTTCATGAAATTATTAAAAAAAAAAGGGCTTCCTTATATTTTTGGTTCCCAGCCGGGTACAAATACGCAGCTTGAGGTTGGGGGCCACCCGTACCTGCCTGCTGTACCTGGCTAGCATACAAAAATATGGCGAAGCCCACATCATTTTTTTGGGGGGCAAATAACTCCTGCATACAGTCCTGGATGGAGTATGCTAAGCCTTGTAGTTCTGCAGCTGCTGTCTGCTCTCCTGCATACACTAGTGGATGGCGTATGCTGAGCCTTATAGTTCTGCTCCCCCTGCCTCTCCCTCCAGAATACAGTCCTGGATGGAGCATGCTGAGGCTTGTAGTTCTGCAGCTGCTGTCTGCTCTCCTGCATACACTAGTGGAAGGAGTATGCTGAGCCTTGTAGTTCTGCTTCCCCTGCCTCTCCCTCCAGCATACAGTCCTGGATGGAGCATGCTGAGCCTTGTAGTTCTGCAGCTGTCTGCTCTCCTGCATACACTAGTGGAGAATGAAGAACATATTGAAGAAGGAAATTACATCAGACCTTTTTTTTTTCAACAATCTTTAATGGCATTGTTCACTGATAAAAAAAAACTGCATAAAAACGCAGTGCAGCAAAAACGCACCAAAACGCGATAAAAATGCATGCGTTTTTTGTCGCGTTTTTTGCCGCGGGTGCGTTTTTGTGCGTTTTTTGGTTACAAAAACGCACAAAAACGCAACGTCACAAAAACGCAGAGTGCACACATAGCCTTAACTGTGATTTTTGGGAGGCAGAATGAATAAATCAACAGCAGTTTAAGAATTGTTGTCTTTATTTATTTGTTGTGTCATTCACCTTGCGGTATAAGTGATTGGGTGACTTTATTCCACAAGTCAATATAACTACTGCGATACCAGATTTATAGTGTTTTTTAGGTTTGTCCACTATCACACTAAAAACGCTCTTTTACAAGATAAAGGTTTTTTGCATCACCGAATTTTGAAGGCGATAGTTTTTTTTATTTTTCTGCCGACAGACTCTTCGGCGGGCTTTGCACACTACGACATCGCAGGTGCGATGTCGGTGGGGTCAAATTGAAAATGACGCACTTCCGGCATCGCATGCGACATCGTAGTGTGTAAAGGCTCGATGATACGATTAACGAGCGCAAAAACGTCATAATCGTATCATCGGTGCAGCATCGGCGTAATCCATAATTACGCTGACGCGACAGTCCGATGTTGTTCCTCGCTCCTGTGGCAGCACACATCGCTGTGTGTGAAGCCGCAGGAGCGAGGAACATCTACCGGCGTCACTGCGGCTTCCGTAGGATATGCGGAAGGAAGGAGGTGGGCGGGATGTTTACATCCTGCTCATCTCCGCCCCTCCGCTTCTATTGGCCGCCTGCCGTGTGACGTCGCAGTGACGCCGCACGACCCGCCCCCTTAACAAGGAGGCGGGTCGCCGGCCAGAGCGATGGTCGCAGGACAGGTGAGTCCATGTGAAGCTGCCGTAGCGATAATGTTCGCTACGGCAGCTATCACAAGGATATCGCTGCTGCGACGGGGGCGGGGACTATTGTGCTCGGCATCGCAGCATCGGCCTGCGATGTCGCAGCGTGCAAAGTACCCCTTAGTTTGAGAAATGACTTGAAGTTTTTATTGGTAGCATTTTGGGCCACATAATATTTTTCGATCGCTTTGTATTCTGCTTTTTGTGAGGCAGAATCAAGAAGAAACAGCAATTATTAGTAAATTTGTCTGATAAGATATACTACAAAGTTTCTTATTTTTATGTTTTCTATTGATTTATTAAATAACAATTAAAACTATAGTTATGCTTTAATTTAGATTTCTCTTTTGTCCCTTAACTTTTTTTTAAAATTTGTTTATTAAACAGCAAGGAAAGTTTACAGATACAACACAAAGACATATGAGATACGCATACATAAGCTTTCACCAGATTAATCGAGTATGCCCATTAAACGTGTGGTGCCATATCGTCAAATAACTGTGCATCGTGAGGCTTCTACAATGATACACAACAAAAATAAAACTGTTTAGTTATTGTATCTAAGATACACACTAGTCACAACAAGAGCAATAAACAATAATTAACCATTTCTACAGGCTGGTGCCAGCCCAAATGTTTTAAACCGACACCAATCACGATCATTACTATACTTATAGCTCAGTTAGGAACAAAAGGAACACTGCAATAAATTAGTCAATGTCAAGGGGGAGGAGTTCCACATTTCTCACACTTTAGTGAACTTCTCCGGGCATCCTCTATTCTGGTACACAGTCCGCTCATAGGGAACCATTGCATTCACTAACTCTATCCACGCTTGCACCGTAGACGGAGAGCTGCCCATCCACCATGTCCCCTCATCCATATCCCCACTCAGACATTGAAGTGAATCAAGGGGTATAGGAGAAAGGGCTAAGCTGGACAGGACTGAGAAAACCTGTTTCCAAAAGGAGGCAATCTCCAGGCATCCCCAAATCATGTGAATAAAATCAGCGTCCTCTCCATGGCACGGCAAACAGTCCGATGTCACCCGATGATGTATTTTGAACAGTCTCAGTGTGGTTAAATATGCCTGATGTACTGTATAGAATTGGATTATTTTATTGTTAACTGAGGGTGACACTTATTTGGAGACTCCAGAATTTCCTCCCAGACTTCCTTTTGTATGTTTGGGACCAACGTCGGACTGGCTACCAAAGGAACTACTATTAATACCAGGTCTGGCTGCGGTTACCTGCATTGAACTCCGGAACTCTTACCTGAGCTCCAGAGTGCATCCTGGACTGAACTCAGGGTTTGCAGGACTGAAACACGAGTGCCAACTGATTCTTCAGCGTTTGCGGTTCAGTTTATGACAGCTGCGGACAGGCCGGGCTGAACTCCGAAGCTCTCATCTGAACTCCGGAGTTCAGCCTGGCCTGTCCCCAGCTGTGACATGAACTGAACCAATTCCCATGGAATTAGTCGATGCTTGCGGTTCAGTCCTGCAAACCCTGAGTTCAGTCCAGGCTGCACTCCGGAGCTCAGGTGAGAGCTCCGGAGTTCAACGCAGGTAACCGCAGCCAGGCCTGTATTACTGGCGGTTCTTCCAGTAGCCAGTCTGATTCTGTTTGTAACTATCAGCTCCTACTTCCCCCTGACTGTCAGGGGCTGAGATTCATTTCCTATAGATATTAAGTAGGTGTACAGAGATGAGATCAGTCCTTTAGGGCCCTGAGAGCATCCCTATCAGAGGGAAAGAGGATATTAAAGTGGCTCTTGACATATTCTGCAAATGATGTTGAGTCACTGTTCTAAGCTGAAAATATCTGAAGTGACATCTAGCGACATTAAATCGGGATTTGTTCATTAACTTTTCATTTGTAAATTGATAAAATAAACTATTGACACTTTTATTTTTAACAACATTCTTACTTTGTAGCATTTTTTCAACACTTGACTAAAACATTTGCACAGCAATGTATGTTTGCATCATCATAACTAGTGATGGGTGGACATGGACTGTAAAAGTTTGGATCCATGCGGTTTCAAAGGTTCTCGGGTGCCTGGCCTGAGCCTGGAATTCTGGGTATTTCATCCATTTCCTGCACTTGATAAATTAAAAAAAAAAAAAAGGGACTGCAACCAATCTGTAATGTTCGGTGCAAAAGAGGATCCACGAGACCGTGCACCGGACTCCCCCAGGGAGACTACCAGGAGCGAACCCCTGTACAGGGGCTGTCTGGTGGCCACCCCAGAGGGCCTAGATGCACAGCAGTTGGGACACGACAGGAATATGGGTTAGCGTCCTTAAGATGTCCGTGCAGGATAGAGAGGCTGGTCCAAGGGTAGATGTAGGCTGAAGGAAATCAGGACGGATGAGCGGAACCGGGTACAGGTGCCGACAGGTGGTAACAGACAGAGTCCGGGATCAGCGAGGGTGCAGACTGATGATACCGGGTGGAGTCCAGAACCGGTGACGGGTACAGGCTAGTGGAAGATGATGGGATCCACAGCAGATCGTCACCAGGGAATCTCCTGGAAAACCGGAGGACTGGACACACACAGGCTGGCAGTCGGGAGTGTTGTGCAGAGACAGGGTTAACCTGGGTACGTGACACAGAGGGACCTGAACACCTTCCATAAGAGACAAAGCTACTAGTACACGTTGAACAGGCACCGCCCACATGGAAAGGAAGTCTTATATACCCTGTACCTGTTATCAGCCATACCCTGTTTCAGAGACGCTTGCCTTTTAAGAGAAGGTGAGAGAGCGCGCCCGCGCCTTAGTGCGCACGTGCGAGGCCCGGGAGCTGGAGATCAGTGCAAGAGGAGGAGAGGCAGGAGAGCTGGAGACAGAGTCCCGGGCTGCAGCGAGACGGCGGGGACGAGGATCAGGAAGCACGGAGTAGGCTGAGGAAGACAGTAGAAGCAGCAGCCGCGGTCAGAGCACACGGAGACCGGGTCGGTGAGTAAGGAGCGGCGCCGTGGCCCCGGGAGCGTGACACAATTACAGGTACTGTCTGCGGGTCAGTATCGTGGCATAAAAATAAATAAATGGTTCCCCCATATTATGATATCCAGCACAGATAAAACATATGACTACAGGCTGCAGTTCCCAGCCTTGCGCTTATCTTGACTGTGTGTCAAAATAAGAGGAACCACATGCAGCTTTATTTTTAAATTGCTACAGTCTGCAACCCCCAGCCGGAACTGCTTTTTTTTTTGTAATTTTTTAAATAAATAATTAAAAAACGATGTGCGGTCCCCCCATTTTTGATATTCACCCAAGATGAAGCCCGACAGCTGGGGGCTGGTATTCTCAGACTGGGGAGGTCCATGCTTATCTGTCCTCCCCCAGCCTAAAAATAGTACCCTGCAGCCACCCAGGATTATTGCATCCATTAGATGCGACAAGCCTGGCGCTTTACCAGGCTCCTCCCGATTGCTCTGGTGCCCTGAGGGGTAATGAGAGGTTTAATGGCAGCCCACCCCAGCCACTAAGCCCTAGATTAGTAATGACAGGCATCTATGAGACACCCCATCACTAATCTGTAAGTAAATCAGTGAAAGTAAATAAACATAAACGCCAAAAAAATCCTTTATTCAAAAAAGCACCAAATAAAGGATTTTTTTTGTTTCTGTGTTTATTTACTTTCACTTACAGATTAGTAATGGGGGTGTCTCATAGACACCTGCCATTACAAATATAGGGCTTAGTTGCTATTATGGGCTGCCATTAACCCCCCTCATTAACATGATTACAATAGCACCAGGGCAATCAGTAAGAGCCGGTTAAAGCGCAATGTATGTTGTATCTAATGGATGCTATAATCCCAGGGAGCTGCATGTTGCTATTTTCAGGCTGGGGCAGTCCAATAAGCATGGACCTCCCCAGTCTCAGAATTCCAGCCCTCAGCTGTCGGGCTTTATCTTGACTGGGTATCAAAATTGGGGGGACCGCAGCCAGGTTTTAAATATTTATTTAAATAATTGGAAAAAAAAGCCTTTGGATCCTCTTATACTGATACACAGCCAAGATAAGCAAAGGACTGGGGACTACAGCCTGTAGCTGTGAGCTTTATCTGTGCAGGGTATCAGAATATGGGGAACCGCATGACAATTTTTGCATTTATTTATTTTTATTGTACACTATAAACGCACACAAGAAGCAGTCAGCTGGCACGCTGACACTCACTGTGGGGGTGTGTCTGACTACAACCAATCACAGGCGCCGGTGGGCAGTGAAAGCAACAAAAAGTTGGCAACTATTGAGTTCATGCCAGATAAAATCAGTTGTAGACTACACAATGTAAGTTAATTCACTTAATGGATCAATATTTTGTCAATCTTCAAAAAGGATCCGATGAAGCCAATTTCATGAAAACATAATCCATACTTAATTAACAATTATATATATATTTGATGTGTATCTATCTAACTATCTTATATCTATCTATTGTAGTGCTACAGCTCACTTGATAGCATTTGAGGTAAGCACTGGAGGCGACTTTAAACAAAACTTTCAGGCTGCTTTATTAAAACTCCATAAGACAAGCCACAAACCCAGGAAATAAACGGAATTTCTTTGCAGAAAACAAGATACACAATCCTAACAGTGGCACTAAAGTGTTAGTCCAGCATACAAGTCCAAGCATGGAGACTTCACACACGAGAACTTCTTCCCTCCACCCATTGACAGCACCTGGACTTCCTTATGTCCACCGTATCATGCCCTGGGGTTGGGAAATGTGGCCATTGCCATACCCTGTTAACACTCTCAGAACTATACTGGATCTTGTTTCTGGGCTTACATCACTGAAGATAACTACCTCTGTGATACATATCTCCCCTCCATGCCGTGTCAAAAACACTGTCTATCTATCTATCTATCTAGAAACAAAAATGGAAGCAGTACTAAAAGAATAGTGAAAATTATATGACTGTAATGGCCCACGGGCCATTAAAGTCTTGTTTGTACTAGTTTTGCTTCCATTTTTTTTATTCTGTTATTCAGATTAGGCTTATTCCCAGGAAGCTTTGCATCCCCATTTACTTTCTTCTTGCTATATAACTGTGGCTGTTCTTTTACCTTTATCTATCTATCTATCTATCTATCTATCTTACATAGACATACAGTGAAGGAAATAAGTATGAACAGTCTTAAAGGTTAATCTTAACAGTGAGAGATAGAATTTAAATAAAATCCTGAAAGTCACTTTACATAAATTATATAAATTTACTAGCTGTAGTACCCGGGCGTTGCCCGGGATAGTAACTGTCTCTCTGTCTCTCTACCAGTCTCTTTCTGTGTGTCGCTTTCTGTCTGTCTCGCTGTCTGTCTGTTTCCTTGTCTGTCTGTTTCTATCTCTCTGTCTGTATTTGCATCAGTCTATCTGTCTCAATCTCTGTATCTGTCTGTCTGTCTCTCTCTCTCTGTCTTTTTGCCCGGCTGTCTTTTTGACTGGCTGTCTCTTTACCCAGCTGTCTCTTTGCCCGGCTGTCTCTTTACCCGGCTGTCTGTTTCTAGGTCTGTCTCTTTCCTGGTCTGCCTCTTTCCTGGTTTGTCTTTTTCCTGGTCTGTCTCTTTGCCCGTCTGTCTCTTTGGGCATTTGTCTCTTTGCCCGGCTGTCTCTTTGCCCAGCTGTCTCTTTTCCCGGCTTCCTCTTTTCAGGGCTGTCTCTTTCACTGGCTATCTCTTTGCCCGGCTGTCTCTTTGCCCGGCTGCCTCTTTTCAGGGCTGTCTCTTTCCCCGTCTGTCTCTTTCCCCGTCTGTATCTTTCCCCATCTGTCTCTTTCCCAGTCTGTCTCTTTCCCAGTCTGTCTCTTTCCCAGTCTGTCTCTTTCCCAGTCTGTCTCTTTCCCAGTCTGTCTCTTTCCCAGTCTGTCTCTTTCCCAGTTTGTCTCTTTCCCAGTCTGTCTCTTTCCCAGTTTGTCTCTTTCCAGGGCTGTCTCTTTCCAGGGCTGTCTCTTTGCCCATCTGTCTCTTTAGCCGGTCTGTCTCTTTGCCCAGTCTGTCTGTTTGCCCGGTCTGTCTTTTTGACTGGCTGTCTCTTTACCCAGCTGTCTCTTTGCCTGGCTGTCTCTTTGCCCGGCTGTCTGTTTCTAGGTCTGTCTCTTTCCTGGTCTGTCTCTTTCCTGGTCTGTCTTTTTCCTGGTCTGTCTCTTTCCTGGTCTGTCTTTTTCCTGGTCTTTCTTTTTCCTGGTCTGTCTCTTTGCCCGTCTGTCTCTTTGGGCATTTATCTCTTTGCCCGGCTGTCTCTTTGCCCAGCTGTCTCTTTGCCCGGCTGCCTCTTTTCAGGGCTGTCTCTTTCTCCGTCTGTCTCTTTCCCCATCTGTCTCTTTCCCAGTCTGTTTTTTTGCCCGTCTGTCTCTTTCCCAGTCTGTCTCTTTGCCAGTTTGTCTCTTTGCCAGTTTGTCTCTTTCCAGGGCTGTCTCTTTGCCCGTCTGTCTCTTTGCCCGGTCTGTCTCTTTGCCCAGTCTGTCTCTTTTCCCGGTCTGTCTCTTTGCCCGGTCTGTCTCTTTGCCCGGTCTGTCTCTTTGCCCGGTCTGTCTCTTTCCAGGTCTGTCTCTTTCCAGGTCTGTCTCTTTCCAGGTATGCCACTTTCCAGGTCTGTCTCTTTGGGCATTTGTCTCTTTGGGCATTTGTCTCTTTGCCCGGCTGTCTCTTTGCCTGCCTGTCTCTTTGCCTGGTCTGTCTCTTTGCCCGGTCTGTCTCTTTGCCCGGTCTGTCTCTTTGCCCGGTCTGTCTCTTTCCCGGTCTGTCTCTTTCCCGGTCTGTCTCTTTGCCGGTCTATCTTTTTCCAGGGCTGTCTCTTTCCAGGTCTGTCTCTTTGCCAGTCTGTCTCTTTGCCAGTCTGTCTCTTTCCAGGGCTATCTCTTTGCCCGGCTGTCTCTGTCTGTGTCTCTGTCTCTCTATCCGTTTCACCACCGACATCTTTTTACTTCACACATAAGCTTGTTATACTAACAGTTTATTTTGTTCCTATAGCAACCACTGACAGTTTCTATTTATAGCCTGCAGCTCCCAGCTTCATTCAGGTTAATGGCTGCAGGATTTTTATAGAGTAACTGGAAAGCACGGGGTTAAATTTTCCCGCTCAAACATAGTCTATGACATTCCCTGAGTCACATGGGGCGTCTGTGCAAAATTTCGTGATTGTAAATGCGACGGTGCAAATTCCTTTAGCGGACATACATACACACATACATACATACATACATACACTGAGCTTTATATATTAGATTTTCATTTTGCAGAGAAAAATAAGTATTTGATTCCTTTGGCAAACAAGACTTAAAGGGAACCTGTCACCGGTTTTTTAGCCTATAAGCTGCGGCCACCACCAGTGAGCACTTATATACAGCATTCTAATATGCTGTATATAAGAGCCCAGGCCGCTGTGTAGAATGTAAAAAGCACTTTATAATACTCATCTAATGGTCGTGGTGCAGTGGATTCTAGTCAGCTGGGCGTCTCCATTGTCCGGTGCCAGCGCTGCCTCTTTCGGCCATCTCCGTCCTCATTCTTTTGTAGCCGGTGTGCATGACGCGTCTACGTCATCCACACTTGCCGGCATTGAGGTCCTGCGCAGGGCAGATCAAAGTATCGTAGTGCGCCTGCACGGGACTGGCGAGTGTGTATAACAAAGGATGCGTCATTCACACAGGCTTCAGAAGGAGGACGAAGATGGCCGAAAGAGGAAGCGCCGGCATCGGACAACGGAGACGTCCATATGGCCCAACTCCACCATAGCGCAACCGTTAGGTAAGTATTATAAAGTGTTTTTTACATTCTACACAGCAGCCTGGGCTCTTATATACAGCATGTTAGAATGCTGTATAAAAGAGCCCACTGGTGGTGGCCGCAGCTTATAGGCTGAAAAAACGGTGACAGGTTCCCTTTAATACTTGGTGGCAAAACCCTTGTTGCCAAGCGCAGCAGTCAGACATTTTTTGTAGCTGATGATGAGGTTTGCGCACATGTCAGGAGGAATTTTGGTCCACTGTTCTTTGCAGATCATCTCTAAAAAATTAAGATTTTGAGGCTGTCGCTTGGCAACTCTGAGCTTCAGCTCCCTCCATTTATTTTCTAAGGGATTAAGGTCTGGAGACTGGAGAGTCCACTCCATGACCTTAATGTGCTTCTTTTTGAGCCACTCCTTTGTTGCCTCGGCTGTATGTTTTGGGTCATTGTCGTGCTGGAAGTCCCAGCCATGACCCATTTTAATGTCCTGGCAGAGGGAAGTAGGTTGTCACTCAGGATTTTACGTTACATGGGCCAATCCATTGTCTTATTGATGCGGTGAAGTGGTGAAGTACTCATGTGCAATCAGCAGAGAAACACCCCCAAAACATAATGTTTCCACCTACATGCTTGACAGTGGGGACGGTGTTCTTTGGGTCATAGGCGCTTGACAAAATATGGTACTCACTCAATGAATAAAAATTACAAAGTTTTATTAGTGCATAATAAAAACCATACAGTAATACATAAAAACTGACACCACCATATAAACCAAGTTCTTTAAATACATAATAATATAAATCTTGCCAAAACTAAATAACAGAGAAGGCTCCTAATAGAGCACAAGAAAATATAGGAGAATATCTCAATACTATCAGACAATGCAAGGTAGGACAAAGTCTACAAAACAACCATTTAACATATAGAAGTAAAGCACACCAAGCATATACTGTAAGATAGCTGATATATAGTATATTCCCACTAAAACCAGACAAGGTATAGAAAAAGCCTAGCTTGTGTCAAAAATAGCATACAATGAGCAGCAAGGTTATGTATTACTGTATGGTTTTTATTATGCACTAATAAAACTTTGTAATTTTTATTCATTGAGTGAGTGCCATATTTTGTCAAGCGCTTTTTCTCCCTTGTCTGTTGCCATTGCTTGACAATTGTGCACCCTTATATTTATTGTTACTAATATTGTGGCTGTGCATCCTCCCTCTTTTGCTCATACCTTTGGGTCATAGGAAAGCATTTCTCTTCCTCCAAGCATGGTGAGTTGAGTTAAGGGCAAAGAGCACAATTTGTGTCTCATCTGACCACATCACCTTCTCCCAATCACTCTCAGGGGCACTTTGCACACTACGACATCGCATGCCGATGTAGCGATGCCGAGCGCGATAGTCCCCGCCCCGTCGCAGCTGCGATATCTTGTGATAGCTGCCGTAGTGAAAATTATCGCTACGGCAGCTTCACACGCACTAACCTGCCCTGCGACGTCGCCCTGGCCGGCAAACCGCCTCCTTCCTAAGGGGGCGGGTCGTGCGGCGTCACAGCACGTAAACATCCCGCCCACCTCCTTCCTTCCTCATTGCAGCCGGGACGCAGGTAAGGCAATGTTCCTCGCTCCTGCGGCTTCATACACAGCGATATGTGCTGCCGCAGGAACGAGGAACAACATCGTACCTGTCGCTGCAGCGAAATAATGAAAATGCCCGACACTACACCGACGATACGATTACGATGCTTTTGTGCTCGTTAATCATATCAAAAACGATTTACGCACTCCGATGTCGACAGTGACGCCGGATGTACGTCACTTTCGATTTGACTCCACCGACATCGCACCTGCGATGCCGTAGTGTGCAAAGTGCCCCTCAGAATCATCCAGGTGTTTATTGGCAAACTTCAGATGGGCCTGCACAAGTGCCTTCTTGAGCAGTGGTTGGTAGGGGATCAAATAATTATTTATCTCTGCAAAATGCAAATAAAGTTATATAATTTATACAATGTGATTTTCTTGATTTTATTTTGGATATTCTATCTCTCCCTTAAAATTAACCTACCCTTAAAATTATAGACTGTTCATGTCTTTGTGGGCAAACTTACAAAATCAGCAAGGGATTAAATACTTATTTCCTTCACTGTACTACAATCCATCAATGTATTTCACTCTGTATGTTGAATATATGTTCTGCTTTATTGAACTCTTTTCAGCTCATCCCTTCCCATGGGCTGTCAAATTCCTAGCAGGTTGTAGCTTGTTATTCTTGACATGCCAAACAATTAGGAATTGTGAATGAAGGACATTCCTGAGGACTTGGGATATTAAGGAATGTCATTTTTTCCATTACACATGCCTAAAATACCTGTCCCTGTGTTTAAATTATCTCCTGTGGTACACGGACAATATTGCATTGTTCTATCTAAAACTCTCATTCAAAAGTCGGCTGCAGAATATAATGAACAATGCACCAAATATATTCATAGACGTCTTTATATTTTGACATTTTTTTAATTGCCATTCATCAGTTATGTTGTACAAATCACCACCAAGTAATAATAATAATATTAATCATTATTATTATTATTTTTTATATAGAGCCAAATTATTCCACAGCACTTTACAACTCAGAGGGAACATGTAGAAACAATGCCAGATTTTACAGTGCTGGTACAGATGTCTGTGCAAATCGGTCGGGCATGGATCACAATGCATTGACTTGCTGTGTATGCTGACTCGAAAATGACAACTTAATATATATTACTCACAAAAAGTTAGGGATGTTTGGCTTTTGGGTCAAATTTATGTAAAACGTAAAAAGTTCACTCTACAGTGATTGTGTATTTGTTATGTGTAATTGCTGTGTGCATTGTGTAATTGATATTGTGTTTATGATGTCTAAATTGAGTATTTGATGTGTGTATTTGATGTCTGTATTGGGTATTTGTTGTGTTTATTGTGTATTTGATGTCAGTATTGTGTATTTGTTATGTGCTTTGTGTATTTTTGTGTACTGTGTATTTGTGGTGTGTATTGTGTATGTGTTATGCTTTTTTATGTCTGTATTGTGTATTTGTTGTGTGGATCAGTGTTATTGAAAGCCATGTCTTCGGCAATTTACTTTGCTATCAGGGACACCCCAGGCAGACAACTTTCAACCGAGTTTCCAAACTAAGCATACTGATCATTGCCAGCATCGGCAGCAGGACGTTGCATGAGGAGACGGTTTGTATTGATAACATACAACATGGAGTCAGTGTGGCTTCTTCACAGGAGCCACATTACTGTGTGAAAGAAAGGCCTGGCAATCTACTCCGTATTATGCCAAAATAATTTGATGGAGAGTACAACTAAAGGAATTCACTATAAGATGCAGCCCTAGCTCAGAAGGCACTCATCAAGCTACTGGGGAAGAGCCAATGGTAGACATGAATATGATAAAGTCTCATATTGCGCCAAGATCAAAGCTGCAGGGACGTATTGGTGCTGAAATCTCTTGGTTGAAAAGGAAAATCAAAAGCTGCAGAGATATCATAAAGTCTGGAATTTGGAATGTGCAAGTCATGAACAAAGGCAAACTCAACATTATCAAAGTTGAAATGGACAGAACAGGACTCGACTTACTCAGAATTAGTGACCCAAGATGGCCTCCATCATTATCCGTCAAACAAACATTGGGTCTACTATTCTGGTAATGATAACCGAAGAATAAACTCATCTCGATATGACTACGAGGAGCGCCAATACATGTCGCAGTTATACAGGTCTACGCACCAGTGAGAGTCTGAAATGTGATTGTGTCAGCAGTGCAGTAGGACCCTATGAGTTCTGGCTGCCTGCACTGATCAGCAGGGTTTTGGGTCAGAGACCCTGTAGATGCAAGTTACCTCAGAGAAAGTCTGCTGAGCACGGGCTGCCTGAGAGAGACAGTTGTGTGACTGCGGGCTAATAAAAGGCTGAAAAGAGAAAGCGATCAGATCAGAGAGACTGTTGGAGACTATTTTTTTTCATTATCTTTTCTTCACAAAAGAACCAGGACCTGTGCTGAAGAAATTGGACCGTGTTGTGTGAGAGAAAGGAGTTCCAATTTCCTGAGGGGAGGGCTGTTCTCTGGACTGAGGAAGCCTGTGTTCTGTCTGAGGATTACTACTAGTGTTGAGCGGACCTGAACTGTAAAAATCCGGATCCGCGCGGTTTTAGCGTCCGGTCCGGGTCTGATCAGGACCCGGAAATCCTGCTCCACGATATATCTATATATCTATATATATATATATATATATATATATATATATATATATATATATATATATATATATCTTCCTTTTGTGGTGGTTTGAGGGGTCCTTAAGTCAGTCATTATTTATTCTGAATCATACTCTAAGGAGCCCTTTGCACACTACGACATCGCAGGTGCGATGTCGGTGGGCTCAAATCGAAAGTGACGCACATCCTGCGTCACTCTCGACATCGTAGTATCTAAATCCTTTTAGCTACGATTAATGAGTGCAAAAGCGTCCTAATCGTATGATCGGTGTAGTGTCCGACATTTCCATAATTTGGCTGCAGCGACGGTACGAGGTTGTTCCTCGTTCCTGCGGCAGCACACATCGCTGTGTTGGAAGCTGCAGGAGTGAGGAACATCTCCTACTTGCGTCCCGTCTGCAATGCGGAAGGAAGAAGGTGGGCGGAATGTTACGTCCCGCTCATCTCCGCCCCTCCGCTTCTATTGGACGCCTGCCGTGTGACGTTGCTGTGACGCCGTACAAACCGCCCACTTAGAAAGGAAGCGGTTCACCAGCCAGAGCGACGTCGCAGGGCAGTTAAGTCCGTGTGACGGGTGTAACAGAGGTTGTGCGCCACGGGCAGCGATTTGCCCGTGTCGCACAACCGACGGGGCAGGTACGATCGCTACCCTTAAGTCCAGGCTCCCTGCGTGGCAGGATCGGGGTGAAGACATTCTTAGAGCAAGAAGAAGATTTTTATGTTTCCTCTTTTTTTCCTTCTTTGGAATTATATACAGCAGACTCGAACCACAGGCCTGTGTGAAACTTCCCTTGAAGTTAACGGTACCATAGTTTTAAGATACCCGGGTATCCCTTTGTTCAGTGTAAAACCAACGTTGGTAAAATTTAAGGCTTTGTTATTAGTGGTGATAAGTTATACTCAGTGCGCCATCTCAGAGGTTCCCTCAGACTGCCCCCATTGGATTTATACCTCTTGCCTTTATAGTTAATTGTTTTTCTTTGTTGAACCTGGTGAGTAGGTAAATTTATTCCTGAGGTAATATACATAACCTGGGAACTCTGAGATCGGCGCATTGATTCCGGCTAAAAGTTGAGTGTGCTAATTCCACTTTTGTGGTGCTTTGAGGGGTTCTTAAGTCAGTCATTATGAGGGCCGGATTATAGGCGGGGCAGACGGGGCTCCAGCCCCGGGGCCCCCACCACAAGATCTTCTGAGCAGGCCCCCACCACCATCTGTGTGGCCGCCATTTTATTAACGCAGCAGTGGTTCAGGACCACACTGTACCTTTAAAGATTTTCAATCCCGGCCGTCACTGTGCTGCAGACACACCCACTGCACGCTGTGATGTCACCGCGCGCCTGATGCTGCTTCCTGCCGTAGAGGAGCTTGTGGGAGGACCGGAGCAGAGGCCTCAGTGGAGCACGGTGAGAGTATGACGTCATCCATCATGGTGCCGAGCAGGAGGCTGCAGTGAGGAGGGAGCAGGACGGGATTTCATAGTGTCAGTGGCGACTGTGCTCAGAATCAGTGTGAGTTATTGCAGGAGTGTGCACTGCTGCAGATCAAGTCGGGCTGTCAGTGCCGGGTCATTGGCTCCAGCCTCATCTCTCCCCTGCAATAACTCACACTGAGCTCCAGCAGAGACATCACTAAACAGAACCCTGCACTGATCACATCTGAGCCTGCAGGACAGCATTACAGGATTACATTATATGGCCCACATTACATATAGAATATGTGAGACCCTGTAGGCCCAGGTGTGATAAGTGCAGGACATTGTATATCTGTGCACATGGTATACCACATCCAGTGTACAGAGTAGTGTGATATACTGTGTACACACATCAGATGGTATATAATAATGTGTATATTGTATAACATCTGGTGTCTGTATCACAGTAAACCCGGTCAAATGCTGGGGCCCTGGGCTGCTGGGGGGTCCCACTCACGGTGGCAGAAATGGCATACCGCTAGTCAGGGGGGCCCGGTGCCCATGCTGTCACCGGCCTCTCCCCGCCAAGGATCGCGCTTTCAATTGTATCAGCATCGCAGTTGCTGATACAATTGAGAGCAATGATGAGATGGAGCGACGTGCTCTCTCTCATCATTCTCCCCACTGTGTCTGTCAGCGCTCTGACAGCTCTGCAGTGGAGCGTGGTGACGTTATCACTGCACGCCTGCTGAGAGGTCAGAGCGAGCAAGGAGACCGGAGCAGCGGGGGAACGAGGAGAAGTGAGTATGTACACTCACTGTGGCCAGACGACCATGGCGGTGCATTAAATGATATGTCGGCTGTATACTACATGAGGCTGCCTAATGCTATCTGGTCTGCACTGTGCTATATATGGGCTGTGTACTATGTGAGGATGCCTAACGCTATCTGGCTCTGCCAGACTCTACTAACTGAAGGTGCCTAATGGTATCTGGCTCTGCACTGTGCTATATAGGGGCTGTATACTATGTGAGGATACCTAATACTATCTGGCTCTACACTGTGCTATATAAAGGCTGTATACTGCATGAGGATGCCTAATGCTATCTGGCTCTGCACTGTGCTATCTACAGGCTGTATACTACGTGTGGATGCCTAATGCTATCTGGCTTTGCACTGTGCTATATACGGGCTGTATACTACGTGAGGATGGCTAATGCTATCTGACTCTGCACTGTGCTATATACGGGCTGTATACTATGCATAATGCTACATGGGGGCTACATAATACTATATGGAGGACTATGGGAGCTTCATAACACTATATAGAGGAATATGGGGGCTGCATAGTGAGTACAGAGCTCTGACAGGCAATCCGGTAACTGAAAAGCTTTGGAAACTGGAAGAGCTTGACTCCTTGGTAACCACAAGCTTCCCTGCATCAATAGCCAATCAAATCGGCTGTTTCAAAACAACCAATCACAGCGTTCCTCCTCCTCTGAGCGCTTCTGTCCTTTTATCAGAGCGGAGCGCCGTGATCATCAGCCGCTACTGTCGGCAACATAAGGTGTGAGGTGAGGCGGCCGTCCCGTGATCGGACATTAGTGAGCGTTGTGCCTTGTGCTGCCAGCGTCACCATCCTGGGGAAGCCGGAAGTGGCGGAGCCTCATGGGGGAAGCTGCGGCTCTGAGAGCAGAGTCCCGGGGCGGCCGGTCACCGCTCCTGAGCCCGGGCTGTGTGTGACCCCAGGTTATCTGACTGTGCCTGACCCCGAGCTGTGTATAACCCCGGACTGTGCGTGACCCCGGGCTGTGCGTGCCCCCGGGCTGTGCGTGACCCCGGGCTGTGCGTGACCCCGGGCTGTGTATAACCCCAGACTGTGCCTGACCCCCGGGCTGTGCCTGACCCCCGGGCTGTGCCGCCACCCCTCGCAGGTCTGTCTGCTCCGTCCAGTGTGCACCAGGTTGCTGACAGCCGGTAGTGGGGTGGTTGGTGCTGCCAGGTCAGACCTTCATTGGTCATACAGTGGAGAAAATATGTATTTGATACACAGACGATTTTGCAAGTTTCCCACCTACAAATAATGGAGAGGGCTGTAATTTATATTGTAAGTACACTTCAGCTATGACAGACAGAATATAAAAATCCTGAAAATCACATTGTATGATTTTCAAATATTTTATATTTTATTGCATGAAATAAGTATTTTATCCCCTACCAACCAGCAACAACTCTGACTCTCACAGACCTGTTATTTTTTTTCTTTAAAGGGAACCTGTCACCAGATTTGTCCCCTATAAGCTGCAGGCGCCACCAGTGAGCCCTTATGTACAGAGCGTTCCAGAATACTGTATATAAGAGCCCACGCCACGTTGTGGAATGTAAAAAAGACCTTTATTATACTCACCTAGAGGGTGGTCCAATCCAATGGGTGTTGCTGCTGTCGGTCCGGTGTCTTCTCTATCCTGTGTAGTCGTCGTCCTCCTGCCCAGTCCTGTGTGGACGACGCGTCCTATGTCATTCACAAAGCGACCACGATTGTGCTCCTTCGCATGTGCACTTTGATCTGCCCTGTTCAGGGCTGAGCAAAGTCATGTCATGTGCAGGCACAAGGAAAGGTCAAACATCACCTGCTCATGCGCTCTAAAGTACTGTGATCTGCCTCTGCAAGACACATGAGTGCGCATGCACAGTAGCACAATGGAGGCCTCTGTGTGAATGATGTAGGACGCATCATCCACACAGAGCTGGGCAGGAGGAACGTGAGTGCACAAGATAGAGGAGGCGCCAGACCGAGAGCAACGACACCCATCATATCGGACCGCCCCTAGGTGAGTTATTATAAAGGTGTTTATTTTACATGCTACAGAGGGGCCTGGGCTCTTATGCCGGTATGCAGCATTCTGGAATACTGTATATAAGGGCTCAATGGTGGCCACAGCTTAAAGGGGACAAATCTGGTGACAGGTTCCCTTTAAGAAGCCCTCCTACTCTGCACTCATTACCTGTATTAATTGCACCTGATTGAACCCATTACCTGTATAAAACACACCTGTCCACACAAGCAGTCATACGCCAACCTGTTCACCATGGCTAAGACCAAAGAGCTGACTATGGGCACTATAGACAAAATTGCTGCTACAACACCCCCTCCCCCCAGCCCAGGGCCAGCAGCATCGCCCCACTCGTTCTGCTGCCAGCTTTCTATTTGCCCGATCCACTGCCCACAGGTAAGCTATATTCCACTTATTAGATGCACTCCCAATTTCCCCCCAATTTTGGGGGGGAAGTGCATCTTATAATCTGAAAAATGTGGTAAGTATTTGATACAATAGAAAAACAGAACTTAATATTTGGTATAGAAACCTTTTGTTTGCAATTACAGAGATCAGATGTTTCTTGTTCTTGACCAATCCAATCCCTCCACATTCTGCAGCATGGATTTTGGCCCACTTCTCCATACAGATCTTCTCCAGACCGGTGAGGTTTTGGGACTTTGGCACTGTCACTGGGAAACATTGAAATCAGCTCCCTTCAAAGATTTTCTATGGTTCAGGTCTGGAGACTGGCTAGGCCACTCCAGGACCTTGGATTTCTTCTTATGGAGCCACTTCTTAGCTGCCCTGGCTATGTGTTTCTGGTCATTGTAATGCTGGAAGATCCAGCCAATACCCATCGTCAATGCTCTTATTGAGGTTGTTGGCCAAAATCTCAAGATACATGACCCCCATCCATCTTCCCTTCAATACGGTGTAGTCATCCTGTCCCCTTTGCAGAAAAGCACCCCAAAGTATGATGTTTCCACTCCCATGCTTTATGGTTGGGACAGTGTTCTTGGGGGTGTACTTGTAAGGGGTAGTCGGACCCCTGGTAGTGAAGGAGCGGTTTTTCCCCCCTGAAAATGCCACAGTAGTATGGTGGCAAATTGTAAATGTTGATGGTAAAATATTACCTGTCATAAACTGTTTCCCCACTAGGTGCCAGTGTAGAGCAGTGGTTCCCCTGGTAACAGTGGCAGGGAAGGAAGGGGCAGGGCAGCCTAGGTGGGGAAGGAAGGGTTCTGAATGCAGAGTCCAGTGTGCAGTGAGATGTGAGAGGCGAACAAGCTCGGTCTGAGGTGACGGGGCAGAGTGTGGGAGTGAGATGAGGCAGTCAGCCTGAGTGAGTACTCTTGGCTAGAAAGCAGAGGAAACCCATGAGAAACGGTGGAAGAGTTATGACTAGTCCGGAGCCGGTGGTGTGTACTAGAGTGGAGTGCAGCTATCAGGGGGATAACAAGTGGCCCCTGCAGGCGAAGGTTAGTGCCCTGACAAAGAAGTGGAGAGGTGAGAACTTATCCAGAGCCGGTAGTGTGTGCTGGATCTGCCCTACAGTAAATCCAGGTTAGAGCGCAGCTACTAGGGGGTTAACGTATGTCCCCTGCAGGCAAAGGAAAGTGCCCGTAGAGAAAAGGAAACCGTTTTTGTAGAAAAGGTCCTGTAACTTGTAACGTACTAAAGTAAACCTGCTGCAAACAAAAAGATGGAAGCTTTGTTTAATAAATCGGTGTTTGGTTTATCTGCTGCCTGCAATTGTCTCTTTCCTGAAAGTGAAGAAGGAGCTGGAGAGCACAGAAAGAACGCTGTCATGAATGGGCCCCATGCATCCACACTCTGCCCCAACAAGACACCTGTTTTGCAAGTGACGGCCGGGCCGGGGTTCAGCCTGCGGCCCACAAGGCGAGGGGACCCGACTACACCCCCTGAGGCGCCCCCTGCCCCCGTTACATACTCATCATTTTTCCTCCAAACACAGCAAGTGGAGTTGATACCAAAAAGTTCTATATGGGTCTCATCTGACAACATGACCTTCTACCATGCCTCCTCTGGATCATCAAAATGGTCGTTGGTGAGCTACAAGCGGGCCTGGACATGTGCTGGCATAAGCTGGGGAACCTTGTGTGCCCAGGATGATTTTAGTCCATGATGGTGTAGTGTGTTACTAACGGTAGTCTTTGAGACTGTGATCTCAGCTCTATTCAGGTTATTGACCAGGTCTTCCTGTGTAGTTCTTGGCTGATTTCTGACCTTTCTAAGAATCATCCTTACCCCATGAGGCGAGATCTTCCATGGAGCCCCAGACCAGTTGTGTTTTTTCCAACTTCTAATAATTGCACCAACAGTTGTTGCTGTCTCACCAAGCTGCTTGCCTATTGTCCTGTAGCCCATCCCAGTCTTGTGCAGATCTACAATTTGGAGGTCTCTGTGGATGACCTAGAACGTGTCAACCACACAAAGCAAGAAACAAGGAGGATCAACAACGCCTAATGGACTGGATCAAGCCATAGGTGAGTGTGACGGCCTGGCAAAACCAGGTAGTCACAGCTAGGCCCCCGTATAACATCTTCCCACACTAGGAAACACACAGCCAAACATTAAACCCTAGTCACCCCCCCCTTAGGGAAAGATAGACACACCAGTGGGCGTGACCAGGCGGTTGGGACATGCCCACCCAAGGGTCTAGACAGCTCGGGGCCAGAAAGTAGAGAATACAGTGTTGAAGAATTTCTCACATTGCACTACTGCGAGAAAATCGCAAGTGAGAAGCTGGCCTAACAGTGAGTACACCAGCACCCCCTGCGGTCGCCATCCCCTGCACCAAGCCATCGGGTCCCGGGGCCACCATCCCTGCCCACGGAGGGGTTAACAACTTGCTGCACAACATCTCCCCCGGGTGCCCCGTAACAGCAGCGGTGGGTCCTACCTCACCACATACCGTGGGTGGCGTCACGAACTTAATACGGCCCAGCCTGTACATATACGTCCCCCCATTTATTCGGCGTGTCCGCGAGACCCCCGGGTCCGGAGACCCTCGAGCCACCACCCCTGAAGGCGACGGCTGCTGGCACGGGGGTGGCACACCCCGAAACTTGGTGTCACGAACAGGATACTTACCCATCCACTTACCTTGTGGAAGTGCGCCTTGTGTTGGACAGTCCTACCTAATACCAGAAATACCTAAAGAAAAAACACCCTGTATTAATTTCTGTATTTTTTGCGGGAAAACAAACGTAGGATGGGTAGGGGTAGATATACCGTGTTTCCTGAAAATAAGACATGAGCTTATATTCTTTTCTGCTTTGAAAAATGTGCTAGGGCTTATTTTTTTGGTGTCTTATATTTGCCTGTTGTATTATTGCTTAAGAATCACACCATAATCCTTAGTGTCTCTACTAACCTGAGAGTGATAGCTGCATAGACATACACACTGTCACTCTCAGATAAAGTGTCTGCTAATTATGTGACTGCATATTCACCCTCTTCCCCACGCAGAATCCCGCCCACAGCTATGAGTCCTTCATGTTACAGACCCTCTATGCCTGCTGTACTTTATCACTTTAACAGGGTCACATTGCAATCCGCGGTGGCTCTCCTGAGCTGAGAGTGACAGCTGCATAGACATACACACTGCCACTCTCAGATCAGGAGCGCTGCCGATGATGCGGTGTGCAAGCGCATGGCTAATTAAAGGAATGAATATTCACCTACCTCAGCTGAGCGTAACAACTGCATATGTCGCGGGCGAAAGGAGGGGTGCCGCTCGCTCAGCTAGCGCTCGGGTCCGCGACTGCTGCTGCTGCCTCTGCTCGGTGGCTCGAGCGGTGGGCCGGACCCGGGGACTCAAGCGGCGCTCCTCACCTACGAGTGAAAAGGGGAAGAGGAGAGGGTAGGTAGGTGGGTTTGGTGGTGATGGTGGGATGTCAGTCGTGACGCCACCCACGGGGTTGTGGTGATGGTTGGTGTGTCGCCCTGGACAAGCCAGGGGACACAGGTCACACACCACTACACCCCACACTCCACACTCCAGGTAGGCACATCACAGCTAACCACAAATCCTTGTTGCCTTCCTCCAGGAGTCTGATGATGCACACCAGGGGGTGGGCCAGGCCGTTGGCTCCACCCACCAAGGAGCTCACAGCTCTGGAGGCAGGAAGAAACCAGGCAGTCCAGTGAGGGACATGAAAGAGTGAACAGCAGTTGAGTCCAGGAGGAGGAAGTGGAAGGAGTAGTCTAGACAGGGCTAAAGTAAACAACTAAGTGAAAGTGAAGGAAGGAAAGTAGTAAAGGAGAAAAGCAAGTAAAGTGACAGCAAAGAAAGACAGCCTGAAGGGTCCAGCTTTGTGAGGGCCAGAACAGCAAGGTCAGCAACGGCGGTGACTGTCTGGAGGGGGACCGTTTGGAAGTTCCTGGAAGGACCCCGTTGGCTGTGTGCCCGGTGGTCTGGAGCAGTGTTCCGAAGGACAGTCAGCACCAGGGCAGGGGCCTCTCGGACCCCGGCAAGGCTAGGAGTCGCCAGATTTGCCAAATCCGTCAGTGACGGGGACGCAGCTCCCCCAACAACCAAGTCCCGAGTGAAGGCAACAGCCCAACCTGAACCGGGGAGACACCGCCACCGCCAGGGCACCAGTTTCCCCAGGGCCAGCGCCTGCGGGCAAAGTGTAGAGCTCCTCCGGCCCAGATTGCAGCCGGGGAGCGGGTAACCGGAGGGAATCCACCGCTACCACAAGTCAAAGGTGCAAGGAAGAGGGACATCACCGTCACCTACCGGGAGTGCAGGTGCAGCCGTCTGTGGGACCGTCCTACCAGCCGTTTGGTTTACCGTACAAACTGTGTCCACGTCTCAGGCTGAGTGAGTACCACAGTGCCGCAAGGCACAGCGCTGCCCCCGCGTCCCTGCGCCCACCAGGCCCTACACTTTACATCTCTTCACTGGGCCCCGGGATCACCAACCCCTACCCACGGAGGGGCAACAGAACACCTGGCTGCTCCGCATCACCATCCCCGGGACCCCCATACTGAGCAGCGGTGGTGCAATCACCACAACCGTGGGTGGCGTCACGAACTATAACAATCCCCACATCCAACCACAAACACCCCCTTTCACTCACGGGCGAGGAGTGTCGCTCGAGAAACCCCGGGATCCGGCCCACAGCTCGAGCCACCAGGAGCAGCTGCCGGACCCGAGCAGAAGGGGTGAGCGCGGTGTGCTGACACCCTCCTCCCCGCCCGCGAAATTGGCACCACCGCTGCTGGTGGCGGGCGATCCCGGGAGAGATGGTAGGGAGCAGCGAGGATGTTGTCCTCTCCGTGGGTAGGGGTTGGTGCTCCCGGGGGCCGTTGGGCTGCATGCTTGGCAGGGTAGCTGGGGGTGCAGGGAGGGCGCAGGGAGGCCGCGCGGCGCGGTGCTGGATGGCACTGTTGTACTCACTCAGTAACAGATGCACAGAGTCTCTGGTAAACCAAACGGCTGGACGGACGGGGCCCAAAGGCGGCCGCGGTGTTCTGACTCTCCCCAGACAGGTTGATGGTGGCTATCTTTCCCTGCACCTCTGTAACTTGTATGACTCCGATGGATTCCCACTGGTAGCCCGCTCCCTGGTAAAGATGGACCTAGGGAGCCCTCTTTGCCCGCAGACGCTGGCCCTTGGATCTCTAGCCCTTGGCGGTGGCTCTCTATCCTGTAAGGTTGGACGGTTGTCTTCAGTCGGATCTTGGGTGTGAGGGAACCCCTGGGGTCCCTGTCACTATCAGATTTGACCTTTTTCTGGGCGACTTCTAGCCCGGTCGGGGTCCGATGGCCCTGCCAATTGTGCTGACTAAGTCTGCTCCCCGGTTCGGTACCGGCGGGTGGTGGTTCCGCTGACCTTCGTCCCTCCTGCAGACGGCCACCACTGTCTGCCGACCTTGCTGTAGGTGCCTGGACTCCTTTCCAGACACCGGCACTTTTCTACACAACCTCTCAACTTCCACTCTTAGCTTACTGCAGCCCTATCACTCCATGACTGCTCAACTTGACCTCCTCCACTAAAACTACTGCTTTTCCCGCCCTCCAGGCCTGTGAACTTCTCAGTGGACGGGGCCAACCGCCTGGCTCCGCCTCACCTGGTGTGGACATCAAACCTGAGGGAGGCAACAAGGATTTTCAGGTTGGCTAATGTTACCTGACTAGGGGTGGGTGTGTGTGTGTGTGTGTGTGTTATCTGTGACCCCTGGCTTGTCCAGGGCGTCACATTCCCCCTTGGTTAACCGCAGACCGTCCTCGGGCTGCCCGTCTGCCACCGGTTTTATTTTTCGAACTGAAAAAGATAACAAAATATATAAACATAAGCATTTTTAACTCTTCCCAAATCGGGAGGCACATTACTTGAACGTTTCAAAACAATTAAAACATTTTTATTAATAACGGATGGGTCTTAGTTCTTCCGCTTCCCCACCCAAAACACCTAGACCTTGATGCTGCCCCTAAGAAACGGGCAGCACCCCTCTTCCCCAGTCCGGAATTGGGAACTCGGCCCAGGTGCCCAAGCGGGTACGGGTACGGTGTCTCGCACCCAACAACCATCAGGGGAACCCCTGGCCCCGGAGGATGGTCACCGGTCCTGGTGGTGACCGGACCCCAGCCTGCTCCGCTGCGGGTCCTTCCTCTAACCTGCCTCTCCGGAGGCGGTACACGGAATAAAGCCCATCATTATTTACAAGCCCACAAGTTCGTGGGTGGCCTGCTAGTTCTCTGCCGTGTTCATGATTTCTCCAGTAGAACTGGGAAAAAGGGGAACACACGGACGGGGGCTCAAACAGCCCCCACAAAACTTCATCCTTCTTGGATGGCAGAAACACAACTTTCGAAAATCAGGTTACAAACTCAGATGATTAATGTTCATTCACATATTTACACATTCAGCATACTGCAAGCCCACTTAGATGGCAGTTTCCCTATACCTAAGCGGGGGTCTACCTAGGTTGGGGCGTGTGGACCTTCGGGGCCCAATGTCGTCAGTGGGGGGGCAATGGGACAGGGGAGACAACGGGTTCCCCTTCCTGTGCGTCAAGTGTGGCTGGTGGAGGGCTACGGGGGCGTGGTATAGGTGCATCCCTGGGTGCAGGTGGAAGTGGCTCGCTGGCGGGCGGTTCTGTCTCCTTTTCTTCCACGGGTTGTGGGAACATTATCACCGGAACAATCACTGCACCGTTCTGCATAGGCCAGTCTGCTGGAAAATCGCCCATCACTGTGTGGATCACCTCCTTCCTTCTCTCTCCGCTCGGAATGAGATCCGGAACCTCATCTGTTGATCTCAAGGGTGGTGGGCACCTCTTTAGGTGGTCCCTGGAAATGGTATCCGTGGTCCTTCCTTGGTCGCGGCTAATTAGATAAGTCTTCTCGTTCTCCCTTTCAGTGGGCTGTATGACATACGGGATTCTTTCCCACTGATCATCAAGCTTATGGGTCCTCCTTTTCCGTTTCAGGACTACATCCCCCGGCTCAAAAGGAACAGCTGGAGCGCGCTTGTTAAAGCGCTGTTCTTGCTTTCCTAGGCTCTGCCGCAGGTTCTTCTCCACATACTCCTGAATCCGCCGATACTGCATTTGTCGCTTGCTATCCCAGTCGGCCGTTGAGGGAAGGGCTTCTGGGGCATCCAAACCCATTTCCAAGTCTACCGGCAACTGGCCCGGCCGGGCCCTCATCAAATACGCGGGTGTACATTTGGTAGAACCGCAGGGAATGTTGTTATACATATCTACCAGGTCAGGCAACTTCTCAGGCCACAGGTTTCGTTCTTCCAACAGTAGTGTCTTGAGGAGACTCAGGACCAAGTGGTTCATCTTCTCACACATCCCATTGGTTTGGGCATGGTATGGTGTGGTCCTGATTTTCTTGCATCCATATAGCTGACAAAACTCCTGGAACACCTCTGCTTCGAAGGCCGGACCCTTATCCGTGAGCACCTTCTCCGGGTACCCATGCGGTCGGCAGAAGTAGACCTGGAAGGCTCTAGCTGCGGTACGGCCGGTCAAATCCTTAACTGGAACAACCACCATGAATCGTGAGTAGTGGTCTACGATGGTGAGGGCATAGGTGTACCCGCTTCGGCTGGGTGTGAGCTTGACGTGGTCCAGGGCGAACAATTCCAGCGGCTGGTGTGTGATGATCGGCTGCAAAGAAGCCCTCTGGCTGGCTTCATCCCTCCTCCTCAAGGTACATGGACCACATTCTCGACACCAGGCCTCCACCGATTCCCGCATCCCACTCCAATAGAACCACTCTTTCAACAACATCTCCAGCTTTTTCCAGCCAAAGTGCCAAGCGCCATCGTGGTATGCCCGTAGGACTTCGGGCACACTGGCTTGAGGAACCACCAGCTGACGGACCTTCTCATGAGTTTTTGGGTTTATCAGCTCCCGATACAGCTTCCCTTCATGCAAATGTTGCCAGGCCCTCTCTTTCCACAGCCGCTGGGCTTCCGCAGGAGCCGCGGGGTCCATTTTAGAGGAGCCTTGTGCGATCATGGCCTTGACCAACTGGACGGCAGGCGCCCGGTCCTGGGCTTCGCGCCACCCTTAGCTGTGTAGTGGGTCCAGGTTCACCTGCTGCTGGTTGACACATGGTCTCTCGACCGGGGGCCCGTGAAACGCGGGCAGTTCAATTTCCTTGAGGTCATCCTCTTCCGCTCCCCCCTTCAGGCAGGTGGGGCATCCGGGACAACGCATCCGCGTTGGTGTTCTTGCGGCCGGCCCTGTACTTGATAGTGAAATCCTAGTTGGATAGCCGCGCCATCCACCACTGTTCCAGAGTGCCCAGCTTGGCCGTATCCAGGTGTGTCAGCGGGTTATTGTCCGTGTAGGCAGTGAATTTTGCCGCTGCAAGGTAATGCCAGAACCTCTCAGTAATTGCCCACACCAGGGCCAAGAACTCGAGCTTGAAAGAGCTGTAATTTTCGGGGTTCCGTTCCGTGGGCCGGCGTTTGCTGCTGGCATAGGCAATCACCTTCTCCTTCCCGTTCTAGACCTGGGATAGAACTGCGCCTAGGCCCACATTGCTGCAATCGGTGTAAAGGACGAATGGGAGGCTGTAGTCGGGATATGCCAGGATTTCTTCTCCTGTCAGGGTGGTCTTCAGCTGCTGAAAGGACTGTTCATGCTTCTCTCCCCACACAAACGGAGGCCCGGAGGTCCTACCGCCCTTTGTCTGTCCCACTAGAAGGTCTTGCATTGGGGCAGCCATCTTCGTGTACCCCTTGATGAAGCGATGGTAAAAGCCCACCAGGCCCAGAAACTGCCTCACTTCCCTCACCGTGGTCGGTCGCGGCCAGTCGCGGATAGCAGTAATGTTCTCAGGGTCGGGGGCAACACCTTCTGCACTCACCACGTGGCCGAGGTACTGCACTTTAGGCTTCAGCAGGTGACACTTGGAGGGCTTCAGCTTCATCCCGTACTTTGCCAGGGACGCAAACACCTCTGCCAGATGTTCCAGGTGAGCTTCGTACATCTGGGAATACACAATTACATCATCCAGATACAGTAGGACAGTTTCGAAATTGAGGTGCCCCAAGCAGCACTCCATAAGTCGTTGGAAGATCCCAGGGGCGTTGCACAGCCCGAATGGCATGCTGTTGAACTCGCAGAGTCCCATGGGGGTGGCAAATGCAGTCTTTTCTCGATCTTCCGGTGCGACTGCCACCTGCCAGTATCCGCTGGTAAGGTCAAGGGTAGAAAAATAATTATCAGTTTTCAGCACAGCCAGCGACTCTTCAATACGGGGGAGAGGATAAGCATCCTTATGGGTGATTTGATTGATTTTCCGGTAATCCACACACATTCTCATGGTGCCATCCTTTTTCTTCACCAACACCAGTGGAGCTGCCCAGGGACTACAACTATCCCGGATGACCCCTGCCTCCTTCATGTTCCTCAACATGTCTTTTGCGCATTGGTAGTGTGCTGGTGGGATTGGCCTATATTTCCTTGATGGGTGGATGCTTGTCCGTGGGGATGGATATGGTGTTGAACCCCTTTAATCCTCCCAAAGTCTAGCGAGTGTTTGCTAAAAACCTGCTCATACTCTTGTACCACCCTGTATACCCCTTCTTTGTGATGTGTAGGTGTAGTATCAGTGCCCACATGTAATTCCTGGCACCACTCTTCTGGCTGCTCTGAGGGTGTGCTGTTGTTGGTGGGGGGTGCAGAGGTAGGAGGGGTGGCTTCACGGATAGCATGATGGTCTACAGTGAGCAGTTTGGCAATGGTAGCGTAGCGGGGAAGCCTAACTTCCTCTTCCCCACAATTCAACACTCTCACAGGCACTCTTCCTTTCTTAACATCAACCACCCCCCTGGCCGCCATCACCGTGGGCCAATGCTCAGAAGGCGTGGGTTCCACCATTGCAGGGTAATCTCGCCCCTGGGGGCCGACTGCTGCCCTGCACCAAATCATCATCTCGCTCCGGGGTGGCACCACCAAAGGGGCCACCTCCATCACCCGTACTCCACCAATCTCTCCACCAATCAAATTCACTTGCTGCCGATGTAGGAGGGCCCGGATCTCACGCTGCACCACCCTCTGTCGGCCTCCTCCCGCAGTGGCAGACAACTGCTGCAACAAATTCAGCACTTCACCCCTACAATGTTCCATCACATTGGTCCCTAATACTATTTTTGGGTTATGGTCACTAGGGTCATTCAGCACCACAATCATTCCTTGCTGCTTTAACTCAGTCCGTCCCACAGCCAGAGTCACTTCTTTGATGCCCACTTGTGTCATAGGGAGCCCATTAGCTGCCACAATAGTCAGGCTTTCATCAGGGGGAACAAGGTCACTATCGTCCCAATATTGTCGGTACAGCGAGTATGGCATAGTGGTTACCTGTGATCCTGTGTCCAGTAGGGCCATTAATCGGGACGCCATCCACCGCTAGGGGGATGATGGGGCGGTTTCCAACGTACCAGTCACTCCAGTCGGTAGGGCCATTAGCGTCTACTCCTGAGGACTGGCCCTTGGCCCCAGGGGTCGCTCGTTTAACGGGCACTGCCTATAGTAGTGATCAGGCTTGCCGCATCGGTAGCAGGTAGGGGATCCATATCGCTGGCCGTTGGCTTTCCTCCGCTGCATCCAGGGGACGTCCTCTGGGCTGTCAGCGAGTTGGACCTTCTCCGGAGGTTTGACTCTCGTCGGAAGCTGGAGTGCGGCGAGAATCTGGGCGAGGTCCCCATTCATGCGGCTGACTTGTGCGGCCAACTCCTCCACCTTCCCGCCAGATGCTGCAGGGGTCGGTAGAGGCGGGAGGGTAGACGCCACCGAGACGGGAGCGGTTTCAGCTGGCCACGGGGCCACATTAGGAGTGTCAGGGTTTGGGGGTTGCAGGGCCTTGATGGCCCGTTCTTTCAGTACTGTGAAGTCCAGATCAGGATGCTCCAGGGCCCATAGCCGCAGCTGCTTGCGGTCTTCCGCGGACCCCAGCCCCTGCAGGAACTGCTCCACTAACATTTTGTTGCTGTCTCCATCATTAATAGTGTCCACTCGTTTCAGTGTACGGAGAGCAGTCTGCAGGCGCAAAGCATAGTCCCGGATACTGTCCACTGACCGCTGCCGGCAATGATAAAACTGCATACGGAGTTCCGCTGCGGTACGAGTCTCGAAGGCTGTCTGAAGCTTCTCAAAGATAGTGGTCACCGAGGCCCGGTCCGCGTCGGTCCAGGTCTCCGTCTCCTGCTCTGCTGCCCCGGTCATCTGCCCCAATACTACCACCGCACGCTGCCTGACAGTCATGGCATACAGGTCGAGAACCGAGCATATCTTTTTCCGGAATGCCTGTAGCGTATCAGGCTTCCCATTGTACTGGGGTAGCCAGGCTGCGCCGGGCACATAGGGCAGGGAGATCGGCATTACCTGAGCGACCGCGGGACCCACGACCCTGTCTGCTTGTGTGACCTGAGCAGGAACGACTTGATCGTCCTGGTCAGGCGCTACCTGCGGCCTGCGCCATCCCGTCATCTACGTTGGGCGCCGACATCTTCTTTTCGCCCCCCCCTTGGTTATTTCTAGCACTCCTCTCACTCCAGGGCGGGGCTTCAGTTTTCGGGGGAGACGCTCGGGGAAGACGACTCGAGCGGGAACGTTTCGCGCCCAAGATGGTGGACTTTCAAAATTTTCAGCCAGACGCCGCCGGCGGGGACTACAAGGCGAACTTCTACTGGTAAGTAGACTGTCTGTATCCTGTTCGTGATGCCAAGTTGTCGCGGGCAAAAGGAGGGGTGCCGCTCGCTCAGCTAGCGCTCGGGTCCGCGGCTGCTGCTGCCGCTGCTCGGTGGCTCGAGCGGTGGGCCGGACCTGGGGACTTGAGCGGCGCTCTTTACCCACGAGTGAAAAGGGGAAGAGGAGAGGGTAGGTAGGTGGGTTTGGTGGTGATGGTGGGATGTCAGTCATGACGCCACCCACGGGGTTGTGGTGATGGTTGGCACCACCGCTGCTGGTGGCGGGCGATCCCGGGAGAGATGGTAGGGAGCAGCGAGGATGTTGTCCCCTCCGTGGGTAGGGGCTAGTGCTCCCGGGGCCCATTGGGCTGCTTGCTTGGCAGGGTAGCTGGGGGTGCAGGGAGGTCGCAGGGAGGCCGCGCGGCGCGGTGCCGGATGGCACTGTTGTACTCACTCAGTAACAGATGCACAGAGTCTCTGGTAAACCAAACGGCTGGACAGACGGGGCCCAAAGGCGGCCGCGGTGTTCTGACTCTCCCCAGACAGGTTGATGGTGGCTATCTTTCCCTGCACCTCTGTAACTTGTATGACTCCGATGGATTCCCACTGGTAGCCCGTTCCCTGGTAAAGATGGACCTAGGGAGCCCTCTTTGCCCGCAGACGCTGGCCCTTGGATCCAGTGGCGTAACTAGAGTTTGATGGGCCCTGGTGCAAACTTTGGACCGGGGCCCCCCTCCATGTACACAACACTTAGGGTACGGGATAATGATGCTGACACTTGGCTTTTACCCACAGCACCCAGGTTTCCCATGATCTAAAATCCCTCTATCAGCACCCTGCTTTCCCATGCTCTGTCATACATCTTTCCCTCAGCACCCAGCTTTCCCATATCAGATCATGGGAAAGCTGGGTGCTGAGAGATGTATAGCAGATCATGGGAAAGCTGGGTGCTGAGAGATGTATAGCAGATCATGGGAAAGCTGGGTGCTGAGAGATGTATAGCAGAGCATGGGAAAGCTGGGTGCTGAGAGATGTATAGCAGAGCATGGGAAAGCTGGGTGCTGAGAGATGTATAGCAGAGCATGGGAAAGCTGGGTGCTGAGAGATGTATAGCAGAGCATGGGAAAGCTGGGTGCTGAGAGATGTATAGCAGAGCATGGGAAAGCTGGGTGCTGAGAGATGTATAGCAGAGCATGGGAAAGCTGGGTGCTGAGAGATGTATAGCAGAGCATGGGAAAGAGCCCTTTTCCCTCAGCACAAAACATTCCCATCCCATACTTGTATCTTTTTCCTCCCTCATATATAGTTCTCCAAATACTATAATGGCCCCCACATAGCCTTCCATATAGTATAAAGGGTCCCACATAACCCTTTATATATTAGAATGCACCCCAATAGTCCTCCATGTATTATAATGCATTTCCCATAGTTCTCCATATTTTATACTGCACCACAGTCCCCCATGCTTTATAATGCACCCCCACAGACCATGTGTAAGGTAGCCTCCATAGTCCTCCATATATTATAATGTAGCCCCCATAGTCCTATATGTATTATAATGCAGCCCCATAGACCTCCATGTATAATGCGCTGCTATAGTCTATGTATAAGGTGTCCTTCATGTTTATTATGCAGTCCCATAGACCTCCATGTATCATGCAGCCACACCCCCAGGCCTCCATGTATTATGCAGCCAGTCCCACCAGGGCCTCCATGTGTCATGCAGCCAGCCCCACCAGGTGTCATGCAGCCAGCCCCACCAGGGCCTCCATGTGTAATGCAGCCAGCTTCCCCCGGGCCTATATGTGTCATGCAGCCAGCCCCCCCAGGGCCTCTATGCGTCATGCAGACAGCCCCCCCAGGGCCTCTATGCGTCATGCAGCCAGCCCCCCCCAGGGCCTCTATGCGTCATGCAGCCAGCCCCCCCCAGGGCCTCTATGCGTCATGCAGCCAGCCCCCCCCAGGGCCTCTATGCGTCATGCAGCCAGCCCCTCCAGGGTCTCCATGTGTCATGCAGCCAGCCCCCCCAGGGCCTCCATGTGTCATGCAGCCAGCTTCCCCAGGACCTCCATGTGTCATGCAGCCGGCTTCCCCAGGACCTCCATGTGTCATGCAGCCGGCACCCCCAGGGCCTCCATGTGTCATGCAGCCATCCCCCCCAGGGCCTCCATGTGTCATGCAGCCAGCCCCCCCCAGGGCCTCCATGTGTCATGCAGCCAGCCCCCCCCAGGGCCTCCCTGTGTCATGCAGCCAGCCCCCCCAGGGCCTCCCTGTGTCATGCAGCCAGCCCCCAGGGCCTCCATGTGTCATGCAGCCAGCCCCCCCAGGGCCTCCATGTGTCATGCAGCCAGCCCCCCCCCCAGGTGTCATGCAGCCAGCCCCCCCAGGGCCTCCATGTGTCATGCAGCCAGCCCCCCCAGGGCCTCCATGTGTCATGCAGCCATCCCCCCAGGGCCTCCATGTGTCATGCAGCCATCCCCCCCAGGGCCTCCATGTGTCATGCAGCCATCCCCCCCAGGGCCTCCATGTGTCATGCAGCCAGCCCCCCCCAGGGCCTCCCTGTGTCATGCAGCCAGCCCCCAGGGCCTCCATGTGTCATGCAGCCAGCCCCCCCAGGGCCTCCATGTGTCATGCAGCCAGCCCCCCCAGGGCCTCCATGTGTCATGCAGCCAGCCCCCCCCCAGGGCCTCCATGTGTCATGCAGCCAGCCCCCAGGGCTTCTATGTGTAATGCAGCCTGCCAGCCAGCCCCACCAGGGCCTCCATGTATCATGCAGGCAGCTTCCCCGGGCCTATATGTGTCATGCAGCCAGCAAAATAAAAAAACAAGTACCTCTCAGCTCCTTCTGACCCCTGCGACTGCGGTAGTTACGCCCCTGCCCCCATATGTCACACACCCTGCTCCCTATACAGCCTGCACCCCCATATCACACACACACCCTGCCCACATATCTCACCCTGCCTGTACCCCAACTTACCCCTCTCAAACACTCTGCACCCTTCACATGCTTCTGTCACAGTCTGCAGCCCTCATATCCCCCTCACCCTGCAGCCCCTCCCCTCATGTCCCTTCTTTTCTCATTACCACTCATGTGTTCGAAGTATCTTCTCCTGCTTTCTCCCCGGCCTCCTGTGTCTCCTCCCACACAGTCACATGGGCGTGACATCATCGCAGGTCCTGGTAGGGATGGTTTCCGACTGCCGTGCAGGAGCACATCTCCTCTGCAGCAGGTCAGGAACGCCTGGTGGCCTCTCCAGGTCAGGGGCCCCTCTGCCCCCCTGCAGACACTGGGCCCCCCTGACTCACAGGCCGGCCCCCTAACGGTCGCGCAGTCGGCCACTACACAGCGGCACTACACATAGGGGCCCGGCAGCCAGCTCTGCAGAGCGGCTGCCGGGCCCCTATAACCCTGCGGGCCCGGTCGCAGTGGCGACCTCTGCGACCGCGATCGTTACGCCCCTGCTTGGATCTCTAGCCCTTGGTGGTGGCTCTCTATCTTGTAAGGTTGGACGGTTGTCTTCAGTCAGGTCTTGGGTGTGAGGGAACCCCTGGGGTCCCTGTCACTATCAGATTTGACCTTTTCTCGGCGACTTCTAGCCCGGTCGGGGTCCGATGGCCCTGCCAATTGTGCTGACTAAGTCTGCTCCCCGGTTCGGTACCGGCGGGTCACCACCCGGCCCCGGTCCTACGGTTCCGCTGACCTTCGTCCCTCCTGCAGACGGCCACCACCATCTGCCGACCTTGCTGTAGGTGCCTGGACTCCTTTCCAGACACCGGCAGTTTTCTACACAACCTCTCAACTTCCACTTTTAGCTTACTGCAGCCCTCCATGACTGCTCAACTTGACCTCATCCACTAAAACTACTGCTTTTCCCGCCCTCCAGGCCTGTGAACTCCTCAGTGGGCGGGGCCAACCACCTGGCTCCGCCCCACCTGGTGTGGACATCAAACCTGAGGGAGGCAACAAGGATTTTCAGGTTGGCTAATGTTACCTGACTAGGGTTAGGGGTGTGTGTGTGTGTGTTATCTGTGACCCCTGGCTTGTCCAGGGCGTCACACATAGACATACACGCTGTCACTCTCAGCTGAGGAGAGTCGCCGATTATTGCGATGCAATCCTCGGGCTGGCAGTTCCAGTAACACTGCAGGCAGAGTGCGTGTGATGTGCAGGACTCAGAGCGGTGGGTGGTATTACAAGAGGAGGGTGAATATTCATTTTCTTAATTAGCCGGGGTTTAGAGCAACAAAAGGTGACAATAAAAGTTATGTATCCTGAAATAGGGCTGCACAACTAAGGCTTATTTTTGGAGTAGGGATTATATTTCAAGCCTACTCCAAAAAGGAAAATACCCTGCTACGGCTTATTTTTGGGGAAACATGGTACATTAGCATCACCAAGAAATTTCTAAATAGACGAAACAGTCATGTTTGTTTAAAACCACGATTGAACCCCCCCATATCGGACATTTTTATAACAATGTCAGTTACCCTTAATGAGTAGTCAAAGCATAAGATTCGGCTTTGGTTAGATTAGACTGTAAGTGACCAATGTTCGACGATTCCTGGAATTTTTTTATGTCCCTCTCGATGTTTTCCTGGAATCGGTCCATTGTTGTGGTTCTTATTTGGACTGCAGCACCTCAGGATACTTCTTACGGCCCGCAGGCACGAGGACCTGGTAACGATCACGGACGGTGCAGGTGCTTTATTTCAGATGAACGTTTTACCGGTGCTGCAGAGTCAAGCTCTTACTGCACAACTGAATTCTCCCGTCGGCCAATAAGAGGCTAGCAACTTGTGTATGACCTTAGTTGCTTGCCTCTGATTGGACAGGGGCTGCTATAGAGAACTTGACTCTGCTCAGCACCCGCAAGTAGCACTGACAGTGGGTGTGATCTTTACCGGGTCCATATGCCTGCGGGCAGCATGAAGCAAAGTGGAAAGAGGACGCTGAGGGAACAGAGAACAAGTGTGTGTTTGTGTGTGTGTGTGTGTGTGTTTGTGTGTGTGTGTAAAGAATGGCACAACAGGGGACCATGAGTGTGTGTGTGTGTGTGTGTAGAATGGCAAAACAGGTAACCAGGATGGGACATTGCTACAAGAAGAGGTCCAGTAAAGTGAACATTACTCCATGAAGAGGACCTGCACGGGCACATTACTACAGAATGAGCATGAGGATGGGGCACATTATTACTGGATGGTGACAAGGAAGGATGGGCACATTTCTTCAGGATGAGAACTAGGATGGGCACACTACTACAGGATAAGGACCAGGATGAGCTCATTACTGCAGAATGGGGAGAAGGATAGGCACAAGGATGAGGCACATTACTACAAGATGATGACAAGGATGGACACATTACTACATGATGAGGACCAGAATGGGGACATGGATAGGGCACATTACTACAAGAAGGGGACAAGGATACAGGTTGGGGACATTACTCCAGGATGAGGACCAGGATGGGGCACATTACTAGAAGATGAGGACAGGATGGGGATATTGCTACAGGATGGGGCGCATTACTACAAGAAGGGGACAAGGATGGGCACATTACTAAAGGACTGGGACAAGCATAGGCTTATTACTACAGGATGGAATAAGGTTAAGCACATTACAACAGGATGGAAATAAGGATGAGCATATTACTACAAGGGGACAAGGATGGGCACATTACTACAGAATGGGGAGCAGGATGGTGGACATTGCTACAAGAAGGAGAACAGGATAGGGACATTACTAAAAGATGCTAATTGTAAAACTGTATTACTTAGAAAAAGGGATAAAATGTAAAAAAAATAATCAAAATAAAGTATGATTTTTTTTCTTACCAGCAAAAAGCGTAATATGTATTACTGTTTTTCAACATTTTTTGCTTTTTTTATAACAACAAATGTAGTTATTTTGTATATATACTGTATATTTCTGATATTTTGATGATAGCTTCTCTTTAAAGTTGAACATATTCTTTTAAGACATACCTGAAGAAACTCATGTCCAGAAAAGTCTTTTTCTTCATAATGCTTTAATTTATCTCTCAATTTTTGTTCTAGAAATAAAGAAACATGTAAAAAGTGAGAGTATAATGTAGACACAAAGATTAATATATCAGGTTTATTCAATTTACATAAGACTTTTTTTTAACTCATGTCCTGAGGGTGTGACGTACTGTATATTTCAAGGATTACTCTCATCTTAAAAAAAGGTAAAATTAGCAAATGCTATAGCAAACCTATAGATGTCAATGTGACACAGCTAAGCTCAGCTACACTTTCTAATCCTGCAGGAGGTTAGACCAGGAGATCAGAGCTGTATCAGCACATCTCACGCACTGGAAAACCTAAGCCATGTTGGGGGCTGTTGCTGGCTGCTTATGAGTGGACAACTCATAAAAGGGAGAAGAAGAACACACCAAAGTGAAAACTTTCTAATAACACCCACTCGGTCTTAACAACAGAGAACGTTTATTGCTGATATTTCCACAACAGATGTAAAATAAAAAAACCCTATGTTTTTCTAGATATGCAGCCGCAATTACATCGAGCATCCAGATCAACGTGAAAAATTTAGAGAATAATCTTCTTTAAACAAACTAAAGACTTCTGGAGAAGGCTTACACCAATGACAAGTGAATAATCACTAAAGGAGTTATATTCACCAACCTTTGCTGCATAGGGGTAACACCACGACTACAGTGTATGTGGCTGCTCCATGCCAGAATCTAAGCTGCATGATGCCAGAATCCCACATCTGGAAGTTGGGGTCATGACGTTTGCTAGAAAGCTGGGCCCTTTTGGAAGGCATTAGGTCTTGCTTTGTGCATTTTTTGGGAAAATCAGTTTTTATTGAAATCAAGTACAGTCAAATCACAAACATTCTTTGTCCAATCACAGTTGGTATTACAAATCGCATTTCTAATAAACTTTTCATTAAGTGAATATTTCAACTATCCTCAGCCGTAATTCAATTTTATTATTAAAGACTTAGTTTTAAAGAACCATAGAAGAGAAACCTAGAAAAAAAAAGGATATACATCCAGAAAATATACAGAGGAAGAAATAAAAGGCAGAAAAGAAAAGGTATTACATGGGCAAGAATAGGATCACAAGAAGAGGAAGGGGAACGGGAAGAAGGGGTCATGCTCACCTGGTGCGACATCTCATCTTAAGGCCCTGTCACACATAGAGATAAATCTTTGGCAGACCTGTGGATGCAGTGAAATCATGGACATATTGTTCCATTTGTACACAGCCACAAACCTGGCACTGATTGTCCACAATTTCACTGCAACCACAGATCTACCACAGATCTACCACAGATCTACCACAGATCTACCACAGATCTACCACAGATCTACCACAGATCTACCACAGATCTACCACAGATCTACCACAGATCTACCACAGATTTATCTCTGTGTGTGACAGGGCCTTTACTCTCCCATACACAAACCAGACCTCTCCACTGCTGACGCAACCATAAGCCCAACTCCGGTGACTCTCGAAAGACCACTCACGGCGACCACACCTCATTGGTCTTTTCTGTGTTTCCCACCACCTGAGCTACCAGGGTCTCCATGCTGCATATATCGTTAAGTTCTGCTATCAGATCCACTTTAGATGGGGCCTCTGCTTGTCTCCAGCGTCTAAGGATCAAATTCCTAGCCGCTGTAAGCAGATGTTTCAGCAGGCCTCTCCTAAAGCCCGCCAACGAAACGTCTCCCAGAGAGAGCAACGCTAACGCTTTTTGGGTTCCACCTGTCTAATCGACAGCTTATTGTGCAGATAGAATACATCATCCTAGAAGCGTCGCTTTCCGCATTTCTAACTATAAATTATATCCTGAAAAATCACTAGTCAGGGGCTGCATACTCTTTTATTAAATACAGCAGCCACTCCAGATATTTTTTTTACATCTTACTACTGGAGTGTTGCTTTAAATCCAAGTCCTATGACCCCTGTCTCATACTCACCTTTTGTCAGCTTCATCTTTTATTGCCTACCGCTCCCGTCGGTCTATGGCGATTTGTTACTTGCCACCAGCTCTAGTGTTTCATCGAGCACACCGGACATCTTATATCAATACAACTCTATGAGAGCCTTGTTCTGGCTCTAATAGACTTGCATTGAATGCTTGTGTCGTAACTTCTGACTTCCAGCCAGCCAGCTGTTACAATCACAAGATGGCACCGCAGGAGTGGAGAGATGCAGAAAAAGGATGAAGCTGCCGGAGGGTGAGTATAAAAAGGGGTCAGGGGACTTCCACTTCAAGCACCACTCAAGCTCTGGGAAAAAAAATAAAAAAAATTGCTGAAGAGGTGGTTTTAATAAGCTACCTATTACGTTCAATGGGAGGACATGCCATGGTGCTGTATGTTCTTAAGTAAGAAAACAGAAGCAACTGGACATTTCTTCAGGCTTTTCTGCTTGAAAAAAAAATGACTTCTGAATCAACTGAAGCAGAAATTAAAACATTCCCCACACACATAAAAAGGGAAGAAAAAAAAAATAATTAAAAAATAATAATGTAAGGACTATAAGAAGCACTTTTCAACCCAAATTTGGTGGGAAAGTGGGGGGTGTCTTATAGTCTGGATGTACCTGTGGGGGGTGGGGTTACAGGAGGCAGAATAGCTGCTGCAGGAAGCCGGCGCATTGGGCGAAAATACGTGCCAGCTATTAAAGGGAATCTGTCACCAGGTTTTTTCTCTTCATTTGAGAGCAGCAGAAAGTAGAGACACAGACCCTGATTCCAGCAATATGTTAATTACTGAGCTGTTTGCTGTCATTTTGATAAAACCCATGTTTTCTCTGCTGCTGTTCTAGCAGTTATACAGAGATCATGAATACGCTGGACTATCTGGCAGCACACCAAGAAGTCCTCTAATGATAATCTACTGCTGATTAATCAGTAATTTTATCAAAACTACACTAAGCAGCCCAGTAAGTGACACCTCACTGGAATCAGGATCTCTGCCCCTACGTTTTGCTGCTCTCAGATTAGGTGTTAAGAACCTTGTGACAGATTCCCTTTAAAGAGAATGAATATTCACTGCCCCCCCCCCCCCCGTGCATAATCTCTTCCTCCTCTCCTCACGGACGCTGGCGCCGAGAGGTGGGTAGGATTATGGGAGTGGATATTAATTTCGGATTAGCTGTCAGCTGACGTCAGCATGAGACTGTGGGAGCATGACAGCGACGTCATGCGCTGCCTGTCGCTTACATGTCAAAGCCAGTCGGCATCAGAAGAGGGAAGAACAGATTCAATGAAATTTCAACAAATTCTTGATGCAAACATAGCATCTGTAAAAAAGCTGAAGCAGAAAAGAGGATGGCTTCTAGAAATGGATAATGATCCTAAACATGCTTCAAAATCCACAATAGACTACCCCAAAAGGCGCAAGCTGAAGCTTGTACAATGCCCTCGCAGTCCCCTGATCTGAACTTCATTGAATATCTGTGGCTAGACCTCCAAAAGAGCAATGCATGTAAGATGAGATAGGAATCTCACAGAACTGAAAGACTTTTCTAAGGCAGGATGGATGAAAATCCCTCAAACAAAATTCTGCATTCTGCTGATTGGTGAATTTCCCAGCGATAGAACCATACCTCCCAACTTTTAAAGAAGGAAAAGAGGGACAAAGTTTGCGGCGCGCATAGCGCGCCGCGGCAAATTTTTAGGCCACGCCCCCTAACCACACCCATTTCACAGTCACGCCCATATCCACTCCCCATCCACACCCATTCAGCACAAACACGCAGGCAGCCGGCGGGCCTCCAGCACGGACACGCAGGCAGCCAGCGGGCCTCCAGCACGGACACGCAGGCAGCCGGCGGGCCTCCAGCACGGACACGCAGGCAGCCGGCGGGCCTCCAGCACGGACACGCAGGCAGCCGGCGGGCCTCCAGCACGGACACGCAGGCAGCCGGCGGGCCTCCAGCACGGACACGCAGGCAGCCAGCGGGCCTCCAGCACGGACACGCAGGCAGCCGGCGGGCCTCCAGCACGGACACGCAGGCAGCCGGCGGGCCTCCAGCACGGACACGCAGGCAGCCGGCGGGCCTCCAGCACGGACACGCAGGCAGCCAGCGGGCCTCCAGCACGGACACGCAGGCAGCCGGCGGGCCTCCAGCACGGACACGCAGGCAGCCGGCGGGCCTCCAGCACGGACACGCAGGCAGCCGGCGGGCCTCCAGCACGGACACGCAGGCAGCCAGCGGGCCTCCAGCACGGACACGCAGGCAGCCGGCGGGCCTCCAGCACGGACACGCAGGCAGCCGGCGGGCCTCCAGCACGGACACGCAGGCAGCCGGCGGGCCTCCAGCACGGACACGCAGGCAGCCAGCGGGCCTCCAGCACGGACACGCAGGCAGCCGGCGGGCCTCCAGCACGGACACGCAGGCAGCCGGCGGGCCTCCAGCACGGACACGCAGGCAGCTGGCGGGCCTCCAGCACGGACACGCAGGCAGCCACAGTGAGGCGGCCGGTCGCCTTCACAGACAGGCGGCCGGCCGCCTTCACAGACAGGCGGCGGGCCGCCCGCACAGAGAGGCGGCCAGCCGCCCGCAGAGAGAGGCGGCCGGCCGCCCGCACAATGAGGCGGCGGGCCGCCCGCACAGACAGGCGGCGGGGGGCGCCCGCACAGACAGGCGGCAGGGGGGCGCCCGCACAGACAGGCGGCAGGGGGGCGCCCGCACAGACAGGCGGCAGGGGGGCGCCCGCACAGACAGGCGGCAGGGGGGCGCCCGCTCAGACAGGCGGCAGGGGGGCGCCCGCACAGACAGGCGGCGGGGGGCGCCCGCACAGACAGGCGGCAGGGGGGCGCCCGCACAGACAGGCGGCAGGGGGGCGCCCGCACAGACAGGCGGCAGGGGGGCGCCCGCACAGACAGGCGGCAGGGGGGCGCCCGCACAGACAGGCGGCAGGGGGGCGCCCGCACAGACAGGCGGCGGGGGGCGCCCGCACAGACAGGCGGCGGGGGGCGCCCGCACAGACAGGTGGCGGGCCGACCGCACAGACAGGCTCCGGCCGGGGGTGAGGGGGGAGGGAGGGAAATCAGCGCTGGGGAGATTAGTTTACTGTACCAGCAGCAGCACAGGCAGCGCTCCTCTCTATGCCACGTCTACTAGGATGGTAGGAGGGAAAAGCAGGGAGGCGGAGAGTGGGTGGGCGGAGCCCGGGAGCCGGCCGTCCCGCCCGTGGCAACGGGACAAACAACGTAAAGCGTGAAAGTCCCGCTGTATCCGGGATGGTTGGGAGGTATGCAGCATGTTAGAATGTGTACATAAGATCCCGCTGGTGGTGGCCGCAGCTTATAGGCCCCAAATCTGGTGACAGGTTCCCTTTAAAGTGAACCTGTCAGGTGCAATATGCACTCAGAGCCAGGAGCAGTTCTGGGTGTATATTGCTAATCCCTGCCTAACCGTCCCTGTATACACTAGCATAGATAAAGAGATCAGGAACAAATATTTTTAAAGATCTTATATCTTATGCTAATGAGCGCGGGGACTAGTCACAAGGGCGTTACTTCACTTGGCTAGTCGGCTCGCATAGCATGTTAGCATGTTATTACGCCCCTGTGTGAGTACTAACACGCTATATGAGCCGACTAGCCAAGTGAAGTAACGCCCTTGGGACTAGTCCCCGCGCTAATTAGCATAAGATATAAGCTCTTTAAAAATACTTTTTCTATAGCTGCCTTTATCTATGCTAGTGTATACAGGGACAGTTAGGGAGGGATTAGCAATATACACCCAGAACTGCTCCTGGCTCTGAGTGCAGATTGCACCTGACAGGTTCCCTTTAAAGGGAACCTGTCACCAGAAATTTAGCAAAAAAAATAAAAGATTCCCCTCTGCAGCTCCTGGGATGAATTCTGGAAAGGTTCCTGTTGCTATTGTGCCCCCTTTGAGACCTAAAATAATACTTTATGAAGTCTTACCTTTTTGTATGCAAATCTGTTTTTATGGTCACGGGGGCGGGCTGCCTGGCGTCCGTTATTCCCCCTCCTGCCGTTGTACGCCGTCCCCCATTGCTCATTTCCATACATGAGGACGCCTTCCTCATGTAACTGTCCTCCTGAAGTTTTGTGCATGCCCAGTGCCACTCTCGTGGGAGTAAGCACTGTGCAAAGTGTGAACGCTTTTGAGGTGATTGCGCAGGCGTGAGATTATGGGCGGCGCTGTGATTGTCATCAGCAGCGTCATCCAAGTACCTTCCCATAATCTCGTGCCCGCGCTTCTCACTCTGCCTCCACCGTTATGCGCAAGCACTGGCCATATGAACCACGTTACCTATTACCATGGGCGCGAGATTATGGGCGGCGCTGTGATTGTCATCAGCAGCGTCATCCAAGTACCTGCCCATAATCTCGTGCCCGCGCTTCTCACTCTGCCTCCACCGTTATGCGCAAGCACTGGCCATATGAACCACGTTACCTATTACCATGGGCGCGAGATTATGGGCGGCGCTGTGATTGTCATCAGCAGCGTCATCCAAGTACCTGCCCATAATCTCGTGCCCGCGCTTCTCACTCTGCCTCCACCGTTATGCGCAAGCACTGGCCATATGAACCACGTTACCTATTACCATGGGCGCGAGATTATGGGCGGCGCTGTGATTGTCATCAGCAAAGTCATCCAAGTACCCGCCCATAATCTCGTGCAAGCAGTAATAGGTAACATGGTTCATATGGCCAGCACTTGCGCATAACGGTGGAGTCAGAGGGAAAAGTGCGGGCACGAGATTATGGGCGGGTACTTGGTTAACGCTGCTGATGACAATCACAGCGCCGCCCATAATCTCGTGCCTGCGCAATCACCTGAAAAAGCGTTCACATGCGCAAAACTTCGGGAGGACAGTTACATGAGGAAGGCGTCCTTGTGTATGTAAATGAGCAATGGGGGACTGCGTAAAGCGGCAGGAGGGGGAATAACGGACGCCAGACAGCCCGCCCCTGTGACCATAAAAACACATTTGCATACAAAAAGGTAAGACTTCATAAAGTATTTTTGTAGGTCTCAAAGGGGGCACAATAACAACAGGAACCTTTCTAGAAGCAGCCCAGGAGCTGCAGAGGGGAATCTTTTATTTTTATTGTGAAATTTCTGCTGACATGTTCCCTTTAACTGGTAGGGGAGCCAGGATAAAGCAGAGCTGAAGCTGTTGGGAAGCTAGGACCCAGCAGCTCTGCTCCACAGGCAGGAGACCACTGATCGGTAAGCTAATAGAAGCCTGCAGATGCCACTCTGCATAGGTTATTGCCACTGCTATCTGCAGGAGATAAGTGCTGATTGCACGGTCTCCTCAGCTTCCTGACTCCCCGCGTGTCTGCAGCAGTGAGAAGCCACACACGGGGAATCAGAGAACAGCTGCAGAGAAACGCAGGCTCCGGGACTGGGGGGGGTCGCTCTGCTGCAGGGGGGTCGCTCTGCTGCAGGGGGGTCGCTCTGCTGCAGGGGGTGATTCATACCTCAGCAGCAGTCACAGGAGTAGGTGCGCGCTCGGCTCTGTAATGAATAGTAGAAGGGAGAAACAGCGAGGCGGGGCTACAGTGGGTGGGTGGAGCCGGGACAAACAGCCTCACGGGCGGGACCCGGGATCAAAGGCTCAGAAGAGGGACTGTCCCGCTGTATCCGGGACGGTTGGGAGGTATGATAGAACCCTTACTGATCATTAAGTTATCGGGTAAAGTGTTATGATTCATAACTTATGAAGTGAGTAAAGGAAGGTCCAGCCCCTATAGTGCTAGCAGGATGCTGATAAAGAGGAACTGTCCACTCAAAAGAACAGATTTCATGTTACAGAGCATGAGAATCAGAACAGCTCCTGGACGTATTAGGCCCTGTGTGCACTAGAAAATGGAATTTTCTTAAGAAAATTCCGCACCCTCTGAAAGATTACCGAACCTGCGGTAAAAAAACGCAGCAAACTGCACCCGAAAACCGCATGTGGTTTTACCGCAAATTTTCTGCAGGAAGAAGTTGATAGCACAGGGAGATGCTCACCTGTCCCTGCTCCTGCTGTCTGTGGTGCTGAAGTCTCCCGCGATGCGGTGTCCCGTGCAGCTGTCTCCGGCGCTCTGCTACTTAAGGGTCGGCTGTGCAGTGCAGAACTGCATATGCTTGGGCCGTCCTGGAAGCAGGAGCCCAGCGTCCGAAGGCAGCCTCGCTGGAGAAGGTGAGTATAAGATCAGAGGTGACGTCAGTCAACTGATGTGCAGTGACAGCCGAGTCCTCCAAGTGTCACCGCAAAGCTCATAATTGAAGTCACCGCTGATGTCGCACGGCTCACTTCACCTGCCGCCTAACCCTCACAGTAAGCAGTCGTGGTCTATGGCGCTCGCTATGTCAGGTGTAGCAGAGCTGGAGGCGTCGTGGGACCTAGTGTGGATTACGTCGGACCTGGAGGGCTGTTATTGGTGGGGTTAATAAAGTGGTGAAAGAGGGGGCTTTATTGTCTTTTATTTCAAATAAAGGATTTTTGGGGTGTTTGTGTTTATTTACTTTCACTTACAGGTTAATCATTGGGGGTGTCTCAGACGCCTGCCATAACTAAACTAGGACTTAGTGGCAGCTATGGGCTGCCATTAACTCCTTATTACTCCGACTGCCATCGTATCAGGGCAATTCGGGATGAGCCGGGAAAAGTCCCGGGACTGTCGCATCTAATGGATGTGGCAATTCCGGGCGGCTTCTGGCTGATATTTTTAGGCTGGGGGGCTCCCCATAACAGGGGGCTTCCCATCCTCAGAATACCAGTCCCATGCTGTGGGCTTTATTCTGGCTGGTTATCAAAATTGGTGGGACCGCACGCCGTTTTTTTAATTATTTATTTATTTATTTTGCTGTATGCTATAGACCCACCCACCAGCGTCTGTTATTGGTTGCAGTCAGACAGCTGTCACTCAGAGTGGGAGCGGGTCTGACTGCAAGCAATAACAGCCACCAGTGAGCAGGGAAGGCGTGAATGTTATGAGACTGAGCGGCGGCTCTGGAAGATGAAAGAACTACTGTGGGAGCAGTGTGACAGCCGACTGGTGATCGGTGAGTATGAAGCGCTTGCTCCTACCTCTTTGTGCTCCCCATAAACTTTATATGGGGAGCAGCATCTGGCTAGATACCGGGGATCAATCCTCCACCGACCCAGAGTCAGCGGGTGATTGATCTGCCAGCCCTTCAAACCGCAGGAACCTGCGGAAAAGAAGTGAGATGCTACTTCTTTTCAGCAGCGGAAATTCCGCAGCATAACCTGTTGGTGAAAAAAACGCAGTGTGCGCACAGTAATTTTTTATTACCATAGGTTTTGCTGGGGAAGGACTGCAGCAAGGTTGTGAACATTTTCTGGAGCAAAACATGCAGCAAATCCGCGGTAAAAAATGCAGTGTGCGCACAGGGCCTAAGGGCGGCTTTGCACATTGCAACATCGCACATGCGATGTTGGTGGGGTCAAATCGAAAGTGACACACTTCTGGCATCACTTTCGAGATCGTAGTGTGTAAATGCTAGATGATACGATTAACGAGCGCAAAAGCGTCGTTATCGTATCATCGTTGCAGGCTCCGACTTTTTCATAATTATGCTGCAGCGACAGGTACGATGTTGTTCCTCGCTCCTGCAGCAGCACACATCGCTGTGTATAACGCCGCAGGAGCGAGGAACATCAGCTTACCTGCCGCCAGCGACTATGCGGAAGGAAGGAAGTGGGCCGGATGTTTACATCCTGCTCATCTCCGCTCCTCCGCCGCTATTGGCCGCCTTAGGATGGAGGCGGGTCACCGGCCAGAGCGACGGTCACGGGCAGGTGAGTGCATGTGAAGCTGGCGTAGCGATAATTTTCGCTACGCCAGCTATCACAAGATATCGTACCTGCGACGGGGGCGGGGACTATCGCGTGCGACATCGCAGCATTGGCTTGCGATGTCGGAATGTGCAAAGCCCGCCTTAGACTACTATGTGTATCAAAAGCAGATTTAGCGTGTTGTTGGGGATGAGGGCAGCAAGGTCAGGTTTTTGGGTTTTTTTTTGTGAAAGGACAGGTGCTCTTTATCTTCAGGGCTGTGGAGTCGGTAAGTCAAACCTCCAACTCAGACTTTCACTGATTCTGACTCCAACTCTGACTCCATCATACAGTTGAAACACATTTACATCCACTACCTATAAGAAGCTTCCGAAGACATGACATCATCATATGGACTGCCTCATATTGTTTAAAGGCATACTACTCTTAAGGAAAAAAGGGGGTTTACAGCACACCTGACACTCAAAGCCGCAGGATTCCAGGGATGCACATGGTCCGCTGGTAAGTCCAAACCAGCTTGCAGATAGCAGCGGAAAAACGGGAAAAATGGACCCAGCACCGATTCCAAAAATAAAGTAAAAATAAGATTTCTTTATTGGTACATCGTTAAAAATATCGTATGAAGACCATAATGGAAGGTGTAGTACATAGCACTTAACGCGTTTCTATATTTTTAACCATGTACCAATAAAGAAATCTTATTTTTACTTTATTTTTGGAATAGGTGCTGGGTTCATTTTTCCCGTTTTTCCGCTGCTATACTACTCTTTAGGGGGCTTTACATGCAACGACATCGCTAACGAGATGTCGTTGGGGTCACAGAATTCGTGACGCACATCTGGCCTAGTTAGCGACGTCGTTGCGTGTGACACGTACGAGCGACCGCTAACGGTGCAAAATACTCACCAAATTGTTGATTGTTGACACATCGTCCATTTCCCAAATGTTGTTCCTTGTTCTGGACACAAATTGTTCGTCGTTCCTGAGGTAGCACACATCGCTATGTGTGACACCCCAGGAACGACAAACAACAACGTACCTGCGTCCTCCGGCAACAAGGTGGGCGTGACTTTCATGCGGCTGCTCTCCACCCCTCCGCTTCTATTGGACGCCTGCCGTGTGACGTCGCTGTGACGCCGCACGAACCGCCCCCTTAGAAAAGAGGCTGTTTGCCGGCCACAGCGACGTCGCTAGGAAGGTAAGTATGTGTGACGGGTACTAGCAATTTTGTACGCCACGAGAAGCGATTTGCCCGTGACGCACAACTGACGGGGGCGGATGCTTTCACGAGCGACGTCGCTAGCGATGTCACTGCGTGTAAAGCAGCCTTTAGTGTATGTAAGCTTTTGACCTTGCAGAAAGTAATTAAAATGGCTTAAAAACATTTTCTCTCTCTCATTATTCTGGCATTTGGCAAATAAAAATCATTTTGGTTCCTAATTGACCTAAAATGGGAAAGGTTTATTCTGGTTTCATGTCAGATAGTGACAAAAACATGCAGATGTGTCTTTTTATATAATGTATGTAAACTTCTGGTTTCAACTGTATGTGACTTATGTTTATGATAAATTTACTGTAGTAAAATGGTAACATCATTACTTATATCATATAGCTGAAGTGCAGCACAGATTCATCTCAACTAAAATCCTAGAGCCTTTGATCAGGAAAAGAGCATTTATTTATAGGACATTTCATAACTTTCACAGATTCTTATGAAAAACATTCATCGCATACTGCATTGAACCGCTGTACCTAATTTATTATATATTTTAGGAGTCAGAGTCCATTTTATACCGACTCCACAGCCATGTTTATCTCATTCCTGATGTGTGACTTACTGCTCCATACACAGCAGGTACTGGTTGTCTTAGGGTACTTTCACACTTGCGTTTTTTCCTTTCCGTCACAATCTGCCCTTTTGGAAAACAGCGGAATCCGTTAACGGATTCCGCTGTTTCCCATAGACTTGTATGGATGACGGATTGTGCCAAAAGTACCTACGTTGCGTCCGCTGGCCGACGCTGCGTTGCTTCCGCCGGGCGGAAGGAACGCAGCATGTAACGTTTTTTGAGCAGCGGAATCCACTATTTTTCACTGAACATGCTCATCTTTTTTTTTTTTTTTTTAATCACAGAAACTTTATTTTGTCTCTCGGTGGCCGAACGTCCAGCTGAGCGCCCGGCTGCCGGCATGTGAGAGCGCTCAGCTGAGCGCCCGGCCGCCGGCATGTGAGAGCACTCAGCTGAGCGCCTGGCCGCCGGCATGTGAGAGCGCTCAGCTGATCGTTTACAATAGTCTGCTGCCGGTAAAACTGTAAATAAAAAAAAAAGAAGCTTTCCATTGTTTTGTTGCATCCGTTGTGTCACTATATGCAATGCATCCGTTGCATCCATCACACAACGCTATGCAACGGATGCCGTTCAACGCAAGTGTGAAACTAGCCTTATACAGCCAGCACCTGCAGGTAACAGCAGTGACTAGAGTTAGCCATATGCTGGACTTCATAGATAACCATTTTTTTTTATATGACATGATAACTTAGTATTGCAGTCTATAGAACAAGTGATTGAGTTCACTAAGAAACTAAATATAAATATAAAACGAAGGGAAGAAAAAGTTTAAAAATGAAATAAACCAGAGTCCTTAAAGGCATATATATTAAATAAAATTAATTAGCTCGTATGGTAAATGCCGTAAAGAGAAAAAATTGAGATGTCAGACACCGATTTTCGCCCCCTCATATAATGTGATAAAAAGCAATCAAAATAATGTATGTGTGGTGCCCCTGAGGCTTCAGTCGCCATAGAGGTACTGCACCTCAGCCAGAGGTGTGGTATCCCATCCTGGGTACGGAGGAGGTCGTCCACCGGTATGCACATAAAACACACAACACCTCAATTAGCAACTCTCCACCAGGTCAGGGTTAGGGCTTGTTTCCATTAATGCTATGTATAGCCACCTCTGGTATCTCCCTCCCCCTAATCTGACAGGGCCTGGGGGTGAAGTATAGTTAGTTGGGAACACTGTAGTGTCAGGCAGTTAGGAGATGTGGAGGAGTGAAGACCAATGGCCTGGAGCTGGTGCAGTTCGGCCCAGGCACAAAACAGAAGGGGTCCTAGAGACCACGGGAAGTGCGCCATACTTCCGTGGCCTTGCTCCACATATAGGAATGGAGTGGAAGGACTTGGCCGCAGATCGGGGACTGGTCCCTAGACTAGAGGAGAAGAACCAACGTGCTCCGCTAGTAAAACCAGAGGCTGTGGACCATTTAGTATGAAAGCCAACTCTGCACACGAATCTGTTGGAAGGTGACCGTATAGGGCCAAGGGATAGAGCTTCAAGCTACCCCGACAGGGTCTGCGGACACTGGCTTAGGGCACTGTGTGTGTAGGCGCGGCACAGGCGGGAGAGAAGTCAGCGCAGGAAGATGACCACGGAAGGTACATAAGAAAGGTGCACCGGACTTGACCTTTGAACTACCCGGGATCTGCTGGAGCCTATCACAGTGGAACCCAGCAGTTCAAAGGCGGTCATTGACTAGTCGTGTTACCTTGGAACCTGCTACAGTGAGTAAAAACCTTGAGACTGCAACCCTGTGTCGCGCCTTTATTTACCTGCGCTTCCGGCTCTGCACCCTCGCCATCACCTACCACTACCCTCATCTGCCCTGGGGCCCAGCTGTGCCTGTGGAGAGCTGCACCATCTAAGCTGCGTCATATTCTGCCCCAGAGGTCCCCATCCCGTAGCGGTGGCACCTAACTTGCCGCATACCACAGGTGGCGTCATGAATAACTGTCATCATTCCCTTCATATTTAAATGACACCGCCGGGGTCACAGAACCGGGCCTCGTCACCGCAGCATCCCAGAAACAGAACCGCGGCCCGATAACGAGTCACCCCAAGCCCCGGTGCGGGTGTATCATTTGTAACCCAAAATTATATTCATGTATACTACAGATTGTCACACACCAAAGACAGAGCCAGCAGTGGAAAAATAAAGTTCCAGAACTCGGCAAATGGCTGGATTGGAAACTGGTTATACCAAATCTCCCATGGCAGTCCCCGGTTACAGACACTTACCAGATTACCTTTATCTGCACTGTATTTCTGTGTACCATAAATTCCTTGTAATTAGCTTTTTCTCTTGAAGGGAACCTCTCAGGAGGTCTTAGTGCTCTCTCTCTCGTGCAGGCAGACATTTCCACAGCATGACTTCATGATCATGACATTAACATATTCCATGGGAGAAATTCTATGTTTTCTATGTCACTCCTTGTACATGTGATAAATGAGATGATAAAGGCCTATCATCATCATTATTATTGTTGGTATTAATCTGAGTCCCATTACACTACCGCACATACAATAAATGTATATGACATTTTAAAGCATACATTTAAGACATGGCTAATGAGTTTCTGCCTGTCACCTTGCACATCTGCTGCGCTCCCCAAAGTGGGGCTTGTTGGCAGTAGAGATGTTTACGAGCATCACTCCCAGCAATCCTCCCATGAATAAGTCACTTCCAGAGATCTATGCGAGAGTTGTGCCATAGTACTGAGAATGAGAGGTTTTATATCTGAGCTGTACATACGAGTGTTACCAGGAAAATGCTGACATTATGGGAGCTATTAGTGTGTGTAATATTAGCCTGTCTTACTATGCGAATAAACATTTCTAAGGAAAAACTGGAAGGCCATGTTCACACAATGCATTTTTTTTGGGTCCACGCAGATTTCTAAAAACATGGTCCAGTCTCCACGTTTTTGGAAAAGCACGGCAGCATAAACACATTGCAAACGTATCATGTGAACATGGCCTTAAGACCCATTACACGCTACAATTTATCTGGCGATCTCATAAACGATGCGACACGCCTAGATCGTGGATACGATTTGGCGAGATCGCACATAGGTCGTTTATTTGCGGTCATATGTGTCGCCAGGGGTTAAGGGGATACCCAGAACCGGGCCAAGGGGTTGCTTCTGGAAAGGGGATCACGGTGTCGTGACCCGGTCCGTGCTCCCTGGTTCCACAATAAAAAGGGGGGGTTATGTTCGTGACGCCACCCGTGGAATGTGATCAGAGATGACCACCGCTGCTGCAGAACCTCCGGGGGTGATGGAAGGCAGCTTGAGATGGGACGGCTCCCCACGGGTAGAGCCTTTTCCCCTGGGCAGTGTGTTAGTTTATGGGGGGAATGCAGGACACGAGCACAATAAACAGGCAGACTCACGGTTTTGCAGTTTCTTTGTCCTTTACTGATGATGGTATTCAGCAGAGTACTGTCCACGGAGTCTGTGAGGGGTTCAGGGTTTCTCCCACCCAGCCGGGCCGTTTTGGCTTCCTTGCCTGCACTGTGTGTCTGTGGCCCTGCTGCTGTGTGAACTAGGCAGCCGGCTCTGCTCTGCTCTTAGGTACCATCCTGACAGGCAACTCGAGTCCTTCCTAGTATGTTCCTGAACTCTGCGTTTGTTGCTGTGTCTGTGGTACAGATAGAGAATGTGGAATCCTCACTTCTCTGGTGGTAACTGTATAGTATGTAACCTGCAGTCTCGGATCCAGCATCCGTTCTGTGTGCTCCACTGGGATGAGCTCTGCAATGCTCTGTCTCCCAGGAATGTTCCTCTGTGTCCTCTGTCTCCTTCCCTCAGACCCTCAGCTAGGCCTGGAATTGGTCAGTGGATCCTGAGGTGAGCTAAATCCAGCTTCCAACCTGCAGATCCTTTCTCCTCAGTGCTCTGCACTGAACTTCCAAACTGAAACTACTGACCATTTCCTCCCCCCACCAGAATATACAGGGAAGCAGCTTGGTCTCCCCCTTCTGGCCAGGAGGTCTTGGTGTTGTGTGTGGGGAGTTAACCCTTTGTGTTGTTACTGTGGCAACCCTGGGGTGCCACACATACGTAAACATCTCACCAACGACACAACAGCGATCAGTGATATATTGTTTGACCAACATGGTCGTTTGAATGTTGTTAGTCGTTGGCAGGGTGTCACACGTACCAATAAGTCTACTGTGATCCAAATGATGAACAATATTTTGAAAATGAACGACGTGTCAACGATCCACAATTTTCAACCTATTTGCAATCGTTCAGAGTCGCTTATAGGTGTCAAACACAATGACGTCGCGAACGATGCCGGATGTGCGACACGGAATCCGTGACCCTGACGACATATCGGCAGATATAAAACGCCACCTTTAGACTTCATGATTTCAAAACTTGGTTGTTGTCTCAGAATTTTTCTTTCATTATTTTCATTAGTGGCGAGTTACCTCCATGTTTGTGGGAAGCAAATGGTTTATCCCATCAGCTCGTGTTCTCCACCCATGTTTTAGTCTTTGGTTAATTAAAGTTCCCTTTTATATACATCTTTGGGACACCGGCAGTTTTATAGCAAGTTATCATGGGGTTTTCAGCCACTGTGCGTTTCAACTGTATAAGCCACATGGCTAAAAATGGCTAAGCAGGAAAAGAAATGCTAAATGTAGTATGTACAGACACCATTGAAAGCTTGTTTTCAATAGTGATCTTCGTGAGCACTGCTCCCCTGCCTCCCTGCTTCCAGCTTGCCGGCAGATGATGGCCTCCTGATCCTGACAGTTCAGAACAGTGGCATGGTCACCCTAATGGCCTGTACTGTGTGCTCTCCAATTCATGTAGCAGACGCAGCTTTATCTCTATGGCATCGGTGGATCACAGATCCATTGAGTCGGTCAGCTTTACAGCAGTGTGTGCTCCTTGCCTCCGATACTTGCCATCTTGGCTAGACTACAGAGGTGGCCCAGTAAACAAGCAGTACACAATAGATTAACACTTAGTAATTATCTATGTTTTCTCAAGGGGTATTATTTTTTTTTTTTTTACAAGTCCCTTAAATACCTATTTATGACAATGAGGAAACCCCTTTAAAGATGAATTCACACATAGCAGATTTTCTGGCAGAAATTCCTGTGGCTATAGATAGGTTCTGTACATCTGAAGGAGCTTGTTTTGACAAGAAGAATGTGGATTTGTACAAGCCCTGTTACCACTAAAGTAAATGATTTTCAGTCGCAGAAACCTCATCTACAGAAACTGTGGCACGCAAATAATTACACCTTTAAGGTTTGTGCAGACTTATTTTAGGTGAATATGAGAAAGCACTCAAAACAATATAATTTCTTTTTTAAACCGTATTTATTGAAATGAAGGCAAAACAAACATACACATCCGGGATAAAGTAAAAAGACAAACAAAAATACAGTATGTTAAAGTCCAGACCTGAATCCAATCGAGAATCTGTGGAAAGGGCTGAAAACTGCTGTTCATAAATGCTCTCCATTCAACCTCACTCAGCTCCAGCTGTTTGCAAAGGAAGAATGGGCAAGAATTTCAATTTCTCGATGTGCAAAACTGATAGAGACATACCCCAAGCGACTTGCAGCTGTAATCGCAGCAAAAGGTGGTGCTACAAAGTATTAACTTAAAGGGGACGAATAATATTGCACGCCCCACTATTCAGTTTATTATTTTTTACAAAAATTTAAGATAAGTAATAAATATGGTTCAACTTCACAATTGTGTCCCACTTGTTCTTGATTCTTCACCATAACATTAAAATATTTATCTTTATGTTTAAAGCCTGAAATGTGGGAAATGGTTGAAAAATTCAAGGGAGCCGAATACTTTTGCAAGGCACTGTATGTACAATGGCAGCCAATGCTCTCCTAATATTAACGGTAATAGACCTGCCATGAACAAAACCTGTTTGAGACGGAGTAAAGCCGCATGGACTGCAGCCTATTAGCCATGATTTTAGTAAGCAATTTAAAATCATCATTTAGAAGTGAGATTGGGCGATATGAGGCAGGGAGAAGTGGGTCTTTGCCTGGCTTCAACAACAAGGACAAACAAACCTTGTTAAATTGATCACGCAGAGAGCCAGAATTAACAATATGATTGAAAAGGGAAGTAAAGTAAGGAGTAAGGGTTGTAGTAGTTTATAAAATTCAACGGAGAACCCATCTTGGCCTGGCGCCTTAAGCAATCTAGAGGACTTTATCACTGATCCCACATCCCCAGGAGAAATCGGCTGGTCAAGAATCTGTCGTTGAGAAGCAGTAAGCTTCGGCAGGTCAACATTACTCAGAAATTGATAGCTGTTCTCCTGAGAATTCAGGCAAGGGCCATAACATAAAAAACGTTCAGATTTGGGTCGGGTCATGATAAATAGAACCATCAGGCATTGGAAAATTAGGGACTTTAGTAGCTGTCCTAAATGGCTTTGTAAAGGAAGATAGAAGCTGACCTGGTCTATTACCCCAGTGAAATTATCGGTTGCGTTGATGGGCCAGTTGATTGTGTGCCTGTTTGTGAAATAGTGTGTTCAAATCCTGCATGGTCGTAAGGTAGGTCTTTCTAGTTTCGGGAGTTTTACATATTTTGAAGATCTTATATGAATGAGTGAGCTGGTCCAAGAGAGGCCTCAGGGAGGACAACAGTTTCTTTTTCTTCTGGGAAACATAAGAGATAATGTGTCTCCTGAGCACAGTCTTGGCAGTGACCCAAAATAGATTAATATCGTCCAGATGTTCTAGGTTGTCCTCCATAAAGGTCTCCCACCAACCGGTTAGGTAGCATTTGAAATCATATCATAGGTGTAATGATAAGAGGGAAAGCGCCAACGAAAAGATACAGTTTTACTAGTTGGAAGTTCTAAAGTAAATGTGACGCCCTGGGCAAGCCAGGGGTCACAGGTAATGATATCACCACACCCTACACCCCAGTTAGGTACACCTAAGCTAGACCAGAAATCCTTGTTGCCTTCCTCCAAGGGCTGATGTCCATACCAGGGGGTGGAGCCAGGCGGTTGGTCTCCACCCACCAAGGAGTTCACAGTCCTGGAGGCAGGAAAACACAGGCAGAGAGAGTGAAGCGAGGGAAGTGAGAGGAGGGACAGTAGTGAAAGAGAAAAAGTGACAGTTTGATTGATTAATGTGTTTTTGGTTCAGATGTGAATCTGTGTTTTTTAGTGTTTTTATTGTACTGAGAAGCTTTTTCCTGGGTTTTTTTAAGCTCAACATAGAAACCTCCAGAGAAAAAAAAGCATCAAAGCCGCAGAGATCAGCAGCGTCTTCTCCGGGAATCACATCCACTTTACTTGGACAACTAAACACAGCAGAATAAATGTGCAAAAAAACAGCAGAAAAAAAATGCAGCATTTACACTACATGTGAACATGGACTAAATGTCCAAGAAGGGTGGATGAGACGTCATGAAATCTCAGCTCCTGGTGCCTCTAAAGACGCCGCTGAACTGTACGGATTTGGTGTTTTTTTTCTTTATAGGCTTCAGGTTTCACATCTGCACAATACATATCAAATAAGGGGACAATGCATAAAAAACACCGCAAGCATGCAATAATCAGAGGAGATTGTTATTGTGCTCGTGGCGCGGACACCTGCAGAAAAAAACACAGCATTTACGCTTTGTGTGAACACGGCCTCAGTGATACATTTTTATTACATTTTTTATGGGTTTTTATAAAGAAAAATAATAAATTGCGCCATTTTTTTTACGCCATTTACCGATCCCCATAAATAATCTGATCGCTGCATTGTTCGGGTCATTACAATTACAGGGACGCCAAATATGTCCATGTTATTTGCTGATTTGTGATGTTTATTATTTTATAAAAAAGTGTAATAAAATTACATTATTCTATTTTTTTTATTATTTTTAGTAATTTTATTATAAGAAAAAACAAATCCTCTTTTCCTTTCCCTCTAGAATACAGGAGACAGAGACACTGCTATGTACAATGGAGCTGTGTCCTGTGTAATCTGCTGTGTAAGAGGCTGCATTGTAGGTTCATTTATGTTATATCCTCCATCTGACATCATCAATCCTAGTGGCTCAACAGCTAGAGCAGCTAGGAAAGCTAGGAGGCTGCTGGACACATGTTTGAAAGTTGCTGGTTTGAATCCAAGGTGGTGAAAAAAAAAATAATTTCTTTGAATTTTTTTCCTCATTTCTTTATAATAGTTTTATGGGAAGAAATGAATCTGACTCTTTCCTTCACCTACAAAGAGATGCAGTATTTATCTATCTATCCCTCTATCCATCTATCCTTTATACAGTTAGGTCCAGAAATATTTGGACAGTGACACAAGTTTTGTTATTTTAGCTGTTTACAAAAACATGTTCAGAAATACAATTATATATATAATATGGGCTGAAAGTGCACACTCCCAGCTTCAATATGAGAGTTTTCACATCCAAATCGGAGAAAGGGTTTAGGAATCATAGCTCTGTAATGCATAGCCTCCTCTTTTTCAAGGGACCAAAAGTAATTGGACAAGGGACTCTAAGGGCTGCAATTAACTCTGAAGGCGTCTCCCTCGTTAACCTGTAATCAATGAAGTAGTTAAAAGGTCTGGGGTTGATTACAGGTGTGTGGTTTTGCATTTGGAAGTTGTTGCTGTTACCAGACAACATGCGGTCTAAGGAACTCTCAATTGAGGTGAAGCAGAACATCCTGAGGCTGAAAAAAAAGAAAAAATCCATCAGAGAGATAGCAGACATGCTTGGAGTAGCAAAATCAACAGTCGGGTACATTCTGAGAAAAAAGGAATTGACTGGTGAGCTTGGGAACTCAAAAAGGCCTGGGCGTCCACGGATGACAACAGTGGTGGATGATCGCCGCATACTTTCTTTGGTGAAGAAGAACCCGTTCACAACATCAACTGAAGTCCAGAACACTCTCAGTGAAGTAGGTGTATCTGTCTCTAAGTCAACAGTAAAGAGAAGACTCCATGAAAGTAAATACAAAGGGTTCACATCTAGATGCAAACCATTCATCAATTCCAAAAATAGACAGGCCAGAGTTAAATTTGCTGAAAAACACCTCATGAAGCCAGCTCAGTTCTGGAAAAGTATTCTATAGACAGATGAGACAAAGATCAACCTGTACCAGAATGATGGGAAGAAAAAAGTTTGGAGAAGAAAGGAAACGGCACATGATCCAAGGCACACCACATCCTCTGTAAACATGGTGAAGGCAACGTGATGGCATGAGCATGCATGGCTTTCAATGGCACTGGGTCACTTGTGTTTATTGATGACATAACAGCAGACAAGAGTAGCCGGATGAATTCTGAAGTGTACCGGGATATACTTTCAGCCCAGATTCAGCCAAATGCCGCAAAGTTGATCGGACGGCGCTTCATAGTACAGATGGACAATGACCCCAAGCATACAGCCAAAGCTACCCAGGAGTTCATGAGTGCAAAAAAGTGGAACATTCTGCAATGGCCAAGTTAATCACCAGATCTTAACCCAATTGAGCATGCATTTCACTTGCTCAAATCCAGACTTAAGATGGAAAGACCCACAAACAAGCAAGACCTGAAGGCTGCGGCTGTAAAGGCCTGGCAAAGCATTAAGAAGGAGGAAACCCAGCATTTGGTGATGTCCATGGGTTCCAGACTTAAGGCAGTGATTGCCTCCAAAGGATTCGCAACAAAATATTGAAAATAAAAATATTTTGTTTGGGTTTGGTTTATTTGTCCAATTACTTTTGACCTCCTAAAATGTGGAGTGCTTGTAAAGAAATGTGTACTATTCCTACAATTTCTATCAGATATTTTTGTTCAAACCTTCAAATTAAACGTTACAATCTGCACTTGAATTCTGTTGTAGAGATTTCATTTCAAATCCAATGTGGTGGCATGCAGAGCCCAACTCGCGAAAATTGTGTCACTGTCCAAATATTTCTGGACCTAACTGTATATCTATCTATCCTCTATCTATCCATCTATCCTCTATCTATCTATCTATCCTCTATCGACCCTCTCCTCTATCTATCCTCTATCCATCTATCCTCTATCTATCCTTCTATCTAATCTATCCTCTATCCTCTATCTTCTATCCTTCTATCTAATCTATCCTCTATCTTCTATCCTTCTATCTAATCTATCCTCTATCCTTCATCCTCTATCTTCTATCCTTCTATCTAATCTATCCTCTATCCTTCATCCTCTATCTAGCCTCTATCTATCCTCTATCTATCCATCTATCCTCTATCTATCTATCCTCTATCTAACCTCTATCCTTCTAATCTATCCTCTATCCTTCTATCTAATCTATCCTCTATCCTATTTAATCTATCCTCTATCCTTCATCCTCTATCCTTATATCTAATCTATCCTCTATCCTTCTATCTAATCTACCCTCTATCCTCTATCCATCTATCATCTATCTATCCTCTATCTATCCTCTATTCTCTATCCTTCTATCTAATCTATCCTCTATTCTCTATGCTTCTATCTAATCTATCCTCTATCCTTCATCCTCTATCCTTCTATCTAATCTAACCTCTATCCTTCTATATAATCTATCCTCTATCCTCTTTCTTTCATCCTTCTATCTAATCTATCCTCTATCCTTCATCCCCTATCTTCTTTCCTTCTATCTAATCTATCCTCTATCCTTCTATCTAATCTATCCTCTATCCTTCTAGCTAATCTATACTCTATCCTTCTAGCTAATCTATCCTCTATCCTCTAGATATCTCCTATCTATCCACTATCCTCTATCCATCTATCCTCTATCTATCTATCCTCTATCTATCCTCTATACTCTATCCTTCTATCTAATCTATCCTCTATCCTATCTAATCTATCCTCTATCCTTCTATCTAATCTATCCTCTATCTATCTCCTATCTATCCACTATCCTCTATCTATCCATCTATCCTCTATCTATCCTCTATCTATCCTCTATCTATCCTCTATCCTCTATCTATCCTCTATCCTCTATCCTTCTATCTAATCTATCTTCTATCCTTCATCCTCTATCCTTCCATCTAATCTATCCTCTATCCTTCTATCTAATCTATCCTCTATCCTCTATCTTCTATCCTTCTATCAAATCTATCCTCTATCCTATCTAATCTATCCTCTATCCTTCTATTTAATCTATCCTCTATCTCCTATCCTTCTATCTAATCTATCCTCTGTCCTTCATCCTCTATCCTTCTATCTAATCTATCATATATCCTCTATCCTCTTTCTTCTATCCTTCTATCTAATCTATCCTCTAACCTATCTAATCTATCCTCTATCTCCTATCCTTCTATCTAATCTATCCTCTATCCTTCATCCTCTATACTTCTATCTAATCTATCATATATCTTCTATCCTCTTTCTTCTATCCTTCTATCGAATCTATCCTTCATCCTCTATCTTCTATTCTTCTTTCTAATCTATCCTCTATCTCCTCCCCTTCTATCTAATCTAACCTCTATCCTTCATCCTCTAATCTTTTATCTAATCTATCATATATCCTCTATCCTCTTTCTTCTATCCTTATATCGAATCTATCCTCTATCCTTCATCCTCTATCCTTCTATCCTCTCTCTTCTATCCTTCTATCTAATCTATCCTCTATCCATCCATACATCTAATCTATCCTCCATCCATCCATCTATCTAATCTATCATCCATCCATCCCTCCATCCCTCCATCCATCCCTCCCTCTATCCATCCATCTATCTAATCTATCATCCATCCATCCCTCCCTCCATCCCTCCATCCATTCCTTCCTCCCTCCGTCCCTCCCTCTGTCCCTCCATCCATCCCTCCCTCCCTCCATCCCACCATCCATCCCTCCCTCTATCCATCCCTCCCTCCTTCCCTCCCTCCATCCATCCCTCCCTCCCTCCCTCCCTCCATCAATCCATCCATCCATCCCTCCCTCCCTCCATCCCTCCTTCCATCCATCCATCCATCCATCCCTCCCTACTTCCCTCCCTCCATCCATCCCTCCCTTCCTCCATCTGTCCCTCCTTCCATCCCTCCCTCCATCCCTTCCTCCATCCCTCTATCCCTCCATCCATCCATCCCTCCATCCATCCATCCCTCCATCCCTCCTTTCATCCATCCCTCCTTTCATCCATCCATCCCTCCTTTCATCCATCCAACCCTCCTTTCATCCATCTCTCCCTCCATCACTCCCTCCATCCCTCCCTCCATCCATCCCTCCATCCCTCCTTTCATCCATCCCTCCCTCCATCCATCCCTCCTTTCATCCATCCATAACCAAAACTTCCTATGTTTTGCAATATGGGCTGTGGCTCAGTGGTAGAGCTGCTGCCTATGGAACAAAGAGCTTTCACAGTTCACAGGTTCGAGTCCCGGCCGCCTCCAGAGCCGATGATAATTTAATTTATTCACTGCACTGAGGGGAGGAGCCGGGACATCAGCTGTGAGCCGCGGGAGTGCGGGACACACCTCTAAGGCAGTCCCGCAGAATCCGGGACGGTTGGGAGGTATGCATACCCAATTCTAATGCAGTTTTAATCTGTACGACTGTCGCAAAGGGGTTAAACCTGTCATCTCCTCTGGTCAGTGATGATTATTTTCAGTTGTGCCTCGGTAGTCAGGTTAGTAGTTGTGTTTCTGCTGGTTGGTTCTCTGCTCTGGTTTTTGGTTTTGTTCCTAGCCTTACCTAATACCTGTTTAGTGGTTACTACTTTCCTGCTGGTATTGGTGCATTTGATCTGATTGCGGCCTATATGCCCAGTCACCCTGCTATTGTAACCTGGGAAGGCATCTGCCAAAGTCCCCTCCTTCAGGACCGGAGGGCGGGTGAATAGTACCCCGACCCTTAAGGGTGTACAGTTGCGTGACAGCTAGCACAAAATATGTCTGGCATACTGTGTTTGTTGGCCTGCAGTACGATCATTCCACCACTACCCGTGCATTACACTATCGTCGTAATCTAACCGTTTTTAAATATTTGCTAATGAAAACTTCCCTCTCATTCCATCACTACTCTAACAGCTTTATTTTTTCCTTACTTCCTCTTTGACAGAAATCAACTGAGTATCCATCAGTATTGACAACCGATGTATGCACAGTAGAGCAGGGACTAGTTTAGCCCTTGAAACGGAAATCACTGATGACGCTTCATTTCAGGGAGAGGGCAGAGACTGTGATATTCAAATGAAGCCTAATCAAAGATGAAGTAGTTAGAGAAGTGAGGGAAGAAGTGGAAATTTTGAAAGTATAAAAGAAAAAAAGAATAGGTAGTACTGGAGGTATTGTGAGGTACTGAAGCAAAGTGCGGGGATTGAAGATAAGTGCGGCATAGTTTAAACACAATCTCATAGTTTGACACAAGAACATAGTTTGACTTTATCCTTATATGTTTCCCATTGTTTTATTTATATTATTTTTTTCTTTGTTTTTCTACTTTACTGTTTATCCCCATTTATTAGGTGCTCCATGGACAATGCTACCAGGTGTGTATCTTTTCAGATGTATGCATGCCTTGAGCAGCCGTTCGAGGGTGAATATGTCTGCACTCGATGCAAGCATGTTGCGTATTTGGAAGCCAAGGTAACTTATCTAAATAAGCAGCTTGCAACACTCAGGGGCATTGCAAACCTGGAGAGGAGTTTAGAGCTCACTGAGCTTTCTCTGGCTGGGGCCAGTGATATGGAGGAGGGTGAGGTGGAGAAGATCAGGACCCAGAGGTAGGTAGCTGGGTAACAGTTAGAAGAGGTAGGGAGAAAAGTGTCAGGGAGCCTAGTCCTGACCTGGCACAACCTAGTAAATATGCCTGTTTGGCTGATATTAGGAATGAAGGCCCATGAATATGGTCACTACAGCAGGACGTTGCTCCTAGCAACCAGGAAAACAACTGCTGTAGGAAGGAGGGAAATAGGAGTGCAGCAAAGCCCAGACAGATGTTGGTGGTAGGGGACTCTATAATTAGGGGGACAGACAGGTTCATCTGTCTCCGAGACCGTGAATGCCAGTGTGTTGTCTGCCGGGTGCTCGGGTTCGGCATATTGCAGATCGGATAGACAGATTGCTGGGTGGGGCTGGGGAAAACACAGCGGTCATGGTGCACATTGGTACTAATGACAAAGTTAGAGACAGGTGGAAGGTCCTTAAAAATTATTACAGGGAACTAGGAGAGATGCTGAAGTCCAGGACCTCCAAGGTGGTGTTTTCAGAAATACTACCGGTGCCACGAGCATCACTAGAAAGACAGCGGGAGCTTAGTGAGTAAATACGTGGCTTAGAAATTGGTGCAGGGAGGAAGGGTTCGGGTTCATGGAGAACTGGGCCAACTTCTCAGTCGGCTACAGACTCTATGGTAGGGACGGGCTGCACCTCAATGGGGAGGGTGCAGCTGTGCTGGGGGAGAAAATGGTCAGACAGATGGCGGAGCTTTTAAACTAGAATCTGGGGGAGGGAGGGTAGTGGAGCAAAAAAGGGGATAGAGCAGATAGAGGCAGTGAGACGGTAGGGGTCAATGAAGGATTAGGGGGGGATGGGACATGCAAGGAACATAGGGACGCTAGGAGTAATAAAGGTGTTAATAGTATTAAATGTCTACTGGCAAATGCAATAAGTCTTGCAAACAAAATGAATGAATTGGAGACTCTTATGTCAACCATGGATTATGATGTGGTGGGCATTACGGAAACCTGGCTGGATGAAAGCCATGACTGGGTGACAAACATACAGGGTTATAGTACATTTAAAAAGGACAGGAAAGACAAAAAAGGTGGTGGGGTGTGTATATTTATCAAATCTAACCTAAAACCTGTGTTCAATGATGACATTGGGAGGAACTTCAACAATGTAGAATCAGTATGGGTAAATGTACATGGGGAGGGGAATAATGGAAAAATGCTAATTGGAGTTTGCTATAAGCCTCCTAACATACCTGAACAGGTAGAGGGTGAAATGCTGGAACAAATTGAAAAGGCAGCTAATAATAATAATTGGGTTCTTATTATGGGGGATTTCAACTATCCAGACATACAGTGGGACATAGAATCTTCTGGTTGTGCTAAAAGCTGTAAATTCTTATCTACCATTCAAGACCATTTCCTCTCTCAGATGGTAGATGAACCGACGAGGGGAGATAATTTGCTAGATCTGGTCCTGTCAAATAAACCGGATACAATTTCAGATCTACAGATCCGGGAGCACTTGGGCACCAGCGATCATAATATGGTAAGCTTCAATGTAATATTCAATAGAACATTTCAAAGGGGAAATGCTAAAAAATGGAATTTTACGAAAGCTGATTTCAACAAATTAAGGGAAGAGCTTAAAGGTGTAGATTGGGACAAAGTCATAGTAACTGGGGATACCGAACATAAATGGGGTAAGTTTAAGAATATACTACTAGAGTCCTGTAAAAAACTTATACCTTCTGGTAATAAAATGTCCAGGAATAAAAATAAACCACTATGGATAAATAAGACTGTACAAAGTATAATAAAACAAAAACAAAGGGCGTTTAAAATCTTAAAGGCTGATAATACAGAAATAGCATTTCAGAAGTATAAAGATATCAATAGGAAATGTAAAAAAGAAATCAAACACGCAAACCTAGCTACTGAAACAAAAATCGCCAATGACATTAATATAAATCCCAAAATCTTTTATAAATACATTAATGCCAAAAGGAAATCAAAGGATAGTATCGGCCCCTTAAAATATAATAACATGTTAGTTATAGAGGACAAACAAAAGACTGAGATATTAAATATTAATTTCTCATCTGTGTTCACCAAGGAACTAACTGTACCAGGGATCATTTAACAAGTGAAAAATCAAAGTTCACCACCCGATATAATTCATTTAACACAAGATGAAGTACGCCTACGTTTGTGTAAATTAAACATTGACAAATCCCCAGGGCCAGATGGCCTTCACCCACGAATATTGAGAGAATTGAGCTCCGTAATCGACAGACTGCTGTATCTCATCTTTTTAGACTCGCTTGTAACAGAGTTGGTGCCTCAAGATTGGAGGATTGCTGATGTGGTACCGATATTTAAGAAAGGTAAGAGGATAGATCCAGGCAACTACCGTCCAGTAAGCCTGGCATCAGTAGTATGCAAAGTTTTTGAGGGCATGTTAAGGGATGACATGCAAAAATATATTGCAGAAAATAATATAATAACTGACAAACAGCATGGATTTGTCGCGGGCAGAGGAGGGGACGCTGCGCTCTCCCACTGCTCGGGTCCGGCTGCTGCTGCTCGGTGGTGGCTCAAGCAGTGGGCCGGATCCCGGGGACTCGAGCGGCGTTCCTCGCCCGTGAGTGAAAAGGGGATTTGATTGTGGGGATTGGATATTGTCCGTGACGCCACCCACGGTTGTGGTGATATTGGTGACACCACCGCTGCTCTGGACGGGATCCCGGGAGCGATGACAGGGAGCAGCTTTGTTGTTAGTTCTCCCCTCCGTGGGTAGGGGGTTGGTTGTCCCGGGGCCCATTGATGGGGTAGGGATGGATGACAGGCGGGTTACGGGGCCTGGTGAGGTGCAGGGTCGCGGGGGCAGCGCTGTGCCATACGGCACGGTGGTACTCACTCAGCCAATGATGAGGACACAGTTCTCGGTAAAACACACGGCTGGATGGACGGGTCCCATAGACGGCTGCGGCGTTGTTTCTCCCGGCAGGTTGATGGTGACTGCCTTTCCCTGCACCTATGTACGGTAGTTGGTTCCAATGGGTTCCCACCGGTAACCCGCTCCCCAGCTTGGATATGGGCCGGAGGAGCCCCTTTTGCTCGCAGGCTCTGGCCCTGGGAAACGGTTGCCTTGGCGGTGGCGGTGTCTCCCTCTCTTGGTTGGACTGTTGCCTTCTGTCGGGACTTGGCTGCTGGGAAACCCAGAAGGTTCCCTTCACTAACGAATTCGGCAAATTCACGGTGACTCCTAGCCTTGCCGGGGTCCGTAAGCCCCTGCCAGATGGTGCTGGCTTCTCTTTGCGTACCGGTCCGGTACCGCCGGGCCACCGCCTGTCCACGGTCCTTACGGTAGACTCCGATAGGCCACTCCTGCAGACGGTCACCACCGTCTGCCAACCTTGCTGATCTGTCTGGGCCACACACCCGGACCAACTTCAGTCTGCTCAGCTGCCACTTTCCTTCCTTTCACTTTCACTTTCCTAGCTGAACTCCTTACTTTTCCCGCCTCCAGGACTGTGAACTCCTCGGTGGGCGGGGCCAACCGCCTGGCCCACTCCCTGGTGTGGACATCAGCCCCTGGAGGAAGGCAACAAGGGTTTTGTGTCTGACTTCGGTGTGCCTGACCGGAAGTGTGGGGTGTGTGGTTGTTGTGTTCTGTGGCCCCTGGCTTGTCCAGGGCGACACAGATTCATGAAAGATAAGTCGTGTCTAACCAATCTGTTGGGGTTCTATGAGGGGGTAAGTGCAAACCTGGGTATTGGTAATGCAGCTGATGTAATTTATTTGGACTCTGCAAAGGCATTTGATACTGTACCACATAATAGCCTTATACTAAAGCTCCAGAAGCAAGGACTAGGGGAAACTATATGGGTAAGGAATTGGCTAAAGGATAGGAAACAAAGAGTAGTCATAAATGGTACATTCTCTAAATGGGCTATAGTCAGCAGTGGGGTGCCGCAGGGATCTAGGACCGATTCTTTTTAATCTCTTTATTAATGACCTTGTGGATGGGATTGATAGTAAAGTGTCAGTCTTTGCTGATGACACCAAACTATGTAGGATATTAAAAACTGACCTTGATAGTACAATATTACAAAAAGATCTGGATAAGATGTCAGAATGGGCAGATACTTGGCAAATGAGATTTAATCTTGATAAATGTAAAGTAATGTACCTAGGACGGAGTAATCCTATAACTGTATATACATTAAATGGAAGTACACTCGGGACTACAGAACAGGAGAAGGACTTGGGTATTCCCATTAGAAATAAGCTGAGCAGCAGCAGTCAATGTCAAGCAGCAGCTGCAAAAGCAAACAAGATTTTAGGGTGTATAAAAAGAGAGATTAGATCCCGTGATCCCAACGTATTGTTGCCCCTCTATAAATCACCTGTAAGGCCACATCTGGAATATGGGATCCAGTTTTGGGCTCCACATTTTAAAAAGGACATTCAGAAGTTAGAGTCAGTTCAAAGGCAGGCAACTAGATTATTACAAGGAATGGAAGGCCTCCCATATGATGACAGGTTGAAAAAGTTACATATGTTTAGCTTAGAAAAAAGACGTCTCAGAGGAGATCTCATTTATATGTATAAATACTTGTGTGGTCAATATAAAGGACGGGCACATGTCTTATTTCTTCCAAAGACAATACTAAGGACCAGGGGGCATTCACTGCGAGTAGAAGAAAAGCGATTCCGACAGCTAAATAGGAAAGGGTTCTTTACAGTTAGAGCAGTCAGACTGTGGAATGCCCTACCACAAGAGGTAGTAATGGCAAATACTATAACCGCTTTTAAAAAAGGGCTGGATGATTTCCTCAGTACACACAACATTGTTGGTTATAAATGACTTAAACGGGCTTTACATGCTGCGACATCGCTAATGCGGAGTCGTTGGGGTCACGGAATTCGTGACGCACATCCGGCCGCATTAGCGATGCCGTTGCGTGTGACACCGATAAGCGATTTTGCATCGTTGCAAAAACGTGCAAAATCGCTAATCGGTGACATGGGGGTCCATTCTCAAATCTCGTTACTGCAGCAGTAACGAGGTTGTTCCTCGTTCCTGCGGCAGCACACATCGCTGTGTGTGACGCCGCAGGAACGAGGAAGCTCCCCTTACCTGCCTCCCGGCCGCTATGAGGAAGGAAGGAGGTGGGCGGGATGTTACGTCCCGCTCAGCTCCGCCCCTCCGCTGCTATTGGGCGGCGGTTCAGTGACGTCGCTGAAAGGAGGCGGTTAGAAAGGAGGCGGTTCGCCCGTCACAGCGACGTCGCCGGACAGGTATGTATGTGTGACGGCTGTTGTGCGGCACGGGCAGCGATTTGCCCGTGTCGCGCAACAGATGGGGGCGGGTACCCACACTAGCGATATCGGGACCGATATCGCAGTGTGTAAAGTAGCCTTTAGTGACCAAATGTAGAACTGGTGGAGGAAGGTTGAACTAGACGACTTAGGTCTTTTTTCAACCTAAGTAACTATGTAACTATGACATTAGATAGAGATTTAGGAGTAAAATAAAATTTCGTTTCAGACCTCTACCTCTTTAATGAATCAGCGCTAATAAGTATAGGCCTCTAATCATGGGCCACTGCTTTGTGCTTGTGCTCAATGCCAAAATATGCTAGCCAGCCGCTGCTTCGATTAATAAAGTTTATTTCTAGGGATGATCGAATATCCCAAATATCCGGCAATATTCATCTTCGCGAATATCTGACGAATAGTTCGCCGCTCAGCGAATATTCGATGCGCAATGTAAGTCTATGGGATACCCGAATAGTTGCCGAATAGCAACTATTCAGGCTTCCCATATACTTACATTGCGCATCAAATATTCACAAATCGTCGAATAGTGGCGACCTATTCGGGGAATATGGGCATTGCTGAATATTTGCGGTCTTTGATCATCCCTATTTATTTCATATCGGTCACTGGGTTCTCAGTGCAGTTGCTAGACAGCTTTAGATTTCTGTTACTCTGCAGATTAACCCCATATCTGCAGGTTAGTAGCATTTTTTAACAGGACCAGTTCCATTTATATGGTTAGACAGAGTGAAGGGGCTCTTTCTGTCACCCCATCAGCATTGCATCGTGATAATGGGGTACTGATGGCTAGTATAGGCTGAACGGAGCCAGGGCAGAGCCATTGGCGTAGTGACCCATGACTCACCTTTGCAGGGCAGCAAGGGGTTAATGATAATTTTATAGAAAGAGTGGGCTTTCTGCGGGGTCAAGAGTTTAGGGGGGTGGATTTATAGGGCCAGGGGAGGGAACAGGGTGGGGGCTGTATATATGTCCAGGGAGAGAGGGGGGGCCACTACTTCGGCGCGAGGTACCGTTAGAGAAGGTCCCGCCCTCCCGCCCTATATATATATTTAATCTTTGTCAGGGAAGACAGTGGAATCGAGGTTCATTTAATTTTCTATTGGGTGTTCGAGTCATTTCGGCGAGCGGTGGCGAGGGGGGTTCTTGGAGTCGGTGGAAATTCGGGGTGGGGGGTGGTACATCGGATAGATGGGGGACCACCCCCCTTTGTTTATTCTGGTATGGTAATTGCCTGGCGGACTTGGGGGGGCTCTCCAGGAGTGGGGTCCCCTGAGAGTCGGTTAGGGACACGGTTTTCCGGCAAAGGTGGTGCCCCCGAGCTTGTGGTCGCGGCTGGGGGCAAATATGCCGGATGGTTTGGTAACAATATTTGGTGTCCGCCAGGTTTTGGGGCTCCAAGAACCGCCCTTGCATTGGTAAAATGGTTATTTATGGTTATTTATTTGTTATAATGTTTGTTAATAAACCGGGCCGATTTGGCCAATTTATCCAAAGAATGGTGTTGTGTTTTTATTAGCGGTTGGGAAAAAGGGGGTTTTGTGGGGGATTCTGCTGAGACGATGAAGAAAGCCTCTGCAGTAGGGCAGCCATGTCACCTGCGTACAGCTTCTTTATCCAATTTCTTACAAATATCACATCATGCTAGGAAAACCATTTACATGGTGCTTATCACATCACAACCACTGGGTGGCCGTAAATGGAAACATATAATAAAGATTCAGTTCGGTCCACTGAATCTTCGTGATTTCAACTCTGCATGTCACTATTTTTTATTTAAAATGAAGCAACTAAGAGCCAATTGAAATGTAGACTTTCAGCTTTAATTAAAAGGATTGAACAAAAATATCCTGTGAAACATTAAGGAATTGCAGCCATTTTTCTACAAAGCCTACTCATTTCAGGGGCTCAAAAGTGATTGGAAAAAATTTCTTTACTATAAATAAAATGTTCATTTTTTATATTTTGTGTAGAATCCTTTGAAGGCAGGGTTTCCTCTGTGATGCTTTGTCAGGCCTTTATTGCAGCCAACTTCAGTTGTTGCTTGTTTGTGAGTCTTTTTGCTTTAAGTTTTGTATAAAGCATGCGAATTGCTGCTTGCTGGGGTTGAGCTCTGGTGATTGACTCAGCCATTGCAGAATATATCAATTATTTTACTTAAACTCCTGGGTTGCTTATGCAGTATGTTTTGGGTCATTGTCCATCCGTACTGTGAAACGCCATCCAATCAACCTTGCTGTATTTGGTTATATCTGAGCAGAAGGTGTAGCCCAGCACACTTCAAAATTCATCTGACTGCTTCTTTCTTCATTCACATAATCAATAAACACTAGTCACCCTGTGCCGTTGGAAGTTATGCATGCCCGATTATCACATTGCCTTGGCTCATGACCTGTTCCAAGACTTCTCAGTACTTTCTTCTTTTCATCATTCTAGTCAGGGCTGTCATGAAGGCATGACAAACATGACTGATGTATGGGGCCCGGTGAAGAGGGGGGCCGGGCCAGGCCCAGGGTAATTACTTAACTTTATTAATCCTCTTCACTGGGCCCCAGTCACAGCCCCAGCGGAGGGGGCTGGCCGTGTCGCTTTGGCCACTACACTGGCTAATTTTCAGGCGAAGTGCTTCAGGGGCATTGCATGTAAATTGGCCATGTGGTTGAGGCAAGGTCAATGGAGCAGAGCAGGGTATCAGCGCATCATCCCGCGGTCCAGCGTGCAGCAGCATGATGTGGTTATTACTCTGTGACCTCTTCACACTGCTGCAGGCAATGCAGAGCTGCATAAGTGGAGAGGTTGCTGCAGCCAGTGGGGAAAGGTTAGCACTCTGTGAGCTGAAGACAGGAGCAGGATGATTGCCTGGGGTGGTGGGGCGGTCCACCAACCCAGTCCCTACCTTGCTTCAGCTGGATGTGCTTTTACCGGACCCCTTTTTGGTATATGTTATCCCTCCTGGTTTATACGGCCCCCATCGTGGTATGTATGTCCCCCATCCTGGGCCTCTTCCTGGTATATATGTCGATCCTGGGCCCCTTCCTGGTATATATGACCCCCATCTTGGTATATACTTGGGAATATAAAGCAAAATTGTGGTTTAAAGGTGCGCTGCTGATCAAGAGACACTGACAAAAAATAAGTGAAGAGATTTATTAGTCATATGGTAGTCAGACTCATTTCGTGTATAGATATCTGAGGAAGGGGACGGACTGTCCCAGAAACGCGTATTATCCTTAATTTATGTTTTACTAATAAATCTCTTCACTTATTTTTGGTCAGTGTCTCTTAATCAGCAGCACATCGTTAAACCGCAATTTTGCTTTTTATTCCCAAGTTTCACACTCCCAAGAGTGAGTGAGCGGTTGGTTCTAAAGCGATCCCACTGACATTTTGACTTTCCTGACACATCATCCTCTGGCTGCATGAGGTGGTTACTCGGCCTGTGACAGCGCTAATCAGCACGACCCGGAGGTTTTACTTGTGAAAGGTTACCGAGACCCACACCTAACTGCATGCTGGTGAGAAATTGAACCCTTCCAGCCTGGCTCCCAGCGCAGCATCCCAGCCTCCACCTACACTGAAGATATGACAGTCACTCCGTCAGATCACACCACCGGACGACCTGAGTGAAACTAAACTATGCTCTCTAGCTTCCAGCTGACCGCAACACACAGCAGGCGGGACACCAACCAATTCGCAGACAGGATCTCCAACTCCCAGCCTCATGCTAATGTGATGCCCTGGCAAAACCAGGTAATCACATATTAGTACATCTTCCTTGTTCCCACCAGAACCCACACCTAGGCAACACACAGCCATTAAATCCTAGCCACCCCCTCGTGATAATAGAGACACACCAGTGGGTGGGATCAGGTGGATGTAAACACCCACCTAGGGGTCCTGAGGTGTCGGAGGCGGGAACACGTCAGTTTCAGTTGGAGATTGAGTTGAGTTGAAGGAGAGTGGAAGTCAAGGGCAGACTGTGCAGTGTAGTCAGGAGTAGAAGCCCTTGGACTACCCGGCTAGATGGCAGACGCTGAACAGGGCCACAGGCGACGGAGATCCGGTCACGGGAAACCTGAAGTGGACCGGGACAGGGTTGTAGCCTGCCGATGCCGACAGCGGGAATCCGGTCCGGAGGCCGTGCACAGTCGGGGTGCCTGGACCGTAGGGCGAGGAAGGTTGCAAGCCCCTCTCCAATTAACCAGCCGGGGACAAGGTTTCAGGCCTTGTTCCACTTACTGCTCAGATAGAGCGAAACGGAAGCCCAACGCGGAAGATAGGGTGTCCGTGCAAAAACTCACTGAGATCCCAAGGGTCAGCTTTCGTGGGCCACAGCTCCCAACACATACAGAACTGGGAGTGGACTTCGCCGTTCCACACAAAGTCGTCCAAAGAGACAAACAAATCCAAAGTGCAGGAGGAAGGGATTCTTGTTCAGCAGCCAGGGTGCAGGACCCGAGTGCACCCCTCCTATGGCAGCTGGCCACTGGCAACTTCGTTTACTACTGGACTTGTGTGAAATTACTGAACTAGAGTACACCATCGTCCCCTGGTCCAACCCGGCGTGCCACCTCCTGCACCCATTACTCCCGTGTTCAGTCCCCGGGCCCCGGGACTACATCTCCCCTACCCGTGGAGGAGATCCCATCTTGCTGCCCTGCTCCATCAGCCCCGGGTGCACCATCATCAGGCAGCGGCGGTGCCACCATCCTTCACTGCAACCCACGGGTGGCGTCACAGACAAAACATCTCCCCTGTAAATATCCCCTTCTACGACAGTTGTGAGGACAGGCGGCCGTGCGACCCCGGGTCCGGTCACCACTTGAGCCGCAGCAGTGAACCCGGACGTGAGCAGGCCCCCCGAGAAGAAGCGGCAGCGGCCCCCACCCGCAACAACCCAAACCTGGCGTCACGAACAGGATTCCTACCCCATCTGTAGATGACGTGCGCCTTACTTTAAGATCCGTGAACTTTCAGAAAATTTGGAACTGCCGCCATCTTGCCCGCCATCTATGGCGCTAAAACAAGAGCACCATCTTCTTCTTCCCCGAATAAGGCGTGAAGTTGAAGCCCCGCCCCCTGGGAATGCGGGCAGAAGCTGGTGACTCACAAGACAGAAAGCGAAAAGGACAGTGGGTCCTGTGAGACTGCTGTTGAAAAACCAAGTGGGAAAGAGACCGGAAGCATGTCAGCACCCGATGTCGACGATGGAGCGGTGGCTCCCGCAGCGGTGCAAGATGACGGAGAAGCGGCAAGCCCCGCTTCGGTTGCAGGAGCGGTGGTTCCTGTGGTCACGGCAGTTACCCAGGTTATGCCGATCACCTTACCTTACATGCCCGGTGCTGCCTGGCTACCCCAGTATGATGGCTGACCCGATGCCCTGCAGGTATTTAAGAAAATGATATGTACCGTTCTTGATATGTATGCCATGACTGGCAAGCAGCGCGCGTCAGTGGTGCTCGGACAGCTGACAGGCGCCGCTAAGCAAGAAGTAGAAACTTGGACTGATGAGGACTCGGTAGCCGCCATCTTTGACAAGCTGCAAGTAGCCTTTGAGACCCGCACGGAGGCTGAATTAATGATGCAGTTTTATAATTGCCGGCAGCGTCCACAGGACAGTATCCGGGACTACGCCTTGAGGCTAGAGATGAGCGAACCGGTCGCGGTTCGGCTCGAGCTTGGTTCGCTGAACGGAGGTCTAGTTCAAGTTCGGTTCGGCGAACCGGTTTGGCGAACCACTCGAACCCATAGGAAACAATGGGAGGCAATCACAAACACAGAAAAACACCTAGAAAACACCCTCAAAGGTGTCCAAAAGGTGACAAACAACTCACAACACAACACAAACACATGGGAAAGTGACAAGGACATATACTCATGCGAAAACAAAACAGCGTTACGAGGAAAAAGAGGACGAGACACAGATATAGGCATGGCACGCCCTTCTAAAATCATGTAAATACCGCAAGGGTGACTCCAAACAGAGTGTCCCTTTTTTCCAAAAACTGGGCCCCACAGACACCACTTCAGTGGCAGCACTTGTGCCCCAGTTGCAAACTTCACAGGTACATATGCATCAAGCACATTCAAAAATACGCCATCCTTAACCGGCTCCAGGTTGACACCGGGGTAGGTAGCAAAGTCTTTGCTGAACCATGACTTGTTCATCTTGGCTCCTTTTTAAAAACACAGCAAGGGTTACTCCAAGCGGAGTCTCCCTTTTTTCCAAAAATTGAGCCCCACAGACACCACTTCAGTGGCAGCACTTATGCCCCAGTTGCAAACTTGACAGGTAGATTTGCATCAAGCACATTCCAAATCCACAAGCATTTACTCTCCCTTGGATGACACAGGGGTAGTAAAGTCCTTGTGGATCCATGACGTGTTCATTTTGATGAAAGTTAGTCTGTCCACATTGTCACTGGACAGACGCGTGCGCTTATCTGTCAGCACACACCCAGCAGGACTGAAGACATGTTCTGAGACAACGCTGGCAGCTGGACACGACAAGATTTCCAAGGCGTAAAGCCTGCTTTACACATTGCAATTTCGCATACGATATCATATGCGATTTGCAACGCCCCCATCGTATGTGCAGCACGTTCAATTTGTTGAACGTGCCGCACATACGATTAACCCCCTGTCACACGTACTTACCTTCCATACGACCTCGATGTGGGCGGTGAACGTCCACTTCCTGGAGTGGGAGGGACGTTTGGCGTCACATCGACGTCACGCGGCAGCCGGCCAATAGAAGCGGAGGGGCGGAGCTGAGCGGGACGTAAACATCCCGCCCACCTCCTTCCTTCCGCATTGTGGGCCGGGAGCCCCAGGAGGCAGGTGAGATCTGTTCATCGTTCCCGGGGTGTCACACACTGCGATGTGCGCTACCCCGGGTACGATGAACAATCTGACGTTCAATTTGTCAGGAATGAACGACGTGCATGAGATGAACGGTTTTTCGTTCAATCGCAATTGCACGTCGCTGTCACACGCTACAACATACAACCCTCAGAAAGATTTTTTTCCTTCCGGTAGGGGTAGAATATACTATTTCAACCAAAACAACTATCCCTTATCTTGTATAAAAGTATAAATTTTATTCAAAACACAATTTAACAAAGTGCAGGTTAAAAGACAATCTATTAGTGCATAATATATAGTCAGGGGAGGGTCCTTGGGCACCTTCCCTGTCCTCTCCCTTCCTATCAGTGGGGGTCGTCACCCTTATGTAATACGCCGTGGTGCCCCCACTCAAACGTTGACTGATCCTAGATGGCCCTTTACTATATTCTGTTTCGTGCCTCTAGCCTTAATGAGGGGCCTTACAAAAAAGTATAGTGATTCACACTCATACCACTCATTATACGAATATATTGGTATCAGTTAGACCACTAATTTCCCCTTGTTATATTTTTATAGTTTTGTTTAACATTTGGGGTATAATATTGCTGAAGGGTAACCATAGAGTACAATCATTTTCTTATGCCCGTATTCATCAAAGAAACAGCTTTGTAGCCCGTCCTTCACCGCTCTCGGTGGTTCTCTGCCCTGATAGGCCAGGGTGTCACATATATACTCTTTACCATTTGTGATGTCCTTTTTCCCCCAAGGTATTGGAATCTGGTGGTACGGTTTTCCAACGTCCCTCCCCTTGTAAACACGAATGCTATATAATATTCATGGTTATCTCTTATTTGTTTACAGTTAGTACATGTAAGCAAGTTAAGTCACGACAAAGTTATAAACAAAGTTGGAGAAAATGGTGAGAGAGCGGACTGGAACCGGTGAGAGAGCGGACGCTGTCCTTGAACATTATTAACCCTTCTTATCATGGAGAGCTGCTTTTTTGTTAACAAGTGTGTGTTTTAAGAAGTTTTGAGTAAAGCGGTGACCAATACCCATCCAAGTTATGGTGTGAATTGTCTTATATTGTGGCTTGGGGTGAGGGGAGGGAGTGATTTGGGGTTATCCACATAGCCATGGAACTATAAGTGACAGTGTCGCGGGCGGAGTGGCGGCACTCGCCACGCTCGGGTCCGGGGACTCGCTGCTGCTGCTCGGTGGCTCGGACCCGGGGACTCGAGCAGTGCTCCTCGCCCCCGAGTGAAAAGGGGGAAGTTTGTTGGGTGGTTGGGTTTTGGAGTTATAGTTCGTGACGCCACCCACGGGTCGTGGTGACGATGGGCACCACCGCTGCTGTTGACGGGGGATCCTGGGAGAGATGGTAGGGAGCAGCTAGGGTGTTATCTCCTCCGTGGGTAGGGGTTGGTGCTCCCGGGGCCCGAGGATCGTTGCAGGGAAGGCAGGGCAGGGTAGCCGAGGGCGCAGGGTTGCAGGGGGGAGCCGCGCCGCGCGGTGCCGTGTGGTGCTGTTGTACTCACTCAGAAACAGATGCACAGAGTCTCCGGTAAACCAAATGGCTGGGCGGAGGGGGCCCTCAGGCGGCTGCGGTGTTCTCTCTCTCCCCGGTTCGGGTTGATGGTGGCTATCTTTCCCTGCACCTTAGAAGATTGACTCCGATGGATTCCCACTGGTAGTCCACTCCCTGGTAAAGATGGACCTAGGGAGCTCGTTTTGCCCGCAGACGCTGGCCCTTGGATTGCTAGCCCTTGGCGGTGGCTCTTTATCCCTAGTGGTTGGACGGTTGCCTTCAGTCGGGCCTTGGTTGTGAGGGAACCCCTGGGGTCCCTGTCACTATCGGATTTGACCTTTCACGGCGGCTCCCAGCCTGGTCGGGGTCTGATGGCCCTGCCACTTGTGCTTGACTAAGTCTGCTCCCCGGTTCGGTACCGGCTGGTTACTGCCGTCCCCCGGTCCTACGGTTCCGCTGACCTTCGTCTCTCCTGCAGACGGCCACCACCGTCTGCCGACCTTGCTGTTGGTGCCTGGACTCCGTTTCCAGACACCGGCAGTTTTACTCCCACAACCATTCTCTCTACTCCACTCTACTTGCACCTCCACTTAACTTCAACTCCAAACTTTGACTAACTGCTTTTCCGCCTTCCAGGCCTGTGAACTCCTCAGTGGGCGGGGCCAACCACCTGGCTCCGCCCCACCTGGTGTGGACATCAAGTCTAAAGGGGGGTAACAAGGATTTTTGGGTTGGCTGCTGTCACCTGACTAGGGGTGGGGTGTGTGTGTGTGTGTGTTGTTCTTCTGTGACCCCTGGGGTCCAGGGCGTCACAACAGCATGCTGCAAAATATAGCAAAACAGTAGTTATGGAGCCATTGTTTGGCTTTTTTGAATATTTTAAGATAATGGAAAATAATACCATGATTTAGTAGTGAATGCTCTTTCTGTGACAGCATTTATTATTACATGTTTATTTGTTAATTATAAGGGGAATAACATATCAGTACTGTTGGCGCCTGTCACATGATTGTATTGAAAATCCCTGCCATTGTTTCTCTTTCATTTTCTAACATTACTATAAGTAATTCCCGGTCTGACGTAACCGTCTCAAATTTTAGGTGTCCTTATAGACTTGCGATATTAAGAAGTACATGCGTTTCATTGCAAGGAGACATTAATATCTTATACCTTTTAAATTCAACTAGAGAAAAAGAAACAAATCTTATTCAGTCTCCAAGACAAGTCTTCATGCCCTGCAGCATTAAATCTTTTCTTACAAGAGCAGGATCACACCCCTTACTCAGGTATGGATGAATGTGCATACAGGAGTGTTCCTGTCAGCTGTCAGGTCTGGTAAACACTCCCGAAATGCACTGAGGCTAAAAGGAGTGGCTTAGATTTCCTGTACCTGTACAGCTGGAGCAGTAATAATTAACTTTTCTTTGTCTTTTATAGACTACTCAGGTGAGCCGTCAGGTCATTCAAAGACTGTCATGTTTTCTTGGGGAAACTGCAGTTCAGAAAGTCAAACGCGTGGCCATGTTCTTCAATCAAGGTAAGTGGGATCTGCTGATCTTTCGCAGTTCACTTCATCACCTTGACCAGGAAGCTTGAGTTCTCAGGATTGTCTTAAGCATGATATAGTATATCAAGAACAAGTCTACATAGATAATTTAGTTTCCTAAAGGTTGTATGTGGTAATTCGCTGATTATATATGCTCCGCAGAAGACTTTGGGGTCATACATGCCAGAAACAAAAAAAGGATCCGAGGATCAATGCATTTTTTTTATGTATTTAAGAACTCAGCTTCAGGCCTTTTGAATGTTTAACTAAGCAAGTCTTTACAGAATAGGGATGAAAGTCTACGCTGTGTCTTTTGCCGTGAAGCCATGCATAACGTGTGCTGACTTACTGTTTGTGTTCCTCATTTTTACGGGAAGTAATGTTTCGCCAACGGTTGATTTGCTTGCAATGGAATATATTGATTACAAACAGAAGCTAAAGTTGTATATGATATTTAGTTGCTATGCTGTCAGGATTGCTGGTTGTAATGTAAACATTTACAGTAACATACTGTTGTATATCATGGTTCTACAGTGGATATAAAAGATTACATATGCCTGTTAAATGCCAGGTGTTTGTCATGTAAAAAAACATTCAAACAAGAAACATTTCCAAAGTATTTCTTTGTTAATGTCACCGTTAATCTGTACAATTCAATTAAAAAACAAAACTGAAATCTTTTTGAATAGAAATAAAAAAGTAAGACCTAAAACAATGTGGTTTCATTTACGTACAGACCAAAAGTTTGGACACACCTCATTCAAAGAGTTTTGTTTATTTTCATGACTCTGAAAATTGTAGATTCACATTGAAGGCATCAAAACTATGAATTAACACATGTGGAAGGAAATACTTAAAAAAGTGTGAAACAACTGAAAATATTTCTTATATTCTAGGTTCTTCAAAGTAGCTGTTGCGGGCAGCGGAGCGCTGCGCTCACCACGCTCGGGTCCGGCGCTGCTGCTGCTCGGTAGCTTGAGCGGTGGGCCGGATCCGGGGACTCGAGCGGCGCTCCTCGACCGTGAGTGAAAGGGGTATTTTGGTTTGGGGATTTAGTCCGTGACGCCACCCACGGGTTGTGGTGAAGATGGGCACCACCGCTGCTGGTGATGGGGATCCCGGGAGTGATGGTAGGGAGCATCTGGGATGTTGTTTTTCCCCCTCCGTGGGTAGGGGTCGGTGGTCCCGGGGCCCGATGATGTGACGGGGAGGCAAGGTTGATGAGGTGCAGGGTTGCAGGGACAGCGCGGCACGGTGCCGGATGGCACGGATGTACTCACTCAGCAAGAAAGGTACAAAGTCCTCGGTAAACCAAATGGCTGGATGGATGGGTCCCGCAGCCGGCTGCTGTGTCTCTCCCCGGACAGGTGATGGTGGCTGTCTTTCCCTGCACCTTGATGTTCTCGTTTTGACTACTGTGGATCCCCAACGGTAGTCCGCTCCCCGGTGTATGTGTACCGGAGGAGCCCGTTTGCCCGCAGGCGCTGGCCCTTGGGTCTCTAGCCTTAGGCGGTAGCTGTATACCCTCACGGTGTGGGCAGTTGCCTTCAATCGGGTCTTTGGTTGTTAGGAAACCCCTGGGGTTCCGGTCGCATTCGGATTTGACTATTGTCGGCGGCTCCAAGCCTGGTCGGGGTCCGATGGCCCTGCCTATGTGTGCTGGCTTCACTTCGCTCCCCGGTCGGTACCGGCGGGCCGTCGCCCGTCCCCGGTCCTACGGTTTCGCGTTGCTCCACCACTCCTGCAGACGGCCACCACCGTCTGCCAACCTTGCTGTCGTGCCTGGGCCACAAACCCAGACACACCAGTGTCTCAGCTCCTCACTCTTCAATCTCCTACACTCAACTCCTGACTTCAACTTCAACTGACACTTTTCCCGCCTCCAGGCCTGTGAACTCCTTGGTGGGTGGGGCCAACCGCTTGGCTCCGCCCCATCTGGTGTGGACATCAGACCCTGGAGGGAGGCAACAAGGGTTTTGTGTATGGCGGATATCACTGTCTGATGGGGGTGGGGGTGTTTGTGTGTTATCTGTGACGACCTGGCTAGGCCAGGGCGCCACATAGCCACCTTTTGCTTTGATTATTGCTTTGCACACTCTTGGCATTCTCTTGATGAGCTTCAAGAGGTAGTCACCGGAAATGGTTTTCACTTCACAGGTGTGCCCTGTTAGGTTTAATAAGTGGGATTTCTTGCCTTATAAATGGGGTTGGGACCATCAGTTGTGTTGTGCAGAAGTCTGGTGGATACACAGCTAATAGTCCTACAGAATAGACTGTTAGAATTTGTATTAATGGAAAGAAACAGGCACCTAAGTAAAGATAAACGAGTGGCCATCATTACTTTAAGAAATGAAGCTCAGTCAGTCCAAAAAATTGGGAAAACTTTGAAAGTGTCCCCAAGTGCAGTGTCAAAAACCATCATATGCTACAAAAAAACTGTCTCACATGAGGACTGCCCCAGGAAAGGAAGATCAAGAGTCACCTCTGCTGCGGAGGATAAGTTTATCTGAGTCACGAGCGTCAGAAATTGTAGGTTAACAGCAGCTCAGATTAGAGACCAGGTCAATGCCACACAGAGTTCTAGCAGCAGACACATCTCTAGAACAACTGTTAAGAGGAGACTTTGTGCAGCAGGCCTTCATGGTAAAATAGCTGCTAGGAAACCACTGTTAAGGACAGGCAACAAGCAGAAGAGACTTGTTTGGGCTAAAAAACACAAGGAATGGAATCTGTGCTTTGGTCTGATGAGTCCAAATTTGAGCTCTTTGGATCCAACCACCGTGTCTTTGTGCGAAGCAGAAAAGGTGAACGGATGGACTCTACATGCCTGGTTCCCAATGTGAAGCATGGAGGAGGAGGTATGATGGTGTGGGGGTGCTTTGCTGGTGACACTGTTGGGGATTTATTCAAAACTGAAGGCATACTGAACCAGCATGGCTACCACAGCATCTTGCAGCGGCATGCTATTCCATCTGGTTTGCATTTAGTTGGACCATCATTTATTTTTCAACAGGACAATGACCCCAAACACACCTCCAGGCTGTGTAAGGGTTATCTGACTAAGAAGGAGAGTGATGGGGTGCTACGCTAGATGTCCTGGCTTCCACAGTGACCAGAACCCAATCGAGATGGTTTGGGGTGAGCTGGACCTGAGAGTGAAGGCAAAAGGGTTAACAAGTGCTAAGCATCTCTGGGAACTCCTTCAAGACTGTTGGAAGACCATTTCCTTGAAGCTCATCAAGATGCCAAGAGTGTGCAAAGTAGTAATCAAAGCAAAAGGTGGCTACTTTGAAGAACCTAGAATATAAGACATATTTTCAGTTGTTTCACACTTTTTTGTTAAGTATTTCTTTCCACATATGTTAATTCATAGATTTGATGCCTTCAATTTGAATCTACAATTTTCAGAGTCATGAAAATAAAGAAAACTTTTTGAATAAGAAGGTGTGTCCAAACTTTTGGTCTGTACTGTATATGCACACCCTTAACCCCCTAACGACCAATGACACAAGTTGTGTCACTCCCTTTGATGCTGTCTCGCACGGCCAGCCTACATTATTACACGCACATGTTGGTTGATCTGATCAGCCGACATGTGCATTTAACAGGTGCCTCTGTGCCTGTTGACTAGTAAATCTCTGACAGTGGGACTTAACACTCGTTGACGGTGAGTGTGTCATTACCCGCCCCCATCGGCTGTCCAGTGACGTTATCACGGGTGCCTTTGGTTTGTCATGACATCCAAGGGTCAGCTGATGACCTCTGTCACTGTCATGATGTAGTTTCTGTGAATGCTGGCTAAGTGCCGGCATTCACAGGAGATCAGCATTTCTGCTGTTCAGTGGGATGCTAAAGCACTGCTCTGATCAGTAGAAACTGATCGGACAGTGCCAGTTTCAAGTGCCTTAAGGGGGCTAGTGTAAAAAAACCCCAGTTTTTAAAAATATAAAAAAATCACAAATGTTCAAATATATAAAGTAAAAAATAAATTAATATGTTCAGTAAATGGTGTAACGAGAAAAATCAAAACATCACAAACATCAAACAGAATTACATTTTTTTTGCTACCGCAACATTGCAATAGAATGCAATAAGAAGCAATAAAAGCATCTCATCTTCCCAAAAATGGTATAATTACAATTGTCAGCTCAAGAACCAAAAATAAGCCATCACACAGCGCGAAATCCCAAAAATGAGAACGCTACGGGTCTCAGAAAATGGTGACAAAAAACACAATTTTTTTTTTACAAATTTCAGAATTTTTTTTCCACCACTTCAAAAGCCCCAAAATATACATGTTTGGTATCTACGAATTTGTACTGGCCTGGGGAATTATGCAGCCTGGTCAGTTTTACTATGCAGTTAATATGGTAACTCAAAAAAACAATGGTGGAATTGCATTTTTTTTTTGCAATTTGACAGCATTTGGATTCCCTGCCCCCCGTTTTCCAGTACAATATGGGGTAGAATGAATAGTGTCATTCAAAAGTACAACTTGATCCACAAAAAACAAGCCCTCATATGGCTATATTGACGTAAAAATGAAAAAGTGACTCTTGGAAGAAGGGGAGAAAAAACGAAAATCATTGGGTGAAGGAGTTAAACTGATACTTTGTTGAAGTACCCTTGATTTTATGACAGCATTCAGTGTTTTTGTATAGGATTCTATCAGCCTGGCACATTTACAATTGGCAATTTTTGCCCACTCTTGTTTGCAGTAGCGCTCCTAATCTGTCAGATTACGAGGGCATCTCCTGTGTTCAGCCCTCTTCAAGTCAATCCACACATTTTGAATTGGATTTAGGTCTGAGCTCTGGCTGGGATACTGCATACGTTTGATCTTCTGGTGAAGCCATTCTTTTGTTGATTTAGAGGTATGCATAGGGTCGCTATCAGGCTTAAAAGTGAAATTCCTCTTCATATTCATCTTCTTAAAAGAAGCCTGAAGGATGCAAAATTGACAGATATTTGGAACAGTTCATAATTCCCTCTGCCTTGACTAAAGCGGTCTTTACACGCTACGATATCGTTAATGAATTATCGTCGGGGTCACGTTGTTTGTGACGCACATCCGGCGTCATTAACGAGATCACAGCATGTAACACTTAAGAGCAATCTTAGACGATCGTAAAAGAGGGCAAAATCGTTTGCCGTGAAGAGGTCGTCCTGAAACAAAAAATAATTTTCAGGATGTTAGCGATGTTGCTCCTCGTTCCTGCGGCAGCATACATCGCTATGTGTGACACCGCAGGAGCGACGAACATCTCCTTACCTGCCTCCACCGGCTATGTGGAAGGAGGAGGTGGGCGGGATGTTTACGTCCCGCACGTCTCCGCCCCTCCGCTTCTATTGGCCGCCTTCCGTGTGACGTTGCTGTGATGCCTCACGACCCGCCCCCTTAGGAAGGAGGTGGATCGCCGGCCAGAGCGACATTGCAGGGCAGTTAAGTCCGTGTGACGGTGGTAAGCGAGGTTGTGCGCGACGGGCAGCGATATGCCCATGTCTCACAACCGACGGGGGCGGGTACAATCGCTTGCAATCTCGCTAGCAAGTTCGCAGCGTGTAAAGCCCCCTTAAGGCCTCAGTACCAGCTACCAAAAAACAGTCTTAAAACATGAACTTTATATGGGGCTAATCAGAACCACTATAAATGATGGCACCTGTGTACTGACTACTGTTTAATATGAATTTAAATATGATTTGTAAATTCTGAACACATTCACATTCCCAAATTTAGGAAGGTGTTCACACTTATGCAACCACATTATTATACTTATTAAAGACATGAGGAAAGAGTTTTTTAGTGCAAAAAGGGGGGTGCAAATTTATTTAATAAGGTGAAAATCCAATAAATACATATTAAAACCAGGACCGTACCTCAACATAAATACGCATCACATAGGGGTGGGTACTACACAAGATTCATTAAGGTAAAAATTGTCAATATCAAATATAGATCAATTTTTGCATCAAAGTATCTCCATATTGGAGTATGTACAAGAGAAGTACCAGAGTAGTATTCCCTATGTTGATTACATACATGCGTACCAATTCAATGATAATGAAATATAAACAAGCAGGTCCGCGTCAGAAAGCAAGAGGTTGGTCACTGGGAGTAGAAACCTCAACTCAGCCCAATGCACGTTTCGATATCTTTAGTGTATTATCATCTTCATCAGGGGGAGGCGCCGTATCTGGGTCCGCAATACACCGGGCTTAAATACCGTACTAAATTGTCAGACATCCGGAAGACATTAACTATTGTATGGTGTTTAGGAGCATTTTGCTTATCAAATTATTATACTTGTAGCTTTTGTTATTCTTATTTCTCCCCTCAAAATGAATTACATTTTTTTCTCAACGTGATTGTAGAGATTATGGGAAACAATAAAGGTAGAAAAGGTTCTGAAATTATTCTTCTTGGTAGGATTTTTTTTTTCAATTGACAAAAACCCGGTATTTCACCAGGGGTGTGTAGACTTTTTATCTCGACTGTATATACAATTCCAAAAATGAAACCTGTTCACATTTATTTAAAAGGGTTTTTATCATGGCTTACTCTATGGTCTTTCTAGTATTCTTGAATACAACAAAAGTGGACAACAATAGTGCAGTTTGCATTTGCTATTCTTGCCATCAAATGTAGTGCGACTTTGATAGAGCCCTGACTGAACTCATTAAAAATTAATGGACACCAGAGATATCTGTTTGAAAAAGGATCCAGTTAATTTGTCATGTCTCCTCTATAAATGGAAGACAATGGAAACAGAGCCTTCCTATTTCCAAGTATCTACTGCAAACACATTCCAGAAGGATTTGGAGAGATAAAATAATTCTCACTCTCCCAGGACATATCTAGAAGGATGCTTTATTCCGTCACCATGCTGTGCAGTAAATGTAGGGGACGAGAAGGAAAAAAATTTGGTTTAAATGTACAAAAAGGATTCCAAATAACCTGGGTAGAATTATGGTTTACTAGTGTCACACACGGACTTGGGGAAGGTCCGGCATGGGGTTAAGACACACAACAAACCCCATCAATTAAGAAATACACTGGGGGCACATTAACAATGGTGGGCCTTGGTGCTAGTGAGGGGAAGATGGGACACCTCCTGCACTCACTTGCAGCTGCATCCTGCACTCCTAGACAGTTCCTACACAGGTTCTGTACCTGTCGCCAAGCAGGATACCTGAAACCCTGAGAGACCCTGTAATAACCCTGGGTAATGAGCTAGCAGATAAGGATAACTAGTCCCTTTGCTGCACTAATACAACATGAAGGGAAGGTATGACAGACAGGGGAAACAACAAAAGGATAAAGCCCAAGTTCACGGCTGCAGTCAGACACCAGGACTGCAGCCTACACTGCTTCACTGCAACAAGCGCTCCAGCAGCTCCTTCCACCTTGAGGCCAAAATGGTACAGAGGGATTCAGAATAACCGGTGCCCTCTACTGAGAGAAGTGACCACATATAGGGGATGGGAGTGGTCACCAACCAGAAACACCTGAGGCCAGGAGTCAGAAGCTGCTGAAAAACAAAACTGACATTAACCCTTTTAGCACCAAAGGAAAGGGAATAAGTTTAATGTGAGACATCTCAGTTGGCAAATAGAGACTCTGGCCCAGATCCTGTCACAAGTCACTAGTAACATAGAGATGACTGTAACAATTAGTCTACGCGTTTCAAAGCAATCCAGCCTCTTCCTTAGGACAAAACCATAATATCTGGTTACCATCTGATATCTGGCTCTTACACATGCATCAGTGGTTGTGTCACACACAACCAACTCAGGTGAGGAGCTAATACTCTCATCCTTGCCCCGGTTACGACTCTATTGCGCTTGTTTTTCTGGGTTAGTTTTTCCCACTAAATGAAGGGGTACTCATAGCTAGCATCAAATGGTGGCAGCGAATTAGTGCTAGACAGCACTTTCTCACAATGTCATGTCCCTCTTATGCGTGTCATTACAATGGTTACATTATAAAATATCATAAATATACATATAGTGAAAATATGAAAAACAGTATATAATATAATAGAGAATAGCAGGTTTCCGTAAGCAAATTTATAGGGGTTGTACCAAATTTGGAAGTTATCCTCTATCCCCATCTTATCTCAAAAACTGAGACACCAAAGGGCCCCATGTGAATGGAGTGGTGGTCAATTATTCGTACTGCTCTGCATGTGAGAATGCATGATGGAGGTAATACTAGAGTGTTTCATTTAGCTGGCTTAGCAAGTCTAAAGTGGGCTTTACACGCTACGATATATCTAACGAGATGTCAGCGGGGTCACGTCGTAAGTGACGCACATCCGGCATCGTTAGTGATATCGTAGCGTGTGACAGCTATGAACGAGCAGAAATACTCACCTTCTCGTTCATCGCTGACACGTCGCTCATTTTCTAAAAATCGAACGTCCTGTTGTTCATTGTTCCCGAGGCAGCACACATCGCTCCGTGTGACACCCCGGGAACGATGAACTGCAGCTTACCTTCAGCTGCCGGCAATGCGGAAGGAAGGAGGTGGGCGGGATGTTTACGTCCTGCTCATCTTCGCCCCTCCGCTTCTATTGGCCGGCCGCTGTGTGACGTCGCTGTGACGCCGAACGTCCCTCCCCCTTCAGGAAGTGGATGTTTGCCGCCCACAGCAAGGTCATTTGGAAGGTAAGTGCGTGTGACGGGGGTTACAACATTGTGCGACACGGGCAAGAAATTGCCCGTACCGCACAAACGATGGGGAATTCACTCCTATCGGGGAGAAGGCAGTGAGCCCCTGTTAGATGCCTGTGGCAATCGTTTGAGTCCCTTGAGAATAAAGGTGGCTTTACACACTGCAACATCGCAAACGACATCGCTGTAACGTCACCGGTTTTGTGACGCAATAGCGACCTCCCCATCGACATTGCAGTGTGTGAAACACATCAGCGACCTGGCCCCTGCTGTGAAGTTGCTGATCGCTACAAATCGTTCAGGACCATTTTTTGGTCCTTTGTTTCCCGCTGTGCAGCAAAGTCTCAGTGTGTAAAAGGACTTTACAGCGACTTCGTTAGCGTCTTCCCTTTCAAAAAGCTGCTTTACAACGTCTCCAAAGACTAGCTAGGTCGTTCTGCAGGTCCGGATCGCTGTTGCGTCGTTGGCCAGGTTTGCCTGTTTGATAGCTCACCAGAGACTTTGTAGCGATCCCGGCCAGGTTGGGATCGCTGGTGGGATCGCTAGAAAGTCTCAATGTGTAAAGGGGCCTTAAGGGCTTGTTCTGATCCTTTTTCCCTAACATAGGCAATAGAAACATTTATCCTGAATATGTCTGTCATACACAGGATAGGTGATAACTTGAGACTCCCACTGATCGCAAAGACTGGACTTTGAAATGTCTTTTTAGAATGGAGATGTTGCCATACAGTAATCAATTATCTCTGGCATTCTCAAACATAATAAAGTCCTGAAGATATCCATTGTAACCAGACATTTCAGATGCCTGTTGTCTGTTTTGTCAGACCTACAGAGATCAACAAGAGTAACTTAAGGTACTGTCACACATAACGAGATCGCTAGCGAGATCGCAGCTGAGTCACCGGTTTGGTGACGCAGTAGCGATCCCGTTAGCGATCTCGTTATGTGTGACACTTACCAGCGATCAGGCCCTTGCTGTGAGATCGCTAGTCGTTGCCGAATGGTCCAGGTCATTTTCTTCAAAGGCGATGTCCTGCTCGGCAGGACACATCGCTGTGTTTGACACTGTGTGACAGGGTCACAGTGACTGCTGAGATCGTTATACAGGTCGCTACTGCGACCTCTATTGTTCCTGCATCGCTGGTAAGATCTGGCTGTGTGACATCTCACCTGCGACCTCCCAGCGACTTACCTGCGATCCCTATCAGGTTGCATCGTTTTCGGGATCGCTGGTAAGTCGTTGTGTGTGACTGGGCCTTTAGGCTGGGGATGAATATGTAGCGCCCCTGAAGCCATCAGTAGCTATAAGGAACTGCATCCTGTCAAAGATGCAGGGCCTACCCCCAGGGACCCAGAAGACTAGTGTCGGTAACACCAAAACACATATATAAGCCCTGTTTTCCCTTCATCAAGGACTGGTGTTAGGCTAGGCTTGGACCCAATGAATGGCCACCTAGGAGTGGAACCGATCCAGTCCACTAGGAGGAGGGGTCAGACAGTCAGTAAATGGAAGTGACAGGAGATGAACGCAACCGAACTGACAGGAGTGTGTAACAGTGACCTGTCAGGTGCAGGCATATGGTTGCTGAAGGAGTACGGTGGAGTACTCTCGGAACCATAGCACCGATGGGGTACAGAGCCCTAGGTCAGGCAAATGCTCCAGGCAGACCTGATAAAATCTGTACAGTGAGGGGACCATCCAGGACCTCACTGAACGTAAAGTCCAGGGCACCAGCAGTGACGGGAGAAGCAGGGACGAGAACAAAACACCGACCCTACAGGGTTCAAACTGCCCACCGTACGGACTAAGACGGAAAGACTACCAGGAGGAGATCCCCAGACGCTACAAGCCACAGGGACCCATCAACCAGAGACAGGTGCAGGGGAAAGAAGCCACCAGGTTACCACACCGGCACTGGGACTAAGGGGACCAGTGGTGAGGACCAGCCTTCTTCGGGTTGCAAGCCATAACAATGCTGTGAGTAAAGAAACGAGTGTAACTGGTTTCTTTCTGAGCCTGACTCCATCACCTATTCCCTGGGGCCTGGCCCTCCTTGCAGAGGGACCAACATCAATGCTGCCATTAATATCGGCCCCAGCGGTGAGAGACTGTGCAGCGGCAGCTCCATCTACATAACCGCATCCCGCAAGTGGCGTCACGACAAAACCTTTATTATTATTATTCTCCTGTATATAACCCCTTTCAAGCGACCCCCAGGGTCACGGAACCAGGCAACGGCCACCCAGTGAACTGTCCCAGTAAATATATTGCCCGGGACCAAGTACCCCAAATCCCTAGGGTGCGTCACATAGTGACTGTGGTCATGATGTGCGACCCCCGGTAGACCTCTGAAGTCATGGTAGTGGGTCCGACTGGTGATGTGGCCATACTGGGCGTGTGCGACAGGCTTTTGTAATGGAGGTTAAAAAAAATATTAAAAAAGGGAGAAAAATAATAAAATACATAAAGAGTCTGTGACGTCAGTGGGGATGTTCAGCTGTGGTATGACCGAGCACTGCTGGAGGTCCCCAGAGGTTAGGTGGTGATGTACAGTGCCAGAGGATCGTCCCCTCGACCCCCAAACTAGGTATGGTTTCTGTGGATCTTGAAGTAGGGATGGCGCAGCAGAGAATAATTTAGTCAGAGACAGGACGCTCTGCAGATTATTCCAGAACATTCCTTACAGCATTCACAATAATGGTGGTTTGACTTGCCCTAAGGATAAGAGTTTAGTTTCTCTGCTGTCTGGTGGTAGTGTATTCCTCCTGCCGCTACCTTCCCTACCTGGGAAAAGGTGTCTTGAAATCCTTGGATTTTAGAGACAAAGAAACTAAACTCTGGATCTTTAATCCCTTCCAGCGAGCAGACAACTTGAACCCTGAGGGAAAACTCACTGTTTCTTCTAGAAGTTTAAAGACTCAATCACGTCACTGGGCTCTTGGGCACTCCTGGGCACTCCAAGTTCACTTCTCGTTATGAAAAGACTAATTAATAGCAGTTTCTCAGTTTGCCACTGACCATGAAAGTCCAGGTGGTCTAGGGACTAATACCCTGCCAATTTGTTTGCTGGCCCCTCTAGGACAGGACCTCTCCATATTAAACTTCTCTCAAACGCTGACACCAACTTTAACTGAATTTCCCTCATACCTAAGCTCCTCCCCTTTTCCTTCTAGAGCGCTCACATAAGCCTTGTTATCAGCTCAGGTGAACAGCCCCAAAAAGGGAGTGTAGGCAATTTTTGTATGTGGTGAACAGCAGAGAAAACCAAATCTCATCAAAGCTGGCAATACATGTTATGCAATGAAATATACATGCAGCCATTCTTTGTGGTGACTCAGTCACAGGGCGCCACAACAACACAAGTCACGCGGTCAAAGTTTATTTAGTGTCACTGCTACTTTGCAACAAAAAACAAGTGGATGGAGTTGCATTGCGACACTGAGAGTACTGTGACTGCAACAAACAAGCAGCAAAAAATCCAAATGGTTACAGTTTCTTGCTTGTCGCGGTTGCAGTACCCACAGGATTGCATTGGCGCCCCATTCACGTGTCTTGTGCTGCAATGTAGGAGGAACACTGAGCAGTCTTTCTGAAAACTTTCCCTGCTGGCTAGCTATATTGCAGCAAAATAAACTATACTTTACCTACCCTTCCAAGTCCAGTATCCCTGTGCCCAGCTGATTTAGTATAGTCTGCAGTGATGTCGTCATGTTGACAGCTATGCAGGCAATCACTAAGCTCTGCTCCTCTGCCGATGCAGATGGCGAGGGACATTGAGCTCAGTGATTGGCTACAGCGGTGTCGATGTGACGTCACCGCTGCAGCCAGAGCTGGCCCTTGGGAAAGTAAGTAAACAGCAGTGTTCTTTATAATTAAGTAAGCCAGCAGGTGAACACATCCTGAAAGGAGACAACCCATTAAGCACTCCATATGTGTTTGATGAGATTCAGCTGGCCCTGCCTATTTTGGCAAAACAGTCAGACAATGATACCTTTTGACTTTACATAAGTGTTTGCCAAGCAAAAATGATGTCAGGGGGAAACATGGACAATCCTTTTAATTTCAGGTGAGATTTGTGACGCACCCCAGGGCTTTGGGGTACTCGGTCCCACCTTGTAATTACTGGGGAATATCACAGGTGGCCGTTGCCCGGTTCTGTGACCCTGCGGTCGCTTAAAAGGGGTTTTGTACAAGGGAGAAATAAAATTAAAATGTTTTTCGTGACGCAAGTTGCGGTATGCGGCTATATGGGGAAAACCGCCGCTGCACAGTCTCTTACTCCTGGGGCTGGTGGTATTGGGCAGCTTAGGTGTGATGGCTCTCCGCAAGTAGAGCTAGGCCCAGGGATGATGATGGTGGTTGTAATATATAGATGCAGAGGTGCAGGAAGAATTCAGACAACACAGTGGCTGCGGTTTAACTTGTGCTTTACTCACTGGTTTGGAGTTGCTGCAACCTGGTTTGTGCTGGTCTCTACCAATCCAGTATTCCCTTTGTTCCAGTGCCGGTTTAGTGAATAGGTGAGCTTTATTTACATGCAGCATTTTGTAGTTGGTGGGCCCCCTTGGCCTGGAGCATTTTTGGGGTCCCCCACCTGTTGTCTCCGTCCTAGCCCATACGGCAGGCAGCTTGAACCTTTTATGGGTCGGTCCTCTGTCCTCGTTCCCAGGTTCCCTCTCTGCTGCTGTGCCCCAGACACTAACATCGGTAAGGTCCTTGATGGTCCCCTCACTGGGCAGATTGTTATCAGGTGAGCCTGAAGCGTCTTCCTGAACTAGGGCTCTGTATCCCATCGGTGCTTAGTCCAGTGAGTACTCATGCCGTACTCTCCCTGGCAACCATACTCCTTTTTACTCAGTAGTCACTTCACACTTTCCGTCAGCACGTCGCCTTCTGACTGACTGTGTCTGACATTTCACTATCTCACAAGATGTCTTCCGTCCACTCCACTGACTAGACCTTCCTCCTCCCAGGTTTCTGACTAGTAGATTGGATGAGTCTCAACCAATAGGTGACCATCCATCAGGTCCATCTCTAGCCTGTTACTCAGTCTGGGGAAAAGGGCGTGTGTGTGTGTGTGTGTGTGTGTGTGTGTGTGTGTGTTGTCGTGGTTACCGGCACTGGGCTTCCAGGAATCCTGGGTTAGATGTAGTACTATGTGGCACCTGACACTCAGGGGTGCCACATTTGCCTCCTATCTTCTGTATCAAAGCAGCAAAACATATATACCCTGATTCAATAAGACTGGTGATGTACATGCCAGTCTTAATGAACGGTATCGCTGGCGTCAGATGCGCCTAAAGCTGGTGTCACACATAACAACGACGACAACGACGTCGCTGCTACGTCACCATTTTCTGTGACATTGCAGCGACGTCCCGTCGCTGTCGCTGTGTGTGACATCCAGCAACGACCTGGCCCCTGCTGTGAGGTCGCCGGTCGTTGCTGAATGTCCAGCTTCATTTTTTGGTCGTCACTCTCCCGCTGTGACACACACATCGCTGTGTGTGACAGCGAGAGAGCGACGAAATGAAGCGATCAGGAGCCGGCACTGGCAGCTGCGGTAAGCTGTAACCAGCGTAAACATCGGGTAACCAAGGGAAGACCTTTCCCTGGTTACCCGATGTTTACGCTGGTTACCAGCCTCCGCTCTTGCTGCCAGTGCCGGCTCCTGCACTGTGACATGTGGCTGCAGTATGCATCGGGTAATTAACCCGATGTATACTGTAGCAAGGAGAGCAAGGAGCCAGCGCTAAGCAGTGCGCGTGGCTCCTTGCTCTCTGCACTGTGACATGTAGCTGCAGCACACATCGGGTTAATTAACCCGATGTGTACTGTACCTAGGAGAGCAAGGAGCCAGCGCTAAGCGCGGCTCCCTGCTCTCTGCACATGTAGCGACGTTATGATCGCTGCTTCTGCTGTGTTTGACAGCTAAGCAGCGATCATAACAGCGACTTACAAGGTCGCTGTTACGTCACCGAAAATGGTGACGTAACAGCGACGTCGTTGTCGCTGTCGCTTAGTGTGACACCAGCTTAACTCATTAAGATGCTTGCGCTACTTAATGAATTGAGTGCATCTGAAAAGTGCTGTGTGCCTCCACTAGAAATGTTACTCCAGTCACTAAAGTGGGCAACTTGTAATGAATATGATGGGCGGGTTTAACCACTCTCCATCCAGCACATTCTCTACTCGTATTGGCGGAGCTAGCTGGGACTAAAGTGAAAAACGTCAAATGTCACAACATTTTTATGATATTTCAAGGTGTTTTATGCCTAAAAACTCTAGTAAACACCTTCATGACTTGGGGCCATAATATGTAAGGAAGAACAAGGCAACAGCTGTCTGCTGATCAAATGTTTGACAGACAATTGTTTCATGTGTATGGCTAGCTTTTATTTCTCAATTAATGCTAAGTAATGGTAAGTACGGTAATTTGTATGATGACAAATGTGTTTTATTGCAGAATATTGCTGAAAAATCATAATGGTATTGATGAACATTATAGAATGAAATTTAGTTAAACATTAACATCAAAAAAGACAGTCCTGCTCAATATCGTCATTTCTCTAGCACGTAAATGGAGCATTTATTAAACTTAGCTTTAGGCTATGTTTACACAGTGCATCTTTTACTGTCTTTTTGGTAAAGTTTTGTGGTCACACAGATGCACCTAAATGCATTCATTTCCTTCCCCTAGCAAAGTCTATGAGATTTCTATTTTGCTAGCTACACAGTGAATCTTTTGTTGGCTGCATCTTGGCTGCGTTTTTGAAGAAGTAGCTAAAATGCAGCATGTCATGACCACTGAGGAAGGATTCTCCGGTCGTGATGGTTAGTATCCCCAACTTAACCTAATAAATAATACACCGACTGCATGTGACTTGGTTAAACAAATTGACCACAGCAGCCTTTATTACCTATTATTAACATTCTAACACAAGGGGACGCCGTCCAACGGGCGACCCCAAACAAATAATAGGTAACACATAAATAATAACTGTACACGTAACCCCATGTAGGCCCGGTCCAGAAACCACTTCCTCCACCAATATCCCTGGCCGCAACACTCCGACCCAGAGATGAGGTATTAATCACCCCGTGGATTAATACCCCCCAAACCTTGCAGAACCCCGTGCCTGCAATTTACCGGAACCCGGAGACACCATACCAAGACAGTGCCTCTCAGTCCAGCCACCAATCCCTTACAACCGCCTCTGGACCAGACCTACCCCCGCTGCTGCGACAGAACATACGACGCTTTGAAACCTGTATTCCTCCTTTTTTTTTTTTTTTTTTTTTTTTTTTTTTTAACTGCTTCATTCCATTTTCTCATTTTGTTTTCATTTTTTTTTTTTTTTTTTTAAAAAACAAAACATAGCCAAAACGAACTCGCAAAACACAAGGGCGGGTGGGCGGGAATCCATTTCTGTCCGGAGTCACAAGGAAGGTAAGACCCCTCCCCTATAGTTTATATACTAGCCCCCTCCCCACCCTACAGTGACCCTATTCCACCAATCCCCTATAAGGGCCCATAATGCCCTTTTAATTCACTTTATTAACCCCCTCACTCCCTCCCTTCCCTCTGGTCATGTCGCCCCTCCCCCCTATGGGGTCCATGGCTTTTTTGACCACTGAGGAAGGATTCTCCGGTCGTGATGGTTAGTATACCCACTTAACCTAATAAATAACACACCGACTGCATGTGACTTGGTTAAACAAATTGGCCACAGCAGCCTTTATTACCTATTATTAACATTCTAACACAAGGGGGCGCCGTCCAACGGGCGACCCCAAACAAATAATAGGTAACACATAAATAATAACTGTACACGTAACCCCATGTAGGCCCGGTCCAGAAACCACTTCCTCCACCAATATCCCTGGCCGCAACACTCCGACCCAGAGATGAGGTATTAATCACCCCGTGGATTAATACCCCCCAAACCTTGCAGAACCCCGTGCCTGCAATTTACCGGAACCCGGAGACACCATACCAAGACAGTGCCTCTCAGTCCAGCCACCAATCCCTTACAACCGCCTCTGGACCAGACCTACCCCCGCCACAGGACAGGACACGTGACACCTTACGTGGCCTGGACCCGCCACACACCCAAGGCTTGCTCCACCATCACGCAAACCCAAGGCCCATAGATCAGAACCAATCTCAGTAAGGTGAACCCCATCACCCCTTCGAAACTGCCACTTTGGCGACTCCAGATCCGCACGTCGCACGACAATACTGCCGTATCTCCACACGAAACGCGCAACCACCCGATTCACATGAGCCCGGGCGCGATTAAACTTCTCCACTGACCGTGCCCCCTCCACACCAATGTGGCCACAATCCGACCATACCACTATCAAACCCGGATACCTGGTCCATAAACGCAATAGATCCATCTTGATGTCCCAGATCAAATCACGTGATGCCCGCGCTCCCAAGTCATTTCCCCCCCCACGTGCAAAAACCAACACGTTCGGAGGTCTATCCACCCTGCAATAGTATTCAAACTCCGTCACGACCCTGCTCCATTCCATGCCCCGCACACCGAACCACTTGACCAATGCAAGCGATCTGTCCACACCCAACTGCCGACCATTCGGGCGAGCGTCGGCCCAACGGGCCCCCCCCAGAACACGAAGGAGTGCCCCAGAATCCATATCAGGCAGATTCCTACAACCACAGAAACTTTAACAAACAAACCCCACCAACGCCAATTTGCAGCAAAGAACCCCGACAAAGCCACAACCAACTACTCTACAAAGCCCTCACTGGGACAACCACTGTGGGCGCACATAACCCCGAAAACGATAATACTCCCACCAACCGATTCGTCTCACCATGTCATCACCCAGGCCCCAACGCGAAGCCTCCGCAGCCGCCCCGATCCTGAAGGAATGAGGCCCGTAATCTCCCGGGCATTCCCCCGCACAGCGCAAACAACTCCTCAGTACGGCCACAAACTGGTAACGAGACAACCAAGACCCATCCACGTGCCGTAACAGCGGGCCCAGAAGACCGCCCCAAGCCGCAAAACTTCCTCACCATCTGCACCAGGCACAACGCCTCCCCTTGCACCGCGTCCAGCACAACCAACCTGCCTCGACCCATCTGGTCTGTTTTGGACCGCTTAAGCTGACACTCTACTCTCCGTCCCACCACTGCCACAACCTCGGACATCAGACCACCCCCCTTGAACCTGGAAGGGCTCACCAACGCCCCAAAAAAGGCTAACACAAAAGCCGTGTCAAAAGCACCCTCTCATAAACTGAGACACAAATTTTTCGCAAACCATCCACCCATCGCCGGAACAAAACCAAAGAAATGGGCCGCCTAGCGTCCCGCTCCTTCGCCCCTTTACGAAAAAAACCTTCGAGGCCTGCCGCCCCCAAAATTCCGCGGCACGCCCCACTCACCCCTGACCTTCAACCAAAAGGCCCCAGCCGCCACCCTAAGTATCATTGCTGACGCTGACTCCCCAGTCCTGAAATCCTCGCTCACCAGTGCCAGTAGCGCCAACAAGTAATTTGCTCGCCCGTCACCAAACATAACTCCCAGCATCTCCTGCCCTTCACCGAATTCCTAATTAAACCCGCAATCAATGCCTCACCAGGCTCCACAAGTCCTCCGGACACACTGCTCCGATCTCGTCCGCCCCCCGGCATTAACTCCCACAACCTGTGGACTGAAAATGAGATAAAGCGTCCGCCACCCCGTTATCAACCCCCACCACATGTTTCGCAACCACATGAACGTGCCACAGTAAACACTTGAGCACCAAATGCCGCAGATAAGCCACTACCGGTCCGGACTCTGCTGACAAGCTGTTTATCGCATGCACCATCGCCTGATTATCGCAGTGATAGCACACTTGACGTCCCGAAAAATTGCGACCCCCCCACAATTCCACCGTCACCACGATCGGAAATAACCAAAGCAAGGCCAGATGCCTTACCAGACCAACCTGCCGCCATTCCTCAGGCCACCTCCCAACGTACCAATGTCCCTGAAAAAGGGGTGACGAAACCCGCCGACCCGGCCGCGTCCCTGTACAGTTCTAGCACACCATTGGGCACCACCTTCTTCAACCCCAAGGCTCGGCCGTTAAAACATTGCAAGAAAACATCCCAACCAGAAAATCCTCCTTGATCTCCCGCGTGACCCGCACAAAGTGCGCCGGGGACCGTACACCTGCCATAGCTGCCGCCAAAATCCTGGCGAACACCCGCCCCATTGGCATAATCCTGCACGCAAAGTTCAACTCCCCGAGCCAAGACTGCACCACCTTCAGCCGCCCTTTCCGTGCTGCCAGCATTGCTGCTACCACTCACCACAAGTCCACCATCTTCCCCTCCGGCAGCCTGCATTCCATAGCCAAAGAGTCAATCTCAATCCCCAAAAAAAAAACCAAAACGCATAACCGGAGCCGGCCCCCCCGATTTATCCTGAGCCAAAGGGATCCCAAAGCTATCCGCCACTCTCTGTAAGGCGAACAACGAGCCAGCGCAAACCATGGATCCCGCCGGACCGACACCAAGAAAATCATCTAGACAGTGGATAATGGAGGACAAGACGTCCCGCACCACCCACTCAGCAAAGGAACTACACGCCTCAAAATACAAACAAGAAATTGAAACAGCCCATAGGCAAACAACGATCAACATAAACTCATCACCCCACCAGCAACCCAGAAGGTGCTGGCTCTCCGGATGCACCGGCAGCAAACGAAACGCCGATTCTACATCCACCTTTGCCATCAATGCACCGCGTCCCGCCGCCCGCACCAAGTCCAGCGCTTTGTCAAACGAGACGTAGTACACTGCCGACAATTCCGGCGCGATGCCATCATTCACTGACGACCCCCCCGGAAATGAAAGATGATGGATGAGCCAAAATTTATTCGGCTCCGCCTTTGGCACCACCCCCAACAGGGACACCACCAGATTACTGCACGGCGGGCTCTCAAATGGACCCCCCATCCTGCCCAACTCAACCTCTGTCCCCAACTTCCCACCCCCAACCATAGGGTGGTCCCTCGCCGACCGAAAAGTACGACAAACCGGAGGCAATGCCTCAACCGCCGACGGAATCTGAAAACCGTATAAAAACCAAACCGCAAAATTGACGCCGCTGCCCCGTCCGGATACCTATTGAAAAATGGCCCATCGCCCCTATTTTCACTGGCGTCCTCCCTTTTACCAAACCCGTCCCCCCGCAGCCGGAGCACTCATGCTCGAACCTGCATGCTGCCCCAAATGTGCACCGGCCGTCGTTAACTTGCCAGCACAATCCCTTTTTTTTTTTTTTTTTTTATTGGGGTACCCGAGGGCCCAGCTCCCGTTCCCCCCGGCGCCGCCATGAAAGGGCTGGCTCGGGGCCGCCATTAAACGCATCCATAAGGAAATGTCCACATGGTCCCACCGCATGCCGGGCCGCAACGCCTTCCGCTGCCTAAAATGCTCATCATACCGCAGCCATGGCAAGCCCCTGTCCGTGCAATCCGCCTCCCCCAGCGCATCCCGATAACCACACAGAGCCGAGCAGTGCTCCGGCTCCTTTTCCCCTCTTACACTTGCCAAAATTGCGAACTCCTGCAGCCAATTGGAAAAGGGGACGAGGAATGAGCCTATAACGGCGTTTTTCTTCCCCTTCCCTTTCCTTCTTGGAGTCGTTCGGCTTCACCTTGTCCAGATTAAATTTGTTCAGGGGTAGCAGGGAAAATATCTTCACATACTCCCCCTTCCAAATCTTGTCTCTCACCTCCCTCTTGAGGTGAGACCCTAACTGTCCCTCAAAGCATACGTAAACTTAGCCCTATCATCCAAACGCACCACCTCATCCCCATTTTCCTTTTCTACCGCTGTTTAACCCGCGGGCTCCACTACTCCACCAACCGCACCCGTCCCTACCGGCGCCGCCTCGCTGCTGACCGACGCTGCGCCATCCACCGCCGACCCGTCCAAGCCGCTGCTGCCGCCGGCGCGCGCGCTAAACCCTGCAACAAGCCCAGCAACTGACTAAGCAAAGCTGACCCCCCCTGGCGCTGCCGTGCCCGCAGCCACCTCCCCAAAACTAGCACCCCGCGCCGCCAGCAATGCCGAATCCACGGCTAGCTCACCCGACCATGGCGCAGAAATGGAAATTGGTACCGCGACGTCCTCCGCCATCTGCTCGTCAGATTCGTCCCCCGACCTGAGGGCTCCCTCTTCTTCCTCGCTGTAGTCGTCCTCCACCATTCCAGCTCCAGAGGACGCAGCCGATGCATCCCCTCCACCCCGGCCGCCCTCCTGGGCTGCCGCGTGGGCACTGGCGGTGGGCATCCGTCTCTTCCTGTGCGGCGACAGCCCGCGAGACCGTCCTATCCCCCGGGCCGCCGCTGACCGAATCCTCTTCTTGGAGGAGCCTCTCCCTGAGCTCAGGGGCTCCCCACCGTCTCCTCCAGCCCTCCAGGGGCCCCAACCGTGGCATCCCGCCGGGTCCTCCCCGGGAGGGGGAGACCGCTGCTGCCGGGCGCAGTACTGATGACCTGAGGGACCTGGCGGGAACCGCAGGGCTCCTGCCGTCCCCCCTGCTCCCCGCAGCCTCACGGGTATCCGGGTGCCGCCTGCACACACCGGTCCCCCCGCTGGCTGCCTGCGCCCAGCCCCCCCCCGCCACCCACGGGGGGTACTGCTGGCCTCATTCAATTGCAGGGCCCGCTCCCATTTGGAAGCTGCCGCAGGGCCGTGTCACTCCGCAGGGTGCCCGTCACCAGGAGCAGGCCCCCCAGGCTGGGCACGCCCCCTCTCAAGCCTCCGATCACCGCTGGGCACGCCCCCCGGTCCCGGGCTGCCGCCGGCCTGTTTAATGGAGCCCGAGGCCTGGGACCGGAAGTAGGCCCCAGGCCGGGCCCGCCTCCGTCCAGGCCGCCGCTGGCCTCAGATCGTCGCCGGGCTCGCTCCCGGCCGGGAGACGCCGCTGGGCTCCTCACTCCAGCCCGAGGCCCGACATCAGAAGAAGGCCCCGGGCTGGCCACGCCCCCTTTGCGGCCGCCGCGGCCTCGCCGGAGATTCCTCCCTGCGGCCGGGGCAGACGCTGGAAGCAGCCGCTGCCCGCCCCGCCGCGGAGGGTCCCGAGGGGGGCTCTCACTGGGCCTCCTTGCCCCCCCTGCGGCCGGAGAATACCTGATGATTGGGGGGGGCCTGGAACGCCGCCCGCGGCCGAGGGGGAGACAAGGGGCAGGTGCCGACGGGGAAACCCAGGCAGCCCTGAAGTGGGACTGCACTGCCTGGGCCCCCGTGCACCGCCATCGCTGATCGGATCGTCCTGTCCCGTTCCTGGAGGTCCGCCATGCTGTTGGACAGGTCGGAATCCATTTCTGTCCGGAGTCACAAGGAAGGTAAGACCCCTCCCCTATAGTTTATATACTAGCCCCCTCCCCACCCTACAGTGACCCTATTCCACCAATCCCCTATAAGGGCCCATAATGCCCTTTGAATTCACTTTATTAACCCCCTCACTCCCTCCCTTCCCTCTGGTCATGTCGCCCCTCCCCCCTATGGGGTCCATGGCTTTCTATCTTTTTGCATTTTCCAGCGTTTTTGAGGCCTTCTTGTCAATAGATTTGACTGAAAAAACGCATTGGGCAAATTGCGGTAAAAACACATGTTTTTTTTGCATTTTTTTTAGGCCAAAAATGCGCATCTTAAGATGCACTGTGTGAACATAGCCTAACTGCAACTAATGTTAATGCTTACATTCTATGTAATGAACTGTGGAAATGTGGAACAATCCATTTAATCTGTCTGACATTTTCCCTAATGTATCTAATGTTTCCCTAATGTAGCACATGGGACATGGTCTGTTCAGTGCAGAAGCTCCTGCGGAGGACTTGTTCTCCAGAGAATGGACAATAGTGCCCAAGGTTGATGTGGGAAGTGGCCAAATCTTATACTGATACTAGCTGTAGTATCCGGGCGTTTCCCGGGATAGTAACTGTCACTGTCTCTCTCTATCTCTGCGTCTGTCTCTGTCTCTCTATCTCTGCGTCTCTCTGTCTCTTTATCTCTGTGTTTGTCTCTGTCTCTCTATCTCTGCGTCTGTCTGTCTATCTCTGCATCTGCGTCTGTCTCTGTCTCTCTATCTCTGCGTCTACATCTGTCTCTCTCTCTCTCTATCTCTGCGTCTGTCTCTTTCTCTCTATCTCTGCATCTGTCTCTCTGTCTTTTTCCTCGTCTGTCTCTTTCCCCGTCTGTCTCTTTTCCCATATGTCTCTGTCTGTCTCTTTCCCCATCTGTCTATGTCTGTCTCTTTCCCCATCTGTCTCTGTCTGCCTCTTTCTGTCTCTTTTCCTGTCTGTCTGTCTCTTTCCCCATCTGTCTGTCTCTTTTACCATCTGTCTGTCTCTTTCCCAGTCTGTATCTTTCCCAGTCTGTCTCTGTCTGTCTTTTTCCCAGTCTGTCTCTGTCTTTCTCTTTTCCCATCTGTCTCTTTTCCCATCTGTCTCTTTTCCCATCTGTCTCTTTTCCCATCTGTCCCTTTTCCCGTATGTCTCTTTTCCCGTATGTCTCTGTCTGTCTCTTTCCCCATCTGTCTCTGTCTGTCTCTTTCCCCGTCTGTCTCTGTCTGCCTCTGTCTGTCTCTTTCACTTTTTGTCTCTGCCTGTCTCTTTCCCCGTCTGTCTGTCTCTTTCCCCATCTTTCTGTTTGTCTCTGTCTGTCTCTTTCCTCATCTGTCTGTTTTACCGTCTGTCTCTGTCTCTCTCTCTCTCTGTCTGTCTCTTTCCCTGTCTGTGTCATTCCCTGTCTGTCTCTGTCTCTCTGTCTGTCTCTCTTTGTCTCTCTCTATCTGTCTCTCCACCGACATCATATTACCTCACACATAAGCTTTTTATACTAACACTGTCCTTTTTTCCTATAGCAACCAATCACAGCTCCTATTAATAACCAGTAGTTCCAGGCTTCATTCTCTTTAATGTAGGCAGATTTTTTGGAGAGAAACTGTAAAGCGCGGGATTAAATTTTCCCATCAAAACATAGTCTACGACGTTCCCCCGGGTCACATGGAATGTCTGTGCAAAATTTCGTGATTGTAAATGCGACGGTGCGGATTCCTTTAGCGGACATACACACAGACACACACATACATACAGTACAGACCAAACGTTTGGACACACCTCATTCAAAGAGTTTTCTTTATTTTCAGGACTCTGAAAATTGTAGATTCACATTGAAGGCATCAAAACTATGAATTAAAACATGTGGAATGAAATACTTAAAGTGTGAAACAACTGAAAATATGTCTTATATTCTAGGTTCTTCAAAGTAGCCACCTTTTACTTTCATTACTTTTTTGCACAGTCTTAGCATTCTCTTGATGAGCTTCAAGAGATAGTCACCGGAAATGGTTTTCCAACAGTCTTGAAGGTGTTCCCAGAGATACTTAGCACTTGTTGGCCCTTTTGCCTTCACTCTGCGGTCCAGCTCACCCCAAACCATCTCGATTGGGTTCAGGTCTGGTGACTGTCGAGACCAGGTCATCTGGCGTAGCACCTCATCACTCTCCTTCTTAGTCAAATAGCCCTTACACAGCCTGGAGGTGTGATTGGGATCATTGTCCTGTTGAAAAATAAATCATGGTCCAACTAAACGCAAACCGGATGGAATAGGACGCCACTGCAAGATGCTATGGTAGGCATGCTGGTTCAGTATGCCTTCAATTTTGAATAAACCCCCAACAGTGTCACCAGAAAAGCACCCCCACACCATCACACCTCCTCCTTCATGCTTCACGGTGGGAACCAGCCATGTAGAGTCTATCCGTTCACCTTTTCTATAAAGACACGGTGGTTGGATCCAAAGATCTCAAATTTGAACTCATCAGACCAAAACACAGATTTCCACTGGTCTAACGTCCATTCCTTGTGTTCTTTAACCCAAATAAGTCTCTTCTGCTTGTTTCCTGTCCTTAGCAGTGGTTTCCTAGCAGCTATTTTACCATGAAGGCCTGCTGCACAAAGTCTCCTCTTAACAATTGTTCTAGAGATGAGAGGGTGTGTCCAAACTTTTGATCTGTACTATACATACATACATACACACACACACACACACACACACACATACACTCAGCCTTATATATTAGATTATTTGTTTCTGAAATTCCTTAAGGAATGGAATGGAATTCACACACGCTTTTCCTTGAACAAAAGTTACATCTATATAGCTTTTTAAATGTAAAGTTACACTGGAGATTGTACAAACCAGTTTTACTCTGGCGATGGTTGGAGTATCCTGGGTAATATATGCATTATTACTAGTGATGCGCGAGCATGCCCGGAACTGCTCGTTAATCGATTGGGCAACAGGGTGCCCGGGCACACTCGTAACTTAATGGGGCATCGCGGGTGCTCAAGAAAAATGCTCAAGTCCCTGCCCCTGATGTTTTATGGCTGTTAGACAGCCAATCAACATGTGGGGATTGCTTGCCATACATGGTAATGCCGTAGCCATGTTGGCTATTGGCATTATTGTGATTGGCTGTCTGCATCGCGTCATCAGGTATCATATGATGGGACTCATATGATGCTCAGCACACTGCAGTTGATGCTCAGCACACTGCAGTTCAGGGAGAGTTGATACATGGTTATTGGGTCCTTCCCAGCCTAAAAATACCAGACCACAGCTGTAGCACCCCTGAACCCTTCAGGGTACTACTAGGTACTGCATCCTGTCAATGATGTAGGACCTACCCCAGGGACTTGGAAGCTCCGTGCCGGTACCAACAAAACACATAACATCCTCAGTTCCCTCTCACAATCGTGGGTGACTGATTAGTTGGGGACCCAATGGATGGCCACCTAGGGGTGGAGCCGATCCAGTCCACTAGCCAACAACCCAGGGGGAAGGGAGAGACAGTAAGTCAGTCAGTAGTGACAGTAGTAGGCGATGGACATGTCTCGAGATGGGGTCGTGTAGCAGAGACCTGACTGATACAGGAGAGTGGTTGCCAGGTAGGGTACGACGAGGTACCCCTGGAACCAAAGCACCGATGGGGCACAGGGCCCTAGGTTAGGTGAACGCTTCAAGCTGCCTGATAAATACCTGCACAGTGAGAGGACCATCCAGGACCTCACTGATCCAAGAGTCCGGGGAACCAGCAGTAATGATAGAGCCAGGGACCAGAACGGAACACCGACCCTACAGGGTTCACACTGCCCTCAGTACGGACCAGAGCCTGACGACAAACAGGAGGGAACCCCCCAGATGCTCCAAGCCACAGGGTTCCACAAAATTACTGAGAAGTGCAGGGGAAAGAAGCCACCATGTTACTACACCGGCACTGGGACTACAGGGGTCTCAACCAGCTGTCCAGCATTACCATCGCTGTGAGTAAAGAAGAGTTGCACTGCATTCCCATCGTGTAGTCTCCATTCTTTCCACGCCGCACTCCATCATCCACACCCTGTGGCTAAGCCCTACTTGCGGAGGGCCTACCATCCAAGCTGCCATCACCACCAGCCATTTCTGGGGCCACTGCGGGCTGGTATCTTTAGGCTGGGAATGGCAAATAACCATGGGCCTTTCCAGCCTGATAAAACCATCATGCAGCTGTCTGCTTTACCTTGGCTGATTATAAAAAATAGGGGGGACCCCAAACTGCTTGCTTAAATTATTTATTTATTAGGTTAAACAAGGCTAAAAACACCCTTTAATGCCTTTCATGTGGCAAAAAGAAGGTTTTTTTAGCCTTATTTAACCTGATAAATTATAAATAAACAGTGTAGGTCTTTCCTTTTATTGATAACCAGCCAAGGTAAAGCAGTCAGCTGTGGACTGATATTATCAGGCTGGAAAGGTCCATGGAAATTGATCCCTTCCCAGACTAAAGCTGGGTTCACACTAAACGACAGCGACAACGACGTCGCTGTTACGTCACCATTTTCGGTGACGTAACAGCGACCTTGTAAGTCGCTGTTATGATCGCTGCTTAGCTGTCAAACACAGCAGAAGCAGCGATCATAACGTCGCTGTGCTACATGTGCAGAGAGCAGGGAGCCGCGCTTAGCGCTGGCTCCTTGCTCTCCTAGGTACAGTACACATCGGGTTAATTAACCCGATGTGTGCTGCAGCTACATGTCACAGTGCAGAGAGCAGGGAGCCGCGCGCACTGCTTAGCGCTGGCTCCTTGCTCTCCTTGCTACAGTATACATCGGGTTAATTACCCAATGCGTACTGCAGCCACATGTGCACAGAGCAGGAGCCGGCACTGGCAGCAAGAGCGGAGGCTGGTAACCAGCGTAAACATCGGGTAACCAGGGAAAGGTCTTCCCTTGGTTACCCGATGTTTACGCTGGTTACAGCTTACCGCAGCTGCCAGTGCCGGCTCCTGCTCGCTTCATTTCGTCGCTCTCTCGCTGTCACACACAGCGATGTGTGTGTCACAGCGGGAGAGTGACGACCAAAAAATGAAGCTGGACATTCAGCAACGACCGGCGACCTCACAGCAGGGGCCAGGTCGTTGCTGGATGTCACACACAGCGACAGCGACGGGACGTCGCTGCAACGTCACAGAAAATGGTGACGTAGCAGCGACGTCGTTGTCGTTGTCGCTGTGTGTGACACCAGCTTAAAAATACCAGCCTGCAGCTGCCAGAGAATTGATATGTCCATTTAATGAAAAAATGTTCATTTAAATAAAGACTCCCCCACAGTTTCCCTTGTTCACCAATTTATTATAAAACATGTTCCCACAAACTAGCCCACGATCCATGAATATTGCTCCAGCGACTTAATAGCTTTAAAATATATGACTTCTCTATGGAGGTGACCAAAAGATGCAGAATGCTTAGTGCCAGCTACACCAAGCTGTACACGAATCAAATACAATTCCATTATATAAGCAGCAATCCTGAAAATAAGGTGCTCAGATGGATCAGTGAAAGACTTTCAAAATTCAAAAGATGCGGAGGATTACATATCAACACTGCTGAGAAAAGACGGTGGAAGAGAACAAGGTACAAGAAAATCACCACTAAGAAGGAGAGCGCAAGAAAGAAGAAGAAAGCTCTGGAGCCAGGTGGATGACTCCCAGAATCCAAAGGCAGAGACTTCAAAGACGCATAACAAATGACAGGGAGGTGACAGAGTGACAAAGAGACTGTTGAAGGCTAAAGGAAAGAGAGAGACATAACAGAGAGAGATAATAAAGAGAGATTGTGGCTAAAGGAGACGTTCGTAAGGACACAGGTGAGTGGATGCTCATCTGAATTTCAAACATTGAGGACTTAGTGCTCGCATGTCATGATAAGAGGAAGCCAGAAAAAGGGAAGTTCTGTAAAAAACTCTGGATGTTTATTGAAGTTTATTTTAAAGGTTAATATGTAGTTAGAGGTACAACTAGGAGTCACACAGTCAGTAAAATTAAAATGCTGCAGGAAGGGCTAGGATAACTTAGCTCATTGATTGTACATTTCCCGAACAGTGTGCACGGTAATGCTAATTTCATAATATGCACATCATTCTCCTGGAACGTCCCCGCTGGTATTGCTTAGTGGTCCGGAGCCTGCCTCCATGCACATGAATATAGATGTTTCTGAGTGACTCCTCGGCTTGAAGCGGTCAGGGTCCCTATATTTGAATAGAGGAGCTGTGCTCTCGATGGCTGACACTTGGGATTTCAGTGGGCCGCATAAGCTGGAAAACCTGATCCCCCTCGATGTGTTGGTGCCTTCAATCTCTGAGCTCTTGAGGAAAGTTCATAAAGAGACTATCCTCCACAGGTGAATTACCAGGTTGCGTAAAGCTACTCTCTGATCTAGGGTCCTGTACTCCGCCGAGCTCGGTACCGGTCTGGTTACTGGACTTTCCGGTGCCAACCGTTCTCCAAAACTAAGTCTGTGCACCCTTCTCCAATATCCTGCGACCGGGTCTCCGACTCCTCCAGTCCCAGATCACCGTCTGCGACCCAACCAAAGTCTCACAGGGAGCTACAACTCCCTCAGCTTCTCACTCTCTGAGGGCTACCACTCAACTTCAGGGAGCTGCTACTCCCAGCTCCTCACTCTTTGGGAGCTTCTACTGAACTATGTCCCTCCCACCAGTCTGCCTGACCCCTAAGAAGGTGGCCCTTTTCTAGCTAGACCACCCACTGTTGGGCCTGACAAGGTGTGGTGTGAGGTGTGGTTAGGATTTGAGTGCTGATGGAAACAATACCAAGTTAGGATCCCAGAACCATGCAGGGTGAGTTCCGCACCAAAAGAGAAAGGGGTGCAGTTCCCTGTGACACCCTGATAGAGTCAGGGGCGTCACATTTGCATAATTTTTACGCCCCCAATACTGTCAAAACCCTGTGTTTGATCAATTACATATTAGACTACTACAGGGGGAACCCAAAAGATAATAGTGGGTGGAGACTAATGGTACATCCTCAGTGGAAGAAGATAGAACTGAAACAGGACGAGGAAGAGAGAAAAACAGAGGAAAGGTGACAATATTAGCAGAATTGATAGTGATCATGGATCTAATTGACATATGAGAAGAGAATTGCCTAATGAACGAGAGTATACTTTCTACTCCCGCACCAGACATAGTCCAGAATTGACTACCTGCTTACAAGTAGTGACCTACGAGATAGATGCAGGGGAGCAAGAGTGTAAAGGCCGCTTTACACGCAACGACATCGCTAATGAGATGTCGTTGGGGTCACAAAATTCGTGACGCACATCCGGCCTCGTTAGCGACGTCGTTGCGTGTAACAGCTAAGAGTGAGTGTTAACGATCAAAAGTACTCACCTAATCGTTAATCGTTGACACGTCGTTCATTTTCAAAATCTCTTTGGTTGCTGTTGACGTAGATTGTTCGTTGTTCCTGAGGCAGCACACATCGCTACGTGTGACACCTCGGGAACGACGAACAACAGCTTACCTGCGTCCTCTGGCAATGAAGTGGGCGTAACTTTCCTGCGGCTGCTCTCTGCCCCTCCGCTTCAATTGGACGCCTGCTGTGTGGCGTCACTATGACACCGCACGAACCGCCCCCTTAGAAAAGAGACTGTTCGCCGGACACAGTGATATCGCTTGGAATGTAAGTTCGTGTGACGGGTATTAGCGATATTGTGCGCCATGGGCAGCGATTTGCCCGTGACGCAGAAACGACGGGGGCGGGTACGCTCGCTAGCGATATCGCTAGTGATATCGTAGCGTGTAAAGCCCCCTTAAGACTTAGTGATCTCGGACCATGCTTCGTTATCGCTAGATATTTCAGATCATTTCCCTAGTGGAACCTATTTCATCTTTTCTGCTTAAAGCCGAATAATTTGCATTGCTAATGCTTGAATAGTTGCAAGACTTGTCATCATAATGAGATGTAGGACCTGAAGCCACAGCTCTATTGGGGGATAGGGAAGGCTGTGCTTAGAGGTTGCTTAATAGCACATATTCACAAACTTAAAAAACAAGTGAATGTGCAATTTGAGGAAACAAGTGTGAGGCTACACAGTTTACACTGACTTCATATGATAGAGATTGGACAAAACCAGGAAAGACTGGAAAAAGGTGAAATGAGATTTTGATTAATGGGTGGAAGGAAGGCGACAATGAGGAGGACACAGATGGAAGTTAATTTGAGACGATATGGAGATAAGGCGGGTACACTACTTAAACGCCAAGGGAGGTGATTTGGGTAGAATATTTCTGGTGAAAATTAAAATCCCTAGAGTTACAGAAGCACAATTAAATACTCTAAATGCGTCCATTTCCGAAGAAGACATGCAGATAACCATAGACTCCCTACAGGCGGGCAAATTACCCAGGCCTTACAGATTCACGTGTGAATTCTATAAAGTTATGGCCAAGCAAGTAGTGCTCACATTTGCTAAATTATATAATGAACTCCTGCAGCAAAAGGAACTGTTAGAGTGCACAAGTACAGCATTAGTCTGGTACTGAAAGAGTGGAAAAATCCTGAGGACCCGGCATCGTAAAGAACTGAAATGCTCCCCGGTGTTGAGGCAAGCAGTAGTAGGAGTGGACCCACTCGACCACAGGGGTGACCCGGCTTACCATGATGTGTGAGGAGCTTAAAAAAGTGACCACCGAGGTAGACGTCAGGGCACACAAACAACAGCCTTTATGCATGGTTAACACTCTTCTACAGGTCCCCTTTCATGCAAAACGGTTGTTGTCTGTGCACCGTGTCCTCATTATGCAGTTCTGCCTGGAGTTTTAATGTACTTCCAATAAAGATGTGTTTTACGGATGGCAAGTGCAACTTAGTTTTAGATTTTTCTAATTGGGATTCTCCCAACATTGATAGCTCCATCACATGATGGACTCATTAAAGTTAAATGTGCGGTCACTAATATCAGACGCACTCTCCTAGGGATTGATGCGATAAGTAACAGTAAAATCACATTGGATGCAGGAAAAGCTTTAACAATGTAAAATGGGAATGACTGGAACAAGTTTTTTACAAGGTGGGGTTAGTGGGGTGCTTTAGAAGTTATACAAAAGCATTATACCCTAAACCTCTAGTGATGATTCAAACAACTGGACACTTGTCAAACACCTTTTTGCCCCATAAGGGGACACGCCAGGGGTGCCCACTGTCTCCACTTTTGTTTGATCTGGCGTTAGATCTATTGGCACAGCATTTGTAACAAACTGCACTATGGAGGGCTTTGAGATAGAATAAAGGAATTTGAAAGTTGAATACTTTGCAAATGATTTTATATTATATATGGATGGCGTTGATAGATATCTTCTGGGACTTTTGAACTTGCTTGGGAATATGGAAAGTTCTCAGGATTTGTCTTAGAAAAAGCAAAATGTGAAATCTTAAATCTAAGGGAAAGGGACAGACTGAGGAATAAAGAAGGTGGACTAGGAGGAATAGTGATAGCTAAGATAAGTATAAAATATATGGCACTCAAACTTGGTAGTAAATTAGACTTGTTCTATAACCTGAATTTCCCCATTGTCATCTCCAAAATACAGGTGGAATTAGAAAGATGGCAAAGACTGACAATAAGGGGTACTTTGCACACTACAACATTGCAGCTGCGATGTCAGTGGGGTCAAATCGAAAGTGACGCACATCCGGCCTTGCCGTCGATATCGTAGTGTGTAAATCCTTTTTGATACGATTAACGAGCGCAAAAGCGTCGTAATCGTATCATCGGTGTAATGTCCGACATTTTCATAATTTCGCTGGAGCGACGGTACGATGTTGTTCCTCGTTCCTGCGGCAGCACACATCGCTGTGTGAGAAGCCGCAGGAGCGAGGAACATCAGCTTACCTGCGTCACCGCGGCTCACGCCAGCTATGCGGAAGGACGGAGTTGGGCGGGATGTTTATGTGATGCCCTGGACTAGCCAGGTCGTCACAGGTACTACAACAACACACCCCACACCCCGAGATAGGCACATCAGCCAGACACCAAATCCTTGTTGCCTCCCTCCAGGGGCTGATGTCCACACCAGGTGGGGTGGAGCCAGGCGGATGGCCCCACCCACTGAGGAGTTAACAGTCCTGGAGGCGGGAAAGGAAGTCAGAACAGTTAGGGAGGTGAAAGAGTGAGAAGTAAAGTGGTAGTGGAGGAGCAAACTGACCGTGTCCGGGTACGTGGCCTGGGCACCAAGAGCAAGGTTGGCAGACGGTGGTGGCCGTCTGCAGGAGAGGAAGATCAACGCGGAACCGTAGGACCGGGGACGGGCGGTGGCCTGCTGGTACCGAACCGTGGAGCGAAGTGAAGCCAGCACAAACCGGCAGGGCCTGCAGACCCTGACCAGGCTTGGAGTCGCCGTTAAACAGGTCAAATCCGTTAGTGACCGGAACCCCAGGGGTTTCCAAACAGCCAAGACCCGACTGAAGGCAACCGTCCAAACAGCGAAAGGGAAATACAGCTACCGCCACAGCTAAAATTCACAGGGCCAGAGCCTGCGGGCAAAAGGGCTCCTCCGGCATATATCCACGCTGGGGAGCGGGTTACCGGTGGGAAGCCATCGGGACCGAAGATACACAAAATGTACAGGGAAAGGCAGCCACCACCAACCGTCCGGGAGAAACCACAGCAGCCGGCTGTGGGACCCGTCCATCCAGCCGTTTGTTTTACCAGAGACTCTGCATCCGTTCTTGGCTGAGTGAGTACCACCGTGCCATCCGGCACCGCGGTGCCCCCGCGACCCTGCACCTCACCAACCCTGCCTCCCCATCACACCTCACCGGGCCCCGGGACAACCAACCCCTACCCACGGAGGGGGAAACAACATCCCAGCTGCTCCCTGCCATCGCTCCCGGGATCCCCGTCCCCAGCAGCGGTGGTGCCCCAACCTCACCACAAACCATGGGTTGCGTCACGGACCAAATCCCCAAACGAAACTACCCCCTTTCACTGACGGGCGAGGAGCGCCGCTCGAGTCCCCGGATCCGGCCCACCGCTCGAGCCACCGAGCAGCAGCAGCAGCGCCGGACCCGAGCGTGGTGAGCGCAGCGCCCCGCCGCCCACGACATTTACATCCCGCTCATCTCTGCCCCTCCGCTTCTATTGGCCGGCTGCCGCGTGACATCGCTGTGACGCCGCACGACCCGCCCCCTTAGGAAGGATGCTGGTCTCCAGCCAGAGCAACGTCGCAGGGCAGGTAAGTATGTGTGAAGCTGCCGTAGCGATAATGTTCGCTACGGCAGCTATCACAAGATATCGCTGCTGCGATGGGGGCAGGGACTATCGCGCTCGGCATCGCATGCATTGGCATGCAATGTCGTAGTCTGCAAAGTACCCCTAAGTCTCATGGGAACAATACACCTTTTAAAAATGATGAGTATATCAAAATTAATGTACCCCCTGCAAACAATTTCCATTCTAAACATGTAGATGTTAAAAAAATAAACACATCAGAAAGTTTATTTGGAAGGGACAGTAGCCTTGCATAAAGTTACAAACACTTATGGCGGCCAAGGAGGATGGAGGCATAAATTTACCAGACAATAGAGGACACAATCTAAAGTGCATATCCCGACATATAACAAATTGGTTGAAAAATACTAACTGGTATTCAGATAGAGCGCTAAAATCAGCTTATGCCCAACTGTGGGATCTGGTTGCGCTGCTGCATACTCCCCAAGGTCTTCCTCCTACTAAAGTCAAGCAGGCTGTAGTGTTCTGAGACATGATTTCAACCTGGAAGGAAATTAGGAGGAAATTGGACTTATCATGGCAAATCTCCAGAGACCTACCATTATGGCGGAACCCTGCATTCCCAAATATAAAGGGAAATAGTCTGTTACAAGAATGGAAAAGGAAAGAAATATATAAGATGCAACATTTGCTACACGAAGAGGAATGTAGATGAATAAAAAGAGAGGAATTAATATCAAAATATGAATTGAAGGAGCAGTAAACACTATAATTTGGGCGTCAATGGGATGGTGATATCATTGTTATTGAAGGTCGAGGAAGAGCCTAGGAGAAATGTTATGGATACCTTATTCTTCATTAGTGACTGGGTAAACCTACCATCACAGCATTATACAGGGGTTTTAAAGAAGTATCTAAACAAATGAATGCAGAACAGGTATTCAGAAGATCGGCTAGGCAACTAGGGGTTGGAGAGGAAGAGATAGGAGAAATATGTTTAACGGTTGGAGAGTGGTGGGGAAAAATGTATTGAGTGAAGCGTGGAGAGACTTCCAATTTAAGATTATACACAGAGCGATTATATAATTTTCACTCCAGTATCCACGTCAGTGAGAGTCAGCATGGTTCATTGCCCCAAATGTAAGCTTAGAGACGCCGACCTCCTGCACGGGCAGTGGGGATGTCCAAAAGTTATGGCATTTTGGGATAAAACCAGGTCGATGATGAATAGGTTGTGGGCCATGAAGATACGGCTATGCTCGATCCTGTTCTTATTCCTTTATTGGGTGGCATCGAAGTTAAGCGGGCAGAAGGAAATTTATCTCTTCAAACTCTATTCCACTCCAAATACCTTATAGCCAAGAGGTGCCTGTTAAGGCAATGGTTGCATGAATCTGTACCAAAGGTGAAAACGCTACTAGACTACACGAAGGCTTTACATAGTTTGCAATGGCTAGAGGCAGAGCGCAATAAAGAGAGGGGAGTTAAAACTTTTATTGGAAAGTGGAAAGATTTTCTGCTTAATTATTATTCGGCGGAAGAGGTCGGTAAAATCATGAAACCCTTTGTAATGACAGCATGGTCTACTTGAAAATGTAGGTATTGGAAGGTTTATTGTAATTTATCTGGACAATACTTTAATTTTTTTGCCTTAACATTGGGCTAGCTAGAAGTCAGTGTTACATGAGGAATTCAGTGCTAGAATTAGTTAATAGGGATAATTTCTGCTCTCAAGTTCCCTTTAAAGCATTTATCGGAGATTTTATCGGACAGCAGCCCTATGTAGCTTTGATATTTATGGTATTGATTTACATAAAACTTTTAGATGTATTCTTTATCATGCTGTGGATGGGTTGATTATTCTTTTATTTAAGATGTGACTCTCATGCTATCAAACAGTAATAGGTCAGCAATTAAATATTTGCTCATGGGTTTAATCAGGTTGTGTTTTCTTCGTACTATCATTAGAGGGAACAATGTAGAAATACACATGCATCATTACAGAGGCAGCTGCTCCTCGGAGAAGCCTCATAGTTCTGTAGCTGATATTTAGGTGCGTAAACCAGTCACTTAAATTTGATCATGAGTAATGATGACCATTTTTTTTTCTAACATTTGCCCTTTATGTATTATTGGTCATTTTTATTATATAAGAATTTATGGTCGTTCCAGACTGTCTTAGTCCTTTGATTTCTTTCTTTATTTTTTTTTTGTATTTCATTCTCTCATGTCCTGACATATTATTTGTTCTTTTCTACTGTATTTTTACTAAATAGCAAAGTGAGTTAAATCTTTACGCAAATGATATACTGTATAATTCAAGGGAAATTACTGATAATGCGGCATAATTCAGGTAAAACAAATGGAAGGGATATAAATATAGTCTAAGGCGGGCTTTGCACGTTGCGACATTGCAAGCCGATGCTGCGATGTCGCACGCGATAGTCCCTGCCTCCGTCGCAGGTACGATATCTTGTGATAGCTGGCGTAGCGAAAATTATCGCTACGCCAGCTTCACATGCACTCACCTGCCCTGCGACCGTCGCTCTGGCTGATGACCCGCCTACTTCCTAAGGGGGCGGGTCGTGCGGCGTCATAACGACGTCACACGGCAGGCGGCCAATAGCGGCGGAGGGGCGGAGATGAGCAGGATGTAAACATCCCGCCCACCTCCTTCCTTCCGTAGAGCCGCCGGTGGCAGGTAAGGAGATGTTCCTCGCTCCTGCGGCTTCATACACAGCGATGTGTGCTGCCGCAGGAACGAGGAACAGCATCGTACCTGTCGCGGCAGCATAATTATGGAAAAGTCAGAGCCTGCAACGATGATACGATAACGCTTTTGCGCTCGTTAATCGTATCATCTAGAATTTACACACAACGATGTCGAAAGTGACGCTGGATGTGCGTCACTTTCGATTTGACCCCACCGACATCGCACGTGCGATGTTGCAACGTGCAAAGCCGCCCTAATGCGACACTCGAGAGATATTGGGAAAAGATAATAAGGGCTATCAAGGTTCAAAAACCTTTCTGATATCTTAGTAAATGTCTGAGTAAGCCATATAAATATGTAAGTGGTGTTGCATCAAATAATGGAGATGCTGCATGATTAAATAGCATCAAGTTTGGCATTTTCAACTCCAACCAGAAGATTTGTGTAAGAAGCTCTTCTGTTTTAGGGTTGGAAAAGGTCCCAGAGATAGCATGCCCTGGTCAATAAATTATGGTATTGTGTCACCATATCCTGTAACCTGTTACAGTGAGAAAACATTATAATTTAAGATTTTGGATGAATTTTGGAAAAATCACACACATCAGAGTGCTCCAGAGCTGTTGGCATTGCATGTGTCAAAATCCCTAGAGGCAATGTTTGTAGGACAAAATAAGTGTAAACTATGATATTCAATGGCCAATGCCTTGCTTTTTTCTGGGAGATTAATAAATAAAAAATACTCCCTTTTGGCTCTGATGGTTGCTTAAGAAGATTTTGAATGTGCTTAAGAAGGTTTTGAAGTTGGGTGAGAGGTTGACTGGTAGTAGTTGTAAGTTCCAAAGAATTGGGATGAAGGAGAAAAATATTGGTATGCTTATATGGGGAGCAAACCTAAGGAGAACAAAGAAGGATCGAATATTAAGTGTGGAGAACTACTGGAAATTTAGGTCAAAGGTGTATAGAGGAGATAAGTTATAGACAGCCTTGTATGTTATTATTGTTTTGAAGAGAACTCTGAAGAATGGTTAGCCATTAAAGGGATAGGTAAATGAAAGAGACATGTTAAATGATGGAAGAAGAAGTAGGTAACAGTTGAGGATCAATTGCAAGGTAGCAGGAGTTTTAGAGGAGAGACCATTGAGAAGAATGTTGCCTTAAGCGGGCTTTACACGAGACGATAGATTGTGCGATATGTCGTTGGGGTCACGGTTTTCGTGACGCACATCCGGCATACCGCACGACGTCGTCTCGTGTGACACCTCCTAGCGACGCAGTATCGCTCACAAATCATGAGTCGTGTACTCGTTGCTAGGTTTCATAAAATTGTTTAATTAAAATGGCGGCGGTTGTTCATCGTTTCCGTGGCATCACACGTTGCTCTGTGTGACACCACGGGAACGATGAACAGCAGCTTTACCTGCCTCCCGCGGCACCCGCCGGCTTAATGGAAGGAAGGAGGTGGGTGGGATGTTTACATCCCGCTCATCTCCGCCCCTCCGCTTCTATTGGCCGGCTGCCGCGTGACATCGCTGTGACGCCGCACGACCCGCCCCCTTAGGAAGGATGCTGGTCTCCAGCCAGAGCAACGTCGCAGGGCAGGTAAGTATGTGTGAAGCTGCCGTAGCGATAATGTTCGCTACGGCAGCTATCACAAGATATCGCTGCTGCGATGGGGGCAGGGACTATCGCGCTCGGCATCGCATGCATTGGCATGCAATGTCGTAGTCTGCAAAGTACCCCTAAGTCTCATGGGAACAATACACCTTTTAAAAATGATGAGTATATCAAAATTAATGTACCCCCTGCAAACAATTTCCATTCTAAACATGTAGATGTTAAAAAAATAAACACATCAGAAAGTTTATTTGGAAGGGACAGTAGCCTTGCATAAAGTTACAAACACTTATGGCGGCCAAGGAGGATGGAGGCATAAATTTACCAGACAATAGAGGACACAATCTAAAGTGCATATCCCGACATATAACAAATTGGTTGAAAAATACTAACTGGTATTCAGATAGAGCGCTAAAATCAGCTTATGCCCAACTGTGGGATCTGGTTGCGCTGCTGCATACTCCCCAAGGTCTTCCTCCTACTAAAGTCAAGCAGGCTGTAGTGTTCTGAGACATGATTTCAACCTGGAAGGAAATTAGGAGGAAATTGGACTTATCATGGCAAATCTCCAGAGACCTACCATTATGGCGGAACCCTGCATTCCCAAATATAAAGGGAAATAGTCTGTTACAAGAATGGAAAAGGAAAGAAATATATAAGATGCAACATTTGCTACACGAAGAGGAATGTAGATGAATAAAAAGAGAGGAATTAATATCAAAATATGAATTGAAGGAGCAGTAAACACTATAATTTGGGCGTCAATGGGATGGTGATATCATTGTTATTGAAGGTCGAGGAAGAGCCTAGGAGAAATGTTATGGATACCTTATTCTTCATTAGTGACTGGGTAAACCTACCATCACAGCATTATACAGGGGTTTTAAAGAAGTATCTAAACAAATGAATGCAGAACAGGTATTCAGAAGATCGGCTAGGCAACTAGGGGTTGGAGAGGAAGAGATAGGAGAAATATGTTTAACGGTTGGAGAGTGGTGGGGAAAAATGTATTGAGTGAAGCGTGGAGAGACTTCCAATTTAAGATTATACACAGAGCGATTATATAATTTTCACTCCAGTATCCACGTCAGTGAGAGTCAGCATGGTTCATTGCCCCAAATGTAAGCTTAGAGACGCCGACCTCCTGCACGGGCAGTGGGGATGTCCAAAAGTTATGGCATTTTGGGATAAAACCAGGTCGATGATGAATAGGTTGTGGGCCATGAAGATACGGCTATGCTCGATCCTGTTCTTATTCCTTTATTGGGTGGCATCGAAGTTAAGCGGGCAGAAGGAAATTTATCTCTTCAAACTCTATTCCACTCCAAATACCTTATAGCCAAGAGGTGCCTGTTAAGGCAATGGTTGCATGAATCTGTACCAAAGGTGAAAACGCTACTAGACTACACGAAGGCTTTACATAGTTTGCAATGGCTAGAGGCAGAGCGCAATAAAGAGAGGGGAGTTAAAACTTTTATTGGAAAGTGGAAAGATTTTCTGCTTAATTATTATTCGGCGGAAGAGGTCGGTAAAATCATGAAACCCTTTGTAATGACAGCATGGTCTACTTGAAAATGTAGGTATTGGAAGGTTTATTGTAATTTATCTGGACAATACTTTAATTTTTTTGCCTTAACATTGGGCTAGCTAGAAGTCAGTGTTACATGAGGAATTCAGTGCTAGAATTAGTTAATAGGGATAATTTCTGCTCTCAAGTTCCCTTTAAAGCATTTATCGGAGATTTTATCGGACAGCAGCCCTATGTAGCTTTGATATTTATGGTATTGATTTACATAAAACTTTTAGATGTATTCTTTATCATGCTGTGGATGGGTTGATTATTCTTTTATTTAAGATGTGACTCTCATGCTATCAAACAGTAATAGGTCAGCAATTAAATATTTGCTCATGGGTTTAATCAGGTTGTGTTTTCTTCGTACTATCATTAGAGGGAACAATGTAGAAATACACATGCATCATTACAGAGGCAGCTGCTCCTCGGAGAAGCCTCATAGTTCTGTAGCTGATATTTAGGTGCGTAAACCAGTCACTTAAATTTGATCATGAGTAATGATGACCATTTTTTTTTCTAACATTTGCCCTTTATGTATTATTGGTCATTTTTATTATATAAGAATTTATGGTCGTTCCAGACTGTCTTAGTCCTTTGATTTCTTTCTTTATTTTTTTTTTGTATTTCATTCTCTCATGTCCTGACATATTATTTGTTCTTTTCTACTGTATTTTTACTAAATAGCAAAGTGAGTTAAATCTTTACGCAAATGATATACTGTATAATTCAAGGGAAATTACTGATAATGCGGCATAATTCAGGTAAAACAAATGGAAGGGATATAAATATAGTCTAAGGCGGGCTTTGCACGTTGCGACATTGCAAGCCGATGCTGCGATGTCGCACGCGATAGTCCCTGCCTCCGTCGCAGGTACGATATCTTGTGATAGCTGGCGTAGCGAAAATTATCGCTACGCCAGCTTCACATGCACTCACCTGCCCTGCGACCGTCGCTCTGGCTGATGACCCGCCTACTTCCTAAGGGGGCGGGTCGTGCGGCGTCATAACGACGTCACACGGCAGGCGGCCAATAGCGGCGGAGGGGCGGAGATGAGCAGGATGTAAACATCCCGCCCACCTCCTTCCTTCCGTAGAGCCGCCGGTGGCAGGTAAGGAGATGTTCCTCGCTCCTGCGGCTTCATACACAGCGATGTGTGCTGCCGCAGGAACGAGGAACAGCATCGTACCTGTCGCGGCAGCATAATTATGGAAAAGTCAGAGCCTGCAACGATGATACGATAACGCTTTTGCGCTCGTTAATCGTATCATCTAGAATTTACACACAACGATGTCGAAAGTGACGCTGGATGTGCGTCACTTTCGATTTGACCCCACCGACATCGCACGTGCGATGTTGCAACGTGCAAAGCCGCCCTAATGCGACACTCGAGAGATATTGGGAAAAGATAATAAGGGCTATCAAGGTTCAAAAACCTTTCTGATATCTTAGTAAATGTCTGAGTAAGCCATATAAATATGTAAGTGGTGTTGCATCAAATAATGGAGATGCTGCATGATTAAATAGCATCAAGTTTGGCATTTTCAACTCCAACCAGAAGATTTGTGTAAGAAGCTCTTCTGTTTTAGGGTTGGAAAAGGTCCCAGAGATAGCATGCCCTGGTCAATAAATTATGGTATTGTGTCACCATATCCTGTAACCTGTTACAGTGAGAAAACATTATAATTTAAGATTTTGGATGAATTTTGGAAAAATCACACACATCAGAGTGCTCCAGAGCTGTTGGCATTGCATGTGTCAAAATCCCTAGAGGCAATGTTTGTAGGACAAAATAAGTGTAAACTATGATATTCAATGGCCAATGCCTTGCTTTTTTCTGGGAGATTAATAAATAAAAAATACTCCCTTTTGGCTCTGATGGTTGCTTAAGAAGATTTTGAATGTGCTTAAGAAGGTTTTGAAGTTGGGTGAGAGGTTGACTGGTAGTAGTTGTAAGTTCCAAAGAATTGGGATGAAGGAGAAAAATATTGGTATGCTTATATGGGGAGCAAACCTAAGGAGAACAAAGAAGGATCGAATATTAAGTGTGGAGAACTACTGGAAATTTAGGTCAAAGGTGTATAGAGGAGATAAGTTATAGACAGCCTTGTATGTTATTATTGTTTTGAAGAGAACTCTGAAGAATGGTTAGCCATTAAAGGGATAGGTAAATGAAAGAGACATGTTAAATGATGGAAGAAGAAGTAGGTAACAGTTGAGGATCAATTGCAAGGTAGCAGGAGTTTTAGAGGAGAGACCATTGAGAAGAATGTTGCCTTAAGCGGGCTTTACACGAGACGATAGATTGTGCGATATGTCGTTGGGGTCACGGTTTTCGTGACGCACATCCGGCATACCGCACGACGTCGTCTCGTGTGACACCTCCTAGCGACGCAGTATCGCTCACAAATCATGAGTCGTGTACTCGTTGCTAGGTTTCATAAAATTGTTTAATTAAAATGGCGGCGGTTGTTCATCGTTTCCGTGGCATCACACGTTGCTCTGTGTGACACCACGGGAACGATGAACAGCAGCTTTACCTGCCTCCCGCGGCACCCGCCGGCTTAATGGAAGGAAGGAGGTGGGTGGGATGTTTACATCCCGCTCATCTCCGCCCCTCCGCTTCTATTGGCCGCCTGCCGTGTGCCGTCGCTGTGACGCCGAACGTCCCGCCCACTCCAGGAAGTGGACGTTCGTCGCCCACAGCGAGGTCGTCCAGAAGGTAAGTACATGTGACAGGGGTTAAACGAGTTTGTGCGCCATGGGCAACTAATTGCCCGTGACGCAAAAACGACGGGGGCGGGTACGATCGATTGTGCTATCGCACAATCTATCGTCTCGTGTAAAGCAGGCTTTAGTCTACGTGGAAAATGTTAAGATGCACTAAAAAATTTTATTACTCGAGGTTAAAGCACCACTCTTTGATTTTTTTAATTTCTCCACCGGAGAGTGGTGCTTTAAATTTAAGTCACCTGACAGCTGTCTGATACTCACCTTCCAGGGGCCTCACCTTTTTCCAGTGCTGCCCTGGTCAGTCTGAGGGGATTTGTGAACTGCCGGTAGTTCCAGTGATTTATGGAGCACTTAAAAAATCACTAATCAAAATATCTCTATTAAAACCACGTTCTCATAGACATACATTGCGCTCTTGTGACATAACGTTTGACTTCCTGCCAGTCAGAGGTTACGGACACAAGATGCGCTGCGGGGAGCGGTGTTGGTAAGCGATAAAGACACCTTAAGCTGAGTATGTGACTCTGGGCAGGTGGCTTACATTTAAACCACTACTCCATTTCTGAAGAAAAAAAAATTGCTGGAGTGGTACTTTGAGGGTAAAGCAAAATTGTGAATTATTTGTGAGCTGGAAAAGTCAGGAGTTGGTAAAGGCTTGGCTGAGACAGTTAAAAGTGACACCAAGGCAGCTGATTTGTCAGAATGGCATACCTCCCAACCGTCCCGGATACAGCGGGACTATCACGCTTTGCAGAGTTTGTCCCATTGCCACGGACGGGAGGTCCGTATCCCATGGCTCCGCCCACCCACTCTCTTCCCGCCACGCTGCTTTTCCCTCCTACCATCCTAACACGTGTCTTGAGCATTAGAGAGCAGAGCGCGCTAGTCTCTGTGCTGCTGCTCCTAAGGTAATGAATGTCCCCAGTGCTGATTCCCCCCCCCTCCCTCACCCCTCCTCCCTCTCCTCCGACCCGGAGCCTGTGCTCCTCTAGCTGTTTCTCTGACTCCCATGTGTTTGTGTCCTGATCTATCGTGTGTGCAGTGTTTGCCTCTCAGTGCTGCAGGCACACACCACAGTAGATCAGGACATTGGGGAGAAGACAGTGTGTACTTACCATTTGTGTCCTCTCCTGCAGGTGCACACAGGGCCGGATTAAGGTTGGTGGGGGCCCCTGGGCAGAAAATCTGGTGGGGGCCCCATAAACGTTAACATTTTTAGCCATAACAGTAGAGCGCGAACTGTAGCATTTAGACATAAATCCAATGAGCATGTGTCTTATCCTGTTCTACCACATTCAGATTTCCAGTACTACAATACAGATACAGTCCAGGATACAACTGTCCACTTACACACAGAAAGATCGAGGATCGCGCTGTTCCCTGCCGCCATCGGTGGCCCCTTGACACGACCACGGGAAGTCGATGGTTGCTATGGTAGCGGCAGGCCATGTAATGACCCCTGTTGCTATCATGACATATTTGCTGTCACAGTCGATAGAGCCCTGACTCACACAGGAATCCTGTATTTCTGCTAATCAGAGCTGTACAGCTCTGATCAACAGGGATGCACAAGCGATCAGACTGCTGATCCTTATAGCTCTCAAGGGGATTAGTAAAATAAATACAAAATGTAAAAAAATAAATAAAAAGTTCAAATCATGCCTCATTCGCCCCACTGAAAATAAAACAGTTAAAAAAATATACACATATTTGATATCTCAGAGTTCAGAAATGCCCGATCAATAAAAATATAAAATCAATTAATCAGATTGGTAAATGGTGTAGCGAGAAAAAAATCGAAATGCCAAAATTATGTTTATGGGTAGCCACAAAATTTTTAAAAAGATCCAATAACGAGCGATCAAAAAGTAGCAACTACATAAAAATTGTATAATTGAAGACACCAGCTCAAGACGCAAAAATATTAGCAGTCACTGGGCCTCACATCCCAAAAAATGAGAACACTACGGGTTTCAAAAAATGGCACCAAAAGCACAATTCTTTTTTTTAACAAACTTCTGAATATTTTTTAACCCCTTAGATAAAAGTAAGAGTATGCCTGTTTGGTATCTATGAACTCGGCATCATACTGACATGGTAGTTTTACAATATAGTGAACATGGTGAATAAAATAACCCAAAAACAATCGTGCAATTGCACTTTTTTTGCAATTTTATCGCACTTGGATTTTTTTCCCTGTTTCCTAGTACAATATATGGTAAAACTGATGATTTCACTCAAAAGTACAATTTGTCACGCAAAAAATAAGCCCTTATATGGCAAGATTGATGGAAAAATAAAAAAAGTTACGGCTCTCAGAAGAAGGGGAAAAAAACAAAACAAAAAAAAACGGAAAATCGGGGTGAAGGAGTTAAATTTTGAGTACTATAATACTATGACAAAATTTTATGAAGTCAATATGAATAACAAAACTGATAGCTGTCAGTGAATGGCACTCAGCAATACGTCTGGCACATGTACATGGAAAGAACACATTAAACTCCGGGGGGGGCATCATTTTACTGCAAGGGGTGTATGTAATTATACTCCAGGAGGCGGTTATATCACAATAAGGTAGTGTATGACTATACTCAAAAAGGGATAATGATTATAGTCAAAGGGATGGGGGACATTATTCTATGATTATACTCCACTCTAGGGAGGGGGCTTTATTTTATGATTATACTCCATTAGTGAGGTGTTTTACTCTATTATATTCCAGGGAAAGGGGGGGCATTATTTTATGATTGCTCTCCAGGTGAGGGGAGTGTTATCCTATGATTATACTCCAGTGGGGGAGGGGGCATTATTATATGATTATAATCTACATGGGGGGCATTATTATATGATTATAATCTCTGTGGGGGCGTTATGCTATGATTATATATTAGTGTGGGGAGGGTGTTATTGTATAATTATACTCCAATGGGGGAGGGGGCATTATTATAAGATTACAATCTACGTGGGGGGCATTATTATATGATTATAATCTAGGGAAGGGGCTTAAATTCTGATTATATGAAAAGGGAATAGTGTAATTAAGGAGGTGTAGGTAGGTTTAAACAATGATGGGTGTCAGGGACTATACTGCAATGTAGCTCCTATGTAGGTCATTCATACTCACTTCACCTCTTGCAGTAAAATGACCCCCCCCCACCCCCAAACTCCAGGAACAAAATATACACCACTTGCAATAAAATGTCCCTGTCTCCACCTTTCATGTACAGCTATATACAGTTATTCCCCCTTACTGATAGCTCTGCTTTGGAGTTACTTGGAGAGCACTGTAGCCCCCTCTACACCCCCCTCCCCCTGCCCTGCTGAGTGACCTTACTCTCACAGCTGACATCCCGCGCGTCCTATCACAGCCTGCATCTCTCATGGACGGTGCAGGCTCTAGCTGCATCCACAGCAGCAGAATGGTCGGTGACACATCAGAGCCGATGAATTTCCCGCCCCCACAATCCTCTCGGGCAGATAACAGCCGCAGCAGAGAGGAAGCACGCAGTGAGGGAGCTGAAAATCAAAATGACATTTGTCTCCCCTCTGGAGCCTGGCGGACGGCACCCTGTGCAACTGCACTACTCACATATAGATGCTAAAGCCAGCTATGATCATGGGGGCCGCCAACACAGGAAGCCAAAGACAGATGGTGGTGGGGGCCCCCTTGGAGGCTCTTGTGGTGGGGGCCCCTGGGCGGCAGCCCCGCCTGCCCTGCCTATAATCCGGCCCTGGGTGCACAGCACTGGCCGGTAATATGCAAAGATAGAAGCATTGCCAATGCTTCTGTCAGCTACCGTCTACATGATCCCCTGCCTGGCAGAGCTGCTGCATCTTAGGCTAAGTTCACACCTCCGGTTTTGCAGAGACGGCCAATCCGGCTCTTAAACCTATGCAACGGATGCGGCGACAAAACCGCATCCTTTGCATAAGTTTTTTACATGCGGCCCGTCCGGTTTTTGCCGCTTGCAGCAGACTACTGAGCATGCGCAGTGGAAAAAAACCGCATGCGGCGTCCATAGGCATGCATTGCAAATCGCGCCGCATCGGCCGGATGCGGCGCGATGCGGTTTTTTTTGCTGGACAGAAAAACATGCCAGGCACCGTTCCATCCAGCCGCCGCATCGGCTAAATCTGCCGCATGCGGCAAAAACCGGACCGAACGCAAGCCCATGCGGCACAATACGGCACTAATGTAAGTCTATGCAGGAAAAACCGCAACCGGCGGCAAAAAAAAACGGTTGCGTTTTTCCTGCAGAGCGCCATATTGTGCCACATGGCAAAAACTGGATGTGTGAAAGCAGCCTTAGGCGAAGTTCACACATCAGTTTTTTCCAATCAGGCACAATCCGGTTTGTGCCTGATGCAACGGATCCGTCTCAGATTGTGAAAAAACTAATGCGACGGATCCGTTTTTTTGTTTTTTTTTTGTTTTTTTTGTTATGCTGAGAGAGAGACAGAGACCCCACCATCACTGCACAAATACCGGCACTACCTCACACGCATCATCACCGCACACGCCAGCACTACCCAGCACGCATCATCACCGCACAGGCAGGCACTACCTCACACGCATGATCACCGCACACGCCAGCACTACCCAGCATGCATCATCACCGCACAGGCAGGCACTACCTCACACACATCATCACCGCACACGCCAGCACTACCCAGCACGCATCATCACCGCACAGGCAGGCACTACCTCACACGCATCATCACCGTACATGCCGGCACTACCCAGCACGCATCATCACCGCACAGGCAGGCACTACCTCACACGCATCATCACAGCACACGCCAGCACTACCCAGCACGCATCATCACCGCACATGCAGGCACTACCTCACACACATCATCACCGCACACCCCTGCACTACCGCACGCATTATCACGGCACACACCGGCACTACCCTGCATGCATCTTCACCGCACACAACCTGGCATTACCTCAATGACGTCACCGCTGACAGCGCGACTCCCTTCAGTTGCTGTGTGGAGCTGATAGAGAGAGGCGGTGTTCTACTGCCGTTCCTGTCAGCTTCATGTAGTAGAGCTGAGAGCGTCGCGGGACCTCTGTGGATTACGTCGGACCTGGAGGGGTATTTGCTGATTTTAATAAAATGGTGAAAGAGGGTGTTTTTTTGTCTTTTATTCCAAATAAAGGATTTTTTTGGGTGTATGTGTTTATTTACTTTCACTTACAGGTTAATCATTGGGGGTGTCTCATAGACGCCTGCCATGATTAACCCCTTATGACCCTGATTGTCACCGCACCAGGGCAATTCGGGAAGAGCCGGGTAGAGTCCCGGGACTGTCGCATCTAATGGATGCGGCAATTCCGGGCAGCTGCTGGCTGATATTTTTAGGCTGGGGGGATCCCCATAACATAGAGCTCCCCATCCTGAGAATACCAGCCTTCAGCCGTGTAGCTTTATCTTGGCTGGTATCAATATTGGGGGGGAACCGCACGCCATTTTTCTTGTAATTATTTATTTATTTTACTGCACAATATAGACCCGCCCACCGGCGGCTGTGATTGGTTGCAGTGAGACAGCTGTCACTCAGCGTGGGGGCGTGTCTGCCTGCAACTAATCATAGGCGCCGGTGTGCGGGGAAAGCAGGGAATACGAGATTGAATAATGAGCGGCCGGCATTTTCAAATCAGGAGAAGCCGTCGGAGCAGTGTGACAGCCATGCAGCCCTGCGCCGGTGATCGGTGAGTGGGTGAGAGTGAGTGAATGAGTCAGTGAGTCAGTCAGTGACTGAGAGAGTTTGAGAGAGAGTGAGTGATTGATTGATTTTCTGACAAGCAATGAACTTATATCACTTCTGGGCATGCTCAGAAGTAAAAACCGGATACGGTACATGCTTCCGGCATTTGAAGCATGACACCGTATCCGACTCGCATAGACTTTCATTATGCACCATGCCGCACCCGGCGCTAGGCATTTTTTTGCCGCTGGCAAAAAAACGTTCCTCTCTGCGTCCTGTGGGGCCGCCGGAGTGACGATTTTTGCCGCATCAGGCAAAAACCGGATCAAACGCAAGTACATGCGGCACAATCCGGCGCTAATAAAAGTCTATGAGGAAAAATCACACCCGGCGGCAAAAAAAAACCAGATGCGTTTTTCCCGCAAGGCGTCGGATTGTGCCGCACAGCAAAAACCTGATGTGTGAACATACCCTTAGATGCACACCCTGTTCAGCTCTCCTCCTAGGTTCTAGCTGCCTGCACACCCTGTTCAGCTCTCCTCCTAGGTCCTAGCTGCCTGCACACCCTGTTCAGCCCTCCTCCTGGGTCCTAGCTGCCTGCACACCCTGTTTAGCTCTCCTCCTTGGTCCTAGCTACCTGCACACCCTGTTCAGCTCTCCTCCTGGGTCCTAGCTGCCTGCACACCCTGTTCAGCTCTTCTCCTGGGTCCTAGCTGCCTGCACACCCTGTTCAGCTCTCCTCCTGGGTCCTAGCTGCCTGTACACCCTGTTCAGCTCTCCTCCTGGGTCCTAGCTGCCTGCACTCCCTGTTCAGCTCTCCTCCTGGGACCTAGCTGCCTGGACACCCTGTTCAGCTCTCCTCCTGGGTCCTAGCTGCCTACACACCCTGTGCAGCTCTCCTCCTGAGTCCTAGCTGCCTGCACACCCTGTGCAGCTCTCCTCCTGGGTCCTAGCTGCCTGCACACCCTGTTCAGCTCTCCTCCTGGGTCCTAGCTGCCTGCACACCCTGTTCAGCTCTCCTCCTGGGTCCTAGCTGCCTGCACACCCTGTTGAGCTCTCCTCCTGGGTCCTAGCTGCCTGCACACCCTGTTCAGCTCTCCTCCTGGGTCCTAGCTGCCTGCACACCCTGTTCAGCTCTCCTCCTGGGTCCTAACTGCCTACACACCCTGTTCAGCTCTTTTCCCTCTTTTCCTGAGTCCTAGCTGCCTGCACACCCTGTTCAGCTCTTCTCCTGGTTCCTAGCTGCCTGCACACCCTGTTCAGCTCTCCTCCTGGGTCCTAGCTGCCTGCACACCCTGTGCAGCTCTCCTCCTAGGTCCTAGCTGCCTGCACACCCTGTTCAGCTCTCCTCCTGGGTCCTAGCCGCCTGCACACCCTGTAGTTAACTCCCTGCCTGTTCTGCACATTGCTGATCTGTGGTGGCTCAGAGCGATCACGGACATCTTCTGCAGTTTCAGTTTGCTGGATGGGTGTAGATGGGGAGTGGATATGGGTGTGGCCGTTTGTAAAATGGGTGTGGTTAGGGGCGTGGCCTAAAAATTGCCGCGGTGCGCGTTGCAAACTTTGTCCCTCTTTCCCTTCTTTAAAAGTTGGGAGGTATGGAATGGGTATATTATGTAGCCATTAACTATGGTTAATAGGCCTGATGATAGGATGGGTAACCCTTGTTGCCTTCCTCCAGGGGCTGATGTCCACACCAGGGGGTGGGCCAGGCGGTTGGTCCCGCCCACCGAGGAGTTCACAGTCCTGGAGGCGGGAAAAGTAAACAGTTTAGTTTTGGACAGGAGTGAGGACAGTTGGAGAAGTGAAAGTGGAAGGAGGAAAGTAGTAAAGGAGCAGACAGAAGTTGGTCCGGGTGTGTGGCTTGGACAGATCAGCAAGGTTGGCAGACGGTGGTGACCGTCTGCAGGAGTGGCCGATTGGAGTCTACCGTAAGGAGCGTGGACGGGCGGTGGCCCGGCGGTACCGGACCGGTACGCGAAGAGAAGCCAGCACCATCTGGCAGTGGCTTACGGACCCCGGCAAGGCTAGGAGTCGCCGTGAATTTGCCAAATTCGTTAGTGAAGGGAACCTCCTGGGTTTCCCAACAGCCAAGTCCCGACAGAAGGCAACAGTCCAAGCAAGTGAGGGAGACACCGCCACCGCCAAGGCAACCGTTTCTCAGGGCCAGCGCCTTCGGGCAAAAGGGGCTCCTCCGGCCTATATCCAAGCCGGGGAGCGGGTTACCGGTGGGAACCCATTGGAACCATCTACCATATCTAGGTGCAGGGAAAGGCAGTCACCATCAACCTGCCGGGAGAAAACAACACCGCAGCCGTCTGTGGGACCCGTCCACCCAGCCGTGTGTTTTACCGAGAACTGTGTTTTCATTATTGGCTGAGTGAGTACCACCGTGCCGTGCGGCACAGCGCTGCCCCCGCGACCCTGCACCTCACCAGACCCCGTAACCCGCCTGCCATTCATCCCTACCCCATCACTGGGCCCCAGGACAACCAACCCCCTACCCACGGAGGGGAGAACTAACAACAAAGCTGCTCCCTGTCACCGCTCCCGGGATCCCCATCCAGAGCAGCGGTGGTGTCACCAATATCACCACAACCGTGGGTGGCGTCACGGACAATAATCAAAACCCCCACAATCAAAATCCCCTTTTCACTCACGGGCGAGGAACGCCGCTCGAGTCCCCGGGATCCGGCCCACCGCTCGAGCCACCACCGAGCAGCAGCAGCCGCAGCAGCAGCGGCAGCCGGACCCGAGCAGTGGGAGAGCGCAGCGTCCCCTCCTCCTCCCGCGACAACTTGGCGTCACGAACAGGATCCTACCGTTCTACCAACTGATGGAAGTGCGCCTTGTGTGACCGCCGGAGGTGTCCGGCCGAAAATTTGAAAAGCCGCCATCTTGGACGCGAAGAGTTCCCGCTCGAGCGTCTCCTCGAGTAGTGAAGGCGCGAAGGCCTAAACCCCGCCCCGATAGAGGAGGAGCCGGAAAGAGGCTAAGGGGGACGAAATGGCGACTGGTCGCATGTGAGCGCGGCTATAAAAGCAGGGACGCCAGGACCCTGCGGCCATCTTGTTCCTGGGAGAGGCCGCCAGCAAGATGTACATGCCGTCCCGTAGCACCATAGCCCCCGCGCCTGGAACCGCGGCGTGGGTGGAGATCCGAACCGGGCAGCCCAAACAAAGGCTGCAGGTCAAAATGCAGCTCCTCTTGGAGGAGTGGGAGACTAACATAACGGAGGTCATAGCGACCGTGCGGAGACGCAAGGAGGAAGTTGCGGAAGGGAGGGTGAGTGACCCATGCCCCGGTACCCCTAGTGGGTCGGTCATCGTGCCTGCGGGACCCGGTCTAAACCCCCTCGCCCTGCTGCCTCCCTCGCCACCCGTCCCGGCTGCCGTGACCCCGCCACTAGGCCCGCTACCCCCGCAACCGGTAGCGATACCCAGCATGTCCGCTCAGGCAGACCGACCTGTAGCCGGAGCCCGTAGCCGACCGGAGGTGCTACCATGGAAAGCCCCGAAGCCTGAACCGGAGGCACCCCCCGAGAGATTTCCCCAAGCCGGAGCCGACAGACCGCTCCGTGCCGAAGGCCCAGCGGAGGAAAGCCCCTGTGCCCATCCCCCACACCTCGGCTGAGGTTGCGTCGGGTTGCCGCTGCAAGGCGGCGTCCAAGGCCAAGTCACCGCGGGACCTTCCGCCCAGATCACCAGCAGTGGGCAGTGTCCAGAAGGTCTCGCGGGCCCGACCTGTGTGCTGGAGCTCGCAGCAGCACCGTATTGGGACAGGGAGCCAATACCGCTGGGCCCGGAGATTGCAGAGAGGAAAAGGAAGAAGGCGGAGATGGTAGCCCGAACGATCCGGGAGAAGGAGAGCCTCCGCCAAGCGACCTTCCGTGTCCGGGGCCCCCTGTATGAAGGGCAGGTGAGGCGGTTTGATGTCCGCCGGGGCTTTGGCTTCATATATGAACCGGGCCTGGAGGCCGAAGTATTCATAGCCCGGCGGGATGTTAATGCCCACCTGCCGGAGGAGCACCCAGGCCGTAACCTGATGCCGGGCGACCTGATGCAGTACACCCGGCACTGTGGGGAGAGGGGGTGGTTTGCGCTGGATGCCAAGTTGAGGGGCAGCCAGGAGGCCCGTGTGTGCACCGCGCTCCCTCCCCCAAGTGATACCGAAGAATCAGAGTGATGGCAGCGGAGTACCGTTGTCCTTGTCCCCGTTGGGACCACCATGTGTGTTAAAAGTACTGTTTGAAAGTTTGAAAATGAAAAAGAATGAATAATTGATGAAAAGTTACCTGATTGTCAACGTGACTTGCACCGGTCGTTGCCGGAAACTGGTCCCCGTTGGGACCCCCTTTACAACTATGCATAAGGAACTCCTTATGAACAGGCCCGAGAACTAGCAGGGCAACCACAAACTAGTGGCATGTAAATAATGTTTGTTGTGGCTTCTACCGTTACCGCCTCCGGAGAGGCAGATTGGAGGAAGGGCCCGCAGTGGAGCAGGCTGGGGCCCAGCCACCACCGGAACCGGTGGCGATCCTCTGGGGGTTTCAGGGGTTCCCCATGGACGTGGGTCCCCTGAAAAGGACAGAACCCGCTCGGGCAACTTGTGCAGGACTGGGGTCAAGGGGTGCTGCCTGTTTGCTTAGGGGCAGCATCAGGGCCAGGTTGCTTGGGTGGGAGAGAGCGGAAGCCGTAACCATAACGTTTAAGTAAGAGTACCTCCCGATGTGGGAAGAAGTTATAATTGTATGTGTGTTACCGTTTTTTTATATTTTTCAGTTGGTGAAAATAAAACCGGTGATGGACGGGCAGCCCGCGGATGGTCTGCATTTAACTAAGGGGGAATAAGGGAAGGGGGACAAGCCAGGGGCCACCGAGAACAACACCAACACCCCCACACTCCCAGCAGGCACACCTAAGTCAAACACAAAACCCTTGTTGCCTTCCTCCAGGGGCTGATGTCCACACCAGGGGGTGGGCCTGGCGGTTGGTCCCGCCCACCGAGGAGTTCACAGTCCTGGAGGCGGGAAAAATAAACAGTTTAGTTTTGGAGAGGAGTGAGGACAGTTAAAGAAGTGAAAGTGGAAGGAGGAAAGTAGTAAAGGAGCAGACAGAAGTTGGTCCGGGTGTGTGGCCCGGACAGATCAGCAAGGTTGGCAGACGGTGGTGACCGTCTGCAGGAGTGGCCGATTGGAGTCTACCGTAAGGAGCGTGGATGGGCGGTGGCCCGGCGGTACCGGACCGGTACGCGAAGAGAAGCCAGCACCATCTGGCAGGGGCTTACGGACCCCGGCAAGGCTAGGAGTCGCCGTGAATTTGCCAAATTCGTTAGTGAAGGGAACCTCCTGGGTTTCCCAACAGCCAAGTCCCGACAGAAGGCAACAGTCCAACCAAGTGAGGGAGACACCGCCACCGCCAAGGCAACCGTTTCTCAGGGCCAGCGCCTGCGGGCAAAAGGGGCTCCTCCGGCCTATATCCAAGCCGGGGAGCGGGTTACCGGTGGGAACCCATTGGAACCATCTACTGTATCTAGGTGCAGGGAAAGGCAGTCACCATCAACCTGCCGGGAGAAAACAACACCGCAGCCGTCTGTGGGACCCGTCCACCCAGCCGTGTGTTTTACCGAGAACTGTGTTTTCATTATTGGCTGAGTGAGTACCACCGTGCCGTGTGGCACAGCGCTGCCCCCGCGACCCTGCACCTCACCAGACCCCGTAACCCGCCTGCCATTCATCCCTACCCCATCACTGGGCCCCAGGACAACCAACCGCCTACCCACGGAGGGGAGAACTAACAACAAAGCTGCTCCCTGTCACCGCTCCCGGGATCCCCATCCAGAGCAGCGGTGGTGTCACCAATATCACCACAACCGTGGGTGGCGTCACGGACAATAATCAAAACCCCCACAATCAAAATCCCCTTTTCACTCACGGGCGAGGAACGCCGCTCGAGTCCCCGGGATCCGGCCCACCGCTTGAGCCACCACCGAGCAGCAGCAGCCGCAGCAGCAGCGGCAGCCGGACCCGAGCAGTGGGAGAGCGCAGCGTCCCCTCCTCCGCCCGCGACAACTTGGCGTCACGAACAGGATCCTACCGTTCTACCAACTGATGGAAGTGCGCCTTGTGTGACCGCCGGAGGTGTCCGGCCGGAAAATTTGAAAAGCCGCCATCTTGGGCGCGAAGAGTTCCCGCTCGAGCGTCTCCTCGAGTAGTGAAGACGCGAAGGCCTAAACCCCGCCCCGATAGAGGAGGAGCCGGAAAGAGGCTAAGGGGGACGAAATGGCGACTGGTCGCATGTGAGCGCGGCTATAAAAGCAGGGACGCCAGGACCCTGCGGCCATCTTGTTCCTGGGAGAGGCCGCCAGCAAGATGTACATGCCGTCCCGTAGCACCGTAGCCCCCGCGCCTGGAACCGCGGCGTGGGTGGAGATCCTGACCACGCAGCCCAAACAAAGGCTGCAGGTCAAAATGCAGCTCCTCTTGGAGGAGTGGGAGACTGACATGACGGAGGTCATAGCGACCGTGCGGAGACGCAAGGAGGAAGTTGCGGAAGGGAGGGTGAGTGACCCACGCCCCGGTACCCCTAGTGGGTCGGTCATCGTGCCTGCGGGACCCGGTCTAAACCCCCTCGCCCTGCTGCCTCCCTCACCACCCGTCCCGGCTGCCGTGACCCCGCCACTAGGCCCGCTACCCCCGCAACCGGTAGCGATACCCAGCATGTCTGCCCAGGCAGACCGACCTGTAGCCGGAGCCCATAGCCGACCGGAGGTGCTACCATGGAAAGCCCCGAAGCCTGAACCGGAGGCACCCCCCGAGAGATTTCCCCAAGCCGGAGCCGACAGACCGCTCCGTGCCGAAGGCCCAGCGGAGGAAAGCCCCTGTGCCCATCCCCCACACCTCGGCTGAGGTTGCGCTGGGTTGCCGCTGCAAGGCGGCATCCAAGGCCAAGTCACCGCGGGACCTTCCGCCCAGATCACCAGCAGTGGGCAGTGTCCAGAAGGTCTCGCGGGCCCGACCTGTGCGCCGGAGCTCGCAGCAGCACCGTATTGGGACAGGGAGCCAATACCGCTGGGCCCGGAGATTGCAGAGAGGGAAAGGAAGAAGGCGGAGATGGTAACCCGAACGATCCGGGAGAAGTCGAGCCTCCGCCAAGCGACCTTCCGTGTCCGGGGCCCCCTGTATGAAGGGCAGGTGAGGCGGTTTGATGTCCGCCGGGGCTTTGGCTTCATATATGAACCGGGCTGGAGGCCGAAGTATTCATAGCCCGGCGGGATGTTAATGCCCACCTGCCGGAGGAGCACCCAGGCCGTAACCTGATGCCGGGCGACCTGATGCAGTACACCCGGCACTGTGGGGAGAGGGGGTGGTTTACGCTGGATGCCAAGTTGAGGGGCAGCCAGGAGGCCCGTGTGTGCACCGCGCTCCCTCCCCCAAGTGATACCGAAGAATCAGAGTGATGGCAGCGGAGTACCGTTGTCCTTGTCCCCGTTGGGACCACCATGTGTGTTAAAAGTACTGTTTGAAAGTTTGAAAATGAAAAAGAATGAATAATTGATGAAAAGTTACCTGATTGTCAACGTGATTTGCACCGGTCGTTGCCGGAAACTGGTCCCCGTTGGGACCCCCTTTACAACTATGCATAAGGAACTCCTTATGAACAGGCCCGAGAACTAGCAGGGCAACCACAAACTAGTGGCATGTAAATAATGTTTGTTGTGGCTTCTACCGTTACCGCCTCCGGAGAGGCAGATTGGAGGAAGGGCCCACAGTGGAGCAGGCTGGGGCCCAGCCACCACCGGAACCGGTGGCGATCCTCTGGGGATTTCAGGGGTTCCCCATGGACGTGGGTCCCCTGAAAAGGACAGAACCCGCTCGGGCAACTTGTGCAGGACTGGGGTCAAGGGGTGCTGCCTGTTTGCTTAGGGGCAGCATCAGGGCCAGGTTGCTTGGGTGGGAGAGAGCGGAAGCCGTAACCATAACGTTTAAGTAAGAGTACCTCCCGATGTGGGAAGAAGTTATAATTGTATGTGTGTTACCGTTTTTTTATATTTTTCAGTTGGTGAAAATAAAACCGGTGTGATGGACGGGCAGCCCGCGGATGGTCTGCATTTAACTAAGGGGGAATAAGGGAAGGGGGACAAGCCAGGGGCCACCGAGAACAACACCAACACCCCCACACTCCCAGCAGGCACACCTAAGTCAAACACAAAACCCTTGTTGCCTTCCTCCAGGGGCTGATGTCCACACCAGGGGGTGGGCCTGGCGGTTGGTCCCGCCCACCGAGGAGTTCACAGTCCTGGAGGCGGGAAAAATAAACAGTTTAGTTTTGGAGAGGAGTGAGGACAGTTAAAGAAGTGAAAGTGGAAGGAGGAAAGTAGTAAAGGAGCAGACAGAAGTTGGTCCGGGTGTGTGGCCCGGACAGATCAGCAAGGTTGGCAGACGGTGGTGACCATCTGCAGGAGTGGCCGATTGGAGTCTACCGTAAGGAGCGTGGGCGGGCGGTGGCCCGGCGGTACCGGACCGGTACGCGAAGAGAAGCCAGCACCATCTGGCAGGGGCCTACGGACCCCGGCAAGGCTAGGAGTCGCCGTGAATTTTCCAAATTCGTTAGTGAAGGGAACCTCCTGGGTTTCCCAACAGCCAAGTCCCAACAGAAGGCAACAGTCCAACCAAGTGAGGGAGACACCGCCACCGCCAAGGCAACAGTTTCTCAGGGCCAGCGCCTGCGGGCAAAAGGGGCTCCTCCGGCCTATATCCAAGCCGGGGAGCGGGTTACCGGTGGGAACCCATTGGAACCATCTACCGTATCTAGGTGCAGGGAAAGGCAGTCACCATCAACCTGCCGGGAGAAAACAACACCGCAGCCGTCTGTGGGACCCGTCCATTCAGCCGTGTGTTTTACCGAGAACTGTGTCCTCATCATTTGCTGAGTGAGTACCACCGTGCCGTGCGGCACAGCGCTGCCCCCGCGACCCTGCACCTCACCAGGCCCCGTAACCTGCCTGCCATTCATCCCTACCCCATCACCGGGCCCCAATGAAAAGATGTAGAATAGACAGACAAGTCTATCATATTAGGAAATAAGAGAGTTTGTATAAAGAGACGAGTGGAGAGTAACGTCGACGGTAAGGCTTTGGCAGTGGGATTATTTGTGACTTGGTCATTTCAATGGTGGTGGGGTCAGAAGCCAGACTGTAGTTGAATGAGGGGAAGGAGAAGTTTTCAATGTAAGATTTTAATCATGTCTACCAGACTAGGTGATATACAGTAATAGATGTTTTAAAGTGTTCTAAAATGAGGTATCTTGATTTAAAAATCAAGTTAGTTAGGTAACGCTATACATAAAGATGTAGTAAAATGTTTGCAAATGCGCAGTGTTTTGGCACTATATTTCTAACCCATTTTAAGTTAATGCAAGATGGAAGCTTCTATGTGGACAATTCTAGAGAGTGCCATTAATTTACAAGTGGATGTTTTAATGTGAAGAGTATATGAAATATACCACGGCTAAGATATAATAAAGACCATGTTTGCAGCTGTATTACCAAACATCAAGAAGTATAGCAAAATTGTTATTTTTCACTTTCTTTGTAGGATTGTAGCTGATTTGTGAGTTTGTGCGTTACTATGGCCAAAAATTCTGGCTTGGAGTCACCATTAGCATTCATTAAAGGATCAAAGTCCGTCACTAGGTAAGTTACATACTTGTATAAGATACATATAATGGGCCTTATTTGTGAAAACTTTCTTTGTTGGCAAAAATAATTCGAGCTTAGCTTCCATTATTTCAGAGCAGGTAATGGGATTATCTAGTCCAAGAAGAAAAGTTCACAGTCACTGTGACTGCAGACTACGGAATCATGACAGTGTGCATATATTTCCCTATATTCCGTTTGCAAATGGAGGTCACATAACTGCATACTTGTCTGTTATGTGCCGACTAGACTCACCTTAGCTAGAACATCAAGAAGCAATGGATTGTCTAGTTGGCATGTGACCACAAGTATGCAAATCATGTTCAAGTAGTCATGTGACTTACCCTCATTATATGCTGATTCAGTGGACGGCAGTCCCACAGAGTAACTACAGACTTTTTTATTCAAACTGGACAACCTCTATGAAGGAATAAAAGCTGAATCTTATTTGGTTACTATGAGCACTAAGGACAGTTTTACTATTCATTTTCAATAATTAAGACTTGCTAATTGAAATTCTTCTTTATGCTTTAGAAAGTCTCAGGCTTTGAAATCCTTTTCAGGCTACGGCTGGGTTCACACTTTCAGGCGTTCCATTTATCTATTTTGTTTTTAGGAACAGATTAGTTTAATTAATGTCAAAAAACAAAGGCATTACTTGACTGAGGCAAACTGAAGCTGATGAGACCTATCGACTAGTCTGGGTTCTGTGATGGACCAATTTTAAGAGCTGTGCTTTTTTTTAAACCTAAAATGGAACAGTAAAACTGGATATCTGAACTAAAGTGTGTACTCAGTCTAAAACGATAGAACTACAGTAAAATCCTTCAAAGGTGTCCCATAAATGCATTTGTTGTGATGCGCCCACAGGGTCTCGGGCAGGGGTTGGATTCAATTTTTTAACAACAGGTTCTCTGTAAACCCTGCCCATTTGAAACCATGCCCCATTCTTTAAGTACACCCATTTTGTTAGTGTACCGCCCTGGGGCTCGGCCGGCTGCCGAGACGCTCGGATCCATGCTCGTCGGTGGGTGGCCCGAGCTCTTCACGGACCCGAGGGTCACGGTGCTCTGGAAGGGGGTTGGCACTACGCGTAGGAACTTCGGTGGGGAGGTCCACGGCCGGAGCCGCGGTTGTTTGTAGGGGGATTTAAGTTTGTGACGCCACCCACGGGTTGTGGTGAATGGATGGACACCACCGTTGCCATTGACTAGGCTCCTGGGGACGGTGTTGTGCAGCTTGGTGTTGACCCCCTCCGTGGGTAGGTGGATGAAGGTCCCGGGGGCCCGAGGGAGTTGCTGAGGCGAGAGGATGGATGCGTGCTGGGGTGTCGGCGCGGTGCGGCGCGGTGCGCGGCCCGAAGGCACTGTTGTACTCCCTATGGCAAACACGCTGGAGTCTCTGGTAAACCAAACAAGATGGTGAATGGTGCCCGCAGCCGGCTGCAGTTTTCCCCTTAGCAGGTTGGTGGTTTCCGCCTTTCTCCTGCACCTCACTATGTAGAAATCACGACTCCTATGCCTGAGCAACGGTAGTCCACTCCCCGGTTTGGTATGTGCCGGGGGAGCCCTCTTTGCCCGCAGACGCTGGCCCCTCGGGTCTCTATGTCTGGGCGGTGGTGTTACCCCTATGGTTGGGCTGTTGTCTTCAGTCGGGTCTTAGGTGGGATAGGTTCTTAAGTCCAGTCCTCAATCAGTTGATTTGACTCAGTCCTGTTGGTTCTGGGCCTCGTACTGGGTCTGAGTACCCCTCCTGGTGCTCCGGCTTCTAATCGGTTCCCCGGTTCGGCACTGGCGGGCCACCGCTCGTCCCCGGTCCCCACGGTTCCACCGGCCGCAATCCCAGCTCCTGCAGGTGGCCACCACCGCCTGCCTCCTTGCCAAAGGTGACTGGGCTCCAACCAGACACCTGGTGTAGACTATGGCAGGCCTGGACACAGGTCTGCCCTTGAACTTGACTCCACTTCACTCCACTGTCAAAGCTCAACTCTAACTCTCTGCTCCCCACCGGGAACTACTCTGTCTTTCCTTCCTCAGGGCCTGTAAACTCCTTGGTGGACGGAGCCAACCGCCCAGCTCCGCCCCCCCGGCATGAACATCAAACCCAGAGGGAGGTGACAAGGGTTTCTGAAGTTTGGCTGCTGTTAACTTACTAAGGGGGGGGGGCGTGTGTGTGTATGGAACTACCTGTGACATCCTGGCTAGTCCAGGGCATCACATTAGCCACACCCATTTTTGCACACTTTCCTCAACCACAAAATACAAGTAATTAATAATAAAAACTTTCTCCTTCTTACTCTTCCTATACCTTCACTTTCCTATCAAGTACCAGTTGTTTCAGTCAGTGTTAGTCACTTATTTACTTGGCATATCGTATGAAGTTTTTCTACAATGTTTGAAAATTATTACTAAAGAAACCCTACTCAAATTGGAACAGACAACCCATCCCATACAGATCCCATCCCATACAGATCCCATCCCATACAGATCCGATACCATATAGATTCCATCCCATACAGATCCCATCCCATGCGGCCTCTTTTCCCATGCAGATTCCATGCGGCCTCCACTCCCCTGCAGGCTCCCATGCAGATTCCATGCGACCTCCACTTCCCTGCAGGCTCCCACCCCATGTAGCCTCCACTCCCCTGCAGGCTTCCACCCCATGTTGCCTCCACTCCCCTGCAGGCTCCCACCCCATGTGGCCTCCACTCCCCTGCAGGCTCACACCCCATGTGGCCTCCACTAACCTGCAGGCTCCCACCCCATGTGGCCTCCACTCCCCTGCAGGCTCCCACCCCATGTGGCCTCCACTCCCCTGCAGGCTCCCACCCCATGTGGCCTCCCCTCCTCTGCAGGCTCCCACCCCATGTGGCCTCCCCTCCTCTGCAGGCTCCCGTCCCATGTGGTCTCCACTCGCCTGCAGGCTCTCGTCCCATGTGGCCTCCTGTTCCCTGCAGGCTCCCATCTCATGTGGCCTCCTCTCCCCTGCAGGCTCCCATCCCATGTGCCCTCCACTCGCCTGTAGGCTCCCACCCCATGTGGCCTCCTTTCCCCTGCAGAGGCACATCTTCGGCTCACTGAGCGCTTACCTGCTCCTAGTGCCGGTGGCCTATCCTCCGTCATCCTCCTTGGCACTCTGCATACTGACGCTGACAGGCAGCAGTGTGGTGAGGTAATCTCACCACACTGGCGTGACCTTTGCAGCATCATCACGCCGCCAGACGCCGGGTCAGAGAGCAAACTGGCTCCACTGAACCCGGAAGTGCGGCATGCATGGAGATACGGGGATTCTTTTGTATCGGCGTCTTAAAGACCTAGCAGTAGAAGGTTGAAGAAGTTGACCAGAGGAGGAGCTCCCTTTTTTGGTGCTGAGCTTACCAACCATGATAAAATGTTTGGTACATTATTATTATTATTATTATTATTATTATTATTATCCTCCTATCTATATCCGTAAAAAAATGAGGGAAAGTCGTTCAGGTTTGTTTTGGTTTTTTTTTTTTTACCAATTTCCATCTTTTTCTGCACATAGAGCTAGAGGTTTTGCACAAATTGTACATTGTGACAGTCTTGCATTAACCCTTTACATTATGTGCTGCTCTGGAATTATGGACTGAAAGCCTGTCTTCTTACCTCCACATTTACTTTACCCACCACCCGCCAGCTCTGACCTCTTTTATTTACCCTTGCAGTGCTGTGATGAAAAGCAATATATTTCTGAAAAAGAAGACAAATTTAAAAAGAAAATTTGCTATCGACAAACTCTGCATAAATTAATACTATAGATGTTTATTAGAAATGTAATGCTTCTTTTCAGAAAAATCTGCTTCTTTCCCCACTTCTCAACACTTCTTTTTCTCTGCCCCACCTAATAAACTTGTCATCCACTCTGAAAATGCAACTCAAGACCCTCTTGGTCATAGGAAGCGGGCTGCAGGTGAAGTGACAGGGGAAGGAGAAATGAGAAACAGGGAAGGGACAGAGGCAGACAGAAAAACATTGTGCAGAGCTCTGTAACAAGTGTTTTACCTCACATCACAGGGTGACTCAGCTCAACACAGCTCAGCTCTGCTGTATAATGTCCCTGTGTTGCTACAGCTTGTCTCTGTGAGCTAAAAAGTGAATGAAGAGCAGGCATTCTCATCTCTGTGCTGTGTATGTGTAGAAAAGTTGTAAAAATGCAGAATACAAGTCACATAATCGCCAGAAATTATGTTAATCCTCATGTACATGCACATGTCAGGTTAATCACAAAAGATGCTTGAAAGCACTATTACCTTTTAATAGAAAACATAAAAAAATTAAGTATAAACAGGATTGTTTATAATGGAAACATTTTTAATAAATATAAAGCCATAAAGTATAAAACATTGTAAATATCTTTAATCACTACAGCCCATACAAATAAAGATAAAATATAATTTAAATTGTTTTAAGATTAAATAAAACCACTAAAAATGGTGGAAATAAACTTTTTTTTACATTCTGCTTTAAAAAAATTGATATAAATTGAATGCTATTTTTTATGTAAAAAAAAATCCACCCATTAAAATAACACTCTGATATACAAATGAATCGGTCCTTAAAGGGGTGGTCCCATACCTAAAATGTTCTTTCTTGAATATCTATCTTTACAACCATACCACTTTTGTAATTTGCTTTATTACACTTTACTCTAAACTTTTCTCTATTTAGCTAATCCCTATATGAGTTTTTTTCACTGCACTTCCTATGATATTTCATTTTAAAGGAGTCCCAAACGTGACATAACAGGATGCTGGAGCTGCAGTCACTTAACACAGTATCTATCTCCACTCCTGAAACAGGATGTTATCAGGAGGCGGAGCGGCACTTATTTAGTATTCCTTTGCATCACCCCCGCCTCTGAAGACGTCCTGCATCCATGATGATAGATGCTGTGGAAGATGTGAGTGCAGCACTGGTACTTTGCTTCTATCTCTGCCACTGCCATATGTTCTGTGAAATAAGATGTGTCAGGGTCTAAAGATAGATATTTAGGAAGGACATTTTTTAGGAACCATTTCAACACTTTAACGAGGACCAACCACCAGGATTTTCCTATATAAAATAAAGTCAGTGCTATACTGGCACTAAGATGCTGATTCTAAGCATACCTTTAGTTGTGAGATTATATGTATACTTTCTGAAATATAGGCAAGTAAAGTTTGTGAAATACACTGTTATTTGATTGATAGGTGCCGCAGAATATCTAATAGGTGGGTCGGGTTTTGCTAGTTATTTCCGCTCTTCTGCCTGCCTGTCCTTCTTTCCCTGTCTCTGCTATTACAGTGGGAGGAAGGAGGGAGGAAGCACAGGGGGAGGAAGGACAGGCGAGCAGACAGGGGCAGGAATAACTAACAAAACCCAACCCACCTATTAGATATTCTGCAGCTCCTATCAATCAAGTAACAGTGTATTTCACAGATTTTACTTGCCTATATTTCAGATAGTATACAAACAATCTCAGAACAAAAGGTATGTATAGAATCAGCATGATAGTGCCAATGTAGTGTGACGCCCTGGACTAGTCAAGTCGTCCCAGGTAGTCACACACACACACACACACACCCACCCTGATTAGGTGACAGCAACCAACCTAGAAACCCTTGTCACCACCCTCCAGGTTTGATGTTCATACCAGGGGGGCGGGACCAGGTGGTTGGCCCCACCCACCGAGGCGTTCACAGGCCTTGAGGCGGGAAAACAGAGTCGCAAGTGGTAGTGCAGAGTAGAGAGAAGTCAAGTTCAAGGGCAGACCTGTGTCCAGGCCTGCCAACAGACTACCCCGGTGGCTAAGTCGGAGCCCAGTCACCTTTGGCAAGGAGGCAGATGGTGGTGGCTGCCTGCAGGAGCTGGGATTACAGCCGGTGGAACCGTAGGGACCGGGATCGGGCGGTGGCCCGCCGGTACTGAACCGGGGAACCGAATGGAAACCGGAGCACCAGGAGGGGTACTCAGACCCAGTACAAAGCCCTGAACCGACAGGGCCGAGTCAAATCAACTGATTGCGGACTGGACTTTAGGACCTATCCCACACAAGACCCGTTAGAAGACAACAGCCCAACCATACAGGGTAAAGCCACAGCCAAGGCATAGAGACCCAAAGGGCCAGCGTCTGCGGGCAAACGGGCTCCTACGGCATATACAAGTCGGGGAGCGGACTACCGTTGCTTAGACATAGGAGTCAAAACATCCATACAAAGAGGTGCAGGAGAAAGGCGGAAACCACCAACCTATTCTGGGAGAAGCTGAAGCCGGCTGCGGGCCCCGTTCATCACCCCGTTTGGTTTACCAGAGACTCCAGTGTATTGTGTCATAGTGAGTACACCAGTGCCTTTGGGCCGCTCACCGTGCCGCCCCGCACCAGCATACGCCCACAACCGCTCCCACGCTTCAGCACCTCCCTCGGGCCCCTGGGACCATCGCTCCCCTACCCACGGAGGGGTGAACACCAAGCTGCGCAACACCGTCCCCGGGAGGCCTAGTTAACGGCAGCGGTGGTGTCCATCTATTCACCACAACCCGTGGGTGGCGTCAAGAACTTACATCCCAAACCAAACCACCGCGGCCTCGGCCGTGGAACCATCCCGTCAAGTCCCTGCGTGTAGTGCCAATTCCCTTGCAGAGCAACGTGACCCCCGGGTCTGTGAGAGGCTCGAGCCACCACCCACCGTACGAGCACGGATCTGAGCGGCTCGGCGGTCGCAGCCGAGCCCGCGGGGCGGTACAATAGCACTGGCTTTAGTTTATATAGGGAAATCCTGGTGGCTGATCCTCTTTAAGGAGTCAATATTGTTAATGTGATTTCTATTTCAATATTAATAATCTAAACATCTAAAATGTTCCTATTGTTGGTCTTATGAGTTGTTTTATTGTTATAGCAAATCTCTTGATTATGGTGAGAACTATTTACAATGCAAAGATGTTGCTATGGTTCGTGCTTTGCATACGACCCTGGTAACTATATCTAAACACAAAAGATTTTGCAGGGCATGTCCACGAAACTCATTTGGGTGTGGATTCATGTAAATAATCCGGGCTGCAGTTTATCAAATAAGCAGAATGATTGGAGTTTATTTGTCGTAGAGCACATTCAATTCATTCCTGTGTACACATCCCATACACTTTCCTACAGAGGGTGGTCCTCTTGTATATCTGACTGAGTGTGCTGTGCTGTATGTGAAAGACAAATGAAACCTTATACTGTATGGAAACTGGAGCTTGTGGCTTTGAATACCTTACAGCACGCATTTCAGTCATTTAGTAGATGGCAACAACAAAACTTTTTGACTGTCCAAGCAGAGCGCTGTGGATTTTGCAGGGGTACAATGTGTATATAAGACTTTTCAAAGCATTTTATGCCAGTTTTCTAGCGACAAAGCAAACAATTAGGCTCCAATATATTCAATGTTCAGGATGATCACAGTAAATGTGTAAATGCCGTGTACATGTTATCTACATAAATTTTGTCATTTTTGCTTGTATTCTAGAAGTCAGCTTAATTCACTTCTTAAGTCATATAACTGTTATTTCAAGGACAAAAAGAACCTACAAATAACATATCACCAGGTGAGTAATTTATCATTATTTATACAAACTATTCAAATTTACACACCTATGATGCTTGTAATTCTAAAAAAATGTAATCTGATCAATAAAGAGGCATAAACTATGTACAGTAAAGGAAAGGGGGACATGGGCACTTGCCCAGGCTTCACATTCTGTGGGGCGCAAAGTTTTGCCCCTTTCTCCACTTCCACAGAAGAGCAGCGAGTTCCCACCCAGCTGCCGAACAAGTAGTTGATTGGAGCAGCTAGAGACTGGTTTACTATCTAGGTCAATGCTGCGGGTTCATATACAGAATGCAGCTGTTGAAATTAGTTTGTCATGAGCTGCTGCATTATGCTGAGCCCAACAGCCAATGACAAACTCATCTTATCTGCTACACTCTGCATAGGCAGCAACTAAGACAAATAAGCTCTGAAGTCTGCAGACCTGCTCTTGAACCTTAAATCCCTTCTTTTAAAACAGAAGCCAAGCTGTACACTCTTTCTTCGACCTTGTCTGCCTCTCTCTTCTTTTCTTAACTGCAGTTGACGTAGTTCCTCCACTACCTCTTTTTGGCACATTATGGAATTCACGCTTCAAATATGGTGGAGGATTTGGTATTCTTCTTTTTAATAATTAATCTTTCAACTTAATCCAACTTTTACCCTGCCCTAGCCTGCTTTCTTTTAAAGTGCACTTTGTCTTCATCTACTGTACTATCACTCCATGTGTCAGTCATATATTGACTCTTACGTCTTGCCACAGCCTTTTATGTCCAACTTCACCATCTAGCTTTTGTATTTTTTCATCATCTTTGCTGATTTAAACATTCCCACTACTTTCACAGTTGCGTTGTTTTCCTTCCGTCACAATCCGCCCTTTTGGAAAACAGCGGAATCCGTTAACGGATTCCGCTGTTTCCCATAGACTTGTATGGATGACGGATTGTGCCAAAAGGACCTGCGTTGCTTCCGCTGGGCGACGCTGCGTTGCTTCCACACAGCGGGAGGAACGCAGCATGTAACTTTTTTTGAGCAGTGGAATCCTTAGGATTTCACTGCGCATGCTCTCTCTGGCTCCCTGCACCCGTAACTAAGGTAAATATCGGGTAACTAAGCAAAGTGCTTTACCCGATATTTACACTGGCCACGTGTGCAGGGAGCCCGACACTTCACCGCTCGGCTCCGCCCCCTCCCGCACTCCACTCCGCATGTGTGTGTGTATATATATATATATATATATATATATATATATATATATATATACATACATACATACATACATACATACATACATACATACATACATACATACATACACATAAACATACATACACACACACTGACACTCACACTCATTTGTCCTCAGCGCCATGGCCCCGCTCGGCTCCACCCACTCCGCCCCCCGCACACATTCTTGGCGGCCGAGCGATCAGCTGATCACCCGGCGCTGGGAGTGATCAGCTGATCACCCGGCGCTGGGAGTGATCAGTTTACCCCCCCCCCCCCCGTGCTGAGAGCGATCAGCTGATCACCCGGCGCTGGGAGCGATCAGCTGATCACCCGGAACTGTGAGTGATCAGCTAATCACCCAGCGAGCGGCTGCTGGGAGCGATCAGCTGATCGTTCACAATAGTCTGCCGCCAGTGAAAGTGTGTAAAAAAAAAATAAAAAAATTCCGTTGTTTTGTATGATCCATTGCATCCGTTGTGCCACTATATGCAACACATCCGTTGCATCCGTCACACAACGCAATGCAATGGATACCGTTCAACGCAAGTGTGAAACTAGCCTAACACCAACCAGTTATCAGCCTTCTCGCTCTTGTCACTATCTTCATCCTTTGGTCTCTCATCCTTTAGGTCTAGTAAGTATGATTGCGGGGTCTGTCTTCTCTCTGTTGGGGATGTCTGCTTTCTTTAATGAAGTGTCCTGCAGTATCTTTAACTTTATTAGCTGCATAGACATTTCATTATTGAATCGCAACTAGGGCTTATTTTCGGGGGTAGGGCTTATATTTAAGTCTTAAGGGTGCTTTACATGCTGCGACATCGCTAGCGTTTGCTAGCGATGTCGCGAGCGATAGCACCCGCCCCCGTCGTTCGTGCGACATTTGGTGATCGCTGCCGTAGCGAACATTATCGCTACGGCAGAGTCACACGCACATACCTTTTCAGCGACGTCGCTGTGACCGCCGAACAATCCCTCCTTCAAGGGGGAGGTGCGTTCGGCATCATAGCTATGTCACTGCGGCGTCACTACGCAACCACCCAATAACAGAGGAGGGGCGGAGATGAGCGGCCGGAACATGCTGCCCACCTCCTTCCTTCCTCATTGCCAGTGGACGCAGGTAAGGAGATGTTCATCATTCCTGCGGTGTCACACATAGCGATGTGTGATGCGACAGGAACGACGAACAACCAGCGGCGTGCACCACCAACGATATTATGAAAAGGAGCGACGTGTCAACGATCAACGATTTTTGACGCTTTTGAGATCGTTGATCGTCGTTCCTTGGTGTTACACGCTGCAATGTCGCTAACGGCGCCGGAAGTGCGTCACTACCGTCGTGACCCCGACGATATATCGTTAGCGATGTCGCAGCGTGTAAAGCACCCTTCACTCCAAAAAGGCTGAAAATTCTTGTTAGGGCATATTTTCGGGGTAGGGCTTATTTTCAGGGAGACATAGTAGCTCAGGAATCGGTGTAAAAAGGAGGGTTTTCGGTTTCTGTAGAACTGGGATGACTTCTCTGTTGGCTACAGGTGCTATGCTAGGGGTGGGCTGCACCTCAATGGGGAGGATACTGTACTTCGGATAAAAATGGCTAGAAGGTTGATGAGTGTTTAAAGTAAGGACTTAGTTGATAGGGCCATTATTGTACAGGAGGAAAGCTGCAGATAATGACCTGGATACATATGAAGTCAGATCTATCCAAACATAGATAATAATAGCAATATTTTTTAATACTGTTGAAAAATACAAATAAGTTCCAAAATATAAAAAAGGAAAAATAACTACAAAACATGATTATTACATAAAATAAAGTAAAAGATATAGGTCCGCAGTGAAGACTCAACTTATACTAATAGAGAAAAAAATGATAGTGCTGGGGTTGTGAACAGGAGACACGGAACTCTTGAGGAGTGTGCTGGCGGCCTTGTACCATCACCGGGCTGGGACCAGGGCACGACGGGGTACGTGGACCCTAAGTCAGGGAGTAGCTTCAGGCAACCTGACAATTGACCTGACGAGGACGGAGCCTTCAAGATCCGTTCTCCACCTGCTCCAAAATCGGGGTACTAGCGCAACTAGGGGGATAGGACTTTTCACTAACATGGTCCAGAAAATCCCAAGCGTGAACCCTGATAGCAAGCTTCCACAGTTAGCCACACTGAGGAGCGGGTTCCCGACTAGTTTCATGCTACCGGGGCCAACCAGGAAGTGAACTAAGTGCCAGGGAAAAAGGTCACAGATCATCAGGCAACACCATTGGGAACGGGACCTAAACTAGCTCCCCTCAGCGGCAGCGGTGTCCAGAACTTTGGTTTATCCAGTTGTCGGTGTCAGCTTTTTGGACTGTGTGAGTACGAAAGTGTTCCCCTTGGTTCCCCACGGCACTCCCCAATCACCATCACCGAGTCCCAGGGCACCCCCCTACCCGTGGAGGGTTCCAACACCTAGCTGCCCCACTCCATCGCCCCCAGGTACTCCAAACTGCAGCGGTGGTACACCATATTTCCACACACCACGGATGGCGTCACAAACTCTAAATATACAATCCCCTGTAAATACCCCCTTCATTTGAGTGGCCGCACGACCCCCGGGTACCAAATTGCCAGTAGTCAGTAGCCTCCGGAGGGTGTGTTCGGATCCCGCACCCCGGTACAGTAGAACAGGGGCCCTTCCACCTGCACTTTATGTTTGAGTCCATTGTACTAACTACTCCGTGTGAAACGGGGACGTCTGCTCCCGGTGTTACTGTCTTTTGGGAGCTGTGGCCCGCGAGAACTGACCCGTGAGATCTTAGCAGGCAATTGCGGAGCCCTATCCCCCTCGTTGGGATTCCGTCTCGCTCTATCTGGGCCTCCTGTGGGACGAGACCTGAAATCTTGTCCCCGGCTGGTCAATTGGTAAGGGGCTTAAAGCTGCTCCTCGCTCTAGGGTCCAGGTACCCTGTCTGTGCACAACTCCGGACTGGATTCCCGCTGTCGGTACCGGCGGGCTACAACCCTGCCTCAGTCCACTTAAGGTTTCCCGCAGCCAGATCTCAGTCGCCTGTGGCCCTGTCTACCGACTGCCACCTAGTCAGTTGTCAAGTCGTCCGGTAGCCAGGAGCTCCAACTCCTGACTAATCTGTTCACCGTCTCTCACTCTCCTCTCAACCATCTTCCTCCACTCAACTGTCAAGTCTCCTCACAACTGTCAACTGTCCCCTCCCATAACACCTCAGAACCCCTAGGTGGGCATTGCCATCCACTTGGCCCCGCCCACTGGTGTGTCCATATTGTCATGGGGGGGTGACTAGGGTTTAGATGGTTGGTGTGTGTACCAGTATTGGTATTGTGATGGAGGACCAAAGAGGAGAGAATCCTGCACCTGGAAGATGGGTGCAGTCTTCTATGACACCCTGATTTTGTCAGGGTGTCACACTCCCCCTTGGTAGAACACAGCCCGTCCTCGGGCTTTCCGGCCACTGGCTTTTATTGAACTGCTTCTGAAAAGGTAAAAAAGGATATAACATAACATAAAACATTTCATTCCCTGAAGGGGAGGCACATCACTTAAACATTGCTAAAAGTCCCTTCCCACCAGTCCACCCCAAAGAGTCCCAGTGTCCCAGAACCCTCTGGCCTGGAGGCTAGCCACCGGTGTAGGTGGTGACTGGGCCTCGGCCGACTCCACCGCAGGCCATTCCTCCAACCAGTCCTCTCCAGTGGGTGTCACAGTCCTGGCGGGAAGAAGAATAAGAAGGCAAATGGGAAATATTTACAAGAGCCCAAGAAAGTTTTTGGTGGCCTCTGCCAGTACTGAGGCCATGAAGGGGTTAAACAAGGGAAAGGAGGTAGCCGGGTTCCGCTACCAAATCACTCTTTATCTTCATAACGGTGGCGGTGGGAGGCGGGGCATGGCTCTCCGTTGACCATTACCCATTTTTGCACATCCAGGGCACATCCACCCCCGCTCTCCATAATGACGGATGTAGCTCACTAAGTCTCCGGGTTCCAGATCCTGATCCGGATGTCCAGCCGGCAAATGGGAGGCCACATCCCCCCGGGACACAGAAACTTCGGTTTCCAGTGTCGGTTCATAGATAAACCCCCACCCTTTTTGGGGATCAAATTGGCGGACCTGTCCTTTATAAGTCGGGCCTCTGACCCGGAAAGTGGCCCACCGTAAACAGCATACCTCCCAACCGTCCCGGATACAGCGGGACAGTCCCTCTTTTGAGCCTTTGATCCCGAGTCCCGCCCGTGAGGCTGTTTGTCCCGTGGCTCCACCCACCCACTGTAGCCCCGCCTCGCTGTTTCTCCCTTCTATTCATTACAGAGTCGAGCGCGCACCTTGAAACTCCTGTGACTGCTGCTGAGGTATGAATCACCCCCTGCAGCAGAGCGACCCCCCCCCCCCTGCAGCAGAGCCGAGCCCCCCCCCTCCCCCAGAGCGGACATCCCCAGCCCTGGAGTGGATCCCCTGCACCAGAGCCGACCCCCCCTCCCCCAGAGCGGACATCCGCAGCCCCGGAGTGGATCCCCTGCATCAGAGCCGACCCCCCCTCCCCCAGAGCCGACATCCCCAGCCCCGGAGCTTCCCTGCAGGCAGCTGTTCTCTCTGACTCCCCGTGTGTGGCTTCTCACTGCTGCAGACACACGGGGAATCAGGAAGCTGAGGAGAAAGTGCAATCAGCACTTCTCTCTCCTGCAGATAGCACTGGCCAGTAATAACCTATGCAGAGTTACATCTGCAGACTTCTATTAGCTTACCGATCAGTGGTCTCCTGCCTGTGGAGCTGCTGGGTCCTAGCTGCCCAACAGCTTCAGCTCTGCTTTATCCTGGCTCCCCTACCAGTTAAAGGGAACATGTCAGCAGAAATTTCACAATAAAAGTAAAAGATTCCCCTCTGCAGCTCCTGGGCTGCTTCTAGAAAGGTTCCTGTTGTTATTGTGCCCCCTTTGAGACCTACAAAAATACTTTATGAAGTCTTACCTTTTTGTATGCAAATGTTTTTTATGGTCACGGGGGCGGGCTGTCTGGCGTCCGTTATTCCCCCTCCTGCCGCTTTACGCAGTCCCCCATTGCTCATTTACATACACAAGGACGCCTTCCTCATGTAACTGTCCTCCCGAAGTTTTGCGCATGTGAACGCTTTTTCAGGTGATTGCGCAGGCGCGAGATTATGGGCGGCGCTGTGATTGTCATCAGCAGCGTTATCCAAGTACCCGCCCATAATCTCGTGCCCGCACTTTTCCCTCTGACTCCACTGTTATGCGCAAGTGCTGGCCATATGAACCATGTTACCTATTACCGCTTGCACGAGATTATGGGCGGGTATTTGGATGACTTTGCTGATGACAATCACAGCGCCGCCCATAATCTCGCGCCCACGGTAATAGGTAACATGGTTCATATGGACAGTGCTTGCGCATAACGGTGGAGGCAGAGTGAGAAGCGTGGGCACGAGATTATGGGTGGGTACTTTGATTGTCATCAGCAAAGTCATCCCAGCGCCGCCCATAATCTTGCGCCTGCGGTAATAGGTAATGTGGTTCATATGGCCAGCGCTTGCGCATAACGGTGGAGGCAGAGTGAGAAGCGGGGGCACGAGATTATGGGTGGGTACTTGGATGACGCTGCTAATGACAATCACAGCGCCGCCCATAATCTCGCGCCTGCGCAATCACCTCAAAAGCGTTCACACTTTGCACAGTGCTCACTCCCGCGAGAGTGGCACTGGGCATGCACAAAACTTCAGGAGGACAGTTACATGAGGAAGGCGTCCTCATGTATGGAAATGACCAATGGGGGACGGCGTACAGCGGCAGGAGGGGGAATAACGGACGCCAGGCAGCCCGCCCCCATGACCATAAAAACAGATTTGCATACAAAAAGGTAAGACTTCATAAAGTATTTTTTTAGGTCTCAAAGGGGGCACAATAGCAACAGGAACCTTTCCAGAATGCAGCCCAGGAGCTGCAGAAGGGGAATCTTTTATTTTTTTTGCTAAATTTCTGGTGACAGGTTCCCTTTAAAGGGAACCTATCAGGTGCAATCTGCACTCAGAGCCAGGAGCAGTTCTGGGTGTATATTGCTAATCCCTCCCTAACTGTCCCTGTATATGTGAAGCCCCACAAGTGCTGTGTCGGTGCATTACCTTTAGGGACTTCACGCAGCTGGATCCTGTCACAGGTAGGAAATCTTCTATTTGTCGTGACGCCACTCTCAGAATTGCGGTCAGTGGGGACCGCCACTGCAGATTAAGGGATGCCTGGGGCTGATGGTGGGTGCAGTCGGTTGTAATAGCCTCCTGAGAGTGAGGCAAGCCCCAGGGCCCTGTGTAGGTGTGTAGAACCACAAGGCGCAGAATAACTCCACACAAGCAGAATGTCTTTCAGGGGTTTTACTCACAGTTGATGGCAGGGTGAGTAACCCGGGCGTAGCTGGGATGAACCAGGCTGGAACCAGGTGTCCTTCAGGCTGACTGATGAGGGTGACTACCGACTCGCCTTCCTTAGCCCTTTGCGTTTTGGGGTAACCCCGACTTTTAGTCCCTATGGGGGTCACCCAGGGAAGTTGCTGAAGCCTCTCTCCCCTTCGTTTTGTCCGTTTGCTTGTAGCCTGGACCAGGACACTCCGGCTGCTTGCCTCCTGTGAACTATGGGCCCTAACTGTGGCGACGTGGCTGCGGACTTTTTAGTGTGTTCTTGGGGGTGTGAAGTGCCCCCTCAAGCAGGTTTGGCAAGGAAAGGTGGATCTATCCCTGCACTGGGACCTACTACCCGTTTGGGCCTGGTAACTCCCTAGCAGTCTCCTTACTTCCCACTCCGTTGCTCTCTCTTTAGCTGAAGATGGATTTCGGGTAGCACTACTAGGTGACCGTTCTCCCCCGTCGGTAGCCACTGCGCGGACGCTGTCAGACTGCAACAGCCCCAGGGGTCTGCTCCTGACGTCTGCTCCCCCTGAACTGCACACTGAACCGGCTCACTCCTCCTCCTCTCCTGTTCTTGCCTACGCCACCTAGCAACCAGGCTCTCCACCACACCCCTTGAGTGGAGATGGAGGCTTTTTACCCCCTCCACTATTCCAGTGGAGGTGAAGGCTTTGCCCCCTCCTGGGATCCCCAGGGGTCCTCTCAAAGGTACATGTGTGAGACCTGATCACTATGCGCCTGTGTAGTCACACCTCGGTCAGCCTTCTGGATTACCTGTATTGTACTGTCCCCAGCATGGGTGCAGTACTCAGTTGTCCCTCACCATGTCAGGGGCGCCACATTCCCCCTTAGTTATCACCAGCACGTCCTCGGGCTGCAAGACAACATTTTAAAATGCATAAAACAGTAAAACATGGTAAAACATTTTAAAACCACCAGGTACCATACATCACCACCCTCCACCCACAAGTCCGTTAACCCACCCAAACCCTTTCAGGAGGCAGGTCACCGGTCCTTTTGGTAACCAGATCTGGGCCATCTACTTCCCCAGACCTTTCCTCCAATCTGCCTCTCCCGTTGGCCGCGCCTTCAGCCTCTTCTGGCAGGATGTAGAGGCGGCTTTCATGGGCTGGTGGTTTTCAGGGTATACCTGGCCTGGTGGATCCGCGCCTTCAGCCTCTTCTGGCAGGATGTAGAGGCGGCCTCCACAGTTGGTGCTGACCAGGTACCCTCTTTGTGGTGGAGAGCCAGGCCCCATAAACAGGCATGCTCTCTGGTTGCAGGTAAGCCAAGGCCCCATAATGGACGTGCTCCCTGGTCGCAGGCGAGCCAAGCCCCTAAACAGGCTGGCCCTGGTGGTGGTACCCTCTGGTGTAACTATTTACACTGCGAGAGTTTGTGGCTATAGCCAGTTCATAGCCTTAAGGTTCATTTCTCACATTAGTTTATGTGGGCACATCTCTTAAACAGTAACGTTGCAAAAACTTTTCAAACTTGTCAACTGGTAACTTCTGTACTTTACTTTCCTCTACTCCTCCACAAAGGGGTCCTCTGACCTGGGCTTTGGCCCTTCTCAGGAACCGTTTCTCCTCTAAGTCTCTGGCCGTTATTTCATCTTTCTGCTCTGGAGACTGTGGTGCAGGGGCGAACTTGGATCTGCTACGGCGCCGTGTCTTGCGGACTGGATTCTGCGAGGTACAGCTCACAAGCTCCCAGGTGAGGCTTTTGGGCAGATCTTCTTCAGCGGAGGGTATCGGGTCTTCTTCGTCCCAGCGGGAGTATGGCAACATCTCTGGCTCGGGGTATGAATCCACTGCTGATGGCTCCGGAGTCAGCTCCTCAGCCTTCTGGCCTCCCCTCCCCCTTAGTTCTTCTGAACACTCCTGTCGTGGCAGTGCTGGGGATGGACTTTCATCAGCAGGCCCGGGCGGGGGACTCTTTGGTGTGGTCGCTGCAGGAGTCGCCTTGGGGGTATGCGGAGGGAGCAGATACCGGTCCACCATCTCCTGTGGGAACTTGGCCTCCAGGTCAGCCTTCAGTCTCCAGTATTCGGGGTCCGCACCTATCAGGGACTTCCTAGCAGGGACTTCCTTGGACTGAGGAGCGGTGTCTGCTCTGGCCTTGCAGGCTGGGGTAAACAATGGTACGTCTGTCTTATCTTGGCGGGCCGCGCCCTGCATGGCGGCGGCCTGGTCTTGGCGGGCCGCGCCTTGCATGGCGGCGGCCTGGTCTTGGCGGGCCGCGCCTTGCATGGCGGCGGCCTGGTCTTGGCGGGCCGCGCCTGGCATGGCGGCGGCCTGGTCTTGGCGGGCCGCGCCTGACATGGCGGCGGCCTGGTCTTGGCGGGCCGCGCCTTGCATGGCGGCGGCCTGGTCTTGGCGGGCCGCGCCTTGCATGGTGGCGGCCTGGATCAGCGTCGCTGTTGCGGCTGGCGTCTTAGCGGGCTTCGCTACTATGGCCGGTTCTTGGCGGGCCGAGCTGGGCGTTGCTGCCGTGGTCTGGGCTTGGCGGGCCGGGCCTATTATGGCGGCGGCCTGGGTCAGCGTCACACCTGCGGTGTGGATAAGGGTCGCGGCGGCAGCCGGATCTTTGCGGGCCGGACTGGGCGTTGCTGCAGGGACCGGGTCTCGGTGGGCCGAGCAGGGCGTCGCTGCGGCGGCCTGGGCTTGGCGGGCTGCACCTGGCGTGGCTGCGGCCTGCTTCAGCGTCGCCGCGCCGGACGCCTCTTCAGGGACCGCGGGCATGGCAGCAGGGATCGGGGCACTCGCGCTGGCAGGGGCAACACTGGACTCACCCATCGTTAGCATCATCGGGGTCTGAGTCGTCGCCGCTCGGTCTGGCACTCGTCGTGCGGTTCTTCTCTCGTAGGCCCGAACCGCTGCAGCCATCTCCAGAAGCTCCGTGCGTCCCTCGCTGATCTGCCGTATAACCCTGGCCTCCAGTTGGTCGCAGAACTGGGCAAGCTCTTGATACCACCAGGCAGCGGAGCCTGGCTCTGGGTCTCTGCATCCAGACGCCATTTCCTCTGCGTCTCCTTCTTTTAACAGCAGGCTTCTGGCTCCCTTTCTGTCCCGACGTCTCTGAACGCCTCCGCTCTCATCACTTGCGAGGTCAGGACTCTGCAGAGGATCTCTGGGTAGCCACACCTCTTCGTGGGCGGTAACTTCTCCCAGCGCGGGCTGCTGTTGTTTTTCAGCGCGCTTTTCATGGTGGCAATATGGCGGCGCTTCCAATTTTTCAAGCGGACCGCCCAGGCACATGGTCACCTGTCTGAACAGGTCTAGTCCTTATCCTGTTCGTGACGCCAGATGTGAAGCCCCACAAGTGCTGTGTCGGTGCATTACCTTTAGGGACTTCACGCAGCTGGATCCTGTCACAGGTAGGAAATCTTCTATTTGTCGTGACGCCACTCTCAGAATTGCGGTCAGTGGGGACCGCCACTGCAGATTAAGGGATGCCTGGGGCTGATGGTGGGTGCAGTCGGTTGTAATAGCCTCCTGAGAGTGAGGCAAGCCCCAGGGCCCTGTGTAGGTGTGTAGAACCACAAGGCGCAGAATAACTCCACACAAGCAGAATGTCTTTCAGGGGTTTTACTCACAGTTGATGGCAGGGTGAGTAACCCGGGCGTAGCTGGGATGAACCAGGCTGGAACCAGGTGTCCTTCAGGCTGACTGATGAGGGTGACTACCGACTCGCCTTCCTTAGCCCTTTGCGTTTTGGGGTAACCCCGACTTTTAGTCCCTATGGGGGTCACCCAGGGAAGTTGCTGAAGCCTCTCTCCCCTTCGTTTTGTCCGTTTGCTTGTAGCCTGGACCAGGACACTCCGGCTGCTTGCCTCCTGTGAACTATGGGCCCTAACTGTGGCGACGTGGCTGCGGACTTTTTAGTGTGTTTTTGGGGGTGTGAAGTGCCCCCTCAAGCAGGTTTGGCAAGGAAAGGTGGATCTATCCCTGCACTGGGACCTACTACCCGTTTGGGCCTGGTAACTCCCTAGCAGTCTCCTTACTTCCCACTCCGTTGCTCTCTCTTTAGCTGAAGATGGATTTCGGGTAGCACTACTAGGTGACCGTTCTCCCCCGTCGGTAGCCACTGCGCGGACGCTGTCAGACTGCAACAGCCCCAGGGGTCTGCTCCTGACGTCTGCTCCCCCTGAACTGCACACTGAACCGGCTCACTCCTCCTCCTCTCCTGTTCTTGCCTACGCCACCTAGCAACCAGGCTCTCCACCACACCCCTTGAGTGGAGATGGAGGCTTTTTACCCCCTCCACTATTCCAGTGGAGGTGAAGGCTTTGCCCCCTCCTGGGATCCCCAGGGGTCCTCTCAAAGGTACATGTGTGAGACCTGATCACTATGCGCCTGTGTAGTCACACCTCGGTCAGCCTTCTGGATTACCTGTATTGTACTGTCCCCAGCATGGGTGCAGTACTCAGTGGTGCCTGACCAGGTCAGGGGCGCCACATATACACTAGCATAGATAAAGGCATCTATAGAAAAAGTATTTTTAAAGAGCTTATATCTTATGCTAATTAGCGCGGGGACTAGTCCCAAGGGCGTTACTTCACTTGGCTAGTCGGCTCACATAGCGTGTTAGTACTCACACAGGGGCGTAATAACATGCTAACATGCTATGCGAGCCGACTAGCCAAGTGAAGTAACGCCCTTGTGACTAGTCCCCGCGCTCATTAGCATAAGATATAAGTTCTTTAAAAATATTGGTTCTAATGATCTCTTTATCTATGCTAGTGTATACAGGGACGGTTAGGCAGGGATTAGCAATATGTGCCCAGAACTGCTCCTGGCTCTGAGTGCATATTGCACCTGACAGGTTCACTTTAAAGGGAACCAGTCACCAGATTTGGGGCCTATAAGCTGCGGCCACCACCAGTGGGATCTTATATACACATTCTAACATGCTGCATACCTCCCAACCGTCCTGGATACAGCGGGACTTTCACGCTTTACGTTGTTTGTCCCGTTGCCACGGGCGGGACGGCCGGCTCCCGGGCTCCGCCCACCCACTCTCTCTCCGCCTCCCTGCTTTTCCCTCCTACCATCCTAGTAGACGTGGCATAGAGAGGAGCGCTGCCTGTGCTGCTGCTGGTACAGTAAACGAATCTCCCCAGCGCTGATTTCCCTCCCTCCCCCCTCACCCCCGGCCGGAGCCTGTCTGTGCGGTCGGCCGGCCGCCTGTCTGTGCGGTCGGCCGGCTGCCTGTAAACGAATCTCCCCAGCGCTGATTTCCCTCCCTCCCCCCTCACCCCCGGTCGGAGCCTGTCTGTGCGGTCGGCCGGCCGCCTGTCTGTGCGGTCGGCCGGCCGCCTGTCTGTGCGGTCGGCCGGCCGCCTGTCTGTGCGGTCGGCCGGCCGCCTGTCTGTGCGGTCGGCCGGCCGCCTGTCTGTGCGGTCGGCCCGCGCCTCTCTGTGTGGCGGCCCGCCACCTGTCTGTGCGGGCGCCCCCCGCCGCCTGTCTGTGCGGGCGGCCCGCCGCCTCATTGTGCGGGCGGCCGGCCACCTCTCTGTGCGGGCGGCTGGCCACCTCTCTGTGCGGGCGGCCCGCCGCCTGTCTGTGAAGGCGGGCGGCCGGCCGCCTGTCTGTGAAGGCGGGCGGCCGGCCGCCTGTCTGTGAAGGCGACCGGCCGCCTCACTGTGCGGGCGACCGGCCGCCTCACTGTGGCTGCCTGCGTCTCCGTGCTGGAAGCCCGCCGGCTGCCTGCCTCTCCGTGCTGGAGGCCCGCCGGCTGCCTGCCTCTCTGTGCTGGAGGCCCGCCGGCTGCCTGCCTCTCCGTGCTGGAGGCCCACCGGCTGCCTGCATGTCCGTGCTGGAGGCCCGCCGGCTGCCTGCGTGTCCGTGCTGGAGGCCCGCCGGCTGCCTGCGTGTCCGTGCTGGAGGCCCGCCGGCTGCCTGCGTGTCCGTGCTGGAGGCCCGCCGGCTGCCTGCGTGTCCGTGCTGGAGGCCCGCCGGCTGCCTGCGTGTCCGTGCTGGAGGCCCGCCGGCTGCCTGCGTGTCCGTGCTGGAGGCCCGCCGGCTGCCTGCGTGTCCATGCTGAATGGGTGTTTATGGGGAGTGGATATGGGCGTGACTGTGAAATGGGTGTGGTTAGGGGGCGTGGTACGCGCGCCGCAAACTTTGTCCCTCTTTTCCTTCTTTAAAAGTTGGGAGGTATGGTAAACAGTCTTTTTCTGGTGGTCCGAGCAATCACCTCAGCCTTTTTTTTCTCCCGGGTGGTAATGTCCCTGCGGAGCTGCTGCTGCTGTTGCTCCCAGTATGGGGCACGGTTCTTGCACTCCTCCTCCTGCTTAGGAGCCAGGTCCACCCGGATGCCCTCAGCGCCGGCAACAACTGATCTTTCACTTTGCCGCAGGCCCTACCTATCAGCGGGCTGCTACTCCCTTCTGCATGAACACACCGGCTGCTCTATATTTTGTAGCAAAACTGTCTTCTCTCATTTCCATGGCTCAAGTTTATACAATTCTGTGAAGCAGAATGGATTCAAGGTGCTCACCACATCCTAAAAAATATTCCTTAAGGACTGTAGTTTCCAAAATGGGGGGACTTAAGGGGTTTCGACTATTTAGGCACATTAGTGGCTCTGTAAACACAACCTGGCATCCACTATCTATTCCAGCCACTTTTATGCACCAAAAGTCAAATGGTGCTCCTACGGCTCCAAGCCCTGATGTGCACCCAAACAGTGGTTTTCCACTACATATAGGGTATCGGCGTATTCAGGAGAAATTGCAAAACAAGTTGTGTGCTCCATTTTCCTTTTACCTATGTGAAAATTAAACATTTAGGGATAAAGAAACATTTTTGTGGGAAAAATGTCTTTTCTCATTTCCAGGTCTCAGTGTTTTAAAATTCTGTCAAGCACCTGTGGGCTCAAAGTGCTCATCATACATCAAGATACATTTTTAAGGGGTGTAGTTTCCAAAATGGGGTCATTTGTGGGGATTTCCGCTGTTTAGGCACATCAGGAGCTCTGAAAACATAAAAATGTATCCCTATATATTCCAGCCAATTTTGCGCTCCAAAAGTCAAATAGCGCTCCTTCCCTTCTGAGCACTACAGTGTGCCCAAACAGTAGTTTTCCAGCACATATGGGGTATTGGCATACTGAGGAGAAACTGCACAACAAACTGTATGGTCCATTTTCTACAGTTACACTTGTGAAAATGCTAAATTTGGGGCTAAAGCAACATTTTTGTTGGAAACATTTTTGTTGGAAGTAAAATTTTCATGTTTTCCTTCCACATTGCTTTAATTCCTGTGAAGTACCTAAATGGTTAATAAGCTTCTTCCTCATTGCTTTTTAGTGTTCCTCTTTTTTTTTTTTTTTTTTTTAGCCTGCTATGTCAGTCATACTACTCCACTGACATCTTGTGGCTGCTTTTTTGTAGTACATAAGACACTCCATACAATAAGCAATTTAGGCCCTTTACCACCATCTACTGGTCAAACTGAATTACGACAGGCTCCAGACATTTACCAACCCTACATTAGTATGGTTCTCAGCTGTAATTAATTACCATTTTAAGGGAAAACTGCCTCGCCCCAGGGCTATGGGGTACTCGGTCCCGGGCGGTGTATTGATGGGAGATGTCACTGGGTGGCTGTTGCCAGGCTCCGTGACCCTGGGGGTCGCTTTAAAAGAGAGGTTATTTACAGGGGAGATGTAGTAAAAGTTTTTGTCATGACGCCACTTGCGGGTTGCGGCTATTTTAATGGAGCCGCCGCTGCACAGTTCTCACTACACGGGCTGGTGCTGGTGGCAGCCTGGATGTTGGGTCCTCCGCAAGTAGGGACAGGCTCCAGAGGATAGATGATGTTGTTGGGCGCGGAAAGGAATAAAGGTAGGCCACACAAGGGATTGCAGTGTAACTGCTTTCTTTACTCACAGCATTGTTATGGCTGGCAACTCAATGAAGGCTGGTCCTCACCACTGGTCCCCTTAGTTCTTAGTTCCAGTGCCGGTGTGATGACCTGGTGTCTGTCTTCCCCTGCACCTGTCTCTGGTTGGTGGGTCCCCATGGCTTAGAGCATCTGGGGTCCCCTCCTGGTTCTCTTTCAGTCTTAGTCCATATAACAGGTAGCTTGAACCATGTGGGGTTGGTTTCTCTGGTCCTGTTCCCCGGTTCTTCCGTTGCTTCTGTGTCCCGGACTTTACGGTCAGTGAGGTCGTGGATGGTCCCCTCACTGTGCAGATTTTATCAGGTCTGCCTGGAGCGTTTGCCTGACCTAGGATTATGTACCCCATTGGTGCTATGATTCCAGGAGTACTCCACCGTATTCCACAGGCAACCACACGCCTGGGCCCTCAGGTCACCGTTACACTCTCATGTCAGTGCGGTTATGTCCGTCTCCTCTCATTTCCACTTACTGACTGTCTGACCCCTCCTCCCTGGTTGTCGTCTAGTGGACTGGATCGGCTCCACCCCTAGGTGGCCATCCATTGCGGCCAACCCTACAAAAACAGGGATTAGAATGAATGTTTTGGTGTTACCGGCACTGATCTTCTGGGTCCCTGGGTGGATAGGATGCAGTTCCCTGTAGCTCCTGATGGCTTTAGGTGCTTTACACTTCCACCAACCTTTTTGTTAACACACTTGGCCACATACCAACCCCTGCTTTTTCATAGGCCCTACCATATGTAATCTGAAAACCAGCTGGCTCGTGTGAGTGGCTCAAATATGATGGCATAAGAACAAGTGCTTCTAGTGCTCTGTGGACCCAGACACCTGACATGGTCTCTTTTCCTTACCTACACCCCATGAAAAGAAAGTGCTGAGATTACTTTTCATTAGTCTTATGCTCTGAAGCCCTACAGAAAAATAGCATTGGACAGTTCTTTACATCAGCTAGCCCGCAAGCAACTCAACTCTCCGCTACTAAAATGTTGCCGAAGCCTATCCTGAAAGTTGTCTCGCTTGGTGTCTCAAGGTGACCTAAAGAGACCCTGCTCAAGACCTTGCGTGTCACCTTTATGTAGGATACCCTTTTTTCTCCCTCTGTGGATTTCCATTCCCATTCACTCGATATGGAAGGCTCAGAAATATCACAATATATGCCAACAAGTTCAATGAGGCATATACAGTTAGGTCCAGAAATATTTGGACAGTGACACAAGTTTTGTTATTTTAGCTGTTTACAAAAACATGTTCAGAAATACAATTATATATATAATATGGGCTGAAAGTGCACACTCCCAGCTGCAATATGAGAGTTTTCACATCCAAATCGGAGAAAGGGTTTAGGAATCATAGCTCTGTAATGCATAGCCTCCTCTTTTTAAAGGGACCAAAAGTAATTGGACAAGGGACTCTAAGGGCTGCAATTAACTCTGAAGGCGTCTCCCTCGTTAACCTGTAATCAATGAAGTAGTTAAAAGGTCTGGGGTTGATTACAGGTGTGTGGTTTTGCATTTGGAACCCTTCACTTACACCTTCGGCTTGGGACAGCTCATAGAGTCCCACGGCTTCCAGTATCATCTCTATGCCGATGACACACAGATCTACCTCTCTGGACCTGACATTACCTCTCTACTAACCAAAATACCACAATGTTTGTCTACTATTTCATCCTTCTTCTCTGCACGATTCCTAAAACTTAACATGGACAAAACAGAGTTCATTGTCTTTCCTCCTCCTCACTCATCTCCTCCAACAAGCCTTTCCATCAAACTTGATGGTTGCTCACTCACCCCAGTCTCACAAGCTCGTTGCCTTGGAGTGACCCTCGACTCTGCTCTATCCTTCAAGCCACACATCCAAGCCCTCTTCACCTCATGCCGATTACAACTCAAAAATATCTCCCGGATCCGTGCTTTTCTTAACCAAGAATCTGCAAAAACATTAGTGCATGCCCTCATCATCTCCCGCCTCGACTACTGCAACCTCCTGCTCTCTGGCCTCCCTTCCAACACTCTTGCACCCCTCCAATCTATCCTAAACTCTGCAGCCCGCTTAATCCACCTCTCCCCTCGCTACTCCCCAGCCTCGCCACTCTGCCAATCCCTTCACTGGCTTCCCATCGCCCAACGACTCCAGTTCAAAACATTAACCATGACATACAAAGCCATGCATAACCTGTCTCCTCCCTACATCTGTGACCTAGTCTCCCAGTACCTACCTGCACGCAACCTTAGATCCTCACAAGATCTCCTTCTCTGCTCCTCTCTTATCTCCTCTTCCCACAATCGTGTACAAGATTTCTCCCGTGCATCCCCCATACTCTGGAACGCTCTACCTCAGCACATCAGACTCTCCCCTACCGTGGAAAGCTTCAAGAGGAACCTCAAGACCCACCTCTTCCAACAAGCCTACAACCTACAATAGCCCTCAGCCCAGTAGACCACTGCGCAACCAGCTCTGTCCTCACCTATTGTACCATCACCCATTCCCTGTAGACTGTGAGCCCTCGCGGGCAGGGTCCTCTCTCCTCCTATACCAGTCTGTCTTGTACTGTTAATGATTGTTGTACGTATACCCTCTTTCACTTGTAAAGCGCCATGGAATAAATGGCGCTATAATAATAAATAATAATAATAATAATAATTTGGAAGCTGTTGCTGTGACCAGACAACATGCGGTCTAAGGAACTCTCAATTGAGGTGAAGCAGAACATCCTGAGGCTGAAAAAAAATAAAAAATCCATCAGAGAGATAGCAGACATGCTTGGAGTAGCAAAATCAACAGTCGGGTACATTCTGAGAAAAAAGGAATTGACTGGTGAGCTTGGGAACTCAAAAAGGCCTAGGCGTCCACGGATGACAACAGTGGTGGATGATCGCCGCATACTTTCTTTGGTGAAGAAGAACCCGTTCACAACATCAACTGAAGTCTAGAACACTCTCAGTGAAGTAGGTGTATCTGTCTCTAAGTCAACAGTAAAGACAAGACACCATGAAAGTAAATACAAAGGGTTCACATCTAGATGCAAACCATTCATCAATTCCAAAAATAGACAGGCCAGAGTTAAATTTGCTGAAAAACACCTCATGAAGCCAGCTCAGTTCTGGAAAAGTATTCTATGGTCAGATGAGACAAAGATCAACCTGTACCAGAATGATGGGAAGAAAAAAGTTTGGAGAAGAAAGGGAACGGCACATGATCCAAGGCACACCACATCCTCTGTAAAACATGGTGGAGGCAACGTGATGGCATGGGCATGCATGGCTTTCAATGGCACTGGGTCACTTGTGTTTATTGATGACATAACAGCAGACAAGAGTAGCCGGATGAATTCTGAAGTGTACCGGGATATACTTTCAGCCCAGATTCAGCCAAATGCCGCAAAGTTGATCGGACGGCGCTTCATAGTACAGATGGACAATGACCCCAAGCATACAGCCAAAGCTACCAAGGAGTTCATGAGTGCAAAAAAGTGGAACATTCTGCAATGGCCAAGTCAATCACCAGATCTTAACCCAATTGAGCATGCATTTCACTTGCTCAAATCCAGACTTAAGACGGAAAGACCCACAAACAAGCAAGACCTGAAGGCTGCGGCTGTAAAGGCCTGGCAAAGCATTAAGAAGGAGGAAACCCAGCGTTTGGTGATGTCCATGGGTTCCAGACTTAAGGCAGTGATTGCCTCCAAAGGATTCGCAACAAATATTGAAAATAAAAATATTTTGTTTGGGTTTGGTTTATTTGTCCAATTACTTTTGACCTCCTAAAATGTGGAGTGTTTGTAAAGAAATGTGTACAATTCCTACAATTTCTATCACATATTTTTGTTCAAACCTTCAAATTAAACGTTACAATCTGCACTTGAATTCTGTTGTAGAGGTTTCATTTCAAATCCAATGTGGTGGCATGCAGAGCCCAACTCGCGAAAATTGTGTCACTGTCCAAATATTTCTGGACCTAACTGTATGAGCTGTTCACATGGAAATTCCAATCTCCATGAAGCACTCGGGCCTACAGGCGCTACGTGATCTAATACAAGCTCTGCTAACAAAACAGGACATTGACTCCTTAACCAAGAGAATTGAAACCTCCCCACAAAAGGTGATTGACTCATTATGGGAGCACATTAGTCTGCTTTCCTCTAGTACCACAGCAACAGAAAACATTTTCAGGGATCTATCTGATTAGATCAAAACCTTTGAAGATAATCACGATACTCTCAATTTTCAAAAACAAAACTTAACCCTGCTTTTGGATGACCAAGAAAATTAGGGGGCGAAGAAATAATATTTGCACAAAATGGCTACCAGAGAATACCTTCACTGTGCTTGGTCATCTAATCCTAAGGCCTTGGGTGAGGCAATGATTAACTCCTTCACAACCAATGATGTATATTTACATTACTGGCTGTGTTCCTGCCTTTGATGCAGGCTCACATGCTGAGTCGGCATCCTTCCCGCCACTTTAAAGTTGATTTAATCAGCCATTAAGTGCCTCTGTCAGCCATGGGTGGATCTCTGGGTGTTAAACAGTTACATGCCATTGTCAATCTCTGACAGCGGCATTTAACACACACTGACAGGAAGCACCTCACTAATACCACCCATCGGCACCATGTGACGTGATCTTGGAGTGCCGATAAGTTGTCGGCTGATTACCACTGTGCCTATCATCACAATCCTCCTGTGAACACTGACTGTTGATGCACTGTGCTAATCAGACAATTGCAGCTTCAAGTCCCCTAAGTGACCCATTAAATTCTGTAAAAAGTAAAATTAAACAAAGTTTTAAAAAATCTTTTGCCCCAGTTAGAAACAATAATACAATAAAAACTCCCACATATTTGGTATCACCGTGTTCAGAAATGTACGCTCTATCAAAATATAAAATTAATTAATCTTATTAATCTTATTGGTAAATGACATTTTGAAAAAAAAATTAAAACACCAGAATTACTTTTTTTATCGCCCCAATATTGCAATGAAATGCAATAAAAGGCGATTAAAATATCCTATCTACACCAGAATGGTAGCATTAAAAATGTCAGCTCAGTGTGTAAAAAATATTCTCTTAGACCCGCAACACACATCCGTTTTTTTTGTACGTGTGCGGTACGTATTTGCACGTACCGGAGACACGTACACACGGAGACCCATGTTATTCAATGGTAGATGGCACACACTGATAACTTAGCACCAGTGAGGATAGATTACTAAAACTTAGCTTTTATTAGAGCTATTTAAAATTCATTTTGAACAAACACTTATAAAATACACTTAGGATCACCCTGCAGGTAACCAAGGTGCATGTTACCATGCTGCAATGAACAACCCTTGGAAAACACCGATAGGGGGAAACAATTATGTGTAATGCTGGTATCAATTACTGTCATACATACCGCATTATGAGGATTTTTTGCACAGAAGTTCCGTTAGCTTAAAGCTAAATTTAGGAAACTATCTCCTCATAAGCAGTAAGGTATATACTATCCCCTAATACAGGGGTCGCTTACACATACTAAGATATAAAATTAAGAACGATCTCACCCATTTGGAGGATCTTCAAACGTTTGGTACGGCAGTCCGTCTTTAGGAAGGGTCACAAAGGGGCCTGTGGTCCAGGCTGGGTATGTCTTGCCCTAAACCCCCTTGTCTCCCGTCCTTACAAGGACGGTCCACATCTGAACCTATATCCTTGAAAATGGTAGTCCCACATGCCTCCCGCCTCCCGACGCGTTTCGTCACTTTCTGTGACTCCTCAGGGGTCCAAGCATGAAAGATCATGTAGTGGGTCAAAGAAAGGTGTGTGACCTGCAAAGTCCAAACACCAAATGCTGCCAACCGTCAACCCCCTCATTAGTCATCTATAAATGTATAGTTAGGGGCCCGCACAGCCAATCCCAGCAACTCCTAAACAGGTGCAACCCATGAGTAATGTAATAACTCACCATCTGGTTAATAGTTATCGCCATGACAGCGGCTTTCCACGTGTCCCGGGCATTGGCATGTATTCCAAAAACCATTACGCCCCGGCGTGTACCGCACTTCCGGATAGCGATCACGAGAGGGAGGCTTGATCCGCCTCACGTGGTGCACTAAGCACCACGTGGTCGGACACGTGATCCATTACGTCACCATATCCTTCGATGCGGACCTCCGATGTCAGGCACGCCCACAGAGAGGCCAGTTCCGTGTCACGTGGTGCATTCCGCACCACGTGATCGGACATGTGATCCAGCACGTCACCATGTCCCCCAGAGCGGACCTCCGGTATCAGGCACGCCCACAGAGAGGCCAGCTCTGCATCACATGGTGCATTCCGCACCACGTGATCGGACATGTGACCCAGCACGTCACAATGTCCCTCAATGTGGTCCTCTGACACCGGGCACGCCCATAGGGCATACACTTAGAAATAACGCACAAAGTATCTAATCTCTCTGAATAGTTCATTGGGTTCTAATGTCGTAGTTATACTAAAATATATAGATGTAATTATGTAATTTCGTAGCAGGGAAAACCTCCACGTCTGGAGGAGATGTCACATAATGCTCACATCACCAAGTGATCTGTCCTATCATCATATTAACAAAAAAGGGGGGGGGGATGCAGGCCACAGGACTTCCCCCTGACCCTCACACAGAGGGGTCAAAAAAATTATATATAAAATATACATGGATCGTAATGTATTGCATTGTGCAAAAAAGATGCCATGTGTCAGCCAACAGTGGAAGGGGACACATCCAATAGGCAACTATACTGCACATGTGACCAATAAACATTACCTCTCAGTAGGGGGACTGCTCCAGGTTCAAGCACACATTCATGTGTTCCAGTGACTCAAGATAGTAAAGGACATGCAGCCTAAAATAATCCCTGCTATATTTCACATACAACACTATATAATGTCTGGACGTTAGAATGTCGCTTAGACTTACTATGAAGCAATATATATGAGTAGCAACAATTTTTTGGGGGATAACTTAGTGGTTATTTCTTATCACTCATTCCCCAAAATAAGGGGGGGGGGGGGGGGAGGATTGCACATAACCCATGAGTGTAGTAGGAGTTGGTGTATTTTAACAGAAAAACAGCGTGGCAGAATAGATTGTTATCTTCTGCCACACATATATAATATGGGGGGCCAAAAGCATGCCCCGATTATGTCCAGTAATATTTAGGCAGGCTAGATACTGGCACAGGTTTATGGATAGTAGCAAGAGAAGTTTCATAGAGAGGTATACATCGTATTCAGGATATGGGGAGTCAGGTTAAATATAGCAGCCATATTGTAGTTGTTCATTTAGGCCCCTGGGTGACACCGTATCCAACTTGAAGATCCACCTCGTTTCGCGCTGTAGGATCAGGCGATCCCAGTTACCACCCCTGATTGGTGGTTCGACTTTGTCAATGCCAATGAAGGAGATCACAGTTTTCCTTCCTCCATGTGTATTATTCACATGGCGCGCCAGAGGGGTCTCTCTCTTGTGTTCTATGTCACCCAAATGGTCCCCAATTCGTCGTCTGAACTCTCTGATTGTTTTTCCGACATATTCTACTCCGCATTCACAGGTGGCTTTATATATAATACCTCGGGAACGACAGTTGATAAGGTGACGTATGTCGAATTGTTCATGGGTGACATTAGATTCAAATTTCTTTGAGGGTTTAATAAATGGACAGGCTACACATCCTCCACATCTGTAACACCCTTTAACATTCGATTTTAGCCATGTTTCCTGCTGGGGTGTTTGAAAATGGCTATGGACGAGTCTATCCTGGATAGACCTTCCTTTTTTATACGTGACATGTGGATATGCGCCAATCTTATCCTCGAGATCTTTGTCCATCCGAAGGATGGACCAATGTCTGTCCAGGATGTTCCTTACTTGGTTTGATCCATTAGAGAAGGTCGTAATGAATCTAGTTAAACCCTCATCAATCTTTTCTGGGGCTGGAACCAGGAGATCTGCTCTGTTCATTTTTTTAGTATCATTATATGCCTTTTTTAAGACCTTGTCAGGGTAGCCTCTTGCCAGGAACCTCCTTTTGAGGTCATTAGCCTGGTGTTTGAAGGCACCCTCATCCGAGCAGTTTCTACGCATTCTAAGGTATTGCCCTTTTGGTATTCCCCTCTTGAGGGGAGCAGGGTGATTGCTTTCCCATCTTAGAATGGAATTCGTAGATGTCGGTTTTCTATATGTGCTCGTTCTGAGGGTGCCCCCCTCCATTTTAGTGACCAGGACGTCCAAAAAGGGCAGGCTGGTGTGATTAACCTCATAGGTGAAATGTAGTCCAATAGGGTTACCATTCAAACTCCCCACAAAGTCCCCAAGAGCACTCTCCGTGCCACGCCAGACCAAAAACACGTCATCGATATACCGTGTCCAGAATTCAATTCTGTTTATGTCACTTACTTCGTCCTCGCCGGTGAACACCATCGTCTCCTCCCACCAGCCCAGGAGCAAGTTGGCATACGAGGGGGCACAAGGGCTCCCCATCGCGGTGCCCCTGCGCTGGTGGTAGAAACGGCCATCAAAGACGAAGTAATTTCTGGTAAGGCAGAAGTTAAGTGCTTTCAATATGAAGGCATTGTGTTGAGCAAACTGGCAACCTCTAGTGGAGAGAAAATATTCCACCGCCTGTAAGCCCTTGTCGTGTGGTATAGAGGAATACAAGGCCTCCACGTCTATGCTCGCCAAAATGCAGTCACCGTCTATACATATCCCCTCGATCTTCCTGAGGAAGTCCATAGAGTCCCTCGTATACGACTGTAGGGATACGACGAATGGACGCAGAATAATATCTAGGTATTGTCCCAGATTTTGGCAAATACTGTTAATTCCTGACACGATAGGCCTACCCTTTAATGGATCCAACCCTTTATGTACTTTTGGTAATCCATAAAAGGTAGCGACTACCAGGTTTTGGGGCAGCAGGAATTCATGTTCTTTCTTATCAATAGACTTGAAGGCTAAAGCCTCATCCAACAAGTTTTTTAATTCAGATAGAAAAGGCTTAGTAGGATTTTCCTTCAGAATATCATATGCTTCTCTGTCTCCGAGAAGGTTCATGCACATACTACGATATTTCTCAGAGTCAAGGACCACCACATTGCCACCTTTATCTGAGGGCTTAAAACCACGCAGAGCCAGCATCTCCTCCCTGGTACAATTGAAAGCCGTAAATAGATTCTGTTGCCTCAATTTTCTCAGGTCCTCCGTTACCAGGTTAACAAAGACATCCACAGCAGAGATGTCGCCCTGCGGGGGCGGCATCTTTGTGCTTTTGCCCCTAAGGCTGGTAAAGGGGCCTTCACCCCTATCATTCGGGTTTATCTCGGTCAATGAATCGAGCAATCTTACATCGGGCAACATGTCGGGGGGGATTCCCAACTCCTCACAGGTTTTATTATCCTGCCTACAAAAATGCTTCCTCCATTTCAGCTTCCGCGCAAAGAGGTTGAGGTCTTTAACACTTTCAAATAGATCAAAGTCCGAAGTGGGGACAAAGGAGAGACCTTTTTTAAGAATTGACTCTTCCAACTCACTGAGGGGTCGTGAGGACAGGTTAAGGACCTGCATGCCTATTTCGGGAACTGGCCCCTCCCCTCCGTTCGGCTCCTCAGTGAGTACTCGCGATCTAAAAAATGAGGCCCCTGTATAAACTGGTTCCCTCTGCCCCTATTGGTATAGGAGCCCTTTCCCTTTCGTCCTTGTCCCCCTCTTCCCCCCCTGGTCTCACTTTCAGAAGCCTCTGTGTCAGAGGAGGAGGGGTCTATGGGGGTCTCAGTTTGTAGGGTTTTGTTATTCAGGAAAACGTACGCTCTGTTTTCCCTAAAGTCTTGTAGATCGCGGATAAACTGTTTATGTTTCCTTTCTTTCACGTTATGTTGAAATCTCTCGATATCGTTTTGAAGAGTCAATTCTTTTTTAGAGAAGTCAACCTCTCCAGAGAATTTTTTAGCTGAGTCTATCAGTTCTCTGAGGCTTTCATTAAGATGTGAGAGAGTATTTTTCTCCTCCTCCAGGAGAAGTCTCATAAACCTATGAGCACTCTCCGTGGCCTCTCTCTCCCACTTTTTGATGAATTCTGGGCTTTTAGATCTATTCCCTGGATTCAGAGTTATTCTAAGACCTCTAGGTACTATATTTTCCTTCAGATAATTTTCTAAGGTTTGTACCTCCCACCAAGATATAACTTGATCCTTATACAATCTGGTTAGATCCTTGAATATCAAGCTATAGGTGGGGGTATATTTTTTGGTTATAGTAACGCGATCTGAAAAAACCTCTCTTGCTTCCTCCAGCCAACTATCCGTTTTTAGGCCATCAGACAAAAATCCTGCCATATTACAACAAATACGAATAAAGCAAGAAAACACCAATAGGTGTTTCTAGAGGACACAACTCACATACAATAGGATAACTTAGCACCAGTGAGGATAGATTACTAAAACTTAGCTTTTATTAGAGCTATTTAAAATTCATTCAGTAAGGAACATCCTGGACAGACATTGGTCCATCCTTCGGATGGACAAAGATCTCGAGGATAAGATTGGCGCATATCCACATGTCACGTATAAAAAAGGAAGGTCTATCCAGGATAGACTCGTCCATAGCCATTTTCAAACACCCCAGCAGGAAACATGGCTAAAATCGAATGTTAAAGGGTGTTACAGATGTGGAGGATGTGTAGCCTGTCCATTTATTAAACCCTCAAAGAAATTTGAATCTAATGTCACCCATGAACAATTCGACATACGTCACCTTATCAACTGTCGTTCCCGAGGTATTATATATAAAGCCACCTGTGAATGCGGAGTAGAATATGTCGGGAAAACAATCAGAGAGTTCAGACGACGAATTGGGGACCATTTGGGTGACATAGAACACAAGAGAGAGACCCCTCTGGCGCGCCATGTGAATAATACACATGGAGGAAGGAAAACTGTGATCTCCTTCATTGGCATTGACAAAGTCGAACCACCAATCAGGGGTGGTAACTGGGATCGCCTGATCCTACAGCGCGAAACGAGGTGGATCTTCAAGTTGGATACGGTGTCACCCAGGGGCCTAAATGAACAACTACAATATGGCTGCTATATTTAACCTGACTCCCCATATCCTGAATACGATGTATACCTCTCTATGAAACTTCTCTTGCTACTATCCATAAACCTGTGCCAGTATCTAGCCTGCCTAAATATTACTGGACATAATCGGGGCATGCTTTTGGCCCCCCATATTATATATGTGTGGCAGAAGATAACAATCTATTCTGCCACGCTGTTTTTCTGTTAAAATACACCAACTCCTACTACACTCATGGGTTATGTGCAATCCTCCCCCCCCCCCCCCCTTATTTTGGGGAATGAGTGATAAGAAATAACCACTAAGTTATCCCCCAAAAAATTGTTGCTACTCATATATATTGCTTCATAGTAAGTCTAAGCGACATTCTAACGTCCAGACATTATATAGTGTTGTATGTGAAATATAGCAGGGATTATTTTAGGCTGCATGTCCTTTACTATCTTGAGTCACTGGAACACATGAATGTGTGCTTGAACCTGGAGCAGTCCCCCTACTGAGAGGTAATGTTTATTGGTCACATGTGCAGTATAGTTGCCTATTGGATGTGTCCCCTTCCACTGTTGGCTGACACATGGCATCTTTTTTGCACAATGCAATACATTACGATCCATGTATATTTTATATATAATTTTTTTGACCCCTCTGTGTGAGGGTCAGGGGGAAGTCCTGTGGCCTGCATCCCCCCCCCCTTTTTTGTTAATATGATGATAGGACAGATCACTTGGTGATGTGAGCATTATGTGACATCTCCTCCAGACGTGGAGGTTTTCCCTGCTACGAAATTACATAATTACATCTATATATTTTAGTATAACTACGACATTAGAACCCAATGAACTATTCAGAGAGATTAGATACTTTGTGCGTTATTTCTAAGTGTATGCCCTATGGGCGTGCCCGGTGTCAGAGGACCACATTGAGGGACATTGTGACGTGCTGGGTCACATGTCCGATCACGTGGTGCGGAATGCACCACGTGATGCAGAGCTGGCCTCTCTGTGGGCGTGCCTGATACCGGAGGTCCGCTCTGGGGGACATGGTGACGTGCTGGATCACATGTCCGATCACGTGGTGCGGAATGCACCACGTGACACGGAACTGGCCTCTCTGTGGGCGTGCCTGACATCGGAGGTCCGCATCGAAGGATATGGTGACGTAATGGATCACGTGTCCGACCACGTGGTGCTTAGTGCACCACGTGAGGCGGATCAAGCCTCCCTCTCGTGATCGCTATCCGGAAGTGCGGTACACGCCGGGGCGTAATGGTTTTTGGAATACATGCCAATGCCCGGGACACGTGGAAAGCCGCTGTCATGGCGATAACTATTAACCAGATGGTGAGTTATTACATTACTCATGGGTTGCACCTGTTTAGGAGTTGCTGGGATTGGCTGTGCGGGCCCCTAACTATACATTTATAGATGACTAATGAGGGGGTTGACGGTTGGCAGCATTTGGTGTTTGGACTTTGCAGGTCACACACCTTTCTTTGACCCACTACATGATCTTTCATGCTTGGACCCCTGAGGAGTCACAGAAAGTGACGAAACGCGTCGGGAGGCGGGAGGCATGTGGGACTACCATTTTCAAGGATATAGGTTCAGATGTGGACCGTCCTTGTAAGGACGGGAGACAAGGGGGTTTAGGGCAAGACATACCCAGCCTGGACCACAGGCCCCTTTGTGACCCTTCCTAAAGACGGACTGCCGTACCAAACGTTTGAAGATCCTCCAAATGGGTGAGATCGTTCTTAATTTTATATCTTAGTATGTGTAAGCGACCCCTGTATTAGGGGATAGTATATACCTTACTGCTTATGAGGAGATAGTTTCCTAAATTTAGCTTTAAGCTAACGGAACTTCTGTGCAAAAAATCCTCATAATGCGGTATGTATGACAGTAATTGATACCAGCATTACACATAATTGTTTCCCCCTATCGGTGTTTTCCAAGGGTTGTTCATTGCAGCATGGTAACATGCACCTTGGTTACCTGCAGGGTGATCCTAAGTGTATTTTATAAGTGTTTGTTCAAAATGAATTTTAAATAGCTCTAATAAAAGCTAAGTTTTAGTAATCTATCCTCACTGGTGCTAAGTTATCCTATTGTATGTGAGTTGTGTCCTCTAGAAACACCTATTGGTGTTTTCTTGCTTTATTCGTAGATGGCACACACACGTAAAATCACACGGAACGTGTGTCCGTGTCGTAAGTACGTGTGTGCGCTTTTCTACACGGACGACATGTCCGTTTTTGGCCGGCAGTACGCAGGCACGGACCCGCTTTAGTCTATGGGTCCGTGCCTGCACGGACCGCACGCGGAGTATGTCCGTGTTCAGCACGTATCGTCCGTGTCCGTTTGTAATCACGAAATCTGAAACACTTGTTTCCAATCTATCAGGACAATTGAAAGCAAACAACAACACCAGGATCTCATGATGAATGATTAAAATCGTTAATTGGGTAAGAATGCGGACCTTTATAAACGGACAGCACATGGACAGCACACGTACGTATTTTATGTCAATACGGACATTCTACACGCACACGGCTCACATACGCCATCACACGGATGCCATACGTACCGGAGAAACTCCCCTAAAAAACGGAACACGGACCCGAAAAACGGACCGTGAGACACGTACGTTTTTTTTGCGGAAGTGTATTTTAGGCCTTACACAGTCCCAAATCTCAAAAAATTAAAACGTTCAGGGTCTCAGATAATTGATACAACATCAAAATTCTCTTTTTTTTGACAAATTTATGCCCTTTTTTTACCACTTAAGAAAAAACTATACATGTTTGATATCTACTTGTACTGAACTTGGGAATTATATTGCCAGGTCAGTTTTACCATATATTGAACATGGTAAATAAAAAGACCCCAATAATTGTAGAGTTGCACTTTTTTTTTGCAATTTCACCACACTCTATTTTTTTTTCTTGTTTTCCATACATAATGTGGCAGAATGAATGGTGTCATTCAAAAGCACAACTCATCCCACAAAAATAACCCCTCATACAGCTATATTGTCGAAAAAATAAAAACGTTATGGCTCTTGAAAGAAGGGGAGCAAAAAATTAAAACAAAAAGCTGAAATTGCGCGGGGGTGGGTGGTTAAGCCTCAGGTTGTACCCTCTACATGAGATGTTTCCTGCAACCGCTTCTGACAAAGATCCGTAAAGTGGGGGCTTCCTATAGATGGGGACTTCCCTTTCATTTCATTGTAAAAAAGGAGAGGTCCTGTGATGCTTTAAGACTAGGAGTTGCTAGATACACTAATGGAGAAGTGGGATGTTTGAACACTACATGTCACTAGATTCACTTGTGCAGTAGTCAAACAAGCCTAAGGGGTACTTTACACGTTGCGAAATCGCTAGCATCGGCTAGCGATGTCCAACACGATAGTACCCGCACCTGTCGCACATGCGATATCTTGTGATTGCTGCCGCAGCGAACATAATTGCTACGGCAGCTTCACACGCACATACCTGGTCGGCGACGTCGCAGTGACTGCCGAACAATCCCTCCTTCAAGGGGGAGGTGTGTTCGGCGTCACCGCGACGTCACTAAGCGGCCTGCCAATAGAAGCGGAGGGGCGGAGATGAGCGGGACGTAACATCTCGCCCACCTCCTTCCTTACGCATTGACGGTGGACGCAGGTAAGGAGATGTTTGTCGTTCCTGCGGCTTCACACACAGCGATGTGTGACGCCGCTGGAGTGACAAACAGCATCGTACCTGCAGCTGGAGCGACATTATGAAAATGAACGACGCTACACAGATCAGCGATTTTTTACTGTTTTGCGCTCGTTCATCTTCTCTCCTAGGATTTACACATTGCGATGTCGCTACCGGCGCCGCATGTGCGTCACAACAACTGTGACCCCGACGATATTTCAGTAGCGATGTCGCAACGTGTAAAGTACCCCTAAGGTCAGGAGTCAGAGAATTCGCATAAGTTTCACAGGGATAGAGCGGAGCTGAGGTCAGCATACAAGCCGGGAGTCTGGAAGCCAGGAGAACACGTCATGTTCATAGAGAGAGAGCGAAGATGAGGTCAGGATACTAGCTGGGGGTCTGGAAGACAAGAAGACATGTCAGGTACAAAGGGAGGGAGTGGAGCCGAGGTCAGGAAACAAGCTGGGGTCTGGGAATCAGGGAGTCAAGTCAGGATTGGGGAAACAGGCAGAAGAGGGTACTAGGAACGAGGTGGAGGGACAAGATCAAGACAGTCACAGGAGTCAGCAACAACTGCTGCAACACAGGAAATATCACTGGTGGTGTTCCGAGTGAAGTAGCTCCAAAATAAATAGAGCAATCACCTGGAATGAGGCTCCAATGAACAGGCCCCTCCTACAGGGCACGAGCCCAAGACCAACCAGTCCACTGGATAATAATAGAAAACCAAGCATCAGTTCTGCAGGAGAGCGGAGCACCACTAATCAGAATCATGACAGTTCCACCTTCTCCCTCAAGCAACACATGGACTTTCTTTATTCAAATTCCTTGACCTGGATCACATTCCTATTAACAACTTGCTATATAAGGAATAGTACCCTCCTTTTTAGCAATGTTGAAGACAACGTAAACACCTGTCATCTACCCTTGCCGTAATGTCCGATACGATGTGATCAACTGTCCTAGGTCCTAGCCTAGTTGATTTTCCTAATTCACTTGGTCTGCCTGATGACAGTCTCAACCAACACACTCTTAATGTGTGGCGCCCCTGAGGGTCCAGTCGCCACAGAGGTACTGTACCTCAGCCAGAGATGTGATACCCCATTCCCTGGTAAGGAGGAGCACACAGACCACAATACACACACACTCTTAGTATAGCTACATTTCATCAGGCTGTGGTTAGGGCGAGTTGCTCCTTAGGGAGAGCACAGTCCCGGAGCCAGTCTGGAGGGGTGGTTAGTTAGTGGGTGGACACTTAGAACAGAGTGCAGAATGAAGTAGGACGTGGAGGGGAGAGGTCCTGAGGACTGGAGCCAGAGGAGCTCGTCCTAGGACAAGCAGGAAGAAAGGAAAAAGGGGTCCTAGAGCCACGGGAAGTGAGAGATCAACCCGTGGGTTCGCATCCATAGCCGACACGCCGGCGCGGAGGGACTTGGCCAAAAAGGGGACCGACCCCTAGACTAGTGGAGAACAACCAGGCTCAGCTAGCAAAACCGGAGGTTGAGGTAACTTCATGTGCTGAAGCCACCACCAGATGCGAATCCACTGAAAAGGTAACCACACAGGGCCAGGGGATTAGACAGAAGAGCCTCCCAAACAGGGTGTGCAAACACCGGCTCAGGGCACTATGTATGAGACACAGGGCAGGAGGGCAAAGCCAGCGTAGGAAGACAACCAGGAAAGGGACACAGAAAGGTACACTGGTCTTGTGCCTCTGAATTACCTGGGGATTGATTGGATCCCGTCACCACAGGACTCAGCACACCAAGGGCAGCATTTGACCGTCCGGACATGATAATCTGGAACTGACAACTGTGAGTAAAGAACTAATGACTGCATCCTGCTGTCTCCTGCGCCACCAGCCCCGCGCTATTCCAATATCACACTGGCTGAAAACTGCCTACAGTTGCCCTGGGGTTCCAGCTCCACCTGTGGGGAGCTGTACCATCTCAGCTGCGTCACCATCTGCCCCAGCGGTCCCATCTAAGCAGCGTCAGCCATACCTGGCCGAAGACCACAGGTGACGTCACAAATTATTATCCCCTGTAAATATAATATTCACCCCCATCTCTCTCTTTATCTACAATAAGTCTTTTCACACCCCTCATCTCACCTCTTAATTATACTGTCCACCATCACCCTTCTCAAGTCCTTTACAAGAATGATGCTGTACCATAACTCGTAACTGACCAAGGGCTGCTTGAATGTTAAAGGTTTACACAGTCTTGAGAAAAGGTCCATAATATTAAATCTCCTATACAAAAGAAAGCTAGATGTTTTCTTTCTGCAGGAAATCCATTTCTGCAGAACAAACCCTATAAGATCTCTAATTACAGGTTAGCCACAGTTTACCATAGCGCCTCACCTGATTCAAAATCCAGAGGTACCTGCATACTTATATCACGCTCGGTCACTTGGGTATTCTCTGAGTCTCGGAAAGATGTAGAGAGACGTCTGCTCATGGTTAATGTTTTTTTTGCCTCCAATAACATTACATTTTCCTCTTTGTACCCTCCCAATTCAGGTCAGGATAAAGGACTATACACTTATTTAGAGCCAGTTGCTATGTATACTTTATTGATTTTTCTAACATAAAGTGAAGTACAATTTTTACAAATTATATTGACAACATGCAAAATAAATAACAAATTTAACATTCTATCCAGGGAGGGGGGAGGGTGAGGGAAGGAAAGAAAGGAAACAAAGGGAGGAGAATTGTATAGGAAAAGGAGTTCTGAAATTTGCTTAACTTCGTACATAAACATGTCTAAAGGGGGATTTACACGCAGCGATATTGCTGGTGAAAGCACCCGCCCCCGTCATTTGTGCGTCACGGGCAAATCGCTGCCTGTGGCGCACAAAATCGTTCGGAGCCGTCACACGGACTTACCTGCCTAGTGACGTTGCTGTTGCCAGCGAACCGCCTCCTTTCTAAGGGGGCGGTTTGTGCGGCGTCACAGTGGCGTCACTAAGCGGCCGCCCAATAGAAGCGGAGAGGCGGAGATGAGCACCCGTAACATCCCGCTCACCTCCTTCCTTCTTTCCTCATTGCTGGCGGCCACAGGTAAGCTGTAGTTCGTCGTTCCCGAGGTGTCATACATAGCTATGTGTGCTGCCTCGGGAACGGCGAACAACCTCCGTCCTGCAACAATCAACGATTTTTTGAAAATGAACGACGTGTCAACGAACAACAATAAGGTGAATATTTTTGATCGTTAACGGCCGTTCGTTGGTGTCACCCACAACGACGTTGCTAACTATGCCGGATGTGCATCACGGAATCCGTGACCCCGACGATAACTCTAAAACGTCAAAGTTTAATCTTAAAATAAATAAACTGAAGAATTAAACTATATTACCCTTAAAACTAGATAAATAACTCCCATCAAGGATTAAACATTTTAAGATTCGGAGTGAATTTTTTCGACCATAAATTCCATCTTGTTGCATATTTTGTGTAAGATTTCTCCTTTAATGCAAATTTATATTTGTATATATTGTGTGAAGAGACTCTTTCTATTATTTGATGTATAGATGGAACTTTGTCGTCTCTCCAATTGGCTGCTAGAACATTTTTTATCACTTGGATGATGTGACATTTTGATGTGTCTACAATTCAGATTAAGTTCATCTAGGCCAATGGATAATAGAACCAATTCTGCCGTAAGACTAATTTTATTAGAAGTCACATTATGGATGAGTATCTCTACATCTCTCCATAAGTTCTTCAATTTTGGACAGTTCCAGAATATATGTCGAGTAGTTCAGTTTTCACCACAATTTCTCCTGCACATTTCAGAGCTTGAGGTAGAGAATCTATTTAGCTTTTGTGGGGTATAATACCACTCAACACATATCTTAAAATATGTTTCTTGTAAAAAAAGCACAAAACGAGTTGGAGTAAAGTGGGTTTTACACTCAACGACATCACTAACGAGATGCCGTTGGGGTCACGGAATTTGTGATGCACATATGGCCTCGTTAGCGACTTCGTTACGTGTGAAACGCACGAACAACCATTAAACGATCAAAATTACTCCCCTAATCATTGATCGTTGTCTGGTCGTTCTAATCCCGATTATCGTTGCTGTTGCAGGACGCAGGTTGTTCGTCGTTCCTGCGGCAGCACACATCGCTATGTGTGACACCGCAGGGACGAGGAACTACATCGTACCTGCGGCCACCCGAAATGAGGAAGGAAGGAGGTGGGCGGGATGTTACGGCCACTCATCTCCGCCTCTTCGCTTCTATTGGGCGGACGCTTAGTGACGCTGCTGTGACACCGCACGAACCGCCCCCTTGGAAAGGAGGCGGTTCACAGGCCACAGCGACGTCGCTAGACAGGTAAGTATGTGTGACGGGTGTTAGCAATGTTGTGCGCTACGGGCAGCAATTTGCCCATGACGCACAACCGTCGGGGGTGGGTGCTTTCACCAGCGACATCGCTAGCGATGTTGCTGTGTGAAAAGCCCGCTTAAGTGTTAGCTATAACATAATTTCCATTTATTAGATGAAAATGTCAATCCCATTTCTTTTTCCCATTTTTCCATATTTTTCAATTTTTTAAATTTGTAGTCATCATTTAGTATTGAGTATATGTAACTGGTCCTCCATAAGCTCATGTTTGTTGGGTTGTTAACTAAATTTATAATGGTATTAGGAATTTTTGTAGACATAAGATGTGTTTGTTGGACAAAGTCTATGATGTGGTTCCACTTATTCTTTACGGTTGTTGCTAATTTGTGTCTTACACTCAGGACATCGAAAGGGATAATGTTGTTGTTATCTATTATGTCAGTAAGGTATTTTATTCCGTATTTTTTCCAATCTGATATTTTGATTCTTGGAATTATTAGTGCTAAAGCCACTTGCTATGTTTGCAGAAGGAATACTGATCTTTAACCTGCGACCCGTTTATTGAAAACTCTAGGGGTGTCTCCTCCCTTTAACACTCCATGCAAAAACATTTACTGAAATTGATACGTGACATCTGCTCCACCCACGGCACAGGGATTTCTCCTTCTATTACAATTATTATGATATGTGCACAAGGATTGACTATTTCAACACATCAGGAAATCACTTTACTTCAGAGGAATAATATAAACAATATATTTTTCTTGAATCACGATCTTGTTAGTGTCTCTATTATATTAACGATCTATTGAGCCAAGGAATGCCACTAGTGCTTGAAATCGTTACTTCACGATGATATGATTGTGAAGTCAGACCAGCAAAAGTCTCTGCTCTGGACACACACTTCACTGTGAACTCCATTTTTCCGTGTCGAGATTCCTAACTGTTCTGCCTTCGTCCACGTGTGAGCTGTGTGGACTCCGGCATACAGCTAACCTTCATCCACTGTTTCAATAAACAGACTGTTGCTTTTAAGTCTTTATTTATTAAATGATGATGGATAGGTGGATGATCATAAGAAATGGATGATTAATTGGTAAAAACGGGATCCACTAGTCAGGAGGAACGATTGAAGAAAAGGAACTAGAGCCAGCTATAGCACCTCTGAATCCTATGGAGGCACCAAGACATCTGCATCTCCAACTCAGGAAGGGAAGGGAAAAGGGGCAGTCCAAGGAAGTATCTTTTCTTTAAAGCAACAGGCTCCAACCCACAGGAATACTGTGAAGATGTATGAGGAAAACACTTAAAACATAAGAAAGCCAACAGTGACATCTTGTGGGCAACAAACGATATTACCCTTATCCTATTTAATGAATAGAAGACAGAACACTCCCCGCTTGGCGTTAACCAATGCCACTATTGGACTCCTGAGGGGATAACAACAACACAAGTTCAGTGACTGGTCTGGTGAACAGTTTGTTCTCTCCAAGCTTGCTCACTCTGACCTCTACCTTGCGTACTCTCCCGTCCTTGCTGGGAAAGGGTTTGGTGACCAGGCCGAGTGGCCACTCATTTCGGTGTGATTGACTGTCCTTTACAAGTACCACATCGCCAAGTCTGATGTTTGGATGGTCTTTCTGCCATTTTGTTCTGGTTTGCAGAGTGGAGAGATATTGTTTCCTTCATCTGTCCCAAAAGGCATTGGACACGTTTTGTACTTGCCTCCATTGTCTTCTGTAGAGGTCTTTCTTGGTGAATTCTCCAGGTGGAGCTCCTGGGATACAGGTTTTCTGTGTAAGTAACATGGCAGGAGTAAGAACTGTTGAGTCTCCAGAATCTTCAGAAAGAGCTGTCAATGGCCTAGCATTCATGATAGCTGTAACTTCGGCCAAGAACGTAGTCAAGCTTTCGTGGGTAAGTCTGGTGTTTGCTTGCAAGAGGATAGAATCTAGAATCTTGCGTGCAATTCCTATCATTCTTTCCCAGGTGCCTCCCATGTGCGAAGAGTGTGGTGGGTTGAAGGTCCAGGTGCATCCTTGCTCACCTAGGTACCTCTCTACATTTGTAATGTCTAGATTGGAAGGGATTTGGAGTTCTCTTGCTGCTCCAATAAAGTTCGTGCCTCTATCAGAACGAATGTGCTTCACAGGGCCTCTGATAGCGATGAAGCGTCGAAGTGCATTTATGAAACTTGAAATGTCCATAGATTCTATTACTTCGATATGAACAGCTCTGACAGACAAACAGGTGAATAGAACTGCCCAACACTTTGCTTCGGCATGGACCTTCCTAGTGTGTCTTGTAGCTACGGACCAGGGGCCGAACACATCCAGTCCAATGTTGGTGAAGGGGGGTTCAGTACTGAGCCTGTCGCCTGTCAGGTGGAAGATTGGCCATCTTCTGGTTTTGAAACACGCCACGAAGTTTGCGACACGTAACGCAGTTGAAGATGAGTTTGCTCGCGCTTCTCTTCGCTCCGACTATCCATAGTCCAGCCGCTCGTAGACTCCCTTCGGTAAACAAACGACCTTGATGTCTCACCAAGATGTGATGATGTTGAATGAGCAAGGTTGTGACGTGATGACGTCCGGGAATTATTACCGGGTGTTTCTCTGAGACTTCTACCTTAGCTTCTTGAATGCGGCCACCTATTTTCAGCAGCCCATCTTTGTCAATGAACGGGTCGAGTTTCCTCAACGCACTGTCTCTAGGAATGGGTAGTCCTTTGTCGAGATTGCCTATTTCCTTGTTGTAGGCTTCATTTTGTACAACATGGAGTATTGTAATCTTGGCTTTCTCTAAGTTGGGAGCAGTAAACGCATGCTTGCAGTGATGCCAACCTTTACTGCATCTCTGATTTGTTGGTAGTTCGGACTTGTAAAACTGAGTCACGTGTAGTAAAAAGGCGATGGCCCTAACAAGTGAGTTCCTGGTTGAGAATCTACTGAACCGATGAGATCCGAGGTGATATCCTGAAACCACTGTATGAAGAGCTGACACTTGAGGACGAAGGTCGTCGTCGACATCTGGATCCACCAGTTCGAATGAATCGGGCCTGCTGATGTAGGATGTTGTCTGGTACAGGAAGGCAGGGCCTGTGAACCATGTAGTGTCCTTAAGGTGACTTGGTGCAACGGATCTAGTCGCATGGTCGGCGGGATTGTGATGAGTAGATACGTAATGCCACTGATCAGGGCAAGTTGATCTTCTTATTCTCAACACCCGGTTGGTGATGTAGACGTAGAAGCGTCGTGTTTCGTTGCAGATGTATCCTAGTACCACCTTGCTGTCAGTGTAGAACTCTGCATCTTTGATCTCCTGATTCATTCCATCTGAGATAAGTTCAGCCAGCTCAACTGCAAGGACGGCAGCACAGAGTTCCAGTCTAGGTATCGTGTGTTCACGGAGTGGCGCCAGTTTTGTCCGACTCATGACGAACCCAATATGGATCTGTTCATTCACATCGGTGGTTTTAAGGTATACTACTGCTGCGATTGCTTTGACTGATGCATCGCAGAAGATACAGAGTCTTTGAGATTTGACTTCTGTGGATGGCACAGGAGCGTATGGTCGGTTCACATGAAGATCGGTCAAGGCCTCGAGAGACTTCCTCCACTCTGCCCACAGGTCTGCCTTTTCTGCAGGAAGTATATCATCCCAATCAGATGTCTCTTGGGTGAAGTCTCTTAGCATCATTTTACCTTGGACGGTAACTGGAGCTACGAATCCCAGAGGATCGTACAAACTATTCACAAAGGAAAGAACACCTCTACGTGTGAAGGATTTTTCTTCTTTGTTGATCTGAAAGGTGAAGGCATCTGTCTTCAAGTCCCAAAGTAGTCCTAGGCTCCGTTGCATGGGAAGAGAGTCGATGCTCAGGTCTATGCCCTTCAGATCACTGGAATAGTCTTGAGAGGGAAAGGCTTCCATCAGTTCTCGGCTATTGGATGCCATCTTATGCAACCTTAAGTTGGACTGAGCGAGCATTTCTTGAGCTTTTTTTAGAAGACTGATTGCTGCCTCGTTTGTGGGTGTGGATTTGAAGCAGTCGTCTACGTAGAAATCCTTTTCCACAAAGGATCTGACATCCGACCCGTACTTCTCTTCACCTTCTTTGGCGGAATTCCTGAGACCGTAGATAGCCACTGCGGGGGAAGGACTATTCCCGAAGATGTGTACCCTCATCCGGTACTCTATAATGTCTTTATCTGGGTCGTTGTCACGGTACCAGAAGAACCTTAGGTAGTTTCTGTATTCCTTTTTGACGAGAAAGCAGTGAAACATCTGTTGGATGTCAGCCATAAATGCCACCGTATCTCTGCGGAAACAGAGTAGAACTTCTAGGAGTCTGTTGTTGAGGTCTGGGCCAGATAGTAGGACATCATTCAACGAGACGTCTTCGCACTTGGCACTTGAGTCGAACACCACTCTTATTTGGCCTGGCTTTTTAGGATGGTACACTCCGAAGATGGGTAAGTACCAGCGTTCCTCAGAGTCTCGTAGTGTAGGTGCGATCTCTGCATGGTTATTTCGGAATATCTTCTTCATGAAGGTAAAGAAATGTTCTCTCATCTCGGGAGACTTCTTGAGCTTGTGTCTGAGGGAGACAAATCGACTGTAGACCTGTTCCCTGTTGTTGGGTAGGCGTTGTCTCCGTGGTCGGAATGGTAAGGGTGCAACCCAGCTGTTCGACTTGTCTTTGTCTTCTATGGACATTGCTGTTTTGTTGTCCTCTTTGGTCCTGTGGAAGACTGTACAGCCTATGTGGTCTTGTTCGCCCTCACAAGCGTGGTCTTCATTGGAAGGAACTGCGAAAAGACATGGCAGAGGAGTACTGCTTGGTAATTCCTTTACCAACAGACTGTTGTGACATGGTCGGAAGAAAGACGGACGTCCATTTTCTAGTGTGTTGGTGAGCATACTGTTGACTGAGGCTGGCTTGTGTGCTCCTCCTAGACAGACATCTCCTACTATGACCCATCCTAGGTCAAGTCTCTGCGCATATGGAGCGTTCTGGAAGCCGTTAATGGACTCTCTAGCCTTATGCACACGTAGCATGTCTCTTCCAAGGAGTAAGGCTATTGGAGCTTCTGAGTCCAGTTCTGGAATCAGGTGAGCTATACGCTTCAGATGGGGGTGATGAGCTGCTACCTCTGGTGAAGGTATCTCGGACCTGTTGTCAGGAATCTGGTTGCACTCCAGTATGGTAGGTAATGATAGGCAGGTCTGACCATCTATGGATTCCACCTTGTATCCGCTTGCCTTCCTCCCCGCCGTCTCAACGGTACCTGAACATGTCTTCAAGGAGTAGGGAGAACCGGGGCCTGCAATGTTGAAACTGCTGAAGAAGATGGACTTGGCAAGAGACCTGTTGCTCTGGTCGTCCAAGATCGCATAGATCTTAATTGCTTTGTCCCTGCGGCCTGCTGGGTAGACTCTGACAAGCCAGATTTTCGAACAGGACCTTCCTCCTGTGAGTCCTTTACAGATCTCCGTACATTGAGAGGTAACCACCGTGGTGTCTTCATCAGTGTTCTTCTGTTTTCCATCGTGTTCTTCTGCTTGCGGCAACACTCGTGTAGGTGGTCCAGGATGTAAGGCTGTATTGTGATCCGTGCTGTCACATTCTGCACATTTCACGCTAGCTTCGCAGTTCCTGGCCATGTGCGATGTTGCAGCACAGCATTTGAAGCAGATGTTGTGTTCCTTGAGGAAGCCTTTGCGATCCTCTAGAGACTTCTCCCTGAAGGCTCTGCATTTTAGTAGAGGATGTGGTTTCCGGTGTAGAGGACACTATTTACTGATATCCTGGGGTTTGTTCTCTTCTGGAGGATGCTTACTCTCTTTCAGGACCTGAGGAGACAATGTTAGTTTTGTGGACTGCCACGGGTGCCCTACTGGGTTTGACACCGGGGGCGGTGGTACATGACAGAGTAAAATCAAAACTAGGGTCATTTCTGATTTTAGCTTGCTGAGCTACAAAACCTACAAATACAGCAAAGGGCGGGAATGGCGCGTTATGTGTTTGCTTATACCGTGAACCGTGTGAGACCCACTTTTCTTGTAGATTGTAAGGAAGTTTTTGCACTATCGGATTGACACCCCTGGCGGTATCCAAGAATGCCAATCCGGGCAAATCTCCTTCCTCTTGGGCAACCTGTAACTCTACTAACAGATCACTTAGCTCTCTTAGCCTTTGAAAGCCTTTGGGTCCTATCTTAGGGAAGTCATCAATTCTTTTAAACAAAGCATTTTCAATGAAGAAAAAACAAAAAAGCAGCACCAAATGTGCACTACAGCACTAAACATTCCAAACTGTACTTATTTTAAAAATTTTGAGATTTTTGGCAAAAAATTGCAATTTCTTGAGCTGCTTCGCCACGTCACGGCAAATCTCATTTGAAGCAGTCCTACACTAAAATATTTTTATAAAATGTGCCATACGGCCTCACATATGAATAGTAGAACTGCTCTTAGCAGCACTCACCTGGTCTATTTCAATCCCGTACCCATGACTGAGTTTGGAATGTTTAGTGCTGTAGTGCACATTTGGTGCTGCTTTTTTGTTTTTTCTTCATTGAATTGGTCGGTGGTTGACCTCCACCTTGCTTTGCACCCCAATTTGGGATGTATTCCATCTGTCTAGATTTTGGCGGTTGGTGACTGTTCACATTAAGTCATCAGGCTTTGTCCACAGGCTATTTACTTCATGCAGCATTTGCTTGGACCTGTCCCGCCCACAGCCATGACTCAGTCATGGGTACGGGATTGAAATAGACCAGGTGAGTGCTGCTAAGAGCAGTTCTACTGTTCATATGTGAGGCCGTATGGCACATTTTATAAAAATATTTTAGTGTAGGACTGCTTCAAATGAGATTTGCCGTGACGTGGCGAAGCAGCTCAAGAAATTGCAATTTTTTGCCAAAAATCTCAAAATTTTTAAAATAAGTACAGTTTGGAATGTTTAGTGCTGTAGTGCACATTTGGTGCTGCTTTTTGTTTTTTCTTCATTGAATTGGTCGGTGGTTGACCTCCACCTTGCTTTGCACCCCAATTTGGGATGTATTCCATCTGTCTAGATTTTGGCGGTTGGTGACTGTTCACATTAAGTCATCAGGCTTTGTCCACAGGCTATTTACTTCATGCAGCATTTGCTTGGACCTGTCCCGCCCACAGCCATGACTCAGTCATGGGTACGGGATTGAAATAGACCAGGTGAGTGCTGCTAAGAGCAGTTCTACTGTTCATATGTGAGGCCGTATGGCACATTTTATAAAAATATTTTAGTGTAGGACTGCTTCAAATGAGATTTGCCGTGACGTGGCGAAGCAGCTCAAGAAATTGCAATTTTTTGCCAAAAATCTCAAAATTTTTAAAATAAGTACAGTTTGGAATGTTTAGTGCTGTAGTGCACATTTGGTGCTGCTTTTTGTTTTTTCTTCAAAGCATTTTCAATAACTTCTATGGACCCATAGCATTCATCAAGTCTCTTCCACGCCAAGTGTAGACCTTTGGGTGGGTTTTTAATGTTAATGTCTCTTAGTCTTTTGGCGTGTTCTACCGATTCACTACCAAGCCATTTTACCAGGAGATCTAACTCCTCACTACAAGAAAGGTCCAAACCTCTTATGGTGTTCTGGAACGAGGCTCGCCATGACCTATAATTCTCGGCACGATCATCGAACTTTACAAGTCCTTTTGTGATCAGATCTCGACGAGCAAAGAACTTTGCAAAGTCCATGGTGGCTTGGTCAGTGCTGGTGCGAGCCGGTGTGTGGTCGTGTCTATTGTGTGGTGTATCACCATACCTGTAGGGTGTTTCCGCCTTCAGAAAGTCAGCATAGTACCTCCCCGGAGAGGAAGGTGTCTCTTTGTGGTAAGATGGTGGTTGTACCTTCCGCTCTGTGGAATAGTAGTTTTGGTGAACCTCCTCGTGCTGTACACTCTCTTGCTTGAAGCGGTGTAATTCGAGGTTGGATGGCTGGCCGTCTGCGTAGTCTGTTCGGTGAAGCACATCTGAGCTGTCATCTATCCTGGAGTATTGGTAGACGTATTCTGCGACGCGCTGTGCTGGATCCTGCTGGTTTAGGTCCGGCCCAAGAACATCGCTGCATCTTTCTTCAGGGTGCTCTGCCGCTTCCAGGAACTCTGCCTTGGCTATTGCGGCCGCTGTCTCCTTTTCTACGGAAAGTCTTTCTAGAGTCAGTTGCAACACGGAGAAAAAGCTGTGGAAAAACAAGCGCATAGGGTCTTACCCCAATATGTGAGGGGTGGGGGTGGGGGAGTGAAACTACTCACCAGATGTAGTTGTGAGAAGCCACAACTACTGTAATCGCATGTATCACACAATCCAAGGCTGCAGCCACCAAAACGGTAGATAACAGAGAGCACAAGAGAGTGGTGTTTTAATGCCGCGCCAATAGATCACTTCAGATGATGTTCAGACCAGTGTTACTTTATTGTTTTCCAGGTCAACGCGTTTCTGGGGCATCTGCCCCCTTCATCAGGACCACCAAAGAAACAGATAACATCCAATCTGATTGGATGTTATCTGTTTCTTTGGTGGTCCTGATGAAGGGGGCAGATGCCCCAGAAACGCGTTGACCTGGAAAACAATAAAGTAACACTGGTCTGAACATCATCTGAAGTGATCTATTGGCGCGGCATTAAAACACCACTCTCTTGTGCTCTCTGTTATCTAGAGTCAGTTGCAGACGTACACTCTCTGCTTCTTGTTCTGATTGCAGACGTGCACTCTCTGTCTGTTTTTAGTTTGAGTTGCATTTCCTGTTCAGCGAAGGAGGACCTCACTTTAGCTGCTTCGGCCTCAGCGCGGGCGACGGCAGCAAGCTCCCTAATTGAGGACTTAGCAGAGCTCGCCCGTGACCTTGTCTTCAGGGAAGACGCTCGGCTGACAGACATTGTGCACTTGGCTGCAGACTACTTTAGCGGGAAACAGAGTCTATTTGCGGACGGCCTTACGCGTGGTGGAGAGTGGAATGGTGGTTTCTGGCGTACTGCGGTCTAGTCACTGCGGCTGTATGGTGGCTGCTGCGACATCCATATGCGGTACAGCGTGGATGTTAGCGGTCCCGTACTACAGCCTGCGACCGGCTATCTTTACTGGAGCTGGACTGCGCTCTTGTTCTATGTAGCTGTATGGCGGCTGCTGTAATACCCGTGTGCCGTGTAGCGTGGGTGTTAGCTGTCCCGTACAGTTCGTACAATCGCTGCCTGCGACCAGCAGCCCGTTTTTACTGTTCTGCCTTCGTCCACGTGTGAGCTGTGTGGACTCCGGCATACAGCTAACCTTCATCCACTGTTTCAATAAACAGACTGTGTTGCCTTTAAGTCTTTATTTATTAAATGATGATGGATAGGTGGATGATCATAAGAAATGGATGATTAATTGGTAAAAACGGGATCCACTAGTCAGGAGGAACAATTGAAGAAAAGGAACTAGAGCCAGCTATAGCACCTCTGAATCCTATGGAGGCACCAAGACATCTGCATCTCCAACTCAGGAAGGGAAGGGAAAAGGGGCAGTCCAAGGAAGTATCTTTTCCTTAAAGCAACAGGCTCCAACCCACAAAAATACTGTGAAGATGTATGAGGAAAACACTTAAAACATAAGAAAGCCAACAGTGACCTCTTGTGGGCAACAAACGATATTACCCTTATCCTATTTAATGAATAGAAGACAGAACACTAACAGAGGTTCCAAGGACCCTTGCAATTAAGTGCGAATCTCTCCATTCTTTACTACTTTCTGGGGGACTCTTTACGTACCCACTTATCAGTCATCCATATGGAAAGGAAACATCCATCCCTATGTGCAATCTATAGACATATTTCACTGCTTAATGTATATATTAAACTGTTTGCAAAAATGACTTCATCCAAACTATTCCCTCTTTTAACGGACATTATCCACTCAAATCAGGTGGGATTCATGAGAACAGAGGCTATAGACAACACTTCCAAGACATTCATCCTTATACACAGATCCAGATTAGAGACTCAGCTCCTTATGCTTCTATCTACCAATGCAGAAAAGACCTTTGATAGGGTAAACTGATCTTTTGTGAATGAAAGACTCTGTGGCATGAGTCTAAAACCTAACATGCTTCAATGTATGTCAGCTCTTTACACAAAACTGACTGCCAATGTAAAGGTAAATGGAATCTTATCCCAGGAGTTGCCATATATAATGGAACATTCAAGGGTGACTGCTATCGCCTTTACTATTTATACTTAACTTGGAACCCTTGTTAATCCAGCATTAACATTATAGGGCCTTGTATTCGGGGGTCTCCTTACAAATAATGGTCTCATTTTTATGTACCAACCTTTTATGTGACATTGTATCAAATGCATTTGAAATGTGCAGATAGAGAACAACCATGGGGTTACTGTTGCCTGGTCTGGAACCTAACTTACTTTTGCCCACAGTAGAGGTTTAACTTACTCTATACTTTCCAGGCTCTGTTTCTCACCTCTTTTTGAATACTAGCATCACATTTGCAATATGCCAGTCCTGTGGTAAAGACCCTGTTATTATGGAATTCTTGACTATTAGAAATAATGATTTGTCTATTTATTAAATACCGTGCCTAACAAGGAACTAATGCCCCATCAACTAGTCAAACTGATAATTTTCATATGAGAAAAGGACTTTATAAAGACATTTTTTCAATATGTGTTTAGGTGTCAGGCAGTATAAAGAGCTTGTTAGGCACAATATTTAATAATAATTATATAAATGCTGGTGGGTGGGAGGGCATAGGTGACCTGTCAGGATCCCTTTAAACACTACTGTAACCTTTTAGCCATTTTTTCCCCCAGCACAGATGTACCCTCCCTAGTGTAAAGATTGTAGACAACAGTGGAGTGAGCCCTATTCTTCAGGAACCCCAATAAAAAAAAGTAAAGACATAGCAATATATTACTTATATACTACTATACAGATCACAAGTTGGGAGGGTAAAATACTTGTCTTGCCCTGGGTGCTGGGAATCCAAGTTGCACCAATGAGCGTAATGACTGAAATAAGTAAGAGTAAAGGCCGCTTTACACGCTGCGACATCGCTAAAGCAATCTCGTTGGGGTCACGGAATTCGTGACGCACATCCGGCCGCATTAGTGATGTCGTTGCGTGTGACACCTATGAGCGATTTTGAATGGTCGCAAAAATGTTCAAAATCGCTCATCGGTGACATGCCCCCCTAATCTCGAATATCGTTGCTGCTGCAGTAACGATGTAGTTCGTCGCTCCTGCGGCATCACACATCGCTATGTGTGACACCGCAGGAACGAGGAACCTCTCCTTACCTACCGCCGGTGGCAATGAGGAAGGAAGGAAGTGGGCAGGATGTTTACGTCCCGCTCATCTTTGTCCCTCCACTTCTATTGGGCGGCTGCCTAGTGACGACGCTATGACGACGAACAAACCGCCCCCCCTTAGAAAGGAGGCGGTTTGCCAGTCACAGCGACGTCGCTAGGCAAGTAAGTAGTGTGACGGGTCCGCACGATGTTGTGCGCCATGGGCAGCGATTTGCCCGTGTCACACAAAAACGATGGGGGCGGGTGCGCACGCTAGCGATATTGGTCACGATATCGCAGCGTGTAAAGTGGCCTTATAGCGGGCTTTACACGCTACAATATCGTTAATGAATTATCGTTGGGGTCACGCTGTTTGTGACGCACATCCGGCGTCATTAACGATATCGTAGTGTGTAACAGTTATGTGCGACCTAAAACGATCGCAAAAGCAGCAAAAATCGTTTGCCGCGGAGAGGTCGTCCTAAAACAAAAAATCGTTTACCTCTCATTAGCGATGTTGTTCGTCGTTCCTGCGGCAGTACACATCGCTGTGTGTGACACCGCAGGAGCGAGTAACATCTCCTTACCTGCCTCCACCGGCTATGTGGAAGGAAGGAGGTGGGCGGGATGTTACGTCCCACTCATCTCCGCCCCTCTACTTCTATTGGACGGCTGCCGTGTGACGTTGCTGTGATGCTGCACGACCCGCCCCCTTAGAAAGGAGGCGGATCGACGGCCAGAGCGACGTCGCCGGACAGGTAAGTACATGTGACGGGGTAAGCGAGGTTGTGCGCGACGGGCAGCGATTTGCCCATGTCGCACAACCGACGGGGGCGGGTACAATCGCTTGCGATCTCGCTAACGAGATCGCAGCGTGTAAAGCCCGCTTAAGTGTCTTCATCATTTTGTGTACATTAAAATAAAAAACAGTAGTAGAAATTATAATTCTAAAAATACAAAAACGAAAGTAGATGGGCATTGCTGCTTATGTGCCTGCTTAATACAAAGCGCTTTTTCTTATCACAGGATGACAAAAAACAAATTGTTTTATCTGGACTTATTGAGATTTTCTGGGGAGTCCAACGGCCCATTAGATTTCAAATGCAAGACGAAAAATGTGTTTCTTCTGAATGTATCCAACTGCCCGAAGTTATTGGATCAAGCATAACAAAGAGGTATTCTTCATACGAAGTGACAACATAGCTGTATTTTCCATATTTCATTGTTTCAGTGTGGTTGTCTGGCTAGTAGTATATTGAGAGGATAATCTACTTGTGAGGATATTGGATTTTCCAACTAATATAATATCCATTAATATTAAAGGTTTCCAGCTTATCATTAATAGGACCCTTGTCAATATGATTCAAACAACTTACACAAAGCCTACTCCCTAGTTTACTTTAAAGAGAAAGACTACATACATTCAACCTCGAAAAGCTAATGAAATGCTTTGCGACATGATGCTATGCTTTTCTATTTATAACCTTACTTTTGCATGTTCTGTTTCCATCCATCATTAAAGAAGCCGTGACATTATGTTTTTTCAGTAAATCTATATATATGTGTCTGTAGTGTAATGTGAATAAGGTAATATACTCCCCTATCTCCACTTTTTCTGGCATCCATTGCTATTCTGCTCTTCTCATTGACGTCACAGCTCTGCAGACTGATTGGGTCACATTGTGCACTGCGTAACCCAGAATTGTTTTTACAATGTTAACCTAGGTATTATCAGTATGAGGCTACATAAGCATACATTGTAGTAGAAACTTTTGGCTCACATATAGAGCTTAGAGTGAACTGGACAGTCTAAAAACTGTTGATGTCACTGAGATGAGGAGCAGAATAAACCTGGATCCTGAAGAAGAGGGAAGTAGATGAGTTATACTATCACACACACTACACTACAACGTATATACACAGATTTAATGGAAACAAAAACCTTCATGAGGAGTACTTTTTTAATACATTTTCTCATGGAGATATACACTGCCCATAGGAACTATTAGGGAGCATAATTTTGGAGCCTGAACAGAGAATTATGTAAAAGCAGCATCCACAGTGACACACTCAGTTGTGCTTCCCATGTATTACAGGATCAATGACCAATCGTTTGCTTGTTGTGGTGGAAGCTAAATTTGTTGAAAAATCCCTTCAAAATTAAAATATTATAAAATTATCTATTTTTAAGTAACCTTTTTAAGCTTAATAAATCTTACATTATAATATATATACGGTATATACTGTACATGTTCTTAAATTCCATGTCAAGTATAGACACTGTAGTTTTGTGGGTTTTTTTCTAGTGGAATGATGCGCTGGGGTGAATTTGATGATCTTCATCACATTGAAGAAATAGATGAGCCTGTGGCGAATTCAGAATTTGAGTTGGACTCAAAGGATGGTAATATTTCTTTAATATTTAAGTGTTTACTGCAAACTCATGTATGTGTACTTTGGGGATTGTGGTGCCTTTGAGAATTCAACAATATATGTGTGGGATTAAGTTAAACTGTCACCATAAGAAATCCCACTGTGAGAGGTTAAAAGAATTCTCCAAGAATGTGACAAACATGGCGCCTTGTGACATATTTCAAACAGGAACCTTGCTAGTTACGGTATGTCTCCGGACGGCTGCACGCTGCAATAACTAAGCTTTAGATTATCTCAACTGTCAAGATACAGGCCTCAGCCAAGGAGCAGCACTGACATGAGACAAAATAAATCTTTTCTCTAAACACACACACATATATATATATATATATATATATATATATATATATATATATCTCGTGAGCACTGCTACTGGAGAAACTGGTGGCTGTAGTTTGAATTATGTCATAGGCACAATGTTTATCACATTTTCGCAGACCCACTTTAATGAAAACTATTGTCTCAGACACCAAGACTTGCTGCTCACCAACTGGGGACTATTCAACTTTGAGGCTTTGCCTCAGCACTGTTACAATGAGTAAATTGCGCCACCCCATGTGGGATATTGGTATGGGTGACAACTATAAATGACAGCTGACAGCCCCAAACATTGGCCCTTACCCACTTTGGAACCGATCGGGGCCAATTAGATACTTAAATACCACTATCAATCGCGACAGAGGTAACTAAATGGCTAAATGGGGGTTAAAAAAACTCCCTTTGGCAAGATCGGACCCCCACAATGATAATCGTGTTGGGTCAATTGTTGCCATAGTACCCTTGGGTCATCTAATCACACCAGGGAATGGTAGCCTGTAGGATCCAGCAATAAGCCTGGTCTAAGGCCTCCAACACACATCCGTGCCACCGGTACGTGTTTGGTACATTTTTGCACGTACCGGCGGCACGGAGACATGTACACCAATGTTACCGTATGGTAACAGGCACAAACACGTGAACACACTTGGAACATGTGTCCGTGTCGTTTGTACGTGTGTGCGTTTTTCCACACGATCAACATGTCCGTTTTTCTCCGGCATCACGCAGGCACAGACACGCTAAAGTCAATGGGTCTGTGCCTGCACGTATGTGACACATAGCATGTCCGTGTGGTACCCGTACCGTCCGTATCACTTTTTTTGTGCATTCTTAATGCAATGTCGGTCAATCAAACTCTGTTGGTCGGTCGGTATCTTTCTCTGTCAGATGGTCGCTCTGTCTGTCTCTCTCTCTGTCTGTCCCTCTATCTGTCCGTCGGTCGGTCTCTCCCCCTCTCTCATACTCACCGATCCCCGATCACCAGCGCGGCGCTGCACAGCTGTCAAAAAGCTCCGGGGGCTTTTACTATTTTGAAAAGGCCGGCCGCTCATTATTCAATCTCGTATTCACTGCTTTCTCCGCCCACCGGCGCATATGATTGGTTGCAGTCAGACACGCCCCCACGCTGAGTGACAGCTGTCTTACTGTAACCAATCACAAACACCGGTGGGCGGGTCTATATCATTCAGTAAAATAAATAAATAAATAAACAAAAACGACGTGCGGTCCCCCCCAATTTTGATACCAGCCAGGGTAAAGCCAAACGGCTGAAGGCTGGTATTCTCATAATGGGGGCTCCACATTATGGGGAGCCCCCCAGCCTAACAATATCAGCCAGCAACCGCCCAGAATTGCCGCATCCATTAGATGCGACAGTTCTGAGACTCTACCCAGCTCATCCCGAATTGCCCTAGTGTGGTGACAATCGAGGTAATAAGGGGTTAATCATGAAAGGCGTCTCCCCGAGATACCTTCCATGATTAGCCTGTAAGTTAAAGAAAATAAACACACACATCCAAAAAATCCTTTATTTGGAAAAATACACAAAAACAAACACCCTCTTTCACCAATTTATTAAGCCCCAAATACCCATCCAGGTCCGGCATAATCCACACGACGTCCCACAACGCTCTCATCTCTGCAACATGAAGCTGACAGGAGCAGCCACAGACCACGACTGCTCTGTGTGAGCTCCACTCAGCAACTGAGGTGAGCCGCGCGATCAGCGATGACGTCACTCAGGTTACTCGTGGCCACCGCTGGATCCTCCAACTGTGACAGCAAGTTGCCCAAGTGACTGAAGTGATCTGCATGATCAGCGATGAAGTCACAGGTGAGTTGCGGTCTCGGGTGGAGGACTCCAGCTAGCCACGGGTAGCCTGAGTGACGGCAGCGCTAAACACGCCCCTAACTGCAGTCACTCAGGGGATTAGCGGTCACCGGTGAGTCCTTCATGGGTGACCGCTAATCAGTACGCCACACACAGACAGAACCGTGGTATGACAACGAAGTGGGGTAAAGTTCATCCGAGTTCATTCTCATCGCGCGACTCTGTCTGTGTCTGCTGTCAGCGAGTGTGTATCAACGACATTTTGCCTCACACACGGATCATTTCAAACGGACAGCACACGGACATTATACGTATGTATCTCACACATACACAGACATTCCCTACACACACATGGCGAGCATACGCCATCACACGGATGTCACACGTACCGGTGAAACGGATATAAAAAACAGAACACGGACCCGAAAAACGGAACGCGAGACACTCACGTGTGGCAGTGAATCACTAACAGGTCTCTTGTGCTGCTATATAAGTAAAAAAGGAAAAAAGTTGAATAAAATGTATAAAAAAGTTTAAAAAAATACAGAAAAAGCACACTCATACCACAAAAAACACTTCCCCACTAAAAAATAGCAGCTTTTGTGTTAAAAAAAAAAATAAACAAAGAAATGTCATGTTACCTATTCTGTATGGCGAATGCGGTAAAAAAAAAAAAGGAAAAAAAAAGAAAATCACTATACACACAAAAAAGTGAATGAAAAGTGATCAAAAGCTCGTATGTAAAAAAAAAAAATGTTAGAAATGAAAAAGCCCAACTGTCCTGCAAAAAACAAGTCCTAATATGGCTCATTTGGGGAAAGGAAAAATTTACAGCTTTCAGAATTTGTAAAATAAAATAGATTTTTGTGTGTAAAAGTAGTAAGGCATGAAAAAAGTGATATATGTATTTTATTGCTGTTACCATACTGACCCAAATAATAAATCCGCCTCTTCACATTTACCGCACAGTGAACTGCGCAAAAATAAATGTAAAAAAGTGAAATGCTGTTTTTTTGTTCATTCTTCATCTCAAAAACATGAATAAAAAGTGATCAAAATGTTATGTTCCCCAAAATGGTACCCCCCAAAATCTCCATCTGGTGGCGATAAAAAAGCCCTTATACAGGCCTCTTCACCAAAAAAATAAAAATGTTACAGCTCTCAGGATATTGCAACAGAATAACTATTTATTGTAAAAAAGCATTTTTACTGTCATGGCAGCAAAACATAAACAAAACTATATACGGTAAATCTGTTATTGATGTAATCGCACAGATCCGCAAAATGAATCCATCTTATCACCAATACTGCACAGAGAACCGTGCAAAAGAAAAAGAACCAATTATTTTTGTACTGCTAATCGGAATAAGGCTCTGCTGACATTTATCCTGCACTCTCTGCTGAGCACTTACGTTGGGGTCTCTGGCTAAATCCCAAAAACCATGATTTAGACAAAGCCCCCTTTGAACTGCTCAAGACTCCTTCTGTCTGGTCTCTGTTCTGGTGGTGTGTGTGCCGCCCCCGTGCCAGCAGCCGGTGCTGCTCGGATCCGGGGCCTACAGCACGGCTCAAGGGGCTCCCCGGACCCAGGGATTGATTGTACAATGTACGGGATTGATTGTAGAATGTCTGTGTCGCCACCCACAGTCTGTGGTGAGGTGGGACACCACCGCTGCTGTAGTAGGATACTCGGGGGGATGGAATGGCAGCCGGATGTTAACCCCTTCGTTGGTAGGGATGGTTGCCCTGGGGCCCAGTGTCTCTGTGTAGGGTTTGGCGACGGCAGGGGATCATACGCCCAGATGGACCAGGGGACAGTTGGTTACTCAAAATTGAATGAATCACACGAGTCTTTTGGTAAACCAAACTGCTGGTGGCCAGCCGCCGTGGCCAGTTGTACTCTGGTCCGCTCACCCGGGGTGGTGGTCGCTGTCCTTTCCTCTGCACTGTTTTTGTGTATTGTGGACTGTCTGGTGTGGATCTCAGGAGTCCGCTCCCGGCTTTCTGTGGGCCTGAGGGGCCATGCCCGTCTGACGCTGACCCATGAGATCTATGGGCCCTGGTGGTTGCTCTATCCCACTCTGTTGGTGGTTGTCTACTTTTCATTGCCTGTGCTCCCCTAGTGAAGTGTGTGGTCCGCATGGTTTATCCATTTTCCCCAGTGCCCCCTGTTGTGATCTGGTAACCGTGGACGATCACAAAAAGTCCCATTAATCAAGAAAAAACAAAACCACAAGAGTAGTTGGAAACTGAGCTGACCGCAATCCCCTATCTATCAAACAACACTAGAAGTAGCAGTGGAATGTTCCTAACACACCTAGACACCTCGTCACTGCCTGAGAAACTTGCTACACCTCAAAGATAGAAATGAGAAATCCTAACTTGCCTCGGAGCAGTCGCCAAAGAAATAGCAAGCCCCTAACATGCAACAATGGTGATGTAAGAAAACACAATACACAGATAGAAAATATAGATTAGCAAAGGTAAGAGCCGACTTACTAGATACGACAGGACAGGACAGATAACTGATTGCGGCCAGCAAAAAAAACCTGCAAAAAATACCAAACTCCTGATAATAAAAAATTCTGAGACCACACGGACTCTTCCCCACTATATCAGGTACTCTTGTGTCAGACACTTTAAACAGAACTAAAGATATAATGGAAAGGAACAAAATCACAGACAAATAATATTCAAGTGAAAATAATCCAAACATGAACAGGAAGCAAGCTCCCTTTTTTGCTGGAGTTACTGCTCTGCTCACAGAAGCAGAAAAACAGATCCTCACATACAAGAAACCAAACACAGAACCAAATGGAATAAGCAAAAACACTTTTAAGTGCAAATCCAGCAATTAAGCACAGAAACAGTAAACTTATCTGGAGTAGATTTGGACACCGAATAAACAGGAGAAACAGAATGGAAAACTTCCAGGCATCTTCAGAAGCAGGCAGGAAACATTTTATCACCGGTGGCCGCCAAGCACAAAATGCTCTCCTAAATAGACTAGGCTGATCTGCAATACTATTTCCTGGATTCCCATGTAATTCCATCACCTGTTTGAATAACAAATTCAAAATCAGCTTCCTTACCATTCCTGGCCACCAGAGGGAGCTCCACACCAGCACCCACTCGGATGACATTCACAATAGCCTCCCTAGTGCTGTCCATGCACCCCAGTGCTGTCCGTGCTCCCCTTGTGATATCCGTGCCCCCCTCGTGATGTCTGTGCTGTCCATGCCCCCCAGTGATGTCTGTGCCCCTCTAATGATGTCTGCGCTCCTCCAGTGCTGTCCATGCCCCCCAGTAATGTCTGTGCTCCCCCAGTGCTGTCCATGCCCCCCTAGTGATGCCTGCTCTCCAGTGATATTTGTGCCCCAGCAGTGCTGTTCATGCCCCCTATATGCTGTCTGTGCCCCTCAGCCATATATATGCCTCCCATTGATGTATATGCCTCAGCCCCTCCGGTGTTGTGTATGCCCTCAGCCCCTCCTGTGATGTGTATGCCCTCAGCATCTTCTGTGATGTGTATGCCCTCAGTGTCTTCTGTGATGTGTATGCCCTCAGTGTTTCCTCTAATATATACATCACATGAGGTACTGGGAGCATATACATCACTGGAGAGGCTGTGGTATATACATCACAGGATATGCTGGGGCATATACATCACAGGATATGCTAGGGAATATACATTACAGGAGGGACTGGGGGCATACACATCACTAGAAAAGCTGGGGCATATACATCACGTTGGAGATGCTGGGGGCATATACATCGCAGGAGTACAGGAGGAGATGGGGCAAATACATCACATTGGAAATGCAGGGGGCATACATATCAAAGGAGAGGCTGGGGCTTAAACATCACAGGAGGGGCTGGAGGCATATATATAACAAGAGGGGTTGGGGCATATACATCACAGGAGGGGCTGAGCCATATACATCACAGGAGGGGCTGGGGGCATATACATCACATTGGAGACACTGAGGCATTTATATGACAGGAGGGGCTGGGGCATATATATCGCAGAAGGGGCTGGGACATATACATCACAGGAGGGGCTCGGGCATATACATCATGGGAGGGGCTGGTGCATATACATCACAGGAGGAGCTGGGGTAAATACATCATGTTGGAGATGCTGGGGACTTATACATCACAGGAGGAGATGGGGTAAATACTTCACATTGGAAATGCTGGGGACATACACATCAAAGGAAAGACTGGGGATAATAGTGACGCCTCTGCGACTTCAGGCACCACAGGGTACTGCACCTCACCTGAGGTGCAGTATTCATCTCGGATATGGAGGAGGTCATTACTGATAAACAACACATTCAACACATAACACGGGAGCTCTGTCACTGGAACTGAGCCAGGGTAGGCGCCAGGGGTGGCAATTACGAGGAATGGGACCTCTTGCCTACTAGTTCAGCAACCCGGGAGGCGGGGCACCTGCAGGGGAAGTAAGGAGCCATCTCACAGCAGTTAGTTAGCTCCGGGCGCAGCAAGCACCAGGTCGCACTCAGGAAGAGACAACAAGTCAGAAGTGACAAGGACAGACAGGGGCCCATGGTCTGGAGCCGGAGACTCGACCCAAGTTTTTAAGAAGAAAGGGGATCCCAGGGTTCGCGGGGAGTGCTGCAAGCACACGTGACCCGTTCCACGGCCCAGGAGCTTCCAGAGGGAAGACCACTGGAAAAGACACACAGAAGGAAACGTCGCCCTTGACCTCCAAACTATACAGGATCGGCTAGAGCCCATCACAGCGGAGTCCAGCAGTCCAATGGCAGTGACCTCAGTGAGTAAAGAACTTGAACTGCACCCTCTGTGTCGTCCCAACATTGCCGGCGCTCCTATCATCGCGCCCCTGCACCATCGGTGACCACTACCACCAACATCCTCTGTGGGGCCTAGTTCTACCTGTGGAGAGCTGCAACATCCAAGCTGCGTCATCATCCATCCCAGCAGAGAGACTTTCCGAAGGGGTGGCTAATAACTGGCCGCACACCACAGGTAGCGTCATGAATAACTACTCCCATAATCCCCATCCCCATCTTTATTGACATCGCCGGGGTCACGGAGCAGGGCCAGGCCGCTGTGACATCCCCACACCGACACCAGCCCGGTGACGAGTAAACCCCAGAGACCCCGTGGGCGCATCATATACATCACAGGAGGGGCTGGGGGCATATATATAACAAGTGGGGTTGGGGCATATACATCACATCAGAAGCTGAGCCATATACATCACAGGAGGGGCTGGGGGCATATACTCCACATTGGAGATGCTGAGGCATATACATCACAGTGGAGAAGCTGGGAGCATATATATCACAGGAGGGGCTGGTTGCATATATATCTCAGGAGGGGCTGGGGCATATACATCACAGAAGTGGTTGGGAATTATACATCACAGGAGGGGCTGGAAAATTTACATCACACGAGGGGCTGGGTCATATATATGTCCCGAGCCCCTTGTGTGATACATGTGCCCCCGATGTCTCCTGTGATATATAGGTACAGCAGTCCCAATGTCTCCTATGTGATGTATATACAGGAGTCCCATCATCTGTTTACCAATCTTATTATCACAAAGTGTTAACTGCGCTCCAGGCCGAGACAAACCTGGAAAAGTAGTTGTGAGAAGCAAAGTTGCATTGTCATTATCACTGAAAATTAACCGCCGCAGCAAAGAGAAGCAGCTCCGGCCACCACAGTAGGGGTGAGTTAATTGCTTGATCAAATATAGCTTGGTAATTTTTACATTGATAATTTTGTGTGGCCCCTGAAGGTTGCTAGAACTTCACAAATGGTCCCCGGCAGTAAAAAGGTTCCCCACCCCTGCCATAGAAAGTGACACTTGTCATATTTCTAAAATTTGGTCTGGTCATTAAGGTCAAAATTGGCTCCATCATTAAGGGGGTGTGAGGTAGCACGGTCGGCTGCGCAGCAGAAGACACGGGATCCAGGCATTAAGGTTCACAGCACACGGTTTAATGTCCAAACAAAAGTCCATAACAAAATACATGTGCCTCTCCAGCAGAAAACTCAGGGAGTTCTGTTCACTCCCTCACACCCGGCACACCTGCCCTTGTTCCTGATTCTATTTAACCCTCCCTTCAGCCTGTAGGGAAACAGCATTAACCCTATAGTGGATTTACTTTCTATCATGGAGTGAGCACAACCGGGGCGAGACATACCGGCCGTCATAGATAACCCCGGTCACAGTCTCACATACCCCCCCCCTCAGTTCAAGCGTGCGGGGTTGAACTCCAGCCATCAAACACGGGCCGCGGGACAAGGCATCGGCGTTGCCCTGCAACCCACCGGCCCGGTGTTCAACCGTAAACCGGAAGTTCTGCAGAGAAAGGAACCACCGGGTAACCCGGGCATTCCGTTCCTTGGCGGACCTCATCCAGACCAGTGGAGAGTGATCCGTCACCAAGCGAAACTGCCGTCCCAGCAGGTAATAGCGTAGGGACTCCAAGGCCCACTTGATCGCCAGGCACTCCTTCTCCACTACGCTATAATTCCGCTCGGGAGGGTTGAGCTTCCTACTCAAGAAGGTGACGGGATGTTCCTCCCCCTGAACCACCTGAGACAGCACTGCCCCCAGGCCGACCTCCGAGGCGTCAGTCTGTACTATGAACTCCTTCCGGAAATCAGGGTTGACCAGAACGGGCTGTCCGCACAGGACCTCCTTCAGGGCCCGGAAGGAGTCCTCGGCCTGTGGAGTCCAGCGCACCATGACGGACTTCTTGCCTTTGAGAAGGTCCGTCAAGGGGGCTGATAGTCCCGCAAAATCCTTTACAAACCTCCTGTAGTACCCCACGATACCCAGGAAGGCCCTAACCTGCTTCGTGGTCAGGGGTCTAGGCCACTTCTGGATCGCCTCAACCTTGTTAATTTGGAGCTTAATCACTCCTTGGCCTATCACGTAGCCCAAGTAGCGGGCTTCCGTGAGTCCCAATGCACATTTCTTGGGATTGGCTGTCAATCCGGCTGTTCGAAGCACGTCCACCACCGCTTGTACCTGTTCCAAGTGAGTCTGCCAATCGGAGCTGTAAATAATGATGTCATCCAGGTACGCTGATGCATACGCCTGGTGGGGTTCCAGCACTAAGTCCATCAACCTCTGGAACGTGGCCGGAGCGCCATGTAACCCAAAAGGCAAGACAACATAGTGGAAGAGACCCTCCGGCGTAACAAAAGCGGTTTTCTTCTTGGCGGACTCCGTTAGTGGCACCTGCCAGTACCCCTTGGTCAGGTCGAGCGTGGTAAAATATCGCGCCTGTCCCAGCCTATCAATCAGCTCATCCACCCGGGGCATGGGGTAGAGATCGAACTTGGATATTTCGTTCAATCTCCTAAAGTCATTGCAGAACCTTAAGGAGCCATCGGGTTTTGGTATTAGGACAATCGGACTAGCCCATTCACTCCGGGATTTTTCGATGACCCCCAGGCGTAACATTGTCTTTACTTCCTCCGATATGGCTTGTCGTCGAGCCTCCGGTACCCGGTATGACTTCAGGCGTACCTTCAGGTGGGGCTCGGTGACAATATCGTGTCGTATCAGACTGGTCCTACCGGGCAGCTCGGAGAAGACATCGGGGTTCTGCTGAACCAACCGTCTGGCCTCTCGCCTCTGTTGCTTGGTGAGGGCTTCTCCAATCCTTACTTCCGGTTCGTCCTCTCCGGAGGTTGCTGGAGCCGGATGTGAACGACCCGAAGAGGAGGGAGGTGGGGAATAAACAGCCATCAGGCTTTCCCGTTCCTGCCAAGGTTTTAATAGGTTGACATGGTATATTTGTTCAGGTTTCCACCTACCGGGCTGCAATACTTTATAGTTAACCACCCCGACTCTTTCCTTTATCTCGTAGGGGCCTTGCCACTGAGCCAGGAATTTACTCTCCGCCGTGGGGATTAATACCAACACCCGATCCCCGGGTTTAAAGGTCCGCACGGTGGCTTGTCTATTGTAGCGGCCGCTTTGCGCGGCCTGAGCCTCCTGTAAATGCTCTTTCACAATTGGCATGACCGCGCTTATGCGGTTCTGCATACCTAAAATGTGTTCGATCACACTTTTATGGGGGGTGGGCTCTTGTTCCCATGTTTCCTTTGCCAGGTCCAACAATCCCCGGGGATGTCGCCCGTATAACAATTCAAAAGGCGAAAACCCCGTGGATGCCTGTGGCACCTCTCGTATGGCAAACATCAAATAGGGAAGCATCATATCCCAGTCTTTCCCGTCTTTTGAAATCACCCTTCTTAGCATGGTTTTCAGGGTTTTATTGAAACGCTCGACTAAACCGTCCGTTTGAGGATGATACACAGACGTACGCAACTGCTTGATCTGGAGTAGCTGGCATAGCTCTTTGGTCACTTTAGACATGAATGGGGTCCCCTGATCCGTAAGGATCTCCTTGGGCAACCCCACCCGGCAGAACACAGCAAACAACTCCCGAGCTATAAGCTTTGCTGCAGTATGTCTGAGAGGTATCGCCTCGGGATACCGGGTGGCATAGTCAACGATCACTAGGATGTGTTGGTGCCCTCGAGCGGACTTTACGAGGGGCCCCACCAGATCCATCCCTATCCGTTCAAAAGGGACTTCTATAATGGGTAACGGTACCAACGGACTGCGAAAATGGGTCAGGGGTGCGGTAAGCTGACACTCCGGGCAGGTTTCGCAGAACCGTTTTACCTCCCCAAAGACCCCGGGCCAATAGAACCTTTGCAATATTCGCTCCTGAGTTTTCTTGACCCCTAGGTGGCCACTCATCAGGTGTTTATGAGCCAAGTCGAGGACCTGCCGGCGATGCGGCTGGGGCACCACCAACTGTTCTACCCCCACGCCCCGTATTTCATCTACCCGGTAGAGTAAATCCTGCTTAAGAGCGAAATGGGGGTACCTTACCTGGGCACCGGGCAGCTGTGCCACCCCGTCAACTACTGTCACCTGACTCCGGGCATGTATTAACGTAGGGTCCTGGAGTTGGGCTGTCCCAAACGTATCCGGGGACGCCTCCAACTCCGGGATGGGCTCGACCGTCTCAGCCTCTCCTGCCAATACCTCTAGGGGCGACCTATCGGGTTCACACTCTGTCCCTATCATGGTGACCCCTACGGCAGGTGTCCCGGATTCAGGATTGTAGGGCTCAGGTCCCGGACCAACCAATATCTGAGGGGACTTAGGGGGTCCCCTCCATAAAGTCCAAAAATAGGGCAGATCCCTTCCTAGGATCACGTCATAAGGAAGAGTGTTAAGAAGTCCCACCTCATGTTGCACCTGACCGCAAGGTGCTGTGATGGTGACAATCCCCGTGGGATAGTCGCGGCGGTCCCCATGTATGCAAACCACCCCCACGGTGCGTCCTGTGGCCTTTACTTTAGCCCTCAAGGTGGATCGCACAAGGGTCACTAAGCTTCCGGAATCCAACAATCCTGTAACTGGACATCCATTCACCTGTATTTGGCACAAGTGGGGCTCCGTCTCTGGGGAGACCAGGTCAACGGTACACACCACCTGAGCATACATTGAACCCCGCCGGGTAACCCCACAATCCATGGGCTCCGTGGTGAGTGGACACTGGGCTTCCATATGTCCCACCCGCTGGCACCGCCAACATCTAATGGGGACGGAAACCCCCTTGACGGGTTGTCGTTTAGGGTACAGAACCTTCCGGACCTCAGGAATGGCGGCCGCGGCCTCAGACGGGACGGTAGGGGACTCCTGCACCGTTGTCAGCGGTGGGTCCTTGGCCCTAGGCTTGGAGGGGCCGGACCGACGGGCGGTACGCAAAGTCTCAGTGTCCCGTATCAAGTCCTGCGTAGCCACATGCCGCTCTACCAGGGACACTAATTGGTCCAGGGTACTCGGGTCACCCTGTCCGACCCACCGTTGAACGGTGACGGGTATAGTGCGCACAAAACGATCCACTACTACCCTTTCCACCATTTGCGCCGGGCTCAGAGTGTCAGGCTGCAACCACTTTTTTACAAGATGCAACAAGTCATAGGCCTGGGAGCGTACGGGTTTGGCTTCCTCAAAGAACCACTGATTTACCCGCTGAGCCCGTACATAGGTATTCACCCCCAACCGAGCCAGTATTTCGGCTTTCAGGGTCACATAGTCAATGGCGTCCTCGGTACAGAGGTCCAGGTACGCTTTTTGGGGTTCCCCCGTGTGATACCAATGTGATATGACTGAAGTTTGAATGACTATTAGATAGGGATCATAATCATAAGATAGGAGTGATCCCAGATATTATTTGATCCATCAATAATTCAGTATCAAAGAAGATGTCCTTTGGATAATATTTCACTAATGCCAAGGAATACATGTCTTGAAGCAGTTTTAGATAATAAGGAAGTAACATTTACAGTTCCACTTACAGGAAACTTGTGGTTAGCTTAAAGACAGTTATAAGGAAGCTTGCATATGAAATTTACGGCTCATTGCAATATTTCACTAACACTATGGTTAAACTGTGGTCGGACAGTTGTCAACTGGCAGGATGTGCAGGGAATGTGCAGGAAGCTGCCGGTGCCCACAGCATTTTGTGGTCAAGTTACATGAACATGACTCAGCTGTCACATGCTGGTGGCCATTTCAACACAACCTACAATGTTTTCCTATAAAAATACACCAGACTCGCTTAATGGTAGGGAAAATACCTTCCAGGACATTGAAGTGTACGTACGCACTGTTCCTGTGATGCCATGCCATGTTGATTCCTTATCTTAACTCGAGTTCCCTCCGATGTGAAAGGATTGCTACAACATAACGGTAATGTTGATGCATATTTCTGTTATTGTATAAGTTTCTATGACTATAAGATTCTAAATGCCTATGTACCATTGATTATATTCATGTGCTATTAAAATAAATAGTATCTTGCTATAAAGAATATTAGTATTCGTGCCTGATTAGGATATCAGTGAGCGCTTCGTAAGTACGGGCTTTCAGCCCCCTTTTTAGTAGAATTTAGCAAGACATAAATATTTATGTCTTGCTAAATTCTACTAAAAAGGGGGCTGAAAGCCCGTACTTACGAAGCGCTCACTGATATCCTAATCAGGCACGAATACTAATATTCTTTATAGCAAGATACTATTTATTTTAATAGCACATGAATATAATCAATGGTACATAGGCATTTAGAATCTTATAGTCATAGAAACTTATACAATAACAGAAATATGCATCAACATTACCGTTATGTTGTAGCAATCCTTTCACATCGGAGGGAACTCGAGTTAAGATAAGGAATCAACATGGCATGGCATCACAGGAACAGTGCGTACGTACACTTCAATGTCCTGGAAGGTATTTTCCCTACCATTAAGCGAGTCTGGTGTATTTTTATAGGAAAACATTGTAGGTTGTGTTGAAATGGCCACCAGCATGTGACAGCTGAGTCATGTTCATGTAACTTGACCACAAAATGCTGTGGGCACCGGCAGCTTCCTGCACATTTCCTGCACATCCTGCCAGTTGACAACTGTCCGACCACAGTTTAACCATAGTGTTAGTGAAATATTGCAATGAGCCGTAAATTTCATATGCAAGCTTCCTTATAACTGTCTTTAAGCTAACCACAAGTTTCCTGTAAGTGGAACTGTAAATGTTACTTCCTTATTATCTAAAACTGCTTCAAGACATGTATTCCTTGGCATTAGTGAAATATTATCCAAAGGACATCTTCTTTGATACTGAATTATTGATGGATCAAATAATATCTGGGATCACTCCTATCTTATGATTATGATCCCTATCTAATAGTCATTCAAACTTCAGTCATATCACATTGGTATCACAATCGGTCCTTGATCCCAGGGATTATTTTCCATCATCAGTATTCCACTAGAAGAAGATCACTCGGAATATACCATACCATGACCAAGAAATATTGTTTGCCACAAATTTTGTCTTTGTTTAGATAAACGTTGAATCACAAATATAATCAGTTTCACTACTATGTATAGTATATTAAAACTAAAAGCAATATTATCTGAAAAGCTCCCTTGAATATCATGTGTTTTGGCATTTGCTCGATATTCAAAGGAATCATTACACATTACATTTCCCGATATGTTACTACAAGTTTCACTAGTCCCATTTATGAACATATTGGCATAAGGCCATAACATATCATGAATTGTCCTTTCCACTAAGCTGGGTTTAAAAGCATCTACAGTCCATAGAGATGAATCCCAGGTTAGTCAGTCCAGTCTTATTTCTTAGTACCCAAATTCCTCCCTTAAAAGCCAGATATTGCAAATTGGTGACTGTTGCATTCAAATTGCCTTGCCACCATGGAAGATTGATCCATCCCACTACGGAAATGGGTACTGTAGTATTCTATAGACGAACACTTCGAGTGTCTTTATCAGCAAGATGATCAGAACAACTTTTCCAGTTTAAGATTTCCTCCATCGATACCGGGACATCCAGATAAGGGATACTGGTGGCTGTAACTGAAGAATGTGTACAGATCCAGCAATCTGTGTGTTGAAAATGTGATGGTGCATCAGAAATTCATTCGCCACAGGTTCCTCCTGATGTAGACTTGTCCATCCAACGACCAGAGAGGCAAACATGAAACACAGGAATTTCTCCATCTCATCACTATCGAGCTCTTCCCAGTAACCGATACCATGGATTCCGCTTATTTACCACACCTTCTGCAAATAAAGATACACTATTATTCTCGTAAATAACATTTTTTCTTGTGGGACATATTCCCACTTCCCCACTCCTGGTCTCATTATCAGGAGAGTACGATCTTTTCCGACCGCTATTACCGCTGTCTCTGAGGGCGGTCCTTGGAGGTTTTGAATCCATATTTTTACTCCTACATTTTTAATATTAGAGGATCCAAAACCTTTAATACCCCGTATTGTTAATTCTGCCGGGGCAGTTCCTTCTCTTATTTCAGACAAGTTTATTGGAATTATCAACATCTGAGCCACCTTCTGGTGTTTCATCAATATCAAAGGTTCATTTCCCAAATTTAGCATCAGTACCTTGATTTCTCCCTGATAATCTGCATCTATTACCCCTCCCACCACTATGGCTCCTTTTAACACTAAACTAGAACAAGTGGCTATTTGACCATAATGATCCTTTGGTATATGGCAACCCAATCCTGTTGAAATTGGTTTTACCTTACCTGGGGGTACCACGACAGTTTCCAATGTACTGAGGTCTAAACCTGCTGAATAAGGCGTCGCTCTTTCTGGTGTGCCCAAACAGCTGTACCTTGCCTTGTCAACTGTTGGACTGATTTGTCTGATGGCTGCTGCTTTATCTGCTTCTGAATTAAACAAACGTTCAAGTGAGTTAGTAGGGACATGAGCATCGACATGAAATACAGTGGTCTTGGTAGATTGAATAATCCCTTCAATGTCTTGCCACACTTCCCTGACCATCTCAAACACATTTTGCTGTTCCTCTCCCCATTGGAACTCATATTTTTTACTCGTTACTTTGTACAAATGAGCCAACATTTGTCCCAAATGAGGGATATGTTGTCTCCAAAAATCAAACAATCCAATATAAGACTGAGTCTCCTGTTTGGATTTAGGGACCGGAAAATTAATAATTTTCTGTCTGGCATTGGGCAAGATCTCTCTGTGCCCCTTGTTCCACTGAATCCCTAGAAATGTTACCACCTGAGACGGTCCTTGAACCTTGGCATCACTGATTTCCCATCCTTTACTCCACATATGAGCAACCAGTTTTGTCAATTGATCTTTCACACTTTGCTCATCTTGTCCTTGTATCATTATATCATTGATATAATGTGAGATCTGCATTTCCTTATGACAAGACATAACCCCAAAGGAGAATTTTCCTTCGGTTAGATTAAGAGTCATCCATTTTAGGATATCAATTCCCAAAATATATTCTGGTATAGGTACTACCAGCACCGTATACTGCTTGATAGGTAAATTACCTATCTTCAAAGCTACCTGTGTCTGAACCCTGGTGATCACTTGAGCACCTAGTCCAGCAATTTTTACTCGAGGTCCTTTTATTTTTTCTGGGTTTCCATGAATTAAAGTAGCCTCCGCCCCCGTGTCAATCAAAGCTGGGACTCTTTGAATATTTCCCCCTTTCCAATGTATGCTAAGATTGACGTAGGGACGTTCGTCCCTGTTTATCAATAGGGGGGCTTGGCTGGCTACCTATGGTAAATCACTTCCTTCTGAACTTTCATTTACACAGACTTCAGTCTGTGCATTAGCCCTTCCTTCCGTGACCTTTGTGGCCACGGCTGCAGCCAGTTCTTCCAATGGATAAACTGACTGAAAATCTTCCCAAGACACTTTCTTTGGGGGGTTTTCCCCTTTTCCTTCTGATTTCTTTACCTTGGGGGTTTTTGAACCCCCTTCCACATTTGTAGTGGTCACTTTCTTTGCAGATAGAACTTTCTGTTTGTACAACTTCCATAATTCTCCTGTCTCCTTTCCATCAATCCTTTCCTTATTGATCCCGGCTTTAAGCAAAGCCTGGAACATGTCTTTTCGAGGCACCCATGGGGCCTCCCCTACTGATTTCTCTTTCCAATCAGGATTGTTTGGCTTACTGTTACCAACATGGCCTCCAGGGGATGGTTTATCCCACTGTCCCATATCCTGTAACTCCTTCATCCTCCCTAGAACTACACCGATTGATTCTCCAGTCAGCGCTACAGTTAAGGTTAAAATAACTGTTTTATATGCTGGAGGAGCATGTTTAACCAGCCTATTACTTATGCTGGCTGTCAATGGGTACTGGAGATAATCATCATCCAGTCCCAAAAGAGGAAGAGCATTCCTCATTGCTTCTTCCTTCAGCCTTTCCATACCATCTTTTAAGGTATACCAAGGTTTATCATTGATAGGAAAGTCTGCTTCTGATGGATATTTGTCCAGAAAAGCATGGGCTAAGATCATGATTAAGTTTTGAGTACCATGCTCATTATGATCAACAAAATAATTTTTTATTGATCTCTGAATTTCTGGGTCACGAGACATGGTGACAAATTTTGCCACGTCTCCGGCATCAAAGTGCACTTCACCTCCTCCGAGATCGTGCACCCTGACCAACCAGGGAATTTCTCCTTCTCCTGGTTTTTGTCTAAACTGTGTTAAAATGCTATCAACTTCTCCCTGAGAGTAATCTTCAATGGTTACTCGATTTTTTACATGAGGAATCGTTTTCTCATTTGTGATGGCATTACCATCTTCGTCATATTGCAGATTCCCCTGACCATCCCGGACATGTTCCCGGATGATCTCATTCTCTGTCCTCTCTAGGCGCCTCCTTACTGGATTAGCCTGAATCTTCCCTTTATGGTAATCCTCCTCATCAGATGATGAAGATGAATCCCACACATCCCCATCCCAAGTATCGGGATCCCAGTTTATAGAAGCTGAGGCGATACTTTTATGCACTTTGGTTTTATTTACTTTTCCTCTTCTTCTTTTCTTGTACTTATTTTGAGCAATTTTTATGGCAGCTTTTTGTGCCACATTCTGATAATGTTCCAATTTATCCTTCAACAGTCGGGTATTACATTCCATAACTGTTTTCAGGCAACCTAATTCTATCATCTTTTGTTCCACCTGGGAACTTTTCTTCTGCATCTTTAGCTTACGCTCATGCATTACACTATATGCACTTGCCAAAATCCAGATGCGCCGTCCTAAAGACACTACATCACCTGTTTTCACAGGGACACTACCGAATACATTCACATCAGTAGCTTCACTACCCATAAGCTTGTCCTGCCATTGTTCTGCCAATTCACAAGACACTACATCACCTGCTTTCACAGGGGCACCACTGAGTACATTCACAACATCAGTAGGTACACAACCCTTGAGCTTATCCTGCCATTGTTCTGCCAATCCACAATTGACCAATTCATGTGCTATAAGATTGTAGGGAGCCTCAATCCAGCATGGGATCTCCACAACAACCTCCTTAACATTATCCTTACGTTTTCTGAACATTTTGACACTATATGCAAAAAGATTGAAAAAATATCTGGAAATTTGCCAAATATATGTTTTTAACTTCTAAATTACAAAAATTCGTTAATTACCTCTAATAGAAGTAATCCTGCCGACTACGCCAATTTATGTCTTGCTAAATTCTACTAAAAAGGGGGCTGAAAGCCCGTACTTACGAAGCGCTCACTGATATCCTAATCAGGCACGAATACTAATATTCTTTATAGCAAGATACTATTTATTTTAATAGCACATGAATATAATCAATGGTACATAGGCATTTAGAATCTTATAGTCATAGAAACTTATACAATAACAGAAATATGCATCAACATTACCGTTATGTTGTAGCAATCCTTTCACATCGGAGGGAACTCGAGTTAAGATAAGGAATCAACATGGCATGGCATCACAGGAACAGTGCGTACGTACACTTCAATGTCCTGGAAGGTATTTTCCCTACCATTAAGCGAGTCTGGTGTATTTTTATAGGAAAACATTGTAGGTTGTGTTGAAATGGCCACCAGCATGTGACAGCTGAGTCATGTTCATGTAACTTGACCACAAAATGCTGTGGGCACCGGCAGCTTCCTGCACATTTCCTGCACATCCTGCCAGTTGACAACTGTCCGACCACAGTTTAACCATAGTGTTAGTGAAATATTGCAATGAGCCGTAAATTTCATATGCAAGCTTCCTTATAACTGTCTTTAAGCTAACCACAAGTTTCCTGTAAGTGGAACTGTAAATGTTACTTCCTTATTATCTAAAACTGCTTCAAGACATGTATTCCTTGGCATTAGGGAAATACCTTCCAGGACATTGAAGTGTACGTACGCACTGTTCCTGTGATGCCATGCCAAGATGCCATGTTGATTTCTTATCATTAACTCGAGTTCCCTCCGATGTGAAAGGATTGCTACAACATAAACGGTAATGTTGATGCATATTTCTGTTATTGTATAAGTTTCTATAACTATAGTTCTTATGCCTATGTACCATTGACTATATATATTCATGTGCTATTAAAATAAATAGTATCTTGCTATAAAGAATATTAGTATTCGTGCCTGATTAGGATATCAGTGAGCGCTTCGTAAGTACGGGCTTTCAGCCCCCTTTTTAGTAGAATTTAGCAAGACACCCCGTCAGATAGGGCGACAATACCTCAGCCCACTGCGGGGTCGGCAGCTTTTCCCGCTCGGCCACCCGCTCAAACACCGCCAGGAACGCTTCCACATCATCACCCGGGGTCATCTTTTGCAACGCTTGTCTCACCGCTTTCCGGACGCTGCCGTCATCACCCGGTCCCGGGGTTGTTGCTGCCGGTCCGGCACGGATCGACTTGGCCAGGAGAACCATCTGTTCTTGGTGCCTTTTTTCCTGCAATTGCAAGGCTTGCTGCTGATGTGCATTGGCCTGATCCATCTGTTCTTGGTGCCTTTTGTCCTGCATTTGCAAGGATTGCTGCTGACGTGCATTGGCCTGATCCATCTGTTCTTGGAGTTTTTTTTCCTGCACTTGCAAGGATTGCTGCTGACGTTCCAACGCCCGGAGCAGGTGTGCATTGGTCTGTTGCTGCTGTGCATTAGCCTGTTGCTGCTGTGCATTAGCCTCTTGTAGCTGTGCATTAGTCTGTTGCTGCAGCCTTAGTATGTCTTCCATGGCGTCGCTGGGTTTGGGCTGTAGTATAGCCGCTCGAATCCAGGACATGTGCTACCGGGTCACCAGGGATGGATGCTACACCTCACCGGCTGTCATGCCCGCATTCTCCACCATATGTGAGGTAGCACGGTCGGCTGCGCAGCAGAAGACACGGGATCCAGGCATTAAGGTTCACAGCACACGGTTTAATGTCCAAACAAAAGTCCATAACAAAATACATGTGCCTCTCCAGCAGAAAACTCAGGGAGTTCTGTTCACTCCCTCACACCCGGCACACCTGCCCTTGTTCCTGATTCTATTTAACCCTCCCTTCAGCCTGTAGGGAAACAGCATTAACCCTATAGTGGATTTACTTTCTATCATGGAGTGAGCACAACCGGGGCGAGACATACTGGCCGTCATAGATAACCCCGGTCACAGTCTCACAGGGGTAATACACCTATCTATTCGCTACATTGATATTTGGTATTTTTCAACTTTAATCACGATCTTGAATCTGTTTACAATCCACAGACTATATCAAATATGACTATGACACAAGCACTCTCAGACCGAATCTTAAAGATGATATACCAGATTCACCTCTGTATAGAACAGTGAGTGATGCTGCGCTAGTGAAAAAAAGGATTCGACCCAACACTCCAGACAGATCTCAGCTACAGCAGCATCGGTTTTCTATCAATGGACATTTCTACAACTTTAAAGTAAGGAGCGCTCATCTGCTGTAGAGTCAGACAACAGCAAAATGTTGATGATGAATTATGATTAATTTTTTTAATGTAAAAAATGTTTATTTTTTTGCATTGCATATTAGCTGACAGCAGTATATATGCCTGATCTTTCCATAATGCAGAGCATGCATTTTTATTTTTTTTTTAAATTACGGTATGCCGCTCAGGATGATGTCCACTCATTTCACTATCTATACACAAAGACAGATAACTTAAAAGTATGCACTGAAAGGGTTATTCCCAATGACGTGGAATCTCTAGGGGTCTGACTGCTGGGACCCCTACTAATTCTAAGAATGGGGCCCATCATTGTCTATTGGGAGGTGGAAAACTGTGAGTCTCAAAAAACATTTTGGTGAGCTATTTGAATCATACATATGATTCATATAGGTTAATTTAAATACAGTTAAATCAGAGGTCTCAAACAGGGGGCCCACGGGCCGCATGCAGCCCCTCAGGCTGCCTCTTGCGGCCTGCAGGCCCTTGGCTCCCTTGACGATCATGGCCGCCACAGTCCAGCGCTCTATTTCAGGATGCATGTTTTGCCGGTGCTACACATAGTCAAGCTCTCTGAACACCTATTCCAATTGCAGGTGCCGGCCAATGAGAGGCCAGCAGGTGACGCGTATGATATCCCCTGCTGGCCTCTGATTGTCCGGGAGCTGGAATAGCTTTTCAGAGAGCTTGATTCTGCGCAGAACTGGCAAATCATTCATATGAACTAAACCACTGATGATGGCAGGCCCCTGCACTGGTGGGCAGCAAGAGGACACCGTGGATACAGAGGACAGATGAGAATGTTTGTGTGTGTGTTTGTGTGTGTATGTGTGTGTGTGTGTGTGTGCGCGCGCATGCGTGGGTGAAGAATGGCACTATAGGGGACATTACTACAGGATGGACCAGTGAAGTGGACATTTCTACATGCTTGGGCACATTAGTAAAAGGGGGCAATGATGCACACATTACTACAAGAAGGGGACAAGGATGGGCACATTACTATAGGATGGGGAAAAGGGTGGGCATATTACTACAGGAGGAGGACAAGGATGGGCACATTGCCACAGGATGAGGACAAGAATGGGCACATTACTACAAGGGGACAAGGATAGGGTACAATGCTACAAGGTGGCAAGGATGGGTACATTACTACAAGGTGGCAAGGATGGGCACATTACTACAAGAACAGGAACAGGATTGTGGACATTACTACAGGATGAGAAAAAGGATAGGCACATTACTACAAGATGAGGACAAGGATGGACACATTACTACAGGCTGATGACAAAGATTGGCACAATATTACAGGATGACGACAAAGATAGCCACATTACTACAAAGAGACGAGGATGGGGCACAATACTACAAGAAGGGGAACAGAATGGGGGGCATTACTGAAAGATAAGGACCAGCATGGGAACATTACTACAAGATGTTAGCCAAAATTACTATATGGTGCTAATTGTAAAACAATATGACTTACAAAAAGGGATAAAATGTAAAATAAAAATGCAAAATAAAGCATGATTTTTTTTTCCCCATTAAATTTTTTTTGTTTTTTGTTTTTTTTATACTTAAAAAAATGTGCAGGTTTGTTATAATAAACAAGCAAAAAATGTTCAAAAATAGTGATCCAAAGGTGTAGATAAAAAACAAATGGTACCAATAAAAATGTCACTTTGTCCTGCAAAGAATGCGGCCCCCCAAATTATTTTTTTACTATGTGTGGCCCATATACCCAGTCGAGTTTGAGACCCCTGGTGTAAATAGTCTGCTCTCTATGTAAGCAAATTTTATCCCAAAGCCATGGCTACTTTACATCAAGAACTGCATTAGATTTTACATTTCTATGTGCTGTGATGCTTAGGCACACTAGATAAATACTTACTATACATACTATTGCACACTAGATAAATACTTTTGCTTTTTTTATTATAAATTACCACTTTAGGCCTGTTTCACACGTCAGTGATTCTGGTATGTTTGTGCTTTTTTTAAAACGCCAGAATCACTGACATACGCAGACCCATTATAATCAATGGGTCTGCTCACACATTAGTGATTTTTCACTGAACGTGTCTCCGTGCAGCGTGCATGCGTGGCCGTGATTCTGCACGGAGACAAGTCAGTTTTTTTCTGGCATCACTGATGACCCACGGACAACACTATGGTGTGATCCGTGTGTGATCAGTGAAACACGTACCAGAAAATCCCAGAAATATTAAATATTAAATATTTTCAACTTACCTTGCCTGCGATTCGCTCTGGAGCCTCTGCTCTTGGCAGCTCCTGCCTGGCTCATGAATATTCATGAGAGCAGGAAAACCCGACCAGGAAGTAGGTGCTGAGAGCGATGGGCGGACGCTGCAGAGCCAGAGACTTCAGCACCATGGACAGCAGCAGTGAGTAATGTCCATATGCAATCACGGATCACGGATTGCACATGGACAACCCATGTGTGCCGTGAATCGCGGAACACGGAGGGACATGTGCGTGTTTTACACGTCAGTGAAGAACGTCTGTGTTTTTCACTGACGTGTGAAACGGGCCTTAGTGTGACATCTTCTTTTTGTAATGGGAATCCCGTGTAGTACTGTCAGGTCTATTATATCTATGTCAGGGGGGAGTCTGTGAGATATTTTCACTTTGTAAACTGTTGATAGTGCCAAATAGGTGACTTCATAATGACAGCGAGGAATTCATTGAGCTCAGCAGCTCAGTTCTGGGTGATCGTATGTAGATGGAATGCATTGTTGGAATAACTATTTTTAATGAATATTTTTAACAACCTCTTTAATTACTTTCTGGGTGGTCACTAAAGGCCACTTTACACACAGATAAATCTGCAGCAGATCTGTGGTTGAAGTGAAATTGTGGACAATCAGTGCCAGGTTTGTGGCTGTGTACAAATGGAACAATATGTCCATGATTTCACTGCAACCACAGATCTGCCAAAGATTTATCTCTGTGCGTAAAGTGGCCTTAAGGCTGAAATGCTCTCAGCTTTTTTCAGGATGCTCTCCACAAACTCCTAACTGGTCCTTGCATACCAGCCAAAATGGGTCCAAAATGACAGCCCCTGTTTGGGGAGCATTCTCTCCTGTATGGGAGGTGGCATGTCCCACATTCAACGATCTGCTTTAATAAGGCACATATACAGGTGAATATAATAGCACAGGTAGGAGCTGTCAGTTTCATGCTCCATCTTTCACCTGTATCATCTGAGACTGATTTCAGGAGGCCCAATTATTTCACTACTTGAGATGAGTGAACCCGGCCTGTAAGGGGGAGTATTATTGTGTGGGTCAACTATGAGGGCATCATACTGAGGGGGGGAACACTAAAGGCATTATAATGTGTAAAGAGGAACACAGGGATCCTCATTATCTAGGAGGCACTATGAAGGTCATCAATATGCATAGTGGGGAGGCACAGTAGGGACAACATGTCATGAGGGCATCCTGTGTGGTTAGATACTGATCAAGAAACACTGTGAGCTACGTGTGAGGGGGACCGTAGTGGCATAATGCATGTGGGGCATAATTATGATGTCTGTAAATACATCATTAAAGGGAACCTGTCACGTGCAATATGCACCCAAACCCACAATCAGTTTTGGGTATGTATTGCTAATCTTTGCCTAACCGTATTTTTTCCTATGCTAATGAGTGCGGGGATTAGTCCCAAGGGCTTTATATCCCCGACTAGCTGCCATCTTAGCATGTTATCACGCCTACAGGGGTGTACTAACATGCTATTCAGTGCAGCGTCACGAGCGGTGCTACGCGTACCTGTGTTTGCTGTGCCATGCCAGACACTTCCATTCATGTGCAGTATGAAGCCAGGTGTACACGTGCCGGCTTCAGACAGGTCTACTGCGCATGACTGGAAGTGCCGGGCATTCAGAAGCTCGGTCACAGCGAACACATGTACACGCGGCACCACTAGTGATAATGAATTGAATAGCTTGTCACTATGCCCCTGTGGGCATGCTACTGCAGCGCCCCACGGGTCAGATGGTTAATCTACTTGTTGTCAGGCCGTTGTGGGTCAGGCGATGTCACAGGTGGCCTTGCCCGGTTCCGTTTCCCCGAGGCGTGCAGTAAATGAAGAGGAAGCCGGGTGATTGGGAGAGTTTGTCATGATACCACCTGTAGTATGCGGCCAGGGAGTAGCTGCCGCTGCAGAATTCCTAGCCAGAGCAGGTGTTACAGCAGCCGGGATGGTGTCGGTCCCCACAGGCAATGCAGGCCCTGGGAGGATGACGAGGGCAGTAGTCCACGGGAGCGCCAAAGCGCGGGGTGCCGGCAAAGACAGGGACGACACAGGGGGCTGCGGTTTAAAGTTCTCTTTACTCATAGTTTGTAAGCTGCCCCGGAGGTGCCGCTCTCTGCTGCAATGGGCCTCAGCTGGTCTTGGGTAAATCAGAGGCAATCACAGGTGTCTGTGGAGTGTGAGACCTCTCTTCCTTGCGCTTGTTTGTGGATCCCCATGTCTCTGTTAAGTATCCCGTCCCATATGCAGGTGGCACGGATCCTTGCCATGGAGCCTGGCTGCAATCCTGACCCCGGATCCTATGTGTCACTGTGCTTCGGGAAAATGGGTGGTGGGGGATGGGACTTGAAATCCCCATCCCCTGCAAATTCTGGAAGACAATATAGAGTATAAACTGCCCTAGGGCTTCTGCACCCTGTCAGTGCTGGCACTGTGGGAACGGTTAGGTTTGACCTCCAGCTACCATGTTCTCCTCTGTCTCACCATCTCCACCGGTTGCCTCTCGCCCTCTTCCAGTCTGCCCAGTTCTAGCTAAGAGAGGCTCTCAAGCACTCTCTCTTAGTGACCGTGTTGCTCAGAGTCTCAGACTATTCTAAACTGAAACTGTTTGTGTATACCTACTCCCTAAATTAGCCCCCACCTTCTTGATGACTCATAGTGGCTGTTGCCCTGGTAACTGGGAATTTCCCAAGCTGGCTGGCTTCCTAAGTTGTGTAACTGTCTGACTCACTGTCTGGATGTTGTATAAGTGAAAAACACCAGTGATTAACCTCTTCTTACCCGGATGAGCATTGCACCTTAAGTGAGATGCAATACACTGTGGCGACTGAGCCTCAGGGGCACCACACTTCCGTGCTAAGAGGGTGGCTAGTCAAGGGATGTAATGCCTTTGGGACTAGTCCCCACACTCATTAGCATAAGATAAAAGATCTTTAAAAATACTTTTTCTAAAGTTCTCTTTATCTTTACTAGTGTATACAGGGACGGTTAGGCAGAGATTAGCAGTATGCACCCAGAACTGCTCATGGTTCAGGGTGCATATTTCACCTGACAGGTTCCCTTTAAGTTTTGGGAGCATTGTTGGAGCATTACAGGGGGCCATATTGCAAGGGGGTTATAAAAGGTGATATCACAAAGAGTCATCCCTTTGGTCACTATTTCTGTGTGGGTGCACAAGAAGGACTTAAGCGGGCTTTACACCCTGCGATCTTGCTAGCGAGATCCCAAGCAATCATACCCGCCCCCGTCGGTTGTGCGACATGGGCATATTGCTGCCCGTGTCGCACAACCTCACTTACCCCCGTCACACGCACTCACCTGCCCTGCGACGTCGCCCTGGCCAGCGACCCGCCTCCTTTCTAAGGGGGCGGGTCGTGCGGTGTCACAGCGACGTCACACGGCAGGCGGCCAATAGAAGCGGAGGGGCGGAGATGAGCGGGACGTAAACATCCCGCCCACCTCCTTCCTTCCGCATAGCCGGTGAAGGCAGGTAAGGAGATGTTCCTCGCTCCTGCGGTATTACACATAGCGATGTGTGCTGCCGCAGGAACGAGGAACAACATCACTAACATCCTGAAAACGATTTTTTGTTTCAGGACGACCTCTCCACAGCAAACGATTTTGCCCTCTTTTGCGATCGTTTAAGAACGCTCTTAAGTGTTGCACGCTGCGATCTCGTTAATGACGCCGGATGTGCGTCACAAACAACGTGACCCCGATGATAATTCATTAATGATATTGTAGCGTATAAAGCCCGCTATAATGTTGTTAGGTCTGTTGCATAGGAGTAAAAAAAGACAAACAAACAAAAAAAAAAACTTTATATTATGGCCCTGTCTTTTCTGTCTTTTAAAGTTGTGTCTTCTTTGTCGGACCCTGGTTGGACAATTTGGCCATCATTCAAATGCATAAGGAAGGGTGTGGTAATAGATACCACAGAGCATTTCAATGATATGCAACGCCCAGAAACCACTCACTGGAGATTAAAGCTTCATTCTTAAAATCAATTTAGGTTGTTTCCTAACTTCTTGTTTCTTATTCTCAGACCTCAATTTTCACTCCAGCTTTTGGTTCAGAAACAAAAGTCATGATTAACAGTAGTATGAAAACAAAAGAAGTAATTGAGCAGTTACTACACAAGTTCAAGGTAAGCACATACTGTATGTACACGGTTTGGGTTGTCTTATTAGTTCAGGTATTAAAATATTACAAGTCAGAGTATGGCCTTACTTTTTTTTTTCATTAAAATGCATCTAAAATAAAAAAAAAACAAAGAAGCAATGCAAATAGTCTGTATAAAATGTTATGCAAGGCAGTCCAATAAATTCAACACTCACCTATAGTCTTGAATGAGTGTGTGCTATCCAATCTGCCAATCGCAGCATGCTGAATTTTTTTTTCTCGTGCCGAATTAGCATGAAAAAAAAATACGCTCATCGGCACTGCACCATGGTATAACATTGGACTGAGTGCTAGTGTCGCGGGCGGAGGGGCGCGCTCACTACGCTCGGGTCCGGGGACTTCTGCTGCTGCTCGGTGGCTCGAGCAGTGGGCCGGACCCGGGGACTCGAGCAGCGCTCCTCGCCCACGAGTGAAAAGGGGGTGGTTTGTTTGGGGAGATAGTTCGTGACGCCACCCACGGGTCGTGGTGATGATGGGCACCACCGCTGCTGATAACGGGGATCCCGGGAGCGATTGCAGGGAGCAGCTAGGATGTTGTCCCCTCCGTGGGTAGGGGTTGGTGATCCCGGGGCCCGGTTGTGGGATGGGGAGGCTGAATGGCTGGGGTGCAGGGTTGCAGGGGCAGCGTGGCACGGTGCCGGATGGCACTGTGGTACTCACTCAGGCACAAATCCACAGAGTCGCTGGTAAACCAAATGGCTGGATGGACGGGTCCCGCAGCCGGCTGCAGTGTCTTTGCTCTCACCGGACAGGTTGATGGTGGCTGTCTTTCCCTGCACCTGTGTAGAGTGTGTTCACTCCGATGGTTTCCCAACGGTAGTCCGCTCCCTGGCGTATAGGTACCGAAGGAGCCCGTTTTGCCCGCAGGCGCTGGCCCTTGGATCTCTAGCCTGTGGCGGTGGCTGTGTATCCTCACGGTGTGGACTGTTGCCTTTTGTCGGGTCTTGGGTGTTAGGAAACCCCTGGGGTTCCAGTCACTCTCGGATTTGACCTTTGTCGGCGGCTCCAAGCCTAGTCGGGGTCCGATGGCCGTGCCTTTGTGCTTAGCTTCACTCCGCTCCCCGGTTCGGTACCGGCGGGCCACCGCCCGACCCTGGTCCTACTGTTCCGCAGTGATCCGCTAACTCCTGCAGACGGCCACCACCATCTGCCAACCTTGCTGACTGTGCCTTGGCTCCGACCCAGACACACACAGACTTTTGCTCCTCTCACTTTCACCTCCAACTCAGATCTGTTCCTTTTCCCGCCTCCAGGCCTGTGAACTCCTCGCTGGGTGGGGCCAACCACCTGGCTCTGCCCCACCTGGTGTGGACATCAGACCCTGGAGGGAGGCAAGAAGGGTTTTGTTTGACTGGTATGAACTGTCCAGGGGAGGGTGTGTGTGTGCTGTTATGTCTGTGACTACCTGGCTAGTCCAGGGCGTCACACTAGCTAATAAAACATCGGATAGTACTCTCTGCGTTATACACTCTAGTGAGCGAGCCCTGAATCTACAATCTGCACATTGTAATGAGAACGAGGGAAACCCTTGAATCAATAGGTGTATTCAAACTTTTGACCATTACTTGTATATTGTAACGCTCGTCGCTGGTGTAGTTGAGACTGCGAGCGGGAGTTGATCCACTGGACCTCAGGGGAATCCGGTCTCCCTTTAGTGGGAGGGGGTTAACTAAGCACCTTCCACGACGCAGACACCAGGCACCACTCCCAGGGCAGTGACCGGGACTGTGCCAGCTGACCCCCAGGATAGGAGATGGACTTAGGTACAGACACAGGTGCAGGCAGGTACAGGAGGGATAGCTCAGGCAGACAGAAAGGTGGGTACAGACAGGTATGGTGGCCATGGCAGAGACCGATACGTATGGAAGGCGGGCACAGGTACAGGTGATGGACACAGGGATAACAGAACCTGATAACTAGCTAGCAGACTGGAAGACTAACTAAGGTCATTGCACAGGCCTTTAAGAGGTGGGCCGGTGTGCGCGCATGCCCTAAGCACATTCTTGGGGAGCTTGTGTGGCATTCACATGCCCTGGGGGAAGTAGACCAGCAGGAGCACATGTGGACAGTCGCAAGGCAAAAGGTGAGAACGCAACCTGGCCGGGGTGGTGAGTAAGGGATGCCGGCGCTAGAAATATACAGTGCACAGCATCTCTTTTCTATTCAATAGGCTACTTGTAATGAATTTGGTGTAAATCAAAAATCAATGCCAGGTTAGACGTTTCGGTCACCCTTATCTAAACCAGATGACACACTAGCATTAAAGGGGTTGTCCACTACTAGGATAACCCCTTCTGATTCCACATGTTTCCCCCAGGCAAAATTAAAAAGCTTATACTCACCTCCCATACTAGTGTCATTCCAGTGGTGCCGAGGTTCATATTTCCGGGGCTCATGTGACGTTGTGAAGTCACCTGAACCCCACATCCAATCAGTGCCATCTTCTGTCTCCATGTCTTTGGCCCAAACAAGTTTTGGGAGGTACATTATTTGGTTGAGCCAACATAAGGTATTATGTGTATGACCTTGGTGAGGTCGCCTGAGGTTGAGCTCTATGATCTTATGCCCTTGAAAATACGGTAAGACCGTTTTTTTCTACTTTATCTGTATGGTTGCGGTTGTTTTATGGCATTTGCTGTCCTAACATAGCAACCATTTTGTATGTGACAAGGATGCAGGTATGTGTATGACTTGTCCTTTCATACCCCCTGCATTTGGTGCCTGAGTGTATCTGTCTGAGGCTGGTATTTTGGTTCTACAGCCCATGATAAACACTCTTTATTCTTTTATGGTGGCAGTCCACTTTTTAATGCATATTTATTAAATGCTATGTTTTAGGAGTTATTTGTTTTTCTATAATACCCCAATTGCTATTTACTGCCCAAACAAGTTAATCAACAGGAAATGGGCACTGGAGCTGCGATCACTCCCTGATGATTGTTTGTTCTGAAGACATAGAGACAGAAGACGGTGCTGATTGGATGTGGGGCTCGGGTGACGTCCCATGGTCATGTGAGTCCTGGCAACATGCAGCACCACTGGAATGGCTTTGGTACAGGAGGTCAGTATAAGCTTTTTTTATTTTAAATAGGGAAAAAATGTGGAATGATTAGTAACATGGCACAATTATGCTTAAAAATATGGCAAGTGTTCTCTCTAACTTTTGCATGATGAAAAAGAAAGAGATAAAGGGGTTGTCCAACAAACAAAAGTACATTTTAATCATTAGATCTTGGGATAAAAATAAGTTCCACAATTGTTAAAAATATGTTCCTGTGCTGAGATAGTCTAATAAATGTGTCCTTGCTATGTATGGTGTATTTCCAAGACCCGTTATGTTTTAATTTTTCTGTCGATAGAGATGTGTGTGGGTTTAGTTCTTACAGGGAAAGAAGCTGTCATCTTTATTGACATCATTTTTAGATAGATATGACAGTCTGATTGCTTAATACTGCATCTTTTTCAGCATTCAGGTGATAAAAAAACCTCTCAATTTTGGTGTTTTTGAATTTTTTTCTGTTTTCTTTTCTGTCATTACTGATTGAGTTCATTAATATTATATATTTTTTTTATTGTTTTTAACCTTTTTGTTTACTTTTTACTATATTTGATTGTTCCCTTAGAGGACTTGAACCTGCAATTGTCTGTTTGCTTGTACTATATACAACAATATCCTCTGTATTGTGATAAATCATAAAAATCAAAGGCAGGTTTTCAACAGAGTTCTGGAATGGCAGACACAGGGGTCTTCAGCAAACACCCAACTGTCAAAGCAAGCTATCAGTGCCCCGCAACGATGCATGCAATTTACAGTATTGCATTTTTTCCCCAGTTTCACTGCTCTTCATATTTTTCTGACTGCAATAAGCCGCATGATAAAATGAACGAGATTAAAAATACAACCATCCCGCAAAAAAACAAAAGACATAACTTCTTTAAGCAAGAAAAGAAAGTACAGCACACCAAAATGTCCATCCGTCCTCAATATTGAGTCCCGGATCCACTCTCGCCATGGTTTCCAAATAAATAAAGATATCTGAAAATCCAACTCAAAACATATGAGATTTCTTCACATTAATGCATTTCAAGTACAAGACATGATTATGACAAAGAGTGCATCTTGCACCTGAAACGCGTTGATGTGACGTTTGCTGTTATTATGCACTTCATATAAATGAAGAAACCTTGTATGCTTTGAGCTGGATTCTCAGATTATCTTTATAACTTTATGTTGCCTCAACACAGCCAACTATGTTGCTGCAACATAAAAAATTATGCCTTTTGTAAGAAAATTAGGAAAAAACAAAAGCACAAAAAATGGAAAATTGCCCAGTTGGGAAGGGGTAATTCTGCATTAAATTTATAATTAGAATGCATGGCCAAATTTATCACAGTGGCTCAGACTCTGTGATTTATCTGAAACATCCTTTAACAGTTTGGACCAGATTCGTCATTTGTGTTTTTTTAAGTGACTTTTCGTTTATGTCTTGTGGTATTTGTTCCTTTTTTTGCCAAATTCTTCAACAATGTGCACAAAAAAAATCAAAATCACCTATTTTTTTTCCTGTGTCTGGATCATATTGTGCTAAATCTATCTTTTATATTGCAAACTAATTAAGTATATAATGTAGAGCATTTTTTATTATGATAAAATCCATAAACTTGTGTTAAACCTGTTGAAGAATTTGGCACAAAAACCAGCAATAAATGCAAGTCAAAAATAAGAGTGACAAAAAGAATGAAAATTATACATTAAGTTTATAATTTTTTTTGTTTTTTTCTTGTTTTGTAACAAGCAAAAAGTTGCAGGATCCATTTAAGTATGGCATGTTAAGGGCACTTTACACGCAGCGATATCGCTATCGATATCGCTAGCGAGCGTACCTGCCCTCGTCGGTTCTGCGTCATGGGCAAATCACTGTCCGTGGCGCACAACATCGCTAACACCCGATGCCGCTGTGGCCGGCGAACCGCCTCCTTTCTAAGGGGGCGGTTAGTTCGGCATCACAGCGACGTCACTAAGTGGCCGCACAGTAGAAGCGGAGGGGCGGAGATGAGTGGGACGTAACATCCCGCCTACCTCCTTCCTTCCTCATTGCAGCCGGCTGCAGGTACGAGGTTGTTCATTGTTCCTGCGGTGTCACATCTAGTGATGTGTGCTGCCGCAGGAACGACGAACAACCTGCATCCTGCAACAGTAATGATAATCAGGAATGGAACGACGGGTCAACGATCAATGATAAGGTAAGTAATTTTGATCGTTAACGGTCGTTCCTGCGTTTCACACGCAACGACGTCACTAACGAGGCCAGATGTGCGTCACGAATTCCGTGACCCCAACGACCTCTCGTTAGCGATGTCGTTGCGTGTAAAGCGGCCTTTAGTCTTAAACAGTGTGAAAATAACATTGGCCAGATTTTTTACTCCAGTAGGGTAATGGAGCTCCATGGTAAAACAATTTTTGCAACATTTAGAAAAGTTGCGGGTGATGAATTAAGCTAAAACATCTAAAAAAGAAAACCTATGCCAACATTATCAAACAAAGGGAAAAACAAAACCTAGAAAAGATAGTTTAAAGAAAGTCCAAGTTATACAATAAATAACGTTCAAATAAAAACAAAATCACTATTTAGAGCCATTTTACTCCGGAAAAAAAAGACAAAAACATTGATGATGAAGCCTTTGAATTTACAGTATACCACTCCTTTGTCACTTGGCTGTTTTTAATTTTGTGTCAACATTTTTGTGCAAGATGGAATACTCAAAAAGACACCAGGGAGGACTAGAATGAAATAGGGCCAAATTCTGACTTTTTAAAAGCTTTTATTTTGTCATTATTTATTAATCAGGTTAAAACATCTGGAATTACTAGAAATAGAATAATTGGTGCAAACAAAATAAAGACACAAAACACACAAAACAAGATAAAAACAAGTGACAAGGCTATGATCAATCAGGGCCAAGACATCTAAGCTTTTAACAGTTTCATAAAATTATTATCGTTAATAATAATATTACAATTTTGTGTTTCACAGATTGAGACAAACCCCAATGAATTTGCACTGTACATTATTCATGCCTCAGGAGGTGAGTTTTTCTCTTTTTAACTGTTTGCCATAATTTATATTAGATTAAATAGCGTTCAGTATATATATATATGTATATGTATATGTGTATATATATATATGTATGTGTGTGTGAACAGTAGCGTAACTCCAATAGGTTCAGTGGTTGCAATCGCATCTGGGTCCTGGGGACCAGGGGATCCAAAAGGTCCCTATGGCCTAAATGATAAGACTATTACTTTTACAGACCTATGTTAGTTGGGGCCCTGTTAGAGATTTTGCATTGAATCACTCAACTAGAGGCCTGCAAATCACCTCGCCTTCCAGCAGTTCCAGCTCTTCTGTTGATTAGTCCGGCAAGTGCAATGTCATCATTGTTGTCACACAGTGTTCAGCTCTAAATTCACCAGGTATCATGGCGCCTTCTGACCCTATTCAACCCTGTTCACACTGTAGAGTTTGACACACCACCTGGTGCTTTTAAGTTCCTCACTTAGAGCCCACGTCAACCTGTTGTATGCTTACTACTGCTGGTATAGCAGGAGTTAGTTTCTTCTGGTCTGTAAATTGCTGATAGGTCTCCAGAAACCCATGACCCTATCATGGCCGCCTCCGCCCTTTAAAAGATGGTGGAATCTTTTCCTCCATGCCGAAAATAGCATTTGCGATTCCATTCTATGTGCATGGTTATTCAGTGTCTAGTGAACTGCTCTATGCTACTCTGGTGTGTTGTGCAAATTCTCTTGTCGTTTGATTATTTCCTTCCTTTTCTTTGTTTCCTCCTGAGCATATTTTGTCAATACCTCTGTGAGTGATTGCTGTGAGATTGTGTTTGGTTTTTCCATAGTCTGTCATTCTGTGTGGGATTTACCACTCTAGTTCCGGCGCTCTCCTGCTTTGGGGGTGAGGGGTATTAGATCTAGAGCTGATCAGGAGTCAGGGCTACGCTGGCAGTCCAGACCTCTTCACCTTCAGAAGTACCTCTGGGATAAGGGGCAGCTTGGGCCCCTAGCGTGACGGCCAGTTTAGGAGCCCCTGTTCCAAGTTACTATGTTACCCTCATGTCAATTGTAGTGTGACACACAATGTCATGCCAGCCTGGTTAATCAAAAGAATAGCTGGAAATGTTGAGAGGTTAGGAGATTCGCGTCCAGTGGTGATAGATTACTGATGGACCAGAGTTCTGTGAATCAATTCTCCCAACTCTAAATATCTCTTTTTGCAACATTACTACTAACTATATGACTGTGAGCGCTGTTTCTAGCAAAAGGCAGAATATCTTGAATGTGAAATACATAATATTTTAATATTTAAAGCTGAAATGTGCTGAGAATTTCTACTCCTGAGCTTAATTTCTTAACATAGTATGTGAAGTTTACAGGCCTCTACAGCACTACATGTATTTTTTATTTTAGAGCAACAGCTTTAAGCCACTTTCACACAGCAGTATCTTGGTTATTATATAGCATCCACATTTGTAACCAAGCTGTATAGGAAAACAAAGCAGGCTGTGCTTTACTATGCAAAAGGACACAGAAAAAAAGTGTATTATCATTTGGAATACGTTTTTTTGTCAGTGTGTTGCAATGGTGAATGAATTCTTTTTCACCCTCATTGGGAATATACTTCTTTAGTGTCAACACTTATTATACATAAATCAATCTTTCCTCTTCACATCTGATATTCTATACAAACAAATTGTTATTGTTCCATTAGGGGTCAGTATAGTTGTAGACATGCAAGTGTAGCATTGAAGGCTATTCCTTCTCTTTGTAAGGAGACTAGAAAATATGGAATACAATGAAAATATATTAACTATTTCTTCTTTAGCTTAAAATATTAGTAAATTATTTTAACCTAGAAAAATATTTTTATAACTTAGAAAAGAAAAAACTGAAGAACACAGATTGTCCGCTCTGGGAAAGACTCTTGCAAGGGCCTTCGGGAAACATAGCAAGGATGTTCCTCATGGACAGAGAAGCGGAAGAGATCAGCGGCGATGTATATATATACTTAACATTTCCAACATAGTTTTGTTTATTATTTCAAGGAAAGCATGCCTCTAATATTTAGTTTTCTTGGTCAACAGGTAGCACAATATATTAAATTTAGCCTTCCACTTTTGGAAAATATTTTGCAGCGACTGAACGAGGAGGAAGAGCGAGAAATCCAAAAGACTATCACTAAGTAAGCAACCTCATCATCATCAGGATTCTGTGAATAATGGGGGGCTTTAGCATGAGGTAGATTTTTAAAGTAATATTTGTGCTTGTAGCGGCTTTAACTATATACAGTATATCACAAAGTGAATATACCCCTAACATTTTTGGACATATTTCATTATATCTTCATTGGACAGTACTGAATATATGACACTTTGATACAATGTAAAGTTGTCAGTGTCCAGCTTTTATAACAGTGTATATGTATTGTGCCCTCTAAATTACTCAACACACTGCCATTAATGTCTAAACCATTGGCAACAAAAGGGAGTACACTCCTAAGTGAAAATGGCCAAATTGTACTCAATTAGCCATTTTCCCTCCTAGGTGACTAGTGTTACAAGGTTTCAGGTGTGAATAGGTAGTAGATGTGTTAAATTTGGTGTTATCCCTCATACACTCTCCATGCTGGTCAATAAGGCACACCTCATGGCAAAGAAATCTCTGAGGATCTGGAAAAAATAATTGTTGGTCTACATAAAAATGGCATAGGCTATAAGATAAGATATAAGATTGTTACCACCCTGAAACTGAACTGTAGCACAGCAGTTTAACAAGACAGGTTCCACTCAGAACAGGCCTCGCTATGGCCAACCAAAGAAGTTGAGTTCACATGCTCAGCGTCATATCCAGAGGTTATCTTTTCAAAATACACACATGAGTGTTGCCAGCATTGCTGCTGATGTTAAAATAGTGGGGATCAGTCTGTCAGTGCTCAGACCATACACAGCACAGTGCATCAAATTAGCCTACATGGCTGTCATCCCAGAAGGAAGCCTCTTGTAAAGATGATGTACAAGAAAATCCACAAACAGTTTTCTGAAGACAAGCAAATTAAGGACATGGATTACTAGAAACATGTCCTGGGGTCTAATGAGACAAAGATAAACTTATTTGGTTTAGATGGTGTCATGCGTCTTTTGCGGCAACCAGGTGAGGAGTGCAAAGACAAGTGTGTTTTTCCCACAGTCAAGCATGGTAATAGGAGTGTCATGGTTTTGGGCTGCATAAGCGCCGCAAGGCTGCGGGGAGATACAGTTCATTGAGTGAACCATGAATGCCATCATGTATTGTGATATACTGAAATAGAGCATGATCCCCTCTCTTCGTATTCCAACATGCTAACGACTTCAAACACAACTCCATCCTCCAACAGAAGGTGGAGGAGCTCAAGGTCTCTAATATCCACCAGTTCTGGGATGTCATCATGAAGGAATGAAAGATGATTCCAGTGGCAATCTGTGAAGCTCTAGTGAACTCCATGCTCAAGAGAGTTAAAGCCGTGCTTGAAAACAATGGTAGCCACATGAAATATTGATACTATGGGCACAATTTGTCCATTTTCACATAAGAAGGTACCCACTTTTGCTGCCAGTGGTTTAGAGATTTATGGCCGAATGGTCATTGACTTATCAGCTATCTAGCATATATGTGAAGAGAATAATAAGAAAAATTCTCACATGAAGAGCCATGTAATCTACACTCTGCTGGCATGTGTATACCGGCAGAGTGCATGCACTACTCAATTACAAGAGAAACAGGAGAAACAGCGAGTATTAAGCAAAAAATACAAATTTATTGATGAAGGTTACACACGTAATGACAGCAAAGATGGGTTAAAAACAACTACCAATAAGTCATGGGCGGCACAGAGTATAGAGAGGCATATAAAGGTAACATTCAATCACGACTAGACGTGGGAGAGGTGGGACCCAGGAACCTACTATCTCTATTAGCCGTGTGAGAGGTGATACCAAAATTTGTTTAATGTAAATGGCACAGGAGTAGAACAAACAGAGATAATGGCATAAAAAAGGGCCACTATGTGGAGGAAAAATGTTTTGATTCTTATCTGCCAACTCAGAATTCGGTAATCAGGTAAAAGATATGAAAAAATAATAATAAATACTGTTCTCTACTTTTTATACAAGATCGTATTCTGAGGAGGCAGAGCCACAACGGCAGTTGAATCATGATCATTAGCATATATCAGAATAAGTCATGATTGTCATAAAGAAGCCCAGAAACAGGGATGTAGCTCAGTGGGAATACCTGGGTCAATTAATAACAGCGTGGCAAGAGGTTATCAATAAAGTGCAAGTGCGTCAAACAACCAGGGTCCCAAAGGACTCATACGAGTAAATACTGGGATTAAAAAGTGTTACAATGAAAAGGTAGAACAAAGACAGGTTCTGATAGCCAAAAAATACAAAGTGCACATACCAAGAAGGAGCAGGATTGCCTACCAACGCGCGTTTCGCGAAGGTGCTATTGCTTTTTCAAGGGAGAGAATCTAATCTAATGTTTTAGAAATTTACAATATTAATGCTGTGGCTGACCCCTGTGTCATCCCAATAATCTTCTCTTGAGTTATTAATTCACTTATTGACTAAGAGTGGGTTACTGATGTTTTGGGAAATCTATATGCAGCCTTGTGCCAAAAGTCAAAAGATTGACATCTGTATGCAGTTGGCCTAGATAATAAATATAGCTCTGATGATATAGAGTACCAGGCTTATTTGTGAGTTGATAAGGCAATTAAAGAGGACCTGTCACTTGTGTTGTGTGAACCCAAACTGTAAAGTTTGGGGTCCGTACAGACACCTATTTTCCATTCACGGACCTCGAACACTTGTCAGGAAAGTCCATTTTAGTGTTTAAGTTTGGCCACCAGATAAAAAAGGAAAAAGGAAGCAAAATGGGGATTAAAGCAGGACAAATATACTTATCGAGTTTCCACACAGCTGTCCCACTGCTTCTGGGTCCGCTTATTAAATCTCATGAATATTCACTGCTTCCCTCACCCACCTTCTGTGACAGTGACTTTGATTGGTTGCAGTCAGACTGCCGGCATTTATGATTGGTTGCCCTCACACTGTCTGGGTCTCCAAAGTGGAGTGTAAAAATTAAATAAATATCCAAGTAAAGGAAGGAAGGCGGCATCTCACCATGAGGTTTTTAAGCTATATTCAAAGCATGTGAATTACAGCATGAGGGGGAGAGAGGAGCAGCAAGCGGACAACGGCCATTTCACACTGTAACAAGTGCTTTGACTAGTCCAATAAATAATAATTGGAAAAAATTGAGTATTTTGACACCCAGTGCAAATAAAGCAGAGAACTGGAGGCTACAGCCCCCAGCTGTGAGCATTATCTTGGCTGTGTACCGAAATACGAAGGACCCCATGCAGCTTTTTTTAATTATTTAAATAAATAATTTTAAAAACTGGTGTGTGGTACCCAGCTCATCCCAATTGCACTGCAGCAGTGGCAATTGGGGTAATATAAAGGGTTAATGACAGCTGTGATTTGTCAAAAATCACAGCTGTCATCAAGTGTGAGGTTAGTAGTAGCCTGAGGTTTTACTTACTAACCCTGTAGGTAAAAAAAAAAAAACACAAAACACAGAAAAAAATACTTTATTTAGAAAAAAACACCCTCCTTCTCCAATTAACCGCCAAAAGAGCCCTGCAGGTCCGACGTAATCCACACCACAACGTCCCATGACGATCCCAGCTCTGCTACATCATGAGGTCATGACAGATTACTGCAGCATCCGGGACACACTCATGGAGCTGCAGCTGTGAGAGCAGTGATTAAACAGCTAGTGTGAGGGCAACCAATCATAGACACTGGATGACTGCAACCAATCACAGATGCCGTCACAAAGGGTGGGTGGGGGAAGCCGTGAATATTCATGAGATCTAATGACTGGACCCAGAAGCAATGGGACAGCTACACAGAAACTCGGTAAGTATAATTGTCCTGCTTTAATCCCCATTGTGCTTCCTTTTGCAGCCCCGTAGCTCTTACTACCACCAATTTATAACACTTAAGTTTGGGTCCCTTAGATTTATATGGGTTTCAATATCAAGGGTCAAGTTTGGGTCAAGTCCAGTCCTCAACTAGACTTTTTTTTAAGTCTGGCCGGACCCGCCGAATCTGAACATCTGCAGGTTCACACATGTCTACCTGTCACCAAATCAACAGTGGCCAGTTGTTGCTCTTATTTAAGTCATGCTGCTACACTTTGTATTCCAGTCTTTGTTTGTTTGTAAAATCCGATATATGGTTCCAGAGATGTGTAATTTTCGTTTACTTCTAATTTATATAACCTTTATCAGGGGGTGCAGCTCACATGATAATAAATAGTGCATAGATGCCTAAAGATATGCCCTGAAATAATTCTGTGAGCCACTCTTATTAAAGAACATAAAAAGTAGCACTAAATAAAAAGGCCCAAATCTCTGGAAAATTGGGGCAGATTAAATAAGTAAATTGTAATATTCAGTAAAGCACCCAAAATAAAGTAATAGAAAAAACTAAAGAGAAAAATTACATGAAAAATATCCTGACTATAAATAAATAAATTGCAAGTGCTTAATAACAGGGTACTTGGTGTATACATTTTTGCAAAAAGGTAAAAAGCTGTCTCACCTCGTCACGGTGTACCCATCTGAGACAGTCCCTAACCTACTGAAGTTAAAAACATTATCAATACCTGACTTGTGTCATGTCAAAACTCCAGTATGAATGGTGGCAAGTGGTCAGCTGTGTCCCAGATTAAATACATAGCAAAGTGCGACGCAATTAGTTGTTCAGTCTCAGTATTAGGATTGCTGCGCCCCCAACTTGCAATAAAGCAAGATAACAGACAAAAAAACACCAAAAACCTGAACTGAAACAATGTTCAGTAAACATGCAACATTAAGCATCTGAATTGCAGCCTTAAGACTAGAAAAAAACAAAGAGAAAAATTACATGAAAAATACCCTGACTATAAATAAATAATTTGACCTTGTGACAGATCGTTTTTAAACCGCAATGTATCTGAATATTAGGAAGCTGAAATATGGCACTCATGAAAAGTTTTCCTTACATATCAATGTTGCATTATAAAAATGTTGAACTCAATGGATTTGTTTTTTCTTTCAACATAAAACCTAAGATACTACTAATTTCATTGTTTTGTATATTTTTTTAAGGTATCTTCAAGAGAAAGATATACTACATCAACACCTTAATTCAAAAACTACCAAAAAGACAGAAACCACAGTATAATAATTTCAGAATTATTTTTCAAACAGAGGGACTAGACTATGATGAAATGTTGAATGTTTTGCATAACAGGACACTACAATCAATTTTCTTTAAGCCTGAATATACTGGATGGTCTATCGAGAGCCCATCGTCAACCTCTTTGGAAACGTCAGCAGTGATAGCAATTTATTTATTTATTATTTGGCTATAAGATATATTTAAATCTTAATTGCCAAATATGAAGTGCTGGAATTACTGAGACTGTCAATGTAGCACTGAGGTGCATCATGATTCCATTGGAGGAGACCCAATAATTGCACCACTTTATGTGGTATCTGCTTGATTAGAAAAGAACTGTCTCCACTTTTTCCAGCCATTTAATGTAAACCTCAAAGTGCATAATAACTGTAAGATAGCATTTCAGTCTTGAAATAAAAACTCTTATCTTGTTATTTTATTTCCCTTTTTGGTTGGAAGGACAATTTTGGAATGGGTAGGAGTATTGCTTGTTATGAAGACTTGTGCTGCGCCTTGTAGACCTGGCTAGAGTACTACACCCCTTTTGTTAATGGAAGACAAACAGGAAAAAGGGGCACATAATCAACCACAATTGTATAGAAACTAAAATAAAATAAGTGCCAGCACAAGGATAATTATATGTTATTATTTTTTTTATCGACCAATCGGAACCAACAACAAAAATTCACCGGAAAGAAAGACCGACCTGAGATCTAATGTAAATAATTCACAATATTTTATTGATAATTGTAAAAAGAACCAGGTGCAGGTAAAAACAAAATGAACACAATGAGTATCAATAAGTATCAATCAATAAGAAGACGCATGATTTCATATATACCGTGTAACAACATACAGACAATAATTTAATAACGGGAAAAATGGGAACCAATAGATACAGAACTCAAGGCACTTATACAGACCAAAATAAATATAGCAGCTGGTAATAAATGTGGCTTCTACTGATTTAAAATAGTATATGTCAATAAATAGAAAAAAAATGCACTATTAGCAATAAAGTGTTGAAATATTAATTAACAGACCATGATACCATGTAGTCCCAGTAATAAACCTTAGCAGCAAATTGATTTACAGTAACAAGGTGATGTATGCAATAGAAAATGAATAAATCCCTAGTGAGTCCCACAGTTGACCAATCCAAAACACGGGGAGTAGATGTATAAGATCTTCTATATGAGGTCAGATGTGCTCACACGTCACCCTCCCTTCAAAACCAGAAAATAAATATAAATAACCGACATGGAAATTATAAGTCGAAAACTGGTTACAGGGAAGCTGATTACAAATAAAGCAGCAATGAACAATGAATGATGAATAAAACCTATCACTGATAAAGTGCTGGAGTCTGAGCCTGAGCAGCAAATTAATATAGAAGAAAGTGGCATGTGCAAAAGAGTAATATAATTTCAGGGAGGCTGATTACAATAAAAGCAGAAATTAATGATAAATAACTACTGTCAATAATAAAGTGCTGAAATGAAAAAAAATCTTTGATAATGGCGGTCACATATAATCCCAATGATAAACTGAGCCAAAGCAGCAAGATGGTATTAAATAAAGTGTCGTGCAAGCAAAGTAGCAGATGATCATAAATAATGCCTATTATTAATAAAGTGCTGGAATAATAAAAGACTGTACCGCCCCCGAGCCGCTCGGATCCGGAACCGCAGTGGCTCGAGGGGTTTCCGGACCTGGGGGTTCATGCGGACACTCGAGTTTGAAAATGGGGAGTATGTACAGGGGAGTTAGAAGTTTGTGACGCCACCCACGGTGCGTGGTAAGGTGAGATACCACCGCTGCTGTTGGGGAAAGGGGGAGCCCGGTGATGATGGTGCGGCAGCAAGGTGTTTAACCCCTCCGTGGGTAGGGAGTTTGTGCCCCGGGACCCGGTGTTTGTAGTGCAGGAGTGGGGTGCCGTTGGGAAAAGGAAGGGTTTCTGCGTACTCACTCAGTCCAAAAATACTGACCCCGACAGCTTGTAAACCAGAATTCTGAGCACCGCTGCAGCCAGGAGGGAGCACGCGTGGGTCCGTGCCCTTGGTGTTGCTTGTTAGCCTGTGGCCTTTTCAGTGGCACCTTGCTCACTGTTTGGACCCTGTAGTGTGGAACTAGTTGGGTCCCGCTCACCCGTATGGCTAACGGAGTGAGCTTGCTCTCAGGGTTCACGCTCGGGATTTGGTGGACTGTGTCAAGGAAAGTCCTATCCCATTGGTGTGCTAGTACCCCAATTTTGGAGCGGGTGAGGGATGAATCTTGAAGGGTTCACCCCTGTCGGGTAAATTACCAGGACGCTTGAAGCTACTTCCCGGCCTAGGGTCCGCGTACCCCGTCGTGCCCTGGCCCCTGCCCGGAGATGGCTCAAGGCCGCCGGCTGCCCTCCTCGGCAATCCGTGCCCCTTGACACGATCCCCTGCGACCGGGGTTCCAGCTCCTACCAGGCCCAGACCAACGTCTGCCACCTAGTACTCAAGGAGCCCTGCTCCTCACCGGTGACCTCTCCCTTTCAGAAAGTCACCACTCTACCTCCTACTCCTTCCACACCTTTCTCAGTTCTCCTTTCACTTTTTCACCTTCCCCTACCAACCCCCCAAGTGGGCGGCCGTATTCCCTTCAGGCCCCCAATGGTGTGTCTGCTAGGTATGATGTAAAGTGTTTCTAGGGTTTTGACTGGCTAAGCTCTTAGCAACACCAAAGGACCAGGACCCGTAACCAAGGAGGGTTGGATACTGTGCAGAAGGGTAGATTGCACAATACCCTGTGACGACCTGATAGGCCAGGGCGTCACATTCCCCTTTGGTTAAACGTAGCTCGTCCCCGAGCTACAGAACACCAGAGGTTTACTTTTGTTTTCAACTGTAGAAGGAAAAGGAACATTTTAAACATCACACACTTTTATTAATGGGTTCCATCCCACACAGGGGAGGCACTTTACTTAAACGTTACAAAACCTTTAAGAGTTCACCGTCCAACAGTGGGACGCTACCGGTTTTAGTGGTAATGGAGGCTCAACCTACTCCATTGCAGCCCCTTCCTATGATAGTCCAGTCCCAATAACCCACCACCCAAACAACCTGAACCCCTGGAAACCTATCCGCGGGTCCGTGACCAGGTTACGGTCCCGGGTGTTGTCTTTAGACGACTCTGGTTGGCACAGGAGGTGCAACTATGCACAATACACAAGTTCGTGTTGGTCACGCCAGTCCTGTGACCATGGTCCATGTTTACTAAATATAAAACTTTAACCGAGTCCATGAACACCCCCGGGTGTACACATTGTGACAATTTTCTAGCAAATCTGGTAACTTTCACTCTTTTCATTAAAACTGGTTGATTAGCACTTATTTACCAACAATTTCTATATAGAAAACAACAAACTGTGAAAAATAACAAACAAAAGCACTGATACCTAACAATTCTATGGCATCGCAAAACTACTGGTATTATAACATTTTTCAAAACTCTTTTGTGTACCTCTGTGGAGGTTGACCAAAATTTACATGAGTTGATCTCATCAATTCCGAGCTCTCACCCCCTTCTGGTGAAGTGTCTACACTCCCTACGGGTCCCTCGCCCTCTGTGATAGGTGTAACTGGTAAGACCCTACGTGTGCGTGGCAAGGGGACTGGTGCTATTCTAGGTGCTGGAGTGGGTGCACTGTCAGTAAGCCTTTCCTGCTCTGGTTCTTCCACAGGTTGTGGGAATGTTAACACAGGGACAATTACTGCTCGATTCTGCATTGGCCAATCCTCTGGAAAATCACCTAGAATGGTATGGATCATCTTCTTCCCTCTATCCACCACTGGAGGCTGGGATTGAGGTTCTTCTGCCCTTTTTAAAAGGTCTGGGCACTTCTTCAAATGATACCTGGATACTGAAGCCATTGTTCTCCCATTATCCTTACTGATCAAACAGGTCTTCTGATTGTCGAAGTTGGATGGCTGTATAACATACAGCTCCTTTTCCCACTGATCATCCAACATGTGTTGTTTCCTCTTTCTCTTTAGCACGATTTCACCCGGGGCAAAGGGGGCTGCTTTTGTTTGTTTGTTAAAGTTTCTTTCCTGCCGCTGCCAGTTTTGGTCCAAACTTTCCTCGACACACTTCTGAATCTGTTTACACTGGGCTTGGCGACATGAGTCCCAATCTTCTCCGGGTGCGTAGGTTTCAGGCAATTCAATCTCCATCTCCAAGTCCACTGGGAGTCTTCCCGGGCGGGCTCTCATCAGGTATGCTGGGGTACACTTGGTTGATCCCACTGGGATGTTGTTGTAGATGTCTACCAGCTCTGGCAGTTTTTCAGGCCACTGGTTCCGCTCCTCTAGAGGAAGGGTCTTCAGTAGATTGATCACCAGGTGGTTCATCTTCTCGCACATCCCGTTTGTTTGTGCATGATAGGGTGTAGTGCGGATCTTCTTGCACCCGTACAGTCTGCAGAACTCCTGGAAGATCTCCGCCTTGAATGCAGGACCCTGATCTGTCAAGACCCAGTCGGGATACCCATGCAGCCTACAGAAGTTGGCTTGGAATGCCCTGGCTGCTGTGCTGGCAGTCAATTTCTTAACAGGTACCACCACCAGAAACCATGAGTAGTGGTCAACCATTGTAAGCACATACGTGTACCCACTCCGGCTTGGGGTCAGCTTAACATGGTCCAGAGCCACAATCTCCAGGGGCTGCTTGGTGACAATCGGCTGAAGTGGTGCTTGCTGACTGGTGATATCTTGCCTCCTCAAAGCACAGGGGCCACAATTCCTATACCAGGCTTCTATGGAGTCTCTCATTCCTATCCAGTAGAAGCGGCTTCTCAGCAACATCTCCAGCTTCTTCCACCACCCAAAGTGCCCGGCTCTGTCATGGTATGCTTCTAGCACCAGGGGAATGTACGACTTGGGGACCACGATCTGGCAAATTTTCTCGTGGGTCTTGGGATTGGTCAAGCTCTGACACAGTTTACCGTGGTGCAGATAAAGCCGACTTCGGTCTTGCCACAATTTCCTGGCCTCTTCTGGAGCGCCTTGTCCAAGACGGGCATCAGCTCTGGCCAGCAGCACTTTGACTAACTTGATCGCAGGATCCCAATCCTGGGCTTCTTGCCAGGCGTGGTTAGGCAACGGGTTGTAGGTCATCTCTTGCTGATGGGCACTGAATCTGGATCGTCCCTCAGACGGAGGCTGATGGAACGCAGGTAGCTCAACTTCTTCCAGGTCATCTTCGTCTCTTCCATCATCGGCATTCTGGATAGGGCATCTGCGTTGGCATTCTTACGGCCGGCCCTGTATTTGATAATGAAATCATAGCCAACCATGCGACCTATCGTTGCTCCAAGGCTTCCAGCTTTGCTGTGTCCAAATGAGTCAATGGATTATTGTCCGTGTACACCGTGAACTTGGCAGCAGCAAGGTAGTGCTTAAACCATACGGTTACAGCCCAGACAAGCGCCAGGAACTCTAACTTGAAGGAGCTATAATTTTCTGGCTTTCGCACCACTGGTCTTAACTTTCGGCTGGCATAAGCGATTACTTTTTCCTTGCCCTTCTGCACCTGTGACAAAACGGCTCCTAATCCCACATTACTAGCATCGGTGTATAACACGAAGGGGAGGCCGTTATCGGTATAAGCCAAGATCTCGTCCCAAGTTAGGACAGCCTTCATCCGCTTGAAAGAATCTTCTAGTTCCACGCCCCATTTGAATGGAGGCCCCGAGGATTTATCGTTTACAGTCTGGACCACCAGAAGGTCCTGCAAGGGGGCTGCCATTTGGGTATACCCCTTGACGAACCTCCGGTAGTATCTCATCAGACCCAGGAATTGCCACACCTCTCTGACAGTAGTGGGCCGCGGCCAGTTTTGGATGGCTGTGATCTTTTCGGGGTCCGGGGCTACACCTTCGGCACTCACCACATGCCCTAAGTACTGTACCTTCGGTTTAAACAAATGGCACTTTGACGGTTTGAGCTTCATTCCATACTTGGACAGAGCGTCGAACACCTCGGCCAGATGCTCCAAGTGTGCTTCATAGGTTTTGGAGTAAACAATGACGTCGTCCAGATACAGCAAGACGGTTTCAAAGTTATAATGGCCCAGGCAGCACTCCATCAACCTCTGGAACGTCCCGGGTGCATTACACAGCCCGAATGGCATACTATTAAATTCACATAGGCCCATCGGAGTGGCAAACGCGGTCTTTTCACGGTCCTATTCGGCAACTGCTACCTGCCAGTATCCGCTGGTGAGATAAGGGTAGAAAGGTAAGTAGCAGATTTCAAGGCAGCTAGCAATTCCTCAATGCGGGGCAAGGGGTAGGCGTCCTTGTGGGTAATCTTATTAATCTGGCGGTAATCTACGCACATCCTCATAGTCCCATCTTTCTTCTCCAATACCAATGGGGCGGCCCATGGACTGCAGCTATCGCAGATCACTCCTGCTTCCTTCATGCTTCTGAGTATATCTTTGGCACACTGGTAATGGGCAGGTGGTATGGGCCTATACCTCTCCTTGATAGGTGGGTGAGTGCCTGTAGGTATGTGGTGTTGTACCCCTTTAATCCGCCCAAAATCCAGTGGGTGCTTGCTAAAAACCTGCTCATACTCCTTGACCACCCTGTAGACCCCTTGTTTATGATGTGCAGGCGTAGATTCGGTGCCCACATGTAGCTCCTGACACCACTTCCCTACCGGGCCCTTGAGGTTAGTACTAGGGCGCTGTCTCTGCATGTCTGGAGACCCTGTTGCATGGACGTCGTCTGCATTTACTGTAAACAGCTTGGCTATGGTGGCATATCGGGGTAGTGTAACTTCCTCTTCCCCACAGTTTAACACTCGCACGGGCACCCTCCCCTTCTGAACATCGACACCCATTTGGCTGTGAACACAGTGGGCCAATGCTCTGAGTGTAGGGGTTCTACCACTGCCTGGTAATCCTGTCCCCAGGAACCTGTAGCCACCCTGCACCATATCAACATTTCACTTCGTGGGGGTAATACTAGAGGGGCTGCATCCATTACCCATACACCACATATCTCACCTCCGGAGAGATTTACCTGTTGCCGCTGCAGGAGGGCTCGGATCTCACATTGCAGGACTCTCTGCTGACCTGCTCCTGCAGTTTCAGACAGCTGTTGAAGCAAAAACAATACTTCTCCCATGCAATTTTCAATGACATTTGTTCCTAAAATGATCTTCAGGTTCCGATCACTAGGGTCATTTTGTACTATTATTAGGCCTTGTCTGGCTAATTCTACTCGGCCCACCTTTATGGTCACCTCCTTGAACCCAATTTGAGTCACAGGTAACCCATTGACAGCATAGATTGTCAAACCGTCGTCCGGAGGCATTAAGTCATCATGAAGCCAAAATTTCTTATACAGTACACAGGGAATAGTCGTTACCTGGGAGCCAGTATCGAGAAGTGCAGAGGTGGGGATCCCATCCAGAGTAATGGAAACAATGGGCCGTCCTCCTACATACCGCTCCCTCCAATCCTCTGGGACTTGACAATTTATTACTGGGGATTGGCCCTTGGCCCCAGGGGTTGCCCGTTTAAAGGACAGTTTCTTGCGTAGTGGCCGGTCTTGTTACACTTATAACAAACAGGTGGGCCATACCGGTCACTGCTCTGTCCTCTGTACGCCGAGGTCTGTTTCCTCATCCAGGGGACGTCCTCCGGGCAGTCGGCCAATTGAATCTCTCTTGATGGGGTGCATTTTGACTTTAGTTGCATGGCTTCCAGAATCCGGGCGACATCTTTAGTTAGCTGCTGCCCTTGGGTAGATAAGTCGGGTGCTCGCTCCTGGTTGTTGTTAAAGGAGCCGGCTCAGGCAGGGCCAGGGCTGAAGGCTTCACTTGCACTGGAGAGGCATCAGCTTGCCAAGCTGGGAGTGGTGAGTCAGGAGCCTCTGGGGGCTGCAGGGCCCTGATTGCCCGCTCTTTCAGGGTAGCAAAGTCCAGAGCGGGATGTTCCAAGACCCACAGCCGGAGCTGCTTGCGGTCCTCCACCGACCCGAGGCCTTGCAGGAACTGCTCCACCAGCATCTTGTTCCCCTATGGCTCTCTGATATCGTTGGTCAGTCTCAGGGTCCACAACGCTGCTTGCAATTTTAAAGCGTAATCTCGGATGCTATCTTGGGGCCGTTGCTTGCAGCTATAAAATCTCATTCTCCGTTCCGCTTCCGTGCGGGTTTCAAATGCAGCTTCCAGTCTCCTGAAAATGGCGGCTACGGATGTCCAATCTGCCTCAGTCCACGTCTCCACTTCCAGCTCAGCAGCACCAGTCAGCTGCCCGAGCACTATCAACACCCGCTGCCGTCAGTTCAGGGCATACATGTCAAGATCGTTACAGATTTTTCTCTTGAATCCTTGCAGCGCGTCTGGTCAACCATCATACTGTGGGAGCCAGGCAGCACCTGGTACATACGGCAATGTTATCGGCATTGTTGGAACAACCGTTCAGGTCCCGGTGCTGCCACCCCTGCGGCCAGAGCGGCGTCCGCTGCGCCATTATTACCCTGGTCGGGTGGAGGCAGCGCCGCCACACTTCCATCGTCCGAAGCCGACATCTCTGCGCGCCCCTTTGGTCTTTTCGCAGCGCCCTTTCGCGCGCTGTGGCCCTCTGGGAACTTCCGGTTCCGGCCTCACACACGAGACAAAGGGCAGGGCTTAGGCATTGCGCGCTTTCTTGGGGAAGAACGCGTTTTGACGTGAAAAGATGGCGGACAATGGCGGAATTTGCGGGAAAAGGACTCTTGACTTGCGGTTTTCGATTTTCAAGGCGCTTGTCACCCAGGTAAGTGGATCCTGCTGGTATCCTGTTTGTGACGCCAGGTTTTTCGAGGTGTACCGCCCCCGCGCCAGTGGCCGAGTTGCTCGTATTGGGAACCGCGGTGGCTCGAGGGGTCTCCGGACCCGGGGGTTCGTGCGGACACTCGAGTTTGAAAAGGGGAGTATGTACAGGGGAGTTAGAAGTTCGTGATGCCACCCACGGTGCGTGGTAAGGTGAGATACCACCGCTGATTTTGGGGAAAGGGGGAGCCCGGTGGCGATAGTGCGGCAGCAAGGTGTTTAACCCCTCCGTGGGTAGGGGTTTGTGGCCCGGGACCCGATGTTCGTAGTGCAGGAGTGGGGTGCCGTTGGGAAAAGGAGGGATGCAGCATTCTTGAAATTGCTGAACTTTTGAAGCTTGATCACCGAACAATCAAGCGTTTCATGGCAAATAGCCAACAGGGTCACAAGAAGCGTGTTGGGCAAAAAAGGCGCAAAATAACTTTGAATTAAGCAAAATCAAGCGTGAAGCTGCTATGATGCCATTTGCCACCAGTTTGGCTATATTTCAGAGCTGCAACGTTACTGGAGTATCAAAAAGCACAATGTGTGCCATACTCAGAGACATGGCCAAGGTAAGGAAGGCTGAAAAACGACCACCTTTGAACAAGAAACATAAAAAAAACATCAAGACTGGGCCAAGAAATATCTTAAGACTGATTTTTAAAAGGTTTTATGAACTGATGAAATTAGAGTGACTCTTTATGGGCTAGATGGATGGGCCAGAGGCTGGATCAGTAAAGGGCAGAGAGCTCCACTCCGACTCAGATGCCAGAAAGGTGGAGGTGGGCTACTGGTATGGGCTGGTATCATCAAAGATGAACTTGTGGGACCTTTTCGGGTTGAGGATGGAGTGAAGCTCAACTCCCAGACCTACTGCAGTTTCTGGAAGACAACTTCTTTAAGCAGTGGTACAGGAAGAAGTCGGTATCGTTCAAGAAAAACATGATTTTCATGCGGGACAATGCTCCATCACATGCATCCAACTACTCCACAGCGTGGCTGGCCAGTAAAGGTCTAAAAGATGAAAAAAAAATGACATGGCCCCCTTGTTCAACTGATCTGAACCCCATAGAGAACCTGTGGTCCCTCATAAAATGTGAAATCTACAGGGAGGGAAAACAATACACCTCTCGGAACAGTGTCTGGGAGGCTGTGGTGGCTGCTGCATGCAATGTTGATCGTAAACAGATCAAGCAACTGACAGAATCTATGGATGGTTGGCTGTTGAGTGTGATAATAAAGAAAGGTGGCTATATTGGTCACTATTTTTTGGGGTTTTATTTTTGCATGTCATGAATCTTCATTTCTAAATTTTGTGCAGTTATTGGTTTACCTGGTGAAAATAAACAAGTAAGAAGGGAATATATTTGGTTTTTATTAAGTTGCCTACAAATTCTGCACTGTAATAGTTACCTGCACAAACAGATATCCTCCTAAAATAGCCAAATCTAAAAAAAACACTCCAACTTCCAAAAATATTAAGCTTTGATATTTACGAGTCTTTTGGGTTGATTGAGAACACAGTTGTTGATCAATAATATCATGATCAATAAAAAGTCCTCTAAAATACAACTTGCCTAATAATTCTGCACGTGGTGTATACTGTGTATATATATATATATATATATATATACACATATATATATACAGTATATATATATACACACAGTATACTACAGTTCAAAAATGTGGGTTCACCCAGACAATATACAATTTTGTCTTTTCCATGAAAAATCATACTTTTATTTTTCAAATGAGTTGCATAATGAATAGAAAATATAGTCCAGACTAGTGTTGAGCCACCCCCCTAGTGTTCGAGTTCGGTTCGGTTTGCCGAACGGCAGGTTAGTTCGGCGAACGTTCGACGAGCGTTCGACGAACACCTTCGAACCCCATTGAAAACAATGGCAGGCAAACACAAACACATACAAACACATTATACATATACACATACAGTTAATAAACATTGCCATTATACTTACAGGTCCCCGCGATGCCTCCTGCACTCTGTCTCCCGCCGCTTTTCCTTCCAATCATCGCTGCGCCCTCCCGCACTGCGCACTGATGATAAGACCTTCCGTGACGTCGTCATAGCATGTGACCAGTCACGTGTCTATTATCTCATTGGCTACAGACTGGTCACATGCCTAGACGTCATGCTAGGTCCTGTCAGTTTATCTCTCCGGTACGCGGTGCTCGTTTGAGCATCTCTGTGTACCGGCGAGATGCTTGGGCACATGCTTGGCTCCCTGTTACTGCATGTCGGCGCTCTTTACAGAGTCAGCCCACATGCAGGGACTGGATGCCACAGCCGGTGAATAGCGGCACCGGAAATCAGGTGATCGGAAATCACCGTTGCTATAGTAACCTGTCTGTCAGATTACTATAGCAACAGTGGCAGCGGGACGTCACCGCTTACAACCCGCAGCCTCTGCTCACTCACTGAGTGATTAGACTGCATGGGAGCAGCAGCGTCTTCCTCCCGTGGAGTGCTGTCTGATGTAGCAGAGCTGCATGGGTGTAAGGAGAAAGAAGACAGAAGACCAGGATCATGGAGGGGTGAGAGGGAGTAATAAACATGGAGTCTCTAAGTGTGTCTGTGTATTTATTTCTATTAAAGTATTTTTTTTCTGTGTGGCGTCTTTTTTTTTAACTCTTTATTGGAGATTCTTAATGGCCGGGTCAAACTTGCCTGACATTAAGAATCTCTAGCTTAATACTAGCTAGTAAAACAAAGCTAGTATTAACCCTTTATTACCCAGCAAGCCACCCGGCATCAGGGCTGCTGGAAGAGTTGGACACAGCACCAGATGATGGCGCTTCTATGAAAGCGCCATTTTCTGGGGCGGCTGCGGACTACAATTCGCAGCAGAGAGGCCCAGAAAGCTCGGGCCAACCTGTGCTGCGGATTCCAATCCCCAGATGCCTAGTTATATGTGGCTGGACACAAAAATGGGGCGAAGCCCATATCGTTTTTTTTTTAATTATTTCATGAAATTCATGAAATAAAAAACAAAGGGCTTCCCTATATTTTTAGTTCCCAGCCGGGTATAAATAGGCAGCTGGGTGTTGGGGGCAGCCATACCTGTCTGCTGTACATGGCTAGCATACAAAAATATGGTGAAGCCCACGTCATTTTTTTTGGTGGGCAAAAACTCCTGCATACAGTCCTGGATGGAGTATGCTGAGCCTTGTAGTTCTACAGCTGCTGTTTGCTCTCCTGCATATACTAGTGAATGGAGCATGCTGAGCCTTGTAGTTCTGCTGTCTCTCCCTCCAGCATACAGTCCTGGATGCAGCATGCTGTGCCTTGTAGTTCTGCAGCTGCTGTCAGCTCTCCTGCATACACTAGTGGATGAAGTATGCTGATCCTTGCAGTTCTGCTCCCCCTGCCTCTCCCTCCAGCATACAGTCCTGGATGGAGTATGCTGAGCCTTGTAGTTCTGCAGCTGCTGTCTGCTCTCCTAAATACAGTCAGCAGACAGCAGCTGCCGAACTACAAGGCTCAGCATACTCCAGCCAGGACTGTATGCAGGAGTTTTTTGCCCCCCCCCCCAAAAAAAATTATGTGGGCTTTGCCATGTTTTTGTATGCTAGCCAGCTACAGCAGGAAGCTATGGGCTGGTCCCAACCCCCAGCTGTCTATCTGTACCTGGCTGGGAACCAAAAATATAGGGAAGCCTTTTTTTTTTTAATTATTTCATGAATTTCAAGAAATAATGAAAAAAAAAAAAAAATGACGTGGGCTTCGCCCAATTTTTGTGTCCAGCCAGGTACAACTAGACAGCTGGGGATTGGAATCCTCAGCCCAGGGTGCCCAAGCTTTCTGGGCACCCCTGCTGCGAATTGCAGTCCGCAGCCACCCCAGAAAATGGCACTTTCATAGAAGCGCCATGTTCTGGCGCTGTATCCAACTCTTCCAGCTGCCCTGGTGACGGGTGGCTCGCTGGGTAATAATGGGGTTAGGGCTAGCTGTATATTATCAACTGGCCCTAAGCCCGAAATTCATGTTGTCACGCCAATATTAGACATTTTAAGCACCAAAAAAACCCAGACTGTTTGCCTTCTTCTCAAATTGGAGTGCCGGAGTTATTTTTTGAATTTCAATATTAGACATGGCCACCATGAATTTCTAGTACAGATACAAAAAAAACACAACACACAGAAAAATATTTTTATTAGAAATAAAACACAACACAATTAGTGACTCCATCTTTATTGAAATAAAGAACCCCCCTTCGCAGTAATCCTGGGTCAAGGGTCCCGCGCCATCCAATCCAGATCCAATATCATCTGATCGGTTTGCTGGAAGGCAAAGCGATCAGATGATGTGTCAGGTTCAAGGGCCTGAATCACATGACACAGCAGCTGATTGTATAAACGTTTTTTATACAATCAGGTGATGCATCAGTGCAAAAAACAAAAAAAGTAAACTACACACTTCTGTGCAGACTCCTGTCCGACAGCAGCAGCTGATAGTTTAGCCGACCGGGCAGTACAAAGCTGGCCTCACCGCTCAACTTATAGTGTCAGCTGATTCCGTCAGGTGACCGAATTGCCAGGTCTGAGAGAGAGAGAGAGAAGGGAGACAGGAGAGAGAAAAAGAAAGAGAGAGAAAGAAAAAGAGAAAAAGAGAGAAAGAGAAAGAGAGAGAGAAAGAGAGAGAAAGAGAGAAAGAGAAAAAAAGAGAGAGAGAAAGAAAGAGAGAGAAAGATAGAGAGAGAGAGAAAGAGAGAGGAGAGAGAAGGAGAGAGAAAGAGAGCGAAAGAGAGAAAAAGAGAAAAAAGAAAAAGAGAAAAAGAGAGAGAGAAAGCAGCCTCATTCCGTTAACTGCTCCGATTTTAGAGGTGTGTCCCACGGCTCACAGCTGATGTCCACCTCCTCAGTGCATAATTAAATTAAATTATAATTATAAATAATTAATAATTATAATTTAAAATAAATTAAATTCTTTACCGGGACGGCCGGGACTCAAACTCGTGAACGAATTCTCCTTATGCAGCAGCTCTACCCATTGAGCCACTGCCTGTAATGAAGTAGAGAATCCAGAAGTGGATTATTCAGCTACAAAGAAGAGAGAGAGAGACACTGCCTGTAATGAACAGCATAGAAAGATGAGAGAGAGAGAGACAGCATGGCTCACTTCAGTTGCTGTGTGGAGATGACACAGATCGCTCGTGTTATACGGCGCTCCCTGTCAGCTTCATGTAGCAGAGCTGAAAGCATCGTGTGGATTACTTCGGCCCTGGATTGTTGTTTGGGGATTAATAAAGAGGTAAATGAGGGGGTTTTTTTTGTCTTTTATTCCAAATAAAGGATTTTTCATTGTGTGTGTTTATTTACTTTCACTTACACGTTAATCATGGAAGGTATCTCGGGGAGACGCCTGTCATGATTAACCTAACCTTATTACCCCAATTGCCACCGCACCAGGGCAATTCGGGATGAGCCGGGACTGTCGCATGTAATGGATGCGGCAATTCCAGGCGGCTGCTGGCTGATATTGTTAGGGTAGTGGGCTCCCCATAACGTGGCGCTCCCCTTCCTGGCAATACCAGCCTCCAGCCGTGTGGCTTTATCTTGGCTGGTATCAAAATTGGGGGGAACCGCAGGTTTTTTTTTTAATTATTTATTTTACTGCACAATATAGACCCGTCCGCTGGTGGCTGTGATTAGTTGCAGTGAAACAGCTGTCGCTCAGCGTGGGGGCGTGTCTGACTGCAACCAATCATGGGCGCCGGTGGGTGGAGAAAGCAGGGAATACCAGATTGAATAATGAGCGGCAGCCATTTTCAAAAGAGGAACGCATGCAAACGTGCGTACATAGCCTTACTGTGAAAAGCCACGCTTTTGGTGATCGAACCGTTATCGAACGGTAACTCGAACTGCCGAACTTGAAGCAAATCGTTCCAGTCCGACTCGAATACCGCCCAAAATCACTCGAATTTGAAATTGGCGAACGGTTCGAATCGAACAACGCTCATCTCTAGTCCAGACATTAACTAGGTTAAAAATAATGATTTTTACTTTAAATAATACTTTTCTCCTTCAAACTTTGCTTTTGTCAAAAAATGCTCCCTTTGCAGCAATTACAGCTTTGCAGACCTTTGGCATTCTAGCTGTTGATTTGCAGAGATAATCAGGAGATATTTCACCCCATGCTTCCAGAAGCCCCTCACACAAGTTGGATTGGCTTGATGGGCACTTTTTGCGTACCATATGGTCATGCTGCTCCCACAACAGCTCAATAGGGTTGAGATCTGGTGACTGGGCTGGCCACTCCATTACAGATAGAATACCAGCTGCCTGCTTCTTCCCTAAATAGTTCATGCATAATTTGAAGGTGTGCTTTGGGTCATTGTCCTGTTGTAGGATGAAATTGGTTCCAATCAAGCGCTGTCCACAGGGTATGGCATGGCGTTGCAAAATGGAGTGATAGCCTTCCTTATTCAAAATCCCTTTTACCTTGTAGAAATCTCTCACTTTACCAGCACCAAAGCAACCCCAGACAATCACATTACCTCCACCATGCTTGACAGATGGCGTCAGGCACTCTCCCAGCATCTTTTCAGTTGTTCTGCGTCTCACAAATGTTTTTTCTGTGTGATCCAAACACCTCAAACTTTGATTTGTCTGTCCATAACACTTTTTTCCAATCTTCCTCTGTACAATGTGTGTGTTCTTTTGCCCATATTAATCTTTTCCTTTCAGTAACTAGTCTCAGATATGGCTTTTTCTTTGCCACTCTGCCCTGAAGGCCAGCATCCAGGAGTCACCTCTTCACTGTAGACGTTGACACTGGCATTTTGCGGGTACTATTTAATGAAGCTGCCAGTTGAGGACATGTGAGGCGTCAATTTCTCAAACAAGAGACTCTAATGTACTTGTCTTGTTGCTCAGTTGTGCAGCGGGGCCTCAGACTTCTTTTTCTACTCTAGTTAGAGTCTGTTTGTGCTCTACTCTGAAGGGAGTAGTACACACCTTTCTAGGAATTCTTCAGTTTCTTGGCAATTTCTCACATGGAATATTCTTCATTTCTAAGAACAAGAATTGACAGTTGAGTTTCACATGAAAGTTCTCTTTTTCTGGCCATTTTGAGAGTTTCATGGAACCAACAAATGATAATGTTCCAGATTCTCAACTAGCTCAAAGGAAGGGCAGTTTTATAGCTTCTCTAATAAACAAAACTGTTTTCAGCTGTGCTGACATACTTGCACAAGGGTTTTCAAGGGATTTCTAAACATCCATCTTTAGCCTTCTAACACAGTTAGCAACCACAATGTACCATTAGAACACTGGAGTGGTGGTTGTTGGAAATGGGCCTCTATACACCTATGTAGATATTGCATTCAAAACCAGATGTTTGACGCTAGAATAGTCATTTACCACATTAACAATGTATAGAGTGTATTTCTGTTTAATTAAATGTTAGCTTCATTGAAATTTAATGTGTGTTCCTATCAAAAATAAGGAAATATCTAAGTGACCCTAAAAATTTTATCTGTAGTGTATACATACCCCAGTACTGTCACTGGCAGCTCCACAATACCTAAGGAACTACCGTACTAGCTGCTATCATCAATCGCTTATACAGGCTGATCGGACATCCATTACAGGTAGCGTATGACTTCAGGGATATGTTTATAGAGCAAGAAGAACAAAGCTATTAAATTTTATATATTTAATATGAAAAGTTAGTAGTGTTTATTAAAATATACAAAAGATGGAACAAAACAGGACTTATAGATACATAGGACAAAACACAGGATTTATAGATACATGAAAATAAAAGGCTAAACAAAAGAAAATGTCCTGATGTAAAGGAAATGGCGTAGATCTATAGCGGAAACTTCAATGAAAAGTAGACTAATCCTACACAACAGTGTATCTTCTGGCATGGAACACAGGTGTTAACTCACACTTCTGTATTTTTAACCCCTTAGTGACCCCCAATACAAATAAAAACTAACCTGAGATATGTAAATGTGACGCCTCTGGACAATCGGGTCATCACAGGGTATTGCACAATCTGCCCTCCCATGCAGTATCCACCTCCTTCTTGGTTTTGGGTCCCTAACCATATGGTGTTGCCTCCATCAGCTAATCAAATCCTAGATACACCCTGCACCACATCCACCAAACACACCAGTGGGCAGCTTGAGTGGAATAGAGTCGCCCACCTGGGGGGTTGGGGAGGGGAGGTGAGGAGTGTCAGAAGAGAGTAGACTGAGTAGTGGAAGTGAGAGGAGGTTGGGAGCGGGGCTCCTGGAAAACTGTCTAGGTTGCAGACGGTGGTCTGGCCCTAGAGGAGTCGGACCCCCGGTTGCAGGGGATCGTGGCAAGGGGCACAGATCTGTCAAGGAGGACAGCCGGTGGCCTTGCACCATCTCACAATACAGGCTGACATCCATATACAAAAAATGTTAAGCATTCCCACTCCCTGTAATTGTAAAAGCTCACCAAAAAAGGAAAAAGATGATACTTTTTTACATATAACCTAGAATAATGAAATCGGAGGGGCCAAATCCACTAAAGAATGCCGTTGAGAACATACAATTCTTATTGCAGGGTTTATCAATGGGCACCAATATTAGGGCAAATATATTGGTGTGTCTAGTGCACCAATATAATGTATGCCACCATAAATGGCTCTATAACACACAGACCATAACCAAACAACATAACAATGGCAATCCGTTACATAAAGTTCATAGTGCAATTGGAATGGCATCTATATATATAATTGCCTTATTCTGTCTGTCTGTCTGTCTGTCTTGCTCCAAAATTGTGTCCTTACGGTGACACAAAGCTGATTGGCCGCTGGGCTCGCCATGGCCCCGCCCCCCCGTACGGATTGGCCGCTCGCCCAGGCTGCGCCTCCACACGGATTGGCCGGCCGCTCGCCCAGGCTCCGCCCCCCCCACAGATTGGCCTCTCGCCCCGGCATCCTGCAGGCATTGGCAACTCGGCCACGCCCCGCCCCCCTCACGCAATGCACGCTAGCTCTGGCCCCGCCCCCCACGCATTCCCCGAACCGACACGGTCACGGAGCCACGACTCCCAGGTGAGTACTGTACCCCTGGGAGCCCACATCAGCGTACGCCCCCAAACCAGCCGACACATACCCTCGCATTGCTGGGGCTGGCCGGCGTATGCTGGTGTGGGCTCCCGTGCGAGCGGGGGACGAGATACGCTGGTAACCATGGTAGCATAGTTACCAGCGCATCAAGGTCCTGCAGCGGCGGAACATACGCACACACATAACAGCACACACACACACATACACACACACATCAGATCACACTCACTCTCACACACACCTCACACACACATCACATCGCATCCACACACTCACAACATCCTGGGATATCGCTTGCTTCTCGGCGGCGATACTGTGCTGTGAGCTTCCAGGACCTGCCGGAGGATCACATGGCCAGAAGCATGTGGTATCTCTGGATGTTGTGAGTGTGAGCGCGTATGTGCAATATCGTCAATGTGTGTGTGCGTGAGTGTATGCGATCGGGTGTGTGTGAGTGTATGCGATCGGGTGTGTTTGTGTGTGTGTGAGTGTATGCGATCGGATCTGTGAGTGTCGGCAGAGGAGCACGGCATGCTGGAGGAGGCTGGGAGGAGAGAGGCTGATCCTGGGGAAGGCTGGGATGGGGAGGCTGAGAGAAGAGAGGCTGATGCTGGGGGAGGCTGAGGTTGGGGTAGGCTGGGAGGAGAGAGCTGATGCTGGGGACCGAAAAGGCTGATGCTGGGAGGAGAAAGGCTGATGCTGGGGGAGGCTGAGGCTGGGGTAGGCTGGGAGGAGAGAGGCTGATGCTGGGAGGAGAGAGGCTGATGCTGGGAGGAGAGAGGCTGATGCTGGGGGAGGCTGAGGCTGGGGTAGGCTGGGAGGAGAGAGGCTGATGCTGGGAAGAGAGAGGCTGATGCTGGGAGGAGAGAGGCTGATGCTGGGGGAGGCTGATGCTGGGGGAGGCTGAGGCTGGGGTAGGCTGGGAGGAGAGAGGCTGATGCTGGGAAGAGAGAGGCTGATGCTGGGAGGAGAGAGGCTGATGCTGGGAGGAGAGAAGCTGATGCTGGGAGGAGAGAGGCTGATGCTGGGGGAGGCTGAGGCTGGGGTAGGCTGGGAGGAGAGAGGCTGATGCTGGGAGGAGAGAGGCTGATGCTGGGAGGAGAGAGGCTGATGCTAGGGACAGAAAAGGCTGATGCTGGGAGGAGAGAGGCAGATGCTGGGGACAGAAAAGGCTGATGCTGGGAGGAGAGAGGCTGATGCTGGGATGAGAGAGGCTGATGCTGGGGACAGAGAGGCTGATGCTGGGGACAGAGAGGCTGATGCTGGGAGGAGAGAGGCTGATGCTACGGACAGAGAGGCTGATGCTGCGGGTAGAGAGGCTGATGCTGGGAGGAGAGAGGCTGATGCTGTGGGCAGAGAGGCTGATGCTGCGGGTAGAGAGGCTGATGCTGGTGCAGCATGGGGGATGGAGCACGATGAGGGGTGCGCAGCATGGGGTATGGAGCACGTTTGGGAGTGCGCAGCATGGCGGATGGAGCACGTTTGGGAGTGCGCAGCATGGCGGATGGAGCACGTTTGGGAGTGCGCAACATGGCGGATGGAGCACGTTTGGGAGTGCGCAGCATGGCGGATGGACCATGTTTGGGAGTGCTCAGCATGGCGGATGGACCACGTTTGGGAGTGCGCAGCATGGCGGATGGATCACGTTTGGGAGTGCGCAGCATGGCGGATGGAGCACGTTTGGGAGTGCGCAGCATGGCGGATGGACCACGTTTGGGAGTGCGCAGAATGGCGGATGGAGCACGTTTGGGAGTGCGCAGCATGGTGGATGGAGCACGTTTGGGAGTGCGCAGCATGGCGGATGGAGCACGTTTGGGAGTGCGCAGCATGGGAGATGGAGCACGATGGGGGGTGCGCAGCATAGGGGATGGAGCACGATGGGGAGTGCGCTGCATGGGGGATGGAGCACGATGGGGAGTGCGGAGTATGGTCGATGGAGCACGTTTGGGAGTGCGCAGCATGGCGGATGGAGCACGTTTGGGAGTGCGCAGCATGGGAGATGGAGCACGATGGGGGGTGCGCAGCATAGGGGATGGAGCACGATGGGGAGTGCGCTGCATGGGGGATGGAGCACGATGGGGAGTGCGCTGCATGGGGGATGGAGCACGATGGGAAGTGCACACCTCCCCCCAAAACACACACACACGCGCGCGCACTGCACAACACACCACACACACACACTGGGAACCACAAACAACTGCCCTACACAGACACCCACACACACAGACAACTCTGCACACACACAACACCCAACACACAAACACCGCGGCACACACAAATATACGCACATACCGCACAACACACACATTGCACAAAACATACCTCCCCCCAAAACACACCACACACACACAAACCGCGCAACACACACACACACAACGCTACAGACACACAGCGCTCCACAAACAACGCAACACACGCAACACACATACAACACCGCTCTCACCCCCCGTCACACCCAGACAACACCCAGAACATGTACAGCACCCTACACAAACACTTGGTAACTACACACAACAACATCTATATATATATATATATATATATATATAAAAAAATCATACATGAACTACACAATACGTAAATTCTAGAATACCCGATGCGTAGAATCGGGCCACCTTCTAGTATAGAATAAGGATCTATAAAAAAGGCAATTGATCAGAGAAAGGAATCAAGCACAACTGCAAGTGTGCTTGAATAAACAATAATACAATGCCTAAGTAGGTAAGGTGAGCAAGGAGAGGCAGAGGCCAGTCAGGCCGGGCTGTCAGCCAGTGACAAAACTCAACGCACATCGCCGCAGATCGCGACTTCTTCATGGATGAGTGTATGCTATACACTATGTACACTATACATAGAGGCCTTAAATAGCATAAGTCCTTTTCAGAGATTGTAAACAAGTGATCGGTGGTGAGACCGTTGAAGGGGGAGGTGTTTAAGCCCTAAGACGAATCGCACCTGCGTGTACTAGCAAGCAGTGCCCGTAGTTAGAGCGCATGCGTGCATAACCATAATGATGAGACTCAGCAAGAGGCAGTAAAAACTGGTGCAGATGCGCCCATGAAACGGCCCGTAGCAACACTGGGCATGCATGCTTAGTGTTAATTAGATCAGTTACGTGACACTTTGCATCAGGCATCGGTGTTGTTACTGACCACGGCCATTTAACCCCTTAGATGCTGCTGTCAATAGTGACCGGCATATAAATGATTAAAAGAGTATGGGGGGGCGCCCTCTTTCACCTCAGTGGCACTCTGAGATTATAATTGTACTAGAAGGTGGCCCGTTTCTACGCATCGGGTATTCTAGAATTTACGTATTGTGTAGTTCATGTATGATTTTTGTTTTATATATATATATATATATATATATATATATATATAGATGTTGTTGTAACTCACAAATTTTGCCTATTGTAACATACTTCCACCACCACTGTGGTAAAGCTTCTATTACAAATTCAAACACACAAAAATCTGTTATAGATATACAGATTTTTAGAAAAGCTCAAGAAAGTCAGAAGTAAAAATACTTTTTCTTTATTGAAATATTTTCTCTATAAAAAAATACATAGATACAAAACTCCACTATATAATACCCATGGACTGGTCAAAACAGGTCAGAAAATTAAATTAAATCATAGGCCCGCATTAACAAATGGATTTAAGGATTCATGATGCCCTATACTTGAAATAAACATATATAAGGCTCTAATGAAAATTCAAACTTCCTTTTTTCCGAATGCAGGGTTACTTAGTAAACAATAGACATAGCTACATCTCATGTGGTAAGTGATAATAAAGTGCAAAATACCATACAACAATTCCCTGTACCACTATGGGATTCTCAATCTATTTAATACATTCCCAATTTTGTGGATATACAAACGGATTGTAATACTATTAGGGTTGCACCATAATACACCACCCAGCTTTCAATGAGAGTGGTAAACCCACTGAACCACCACAGTGATAACTAATGTCCGTTACCTATTAGGAGACCTGAATTCCACATCCTGCGACCCCAACACGTGTTTCGCCTTTTCTTCTTCAGGGGGCGTGTGTTGGGGTAGGGGGACTTGGTCTTTATATAGTATGCTGCTTAATTATGTGAACTCCACTCACCCGTGCTGTACGGCGCGGCGTCGGAAGGCCAGGACTGCAGGAAGTACAAGGAACTTCCGCCCGGCGGCTCTGACCCGCATACTGCGTTCCATCTGTCATCTGACAACGGAGGCAGCGCGTGGCCAATTCTAGCCGCCGGGCAGAAGTCGCAATCCGAGCCATTCCTGACCCGCGCATCACACTGTGAGGGCAGTGCACATAAAACTGCAAGACAGCAAGGATTTCAACATAAGGGAACAACCCTCCTCAAAACAATACGTATCTTAATATCTATTCAGCGGGCATATGAACTCTTAAGGAGTAAAGTGCATTGTAAAATGTCAAAAAAATATATATAAATAGTGTAAGTCAATATGTGCATATATATAGTGTTGTATACATACAGTGACGAATTCAATGATAAAGTGTCAGAAAGTGCATATAAATAAATAAATGTAATTAATCTAGGATATGAATAAGTGATAAGATGAATTTTACATAAAATAAATAATGGTGAATAAACATTTTATAAATATGATAAAATATGTGACAGTGCTACTTAATAACTATAAGATCAATTAATACAGATATTTTTCAACCCCGTCTGATCATAGAAACATATAATACTATCTTCATATGAAATTTTTTTTTAAAAAGAATTAAAAACATGTTTTTTATTAGTACATAGTTAACTGAACATTTAGACAATTCATCATACACACTCCAAATAAGCCCTACCACCCCCAGAACAGATGAGAGGAAAGATCCACGTCCATCATCCCGAAAAGAGATGAAGGAGGTGGAGCAACCACCCACCCAAAATAATAATACACAGTAGAAGGTTACATCCGACATCGATTCTTCTCAAATCCAGAAATATTTTCATACATATGGATATTCTACACAAAAGAGAAGAAAGTACATGTTAAAATACAATAAAAGCATAAATAAATAAAACCTAAACCACCCACCCCTAAAACACTAGTTTTTTATTATTATTAATCTCTAGAACTTACAAAAATGCACCAAACCCCATGGTTTCATTAAGGCCCTGAGGACTCAGAGATTCCAATCTAAAGATCCATCTACTTTCTACACGGGCCAATGCTTTCGCCAAATCACCACCCCTAAATCCCAGATCCAGTGGATCCAGTGGATCTGGGATTTAGGGGTGGTGATTTGGCGAAAGCATTGGCCCGTGTAGAAAGTAGATGGATCTTTAGATTGGAATCTCTGAGTCCTCAGGGCCTTAATGAAACCATGGGGTTTGGTGCATTTATGTAAGTTCTAGAGATTAATAATAATAAAAAACTAGTGTTTTAGGGGTGGGTGGTTTAGGTTTTATTTATTTATGCTTTTATTGTATGTTAACATGTACTTTCTTCTCTTTTGTGTAGAATATCCATATGTATGAAAATATTTCTGGATTTGAGAAGAATCGATGTCGGATGTAACCTTCTACTGTGTATTATTATTTTGGGTGGGTGGTTGCTCCACCTCCTTCATCTCTTTTCGGGATGATGGACGTGGATCTTTCCTCTCATCTGTTCTGGGGGCGGTAGGGCTTATTTGGAGTGTGTATGATGAATTGTCTAAATGTTCAGTTAACTATGTACTAATAAAAAACATGTTTTTAATTCTTTTTAAAAAAAATTTCATATGAAGATAGTATTATATGTTTCTATGATCAGACTGGGGTTGAAAAATATCTGTATTAATTGATCTTATAGTTATTAAGTAGCACTGTCACATATTTTATCATATTTATAAAATGTTTATTCACCATTATTTATTTTATGTAAAATTCATCTTATCACTTATTCATATCCTAGATTAATTACATTTATTTATTTATATGCACTTTCTGACACTTTATCATTGAATTCGTCACTGTATGTATACAACACTATATATATGCACGTATTGACTTACACTATTTATATATATTTTTTTGACATTTTACAATGCACTTGACTCCTTAAGAGTTCATATGCCCGCTGAATAGATATTAAGATACGTATTGTTTTGAGGAGGGTTGTTCCCTTATGTTGAAATCCTTGCTGTCTTGCAGTTTTATGTGCACTGCCCTCACAGTGTGATGCGCGGGTCAGGAATGGCTCGGATTGCGACTTCTTCCCGGCGGCTAGAATTGGCCACGCGCTGCCTCCGTTGTCAGATGACAGATGGAATGCAGTATGCGGGTCAGAGCCGCCGGGCGGAAGTTCCTTGTACTTCCTGCAGTCCTGGCCTTCCGACGCCGCGCCGTACGGCAACGGGTGAGTGGAGTTCACATAATTAAGCAGCATACTATATAAAGACCAAGTCCCCCTACCCCAACACACGCCCCCTGAAGAAGAAAAGGCGAAACACGTGTTGGGGTCGCAGGACGTGGAATTCAGGTCTCCTAATAGGTAACGGACATTAGTTATCACTGTGGTGGTTCAGTGGGTTTACTACTCTCATTGAAAGCTGGGTGGTGTATTATGGTGCAACCCTAATAGTATTACAATCCGTTTGTATATCCACAAAATTGGGAATGTATTAAATAGATTGAGAATCCCATAGTGGTACAGGGAATTGTTGTATGGTATTTTGCACTTTATTATCACTTACCACATGAGATGTAGCTATGTCTATTGTTTACTAAGTAACCCTGCATTCGGAAAAAAGGAAGTTTGAATTTTCATTAGAGCCTTATATATGTTTATTTCAAGTATAGGGCATCATGAATCCTTAAATCCATTTGTTAATGCGGGCCTATGATTTAATTTAATTTTCTGACCTGTTTTGACCAGTCCATGGGTATTATATAGTGGAGTTTTGTATCTATGTATTTTTTTATAGAGAAAATATTTCAATAAAGAAAAAGTATTTTTACTTCTGACTTTCTTGAGCTTTTCTAAAAATCTGTATATCTATAACAGATTTTTGTGTGTTTGAATTTATAGATGTTGTTGTGTATAGTTACCAAGTGTTTGTGTAGGGTGCTGTACATGTTCTGGGTGTTGTCTGGGTGTGACGGGGGGTGAGAGCGGTGTTATATGTGTGTTGCGTGTGTTGCGTTGTTTGTGGAGCGCTGTGTGTCTGTAGCGTTGTGTGTGTGTGTGTTGCGCGGTTTGTGTGTGTGTGGTGTGTTTTGGGGGAGGTATGTTTTGTGCAATGTGTGTGTTGTGCGGTATGTGCGTATATTTGTGTGTGCCGCGGTGTTTGTGTGTTGGGTGTTGTGTGTGTGCAGCGTTGTCTGTGTGTGTGGGTGTCTGTGTAGGGCAATTGTTTGTGGTTCCCAGTGTGTGTGTGTGGTGTGTTGTGCAGTGCACGCACGCGCGTGTGTGTGTGTGTGTGTGTGTGTGTTGGGGGGAGGTGTGCACTTCCCATCGTGCTCCATCCCCCATGCAGCGCACTCCCCATCGTGCTCCATCCGCCATGCAGCGCACTCCCCATCGTGCTCCATCCCCTATGCTGCGCACTCCCCATCGTGCTCCATCTCCCATGCTGCGCACTCCCAAACGTGCTCCATCCGCCATGCTGCGCACTCCCAAACGTGCTCCATCCACCATGCTGCGCACTCCCAAACGTGCTCCATCCGCCATGCTGCGCACTCCCAAACGTGCTCCATCCGCCATACTCCGCACTCCCCATCGTGCTGCATCCCCCATGCTGCGCACTCCCAAACGTGCTCCATCCGCCATGCTGCGCACTCCCAAACGTGCTCCATCCGCCATGCTGCGCACTCCCAAACGTGCTCCATCCGCCATTCTGCGCACTCCCAAACGTGGTCCATCCGCCATGCTGCGCACTCCCAAACGTGCTCCATCCACCATGCTGCGCACTCCCAAACGTGCTCCATCCGCCATGCTGCGCACTCCCAAACGTGGTCCATCCGCCATGCTGCGCACTCCCAAACATGGTTCATCCGCCATGCTGCGCACTCCCAAACGTGCTCCATCCGCCATGCTGCGCACTCCCAAACGTGCTTCATCCGCCATGCTGCGCACTCCCAAACGTGCTCCATCCCCCATGCTGCGCACCCCCCATCGTGTTCCATCCCCCATGCGGCACCAGCATCAGCCTCTCTACCCGCAGCATCAGCCTCTCTGCCCGCAGCATCAGCCTCTCTCCTCCCAGCATCAGCCTCTCTACCCGCAGCATCAGCCTCTCTCCTCCCAGCATCAGCCTCTCTGTCCCCAGCATCAGCCTCTCTGTCCCCAGCATCAGCCTCTCTCATCCCAGCATCAGCCTCTCTCCTCCCAGCATCAGCCTTTTCTGTCCCCAGCATCAGCCTCTCTCCTCCCAGCATCAGCCTTTTCTGTCCCTAGCATCAGCCTCTCTCCTCCCAGCATCAGCCTCTCTCCTCCCAGCCTACCCCAGCCTCAGCCTCCCCCAGCATAAGCCTCTCTCCTCCCAGCATCAGCCTCTCTCCTCCCAGCATCAGCCTTTTCTGTCCCCAGCATCAGCCTCACTCCTCCCAGCCTACCCCAGCCTCAGCCTCCCCCAGCATCAGCCTCCCCCAGCATCAGCCTCTCTCCTCCCAGCATCAGCCTCTCTCTTTCCAGCATCTGCCTCTCTCCTCCAAGCCTACCCCAGCCTCAGCCTCGCCCAGCATCAGCCTCTCTCCTCCTAGCATCAGCCTCTCTCCTCCCAGCATCAGCCTCTCTCCTCCCAGCCTACCCCAGCCTCAGCCTCCTCCAGCATCAGCCTCTCTCCTCCCAGCATCAGCCTTTTCGGTCCCCAGCATCAGCCTCTCTCCTCCCAGCCTACCCCAACCTCAGCCTCCCCCAGCATCAGCCTCTCTTCTCTCAGCCTCCCCATCCCAGCCTTCCCCAGGATCAGCCTCTCTCCTCTCAGCCTCCTCCAGCACGCCGTGCTCCTCTGCTGACACTCACAGATCCGATTGCATACACTCACACACACACACACACACACCCGATCGCATACACTCACACACACCCGATCGCATACACTCACGCACACACACATTGACGATATTGCACATACGCGCTCACACTCACAACATCCGGAGATACCACATGCTTCTGGCCATGTGATCCTCCGGCAGGTCCTGGAAGCTCACAGCACAGTTTCGCCGCTGAGAAGCAAGCGATATCCCAGGATGTTGTGAGTGTGTGGATGCGATGTGATGTGTGTGTGAGGTGTGTGTGAGAGTGAGTGTGATCTGATGTGTGTGTGTGCTGTTATGTGTGTGCGTGTGTGTATGTTCCGCCGCTGCAGGACCTTGATGCGCTGGTAACTATGCTACCATGGTTACCAGCGTATTTCGTCCCCCGCTCGCACGGGAGCCCACACCAGCATACGCCGCCCAGCCCCAGCAATGCAAGGGTATGTGTCGGCTGGTTTGGCGGCGTACGCTGATGTGGGCTCCCAGGGGTACAGTACTCACCTGGGAGTCGTGGCTCAATGACCGTGTCGGTTCGGGGAATGTGTGGGGGGGCGGGGCCAGAGCTAGCGTGCATTGCGTGAGGGGGGCGGGGCGTGGCTGAGTTGCCAATGCCTGCAGGGTGCCGGGGCGAGAGGCCAATCTGTGGGGGGGCGGAGCCTGGGCGAGCGGCCGGCCAATCCGTGTGGGGGCGCAGCCTAGGCGAGCGGCCAATCCGTGCGGGGGGACGGGGCCATGGTGAGCCCAGCGGCCAATCAGCTTTGTGTCACCGTAAGGACACAATTTTGGAGCAAGACAGACAGACAGACAGACAGACAGATAGACAGACAGACAGACAGAATAAGGCAATTATATATATAGATGGTCCTGATGGTTGCCATGGCAATTCACAGCTAAATAATGGCCTTAAGGGTACTGTACACGCTGTGACATCACTAGCGATTGCTAGCGATGTCGAGCGCGATAGCACCAGACCCCATCGTTCCAGCGATATGTGGTGATCGCTGCCGTAGCGAACATTATCGCTACGGCAGCGTCACACGCACATACCTTGTCAGCGACGTCGCTGTGACCGCCTAACAATCCCTCCTTCAAGAGGGAGGTGCGTTCGGCGTCATAGCGATGTCACTGCAGCGTCACTAAGCGGCCGGCTAATAGAAGCGGAGGGGCGGAGATGAGTGGGACGTAACATCCCGCTCACCTCCTTCCTTCCGCAATGCCGGTGGAGGCAGGTAAGGAGATGTTCATCGCTCCTGCGGTGTCACACATAGCGATGTGTGCTGCCGCAGGAATGAGGAACAACATCGCTACGTACGAGACAACGATTTTTGATGTTTGGACGACCTCTGCAAAACCAACGATTTTTGTCTCTTTTGCGATCGTTTAAGGTCGCCCGTGCGTGTTACACGCTGCGATACCGCTAATGACGCTGGATGTGCGTCACAAACACCGTGACCCCGACGATAAATTGTTAGCGATATCGCAGCGTGTAAAGTACCCCTTAGAGTCTGCTGGCATTAGTGACCTATTCAGAAGCTGGCAACATTTAGGTGGTAAAAATAACATTTTTCTTTCCTGTCATGCCACTTTGCATTAATTCCTGAAAAGCAGCTGAAGGGTTAATAAATTACCTGAGAGCAGTTTTGAATATGTTAAGGGGTGCTCTTTTAAAAATGGTATCACTTTTGGAGTTTTGAAATCTATAGGTCCCCCTAGGTCACTTGAAAACTGAATAAGTTGCTTCAAAAATAAGTTTTGTATATTTCCTTGAAAAAAATAAAATGAAGGCCCCATCACACGCAGCGACGTATTAACGATATATCGCCGGGGTCACGGATTCCGTGACGCACATCCGGCATCGTTAGCGACATCGTTACCTGTGACACGCATGAACAACTGTTAATGATGGAGTATATAGTCAAAAAAGAGAGTATGGCACTCTGTTGTAAAGGTGGTGCCAGGATAGGGTCCAAACCCTATATACTAAAAAAAGGAATCCGGCACTCACAATTGCTTGCAAAAACAGAATTTTTTATTCCATGGCTCATTTGTGTGAAAATAGATATGATATTTTCAAATTAATACAGATGATGTTTCGGTCAACTCGGACCTTCATCAGATTAAATTCACACTAAACAAAAAATAGAAAGAAGAAAAGAGAAATATACTATAATATACATAATAATTGCAACAATCTCCAGGTCAGCGCAAAGTAAAACATACACATATTGGTTCAAATTTTAAATAAAGGGTGAATTGGCGTATCTGGAGAATAACCTCCACTTGAGTCTAAGGAAATTATTATCTTCATAATATTCCTATAGGAATATCCATATATTTCAATCACATTTAGATCAGACTGCATATAAAGAATTAAGAAGCATCGCAGTAAAATCGATGCATCGTACTTGAAAGGGCAATTTCAGCTGCAGATAACAGGTCTGGAAAACAAAAGGGTATAAACAAACATATATGAGTAAAAAAGCATCTTACCAGTAAACCAAGGGACAGTAAAGCACTGAGCGCAAACCAACCATGTTCATCACTTCCGGTTTTGTAAAACCGGATGTGAAGTTACGTACCGGGGCATTTAAAAACCCTCTCCTCTCAACACATGCTAGCGCATTTCCTTAGCGTAGCAGACGCAAGTACACATCAGCGCTCAGTGCTTTACTGTCACTACTGTCACACAGCGTGCGAGCGCACACACACACACACACAGCGTGCGCACACACACACCACACTGCACACACACACACACACACTGCGCACACACACACACTGCGCGCACACACTGCACAGAATCACACACATAGCACAGACACACACACACACACACATAGCACAGACACACAGCTGTGAGTGCTTTCCTGCGGTGACCTGGCATTCAGAAGGTGAGCTCAGGTCAAGGCAGGGACGCACACACAGCATTGTGAACTCACCTCACCTGAGCCCCGGTGTCCTAGGCAGCTGCTGTGCTGGTAGCGTAGCAATCGCGTCCTCCTGTCAGCTGATCTCCAGTCCTGTTGTAACCGCGCGCGCTCCCGCGGTCACAACGAGGGCATGCGCCGCCCTCTCGTGCACCCGGCTGCACGGTACAGCGGGCTTCAGTAACATGGCGCCGGAGATAAGCACTATGCGCAGGCGCCAACTCCGACGTCATGTCACTGAAGAGGGAAATTTAAATACAGCCATAGAGAGGGAGGAACAGGGGGCGGGGGGTTAGGATACACGTGCATAACACGCCCGGACATCAGGAGAGAGGGAGGAACAGGCTGGTGGGGGGGCGGGGAACACGTGCATAACACGCCCGGACATCAGGAGAGAGGGAGGAACAGGCTGGTGGGGGGGCGGGGAACACGTGCATAACCCGCCCGGACATTAGCAGCGAGGTGCACACGTCAATCAAAAAGTGCACGAATTTTCAAACTTTATAAAGTTGGATTTCGCTGCCTAAATACCCGAGCTGCACCCTGATGGTATGTACACAATGTACCTGATAGTGCCAGTACTGCACTGCTTTAACAATTCCATTAAAGATTGTTAAAAAAAAGAAAAAAGGTCTGATGTCATTTCCTTCAATATGTTCTTCATTCTCCACTAGTCTATGCAGGAGAGCAGACAGCTGCAGAACTACAAGGCTCAGCATCCTCCATCCAGGACTGTATGCTGGAGGGAGAGGCAGGGGGAGCAGAACTACAAGGCTCAGCATACTCCATCCACTAGTGGATGCAGGAGAGCAGACAGCAGCTGCCAAACTACAAGGCTCAGCATCCTCCATCTAGGACTGTATGCAGGATTTTTTGCCCCCCCTTTTCCCAAAAAAAAAAAATGACGTGGGCTTCGCGGTCACAACGGGATCTGAAGAAGCGAGGGCGCATGCGCCGCCCACTCGTGCACCTGGCTGCACGGTACAGCGGGCTTCAGTAACATGGCGCCGGAGGTAAGCGCTATGCGCAGGCGCCAACTCCGACGTCATGTCACTGAAGAGGGAAATTTAAATACAGCCAGAGAGAGGGAGGAACAGGGGGCGGGGGGTGGGGATACACGTGCATAACACGCCCGGACATCAGGAGAGAGGGAGGAACAGGCTGGTGGGGGGGCGGGGAACACGTGCATAACACGCCCGGACATCAGGAGAGAGGGAGGAACAGGCTGGTGGGGGGGGGCGGGGAACACGTGCATAACACGCCCGGACATTAGCACCGAGGTGCACACGTCAATCAAAAAGTGCACGAATTTTCAAACCTTATAGAATTGGATTTCGCTGCCTAAACACCCGAGCTGCACCCTGATGGTATGTACACAATGTACCTGATAGTGCCAGTACTGCACTGGCTACACCTTATACACGAAAAACCTAATGTTTGGTTCCCTTTAAGTATTTTGTGTGGTGTGACTATCTAGATTAAAGGTGTAATCATTCAAAGTTTGATTATGATTATCAAATGGGGCTGGTCATGAGATGTCTTCCCCAGTTATAATCAATTTTTCACTTCCTCGGTTATAGTCAATCCTATGTGTTCAATGTGAGGGGGGATATGTCCTTGTCCCAGAAATGTCTTTATAGATTTTACAATTTTAAACTATGACAGTTAAAAAATAAAAAAATAATGCCGGTCCCAGGTCTCCCCGGTTTTCTAAACAGGTATGCTTATACTTTTTGGATATTGATCCTTTCTGAGCCTCTTCTGTGGTTTATAGGGCCCCTTGTGCTATTTATAGCAAGCATGTTCACGCAGTGATTAGTTTTCACACGTGATCCACAGTTTGCTCTCATATATATATGCCTGTTATCTTTGGTAACTTTGCCTTCTATACTATGTATATTAATATCCTCATCTATACTGTGTATATGATAACATTTATATGATTCTTGAGTGATTGTCTATATACCTACTGGGATTTCTGACTCTGGTGTCTCTTGTGATTGTGCCGCTCACCATTTACCCTCAATAAAGTTCTTTCACATTCAGCAATTGGGCTCTATTGGTCGTTTCTCTCTTCTTTTGGTTCATATGTAATTCACGACTTGCCCTAGTCCCTTCCAAGTCTATACATCATGATTTTTCTCATTATATTATATAACAAATACTGGTGATATGGATTGGTTGAGAGTTGTTCCCAAAAGTCAGAATAGGGCTCAACTCACATTTGTCATATGCTCTCTGCCAAGCGCTTACATCAGGGTTTACATGTAAATCCCAAAAACCATGAATCAGACAAAACCCCCAAAGAAACCACTCACTATAAGGAAGCAGAGGAAGTAACTTTGGACTCTGTTTGGTATATGTCTTGGCAGTCTATCATGGGCAGCACTGTGGCTTAGTGGTTAGCACTGCAGTCTTATAGCACTGAGGTTCTGGGCTCAAACCCCACCATGTACATCTTCAAAACGTTTGTACGTTCTCCAGGTGTTTGGAGGTTTCCTCCTGGATCTTTAGTTTTTACCCATACTCCAAAGGTCCTCTGGTTTTCTCCCACACTCCAAAGACATACTAATAGGGAATTTAGATGGTGAGCCCCAATATGGATTCTGTAAAGTGCCGTGGAATGAATGGTTCTATACAGTGTGTCCACCCATATCTTGTCCACCGCCATTAACTTGAGAACGGCGGCAGCTATAGGCATAGAAGTGGTGTCTAGGTATAGTAAAGTAGCCATGCATTACGCAATGAAACCACCTATAGCGTCACCTGGTGGAAAACAACGGAGTTAGCATTATTATCTCGAAAACGGAACGAGATAGAAAAAAAAAAGTGAATTAAAAAATTGTATGGCATCATCAATTCAATACGAAACGACACCTTGCATACAGAAATGCTATGATATGAAACCCATGACCACCCCAAAACATGGAATGCTGGTCATGCATATGGCGCTCATTTAACTTTGATGCCCAAAGTGGCCACCGTCAGCTGCAATGCACATATGGACTCTGGACAGCATACTTGCTGCACTTTGTGCAATATGGTAGGTGACACGTTTGCACAAGCATCTGTAATATGTCGTCGTAGGTCCTGCAATGTTGGTGGAGGGGTCACATATGTGGCGCCCCTGACCTGGTCAGACACCACTGAGTACTGCACCCATGCTGGGGGCAGTACAACACAGGTAATCCAGAAGGCTGACCGAGGTGTGGTTACACAGGCGCATAGTAATCAGGTCTCCCACATTGAACTTTGAAGGGTCCCCTGGGGAATCCAGGAGGGGGCGTGGCCTCCATCTCCACTCAAGGGGTGTGGTAGAGAGCCTGCTTGCTAGGATGCGTAGGCAGGCACAGAGGGGAGGGAGTAGTGAACCAGTCAGTTAGTGCAGCTCAGGGAGAGCAGTCGCAAGAAGCAGACCCTGCAGGCTGTCACGATCCTGACAACGCACGTGCAGTGGTTACTGACAGAGGAGAATGGTCACCTGGTAGTGCCGCCCGAAAACCACCCGAGGCTACAGTGCAGAGTGGTGGCTGGGTGCGGGGACTGCCAGGGAGGTACCAGGCCACACGGGTTACAGGTTCCCATAGCAGGGGCCCATTTAGTTGGCCTGCTCAACCTGCAGGTGGGGGTACTTCATACCCTCCACCAAACACCACAGAATCCGCAGCCACGTAGCAAAGAGAAGGCCCATAGCTCACAAGAGGCAAGCAGCCAGAGTGACCTGGTCCGGGCTACAAGCAGATGGGCCAAAGAAGGGGAGAACAAGCAGCAGCAACTTCCCTGGGTGATCCCAGCAGGACTTCAAGTCGGGGTCACCCCAAAAACAAAAGGGCTAGGAAGGCGAGTCAGTAGCCACCCTCACAAGTCAACCTGAAGGAGCCTGGTTCCCTACTGGTGCATCACAGCTACACCCGGGTTACTCACCCTGCCACCTGACGTGAGTAAAAACCCTGAAAGACATTTTGGTTGTGCTGTGCGTGTGAGTCATTCTGCGACCTGTGGTTCCACACACCCAAACTGGGTCCTGGGACTAGCCTCACTCTCGGGAGGCCACTACATCTAGCTGCATCCAACATCAGCCCCAGGCGTCCCCTAATATACAGTGGCGGTCCCTCTGACCGCAATACCGAGAGTGGCATCACGAATCCTAAGAAGACAACCTACCTCTGACCAGACTGTCCCTCCACATGGAGTCCCTGAAGACCCTGAAGGTAATGCAGACCTGGCTGGGCTCCACACATACATCTGCTGTTTGATGTGACCTCACAGAAAGAAGTCCAAGGGGTCAGATCAGGTGAGCGTTGAGGCCACTCCACGCAGCCACCATAACTAATGACTTGTAGGAAGGTCTCCATGAGGTATAGCTTCACGTCCGCAGCCTTGTGAGTTTCATACGTTCTAATCATAGCATTTCTGTATGCAAGGTGTCGATTCGTATTGAATCGATGATACTCTACAACTTTGTAATTCACTTTTTTTCTCTATCTCGTTCCATTTTCGAGATAAAAATGGTAACTCCGTTGTTTTCCACCAGGTGGCGCTATAGGTGGTTTCAATGCATAGCGCATGGATACTTTACTATACCTAGACACCACTTCTATGACTATAGCTGCCGCCGTTCTCAAGTTAATGGCGGTGGACAGGATATGGGTGGACACACTGTATACAGTAAGTGAATAAAATACATACAGGACACACTAATGATATTATCTGTAAAGCGCTGTTAAAATAATAGCGCTATACAGTATAAGTGAGTAAAATAAATCATTTTATACATCTATTTAGCACACTAGCGCAGAAGACTAAAGTTCTTTGCACGACTAAAAAGATGGATACCACAGGAACAGACTACAATCGGAGATCAAAATGTCTCCATCGTCCTTAATATACTGAGTGGCTATGTCAGGGGTTTCATTTCAATCACATTTTTGTGGGATTTAAATAGAAACTACGATATAAGTGATCAACATAGAACACAAGAATGATTCCAGCATTATACTACAATTGATTAAAAAATGTTATGTACCACCTAAATGTTACAAAACAAACCCTAACTTAACCCACACAAAATCAGCCCCCCGTCAGGTCTGTCATCTGTAACTGGAAATTTAGGGGCCTCACGCGTTACTGGTAGAACAAAGACTCCCACTCTCTCAAACAGAATCCAGTGAAATCTGCGCTCTCAAATCCAAATACCCCCCTCCTTCTGAACCCCACTGTGCCTAAACCGCAGTAAGCAGCCACATATTTGGCAGTTTTGTAGTGGAGCAATCACACTTAAAGGGGTTGTCCATTCTAAAATAAATCTACAGTCACTCTATGTAAATGCAGACTCATGAATCCTCCCAGCACATGCACTCTGCGCTGCGATAATTCATTGGATTTTGAGACGAGAACGATGATCATGAAACCTCGAGAATGTGATATGCATACTCCCAGCCAGAACCCGACTAATGTGCGTGGGCTCATTCAATACAAGTGTACAGAGCGAGGCAGTGCCCTGTCTAGTGGGCACGTCAAACTAGTGTGCGTGACCGTCTAGTGGGAGGGGCCTGTCAGTACTTGCCATCCAGTCTGTATCAGCCACCCTGCTAGTAACTGCCATCTGGTCTGTACCAGCCAACCTGTCAGTACCTGCTGTCCAGTCCATACCAGTCAACCTGCCAGTACCTGCCTACATTCTGTTCCAGCCATCCTGCCTGTACCAAAGTTTGAGCCATCTTAGCGGACCCCTGAGATCAGCTTCCACAGAACCGGGAACTGCATTAGAGTGTTACCTGGTGGCTACCTTTCAGGACAAGCCAAACCTCACCATCAGAGGCTCTAAAGAAGATGAGGTAGTCACTTAGCTATGCCTTTCTCAAGGTAAGCCAGGATCCATGGCCCAGTAGGTTCACACCCACCAGCGAGACAGTTTGCTCAGGACATAGACCCCGCTGACCCCTGCTACCCTACGTTTCAGATGTTGTATCAGGAAATTATCTGCCAGCGGCAACATCAAAATCATATCCTGACTAGTGATGAGCGAACCTCCCGATGTTCGTGCTTGGGAGACTCACCCGAGCTTTTTGTAATGTTTGAGTTTGGGGACGGAGATAATGCGAACTTGCGTCCAAACCCCGAACTTGGACTTTACAGTTATATCATGGGGTAGGGGGGTCTGTAAAATAAAGAATATAGTTAATAATAAACATTGTCATTATACTTACCGCTCCCATGACGCATCCTGCAGACCCGCTGTCTCCTGCCACTTCTGCTTCTGGGTCCGATCATTAACTTCTGGGTGTAGTCACTGCACTGCTTGTCACTCGGCAGTCTTTGGCTGTTTTCGGCCATGTTCGTGGTGATGTCAGGGTTCACCCGAGTCCATGGCTTAGCCATGGATTGAACTTTGACTTTCAGTGTCAGCCTGCCTCTTGCTCTGTAGAGACGCTAGTCTGCACACAGCGATGAAGCAGAGCTGACATTGCTCTCCCTGTGGACTATGTCAGACAAAGGATTTTTTTATAATAAAGATGTAGTCTCTAAATTTTTTTTTGTTTTATTTCTAAGAATTTTTTTTTCTATGTGTTGTTTTTTTTCTTTAAACTGTTTATTAGAAATTCATGGTGGCCAGCTCTAATTTGGTGTAACACCATGAATTTTGGGCTTAGTACCAGCTGAGAATATAAAGCTGGTATTAACCCCTTTATTACCCAGCATGCCACTGACATCAGGGCCACTGGACGAGCCGGGTAAAGTGCCTGGAAATAGCGCTAAGAATCAATGCACCATTTCCAGGGGCGGCTGCGGGCTGTGGAGAATCCCAGCCTCCAGCTGACTGGTGATCAAAATATGGCGGAGCCCACGCATTTTTTTTTCTAATTATTTTTTTAAATAAATTAAAAAATTAATGGACTTCCCTGTATTTTGATTGCCAGCCAAGGTAAAGCCAGGCATATGGGGTGGCAGCCCGTAGCCGTCCACTGTATCTGTGCTGAGAATCAAAAGTACCGTGGAGTGCTACGTCATTTTTTAAATTATTTATTTATTTTTTACACCACTATATGTGTGAGGGACCCAACAACCAATCACAGATGCTGTCACACAGAATGGATGTCTGTGATTGGCTGTTGGAGTAATCTCGAATCTTCCCATACATTCTAGATGCTAGAATGTTTAGGCTGGTTTCAGGTTACTCCAGCATCCAATCACAGATACCCACTCTGTGACAGCATCTGCGATTGTCTGTTATTTTAACAGTAAAATAAAACAACAGCATAGAGAAACTTTTTTATTAGAAATAAAGCATAATATTTACATTTAGGACTACATCTTTATTACCCACAAAAACCCCTCCGCATAACTAATCATATGCTAAATAATTGAAAGTTAAATTTATGTAAACGTTTTTCAAGTTGATTGTCTATAAAATGAAGGTAGTCCCACATTTAATGCTGTATTGGATGGTGAGATATGGAGCCTTAAAGTCAAAACTTGAAAACATTGTTATTCTTTTGCTCATTAGTGTAGGTATTAAACACAAGGGTGTCTATGCTTGCATCTTGTACAGCTGCTCTGTCTGTACTGTATAGGCAGGATAAGGTAAAACTATATTTTAAGTAGTTTTGAATTATAATTCTAGTTTCACACAATCCATGGATAAATATATATTTTGGGTTATATTGTGACATACCAACATAAGGTATCAAGCATTTGTTTAATGTAAAGGAAATGATATATTGGTTTTCCAAAAATGTTAGAAATATAAATCTGAAAATTGTGATGTGAATTTATATTCAGCCCCCTGTAGTCTCGTATCCCTAAAGTAAATCCTGAGTGACCAACTGCCTCCAAAAGTCAAATTATTAAATTGAGTCCATCTTTCTATAACTTATTGTCAGTATAAGTACAGCTGTCCTGTGAAGGTCTCTGAGAGGTTTTTTTGTTACTGAATAACCTACAGTACGTTATTTATATGTACTATTACTATTTAATTACTGCATTGTATATGCTCATTTTGCGTCTATCTTAGATTTGTCTGTTTAATGGCCACAGTGTGAACATGCTCTTATACGCCTCATTATATATACCAACTTATGCGCCTGCTCATTTTTTAGTTTTCCTGAGATTCCTTTGTATAATGAGGAGAATGCCTCCGCTTTTTGAACTGGCATTTCATCTATATAGCTTCCCATGGGCAGGTGTTTTAACTAGTCAAACCCTGGTCATGCTCTAGGGTGGCATGGTGGCTCAGTGGTTAGCACTACAGCCTTACAGTGCTGGGCTCCTGGGTTCAAATCTCACCAAGGACAACATCTGCAAGGAGTTTGTATGTTCTCCCTGTGTTTGCGTGGGTTTCCTCCCACACTCCAAAGACATACTGATAGGGAATTTAGATTGTGAGCCCCAATGGGGACAGTGTTCCTGATGTAAGTGAAGCGCTGTGGAATATGTTAATGCTATATAAAAATAAAGATTTATTTTCTTTTATTTTTTACCCCAGTGTAGAATCATAGCATCATTTAACACTAGCTGAGGTTTTAATACTAAAGTTTAGGACAGTCCTGATTGGGGTAGACTTTGTCTTGATTGGATGGCTTTTACGTTTTTCTTTTTTTTTTTCTAATCAAAAACAATTTTACTAAGTACCATGTGTTTTTTACATGTACTATTACTATTTATTTACTGCAGGGTATATGTTTTATTTGTTTCTAGCTTATGATTTAAAAATTGCTATTTACAGATGCTCTCCATCCAATTTCACTTTGCTAGAGCTATTTTGCAACGAAGAACGGGCAAAAAATTTCATATTCTTGATATGCAAAGCTGGTGGAGACATACCCCAAAAGACTTGCAGCAGAAATTGCAGCAAAAGTTGGTCCTACAAGGCATTGATTCAGGGAGGCTGGGACAATTTTCAGATTTATATTTTAAAATATTTAGAAAGCCATGTATTATTTTCATTACACTTCACAAATACTTTCTACTTAGTTTGGTATATCACATAAATACATTTAAGATTTTTCTAGGTACTGTATATCCATCATTGGGGACCATAATCGTGTCTCTGGATAAAATTTCAAATGTTTTGACAACTCGCAGGTACGCAATATCTCCGTAAATTATGAATATATTATATTATTGTGTGGTATGTATAAAATGCTTGAAGGATGTTCAGTTTGATGACCCACATATTGTTTCTCTAGGAGGTTCCAGGTGGAAAATAAGATCAATAGCAGGAATGGGGGCTAAAATTGGATTAGGATCAAATCTAATCAGCAATCCCTGTCTTACCTCAGCTGATGAAGGAGTCAGGGGTCTGATGATACTCATTTTAACATATCATCTACCACAAATAGTGTCAGATTTGTCCATATTTCCAAAGGCATTTTGCTGCATTCCCCCTTGAAGACATCAATGTTGTTGATATAATGTGCACTAAATGCCAAAATCAATATAACATTTTTTTCTTTATTGAATCAAATAAAATACCGAAAAAATGAACATATATCGCAAATGGCCACAAGGTGGCACTGCTTACAAGACACAGGGATGAAAATTGATATTGCAAATGAACTGACCCAAATGTAAATGCTGAGGACAAAGATCGTAAATAGGGTCTTACCAGATATTAAAAGTGTGTAAAGATTACATTCACCTTATAAGGTTGTGAAGGTCACAACCACCAAGCAAGCATAAAGACAATGGCGGCTGCCACAGCCCCACGTGGAGGAATCTTCAGTGCTGGAGAGGAGAAGTGGGGGTTAATACCGCACTGTCGCCAAAGGAGGAAAAAAAATTGTTGATTTGGTATTAAAACTTTTATTTCACAGGTCAATGCGTTACAGGGATCAAGTGCACTTTTTCAAGCCTAAAAGAGAAGAAAGAGATGTATTGTTGATTTTTTTCTTTTTTAGTCCTGAAGAAGGGGACTTGATCCCTGAAACACGTTGACCTATGAAAGAAACATTTTTATTACCAAATCAACAATTTGTTTTACTTCCTTTGGCGACAGCGCGGCATTAACCACCACTTCTCCTCACCATCACTAAAAATGAACTGACCTGTATTACCAAAAGTATTTTCAATAAAGTGACCTGTGCAAAGTATCAAAAGAATTACTACAAAAAAAGGTAGTGATTAACAAAATCAATATAAAAATAACATCATCTTAAAAATAAGGTAAATAGCAGCAACAATCAATAAGGTGCAGAGGTGTTTATGGTAATGTAAAAAATACTCCCAAAAAGATGATACGGTATATAATAATAAAATAGTGACAGTCACTATAGCAGCAGCACTCACATTAAAGTAGAGAAAAATAGTAGCAAAAGTTAACAAAGTGCTAGGGCGCTAGATGTAAAAAGTATTAAACTAATTTGCTGGCAACAAAGTGCTATACAGTCAGCAATGCATCACTGGTAGCAGTGAAAGTTGATAAGATCCAAAAATCAGCAGGATTAAATCATAATACCTGTGCCTTGTAAGCAGTGACAACTTCTGGACATTTGCGATATACGCTCATTTCTTTCCGTATTTTATTTGATTCAATAAAGAAATTTTTTTTAGATAGATTTTGGTCTTTACTAGTGCACATTTTTCCATGTAGGTTTTTTTGTATGGTGTTTGGCCATTTACTTTTAGTCCACCCCTCATTCTTTATTACTGTATATCTATTTATTTGTATATTAATTTAGGATATTTTAAAACAGTGTATATATACTCGTTGTCGATATAATGTGAAGTGTAATGTATTATGTGATATGTGTTGGTAATGTGAATTATATTGTATAATATTATGCTTGGACTGTAATGAAGCTGAGTTCTGCTCAGCAACAGACTGTGAATAGGTAAGATAGAAAGTGTTGGGACTAGCCCATCCTGGGAGGGACTAGTGCAGTGACAGTGACTGTTTTCCTGTTAAAAAAATCAGATAGGGCCCAGTGTGTGACAGAGACAGACCTCAGGTCTGAGCAGTCTACAGAGCCACATGACTTGGATGCCTTAGAAGTGAGAAGAGACCAGAACAGTGAATAGAGGGATCCTGAGGCAAGAAAGAGAAAGCTAACCGATGTATAGAATGAATAAGAGAGAGTCAGTGACTGAGATGCAGTGTTTTATTGGAGTCGGGGCAAAGGACTGACAGAAGGACTAAAAGTGACAGAGCAGGACGGTTCCTGGTACAGGACGGAGCAGTACGTGAAATGAAGTGAGTGCCTTAGCAGGTGTTTTCTAGCGTCAGTGAGCTTAAAGCTCGGTCCTGCCATATTGGCAATATCCCTTTAAGAAAGAAAACAGAACTGCTAGAGGAGAAAATGACTTTCATGGACTGTAATGTCGTAGTAGGCTGGGTTGCGGAGAAATAAGACTTACGAAGTTGGGAGAAGTGAAGGGGAGGAAATGAGGAAGATGTGTATGGAGATGTTCTGTGATAATAAAACGTTCGTCAAACTACTGTTGAGTATAATTACGTTTTTAAAGAACTGGTGGTCTTCCTTCCTGAGTCGTTCAACATCTGGTCGTTGGCACTGCAGCCAGAATTATCTGCAATATGCAGCCTACCAACGCGTATTGCCTCAGTATTAACAGCACCCACAGCCAGTCAGGACCACCATCTTCATGCAACAGGAAGGGGTATGGAAGATTCAGACATCACACACGAATACAGCCCCGCGGCATGCTACACAATATCTATTGCAGATCTGTCCATATTTCCCGTGGCATTCTCCTCCACCAGAACAGCTCATGGATCATGAATTCTTAAGGCATATCTGGATTTTATCCATTTTATTTTATTCTGTTTTTGCTTGTTTGTATGACTTTTTATCATTTTATCTTTTCTAAGTTTTTTAAGCACTGTACTCTTTTTTTATATTAAATCTAAAACTTAATAATATAGTGTGTTCTTTGCTGGTCTAAATGTACCCCAAAACCCTGATGAGGGCTAGAGAATAGCTTGGTGGTGTTACCCTGAGTATGTCAGAGTGCAAGAAGAGTATATCAGGTGCTTGGGAAAGCTAGATGGCGTGTGTGCTAGTATGTGACTCGGTGAAGATGTCTCGCTTGCCTATCAAATTGGCAAATGGTGGCTGCAAAAAGTGTGGTGTGGATGTGAGAACTGGCTGTGGGATACACTTTGCTCATTGACAGCCTATAGTGATAGGTGAGGATGCGTGAATGTAGAATACAATGTACCCTTTACAGTAGCATTCAAGGCACGTGTATCGTGAGTGACCAGTGTTTGTGAGTAATTGGTTGCAAGCAGCGAGATGTTCATGACAAAGATTTTTTTTTATGTCTTTAAAATGTAGTTTCTGTCCTTTCATCATTTGTGTATCATTAATATGTCTATCAATCCTGTGATTTCCATAACTCCACAACATTTACTTCTTGGGGTTGAAATTTCATTGCTGAGGAGTGTATAAAGAACCTAATTGCACAAACTTTGGTTATTCATACCAGAGCCCCATATCCGTACTTTAGGAAAAATGTGTTATGTTATATTTACATTTTTCTTACAGTGAACAAATATATATTAATCACTGTAATAAATGAAATATTTACATGTACGTGATTCCATTTGCAGCTTTTATGTAACCCTTTGTTTTCTTTTGTATTCCTTGTTATCCCTTTCTCTTCCATGTGACCATATACAGTACATCACAAAAGTGAGAACACCCCTCACATTTTTTGTAAACATTTTATTATATGATTGACAATAAATGGCTGTTACGAACCGGCGTCGCCATAGCCGCAAGCAGCCTGCTGCGGTCCCTGTTGCGCCCAGGCGCCGGCTGCCGTTCTTGGCCATACCTCGGGTCATCCAGTTGGCTGCTCCTTCCACCACGTCTAAAGAGGGCTTTACACACTGCGATATCGGTCCCGATATCGCTAGTGTGGGTACCCGCCCCCATCTGTTGCGCGACATGGGCAAATTGCTGCCCATGCCGCACAACATCGCCCAGACCCGTCACACATACTTACCTGGCCGGCGACGTCGCTGTGACCGGCGAACCGCCTCCTTTCTAAGGGGGCGGTCCGTGCGGCGTCACAGCGACATCACTGAAGCGTCACTGAACCGCCGCCCAATAGCAGCGGAGGGGCGGAGATGAGCGGGACGTAACATCCCGCCCACCTCCTTCCTTCCGCATTGTGGCCGGGAGGCAGGTAAGGGGAGCTTCCTCGTTCCTGCGGCGTCACACGCAGCGATGTGTGCTGCCGCAGGAACGAGGAACAACTTCGTTACTGCTGCAGTAACGATTTTTAAGAATGGACCCCCATGTCGCCGATTAGCGATTTTGCACGTTTTTTCAACGATGCAAAATCGCTTATCGGTGTCACACGCAACGGCATCGCTAATGCGGCCGGATGTGTATCACAAATTCCGTGACCCCAACGACTCCGCATTAGCGATGTCGCAGCGTGTAAAACCCCCTTAAGGGTGGAGAGGCGGCTAGTGCGCATGCGCGCACTGATTTACCCCAGCCAGAGTCTAAAGGTGGCTTTACACGCTACGATATTGTTAGCAATTGCTAGCGATATCGTACGCAAAAGCACCCGCGCCCGTTATTCCTGCGATTGTGTGTGATCGCTGCCGTAGTGAACATTATCACTATGGCAGCGTCACACGCACTTACCTGGTTGGCCAATCAAAGTGGAGGGGCGGAGCTGAGCGTGATGTAAACATCCCACCCACTTCTTCCTTCTGCATTGTGGCCGGCGGCAGGTAAGGAGACGTTCCTCGCTCCTGCGGTGTCACACACAGTGATATGTGCTGCCGCAGGAACGACGAACCACAACGAAAAACAACCCTTACCGATTTTTGAGTTTGGGACGACCTCTCCATGGTGAACGTTTTCTAGGTAGGGCTAGGCGAACGGTTCCTGTCACGCCAAGATTCGTGGCTCAGCACATGAGGGTCAGGTGTAACAGGGTGAAAATGTGCATAAGATAAACGTGCATGTTTGTTTATGTATTTTATATATTTATGCTATAATTTAAATGGCCACTAGGTGTCACTAGAGTGCAGGCACACTGCTAAACAGTAAGGGGTTACATTAGGTTTCCCTGGTAACGTAGATGGAGAGAGACAGTTGAAAATTTCAGTCAGGATCTGAGGGACTGTGCAAGAGAAGAACTGCTGTCATTTTCCCGTGTTTGGATTCATAGGATTGCCTGTTTTTTTTTCTTCTTTTTATGGACTGCTTACTCGTTTTTTCTTGGAGCTCTTACTGCCCCTGATGAGGGGAATTTATCTGAGTGACTTTTTTTTCTCCAGACTGTTTGGACAAAATCATCTAAGAGTGAGGGTATGTGCGCACGTTGCTTTTTACCTGCTTTTTACCTGCTTTTTTGCTGCTTTTTCTTCTGCGCTGTTTAATGCCAAAATGGATGTGTTCTTCTATTCAAGCAAAGTCTATGGGAATTTGGGTTTCTTGTTCACACTATGTTGTTCAAAATGCTGCCTTTTTGTGGCAGAACTTTGGTCAAAAACTCAGCTTTGCAGTGCAAAACCCAAATGGCAAAAACAATTGACATGTTGCTTCTTTGAAAAGCTGAGTTTTTGACCAAAGTTCTGCCACAAAAAGGCAGCATTTTGAACAACATAGTGTGAACAAGAAACCCAAATTCCCATAGACTTTGCTTGAATAGAAGAACACATCCATTTTGGCATTAAACAGCGCAGAAGAAAAAGCAGCAAAAAAGCAGGTAAAAAGCAGGTAAAAAGCAACGTGCGCACATACCCTTAATCAGAAGCAGTCTGAGGGGACAGACGCCATCTTGAGTGAAAGACTTCAGTGAGTAACAATTGACCTGAGACTGATCGGTGTATAATAGTCAGTCAGGGACAGATATATAGAAAGGATAAAGAAGAAGGAGGATTATTCTACAGATTATTCACTGAGAAGGAGCTGTGTTTGCTTATCCTGAGGCGTTTGCTCTGAACCGGAAGTTAGTGGAGGTTAAGCTGTGTTGTGCTGATAATAAGACTATTCTGCCTTTGCTTCAGCACACTGTCTGGGGGCAGTGAGGTACAGAATATTGAATAGAGGTACATAGTAGAGGTAGAGGTTCAGGTATATAAGATACATGTACATATATTTACTTGTTTCTGGCTGTATATGGGGAGGTGGCCGGGTACCCTGATTGAATTGTAAAGGCCCCGTCACACTAAGCAACATCGCTAGCAACGTCGCTGCTGATGGACAACTTTTGTGACGTTGCTAGTGATGTTGCTTAGTGTGACATCCAGCAACAACCTGGCCCCTGCTGTGAGGTCGTTGGTTGTTACTGAATGTCCTGCGCTATTTTTTAGTTGTTGCTGCCCCGCTGTGAAGCACAGATCGCTGTGTGTGACAGCGAGACAGCAACAACTAAATGTGCAGGCAGCAGGAGCCGGCTTCTGCGGACGCTGGTAACCACGGTAAACATCGGGTAACCAAGAAGCCCTGTCCTTGGTTACCCAATATTTACCTTCTTTACCAGCCTCCGCCGCTCTCCCTGTCAGTGCCGGCTCCTGCTCCTTGCACGTGTAGCAGAGGACACATCGGGTAATTAACCCGATGTGTACTGTAGCTAGGAGAGCAGGGAGACAGCGCTAAGCAGTGTGTGCGGCTCCCTGCTCTCTGCACGTGTAGCTGCAGCACCCATCGGGTAATTAACCCGATGTGTGCTGTAACTAGGAGAGCAGGGAGCCAGCACTAAGCAGTGTGCGCGGCTCCTGCTCTGTGCACATGTAGCTGCAGCACACATCGGGTAATTAACCCGATGTGTGCTGTAACTAGGAGAGAAGGGAGCCAGCGCTAAGCGGTGTGCGCTGCTCCCTGCTCTCTGCACGTGTAGCTCCGTGCGCTGGTAACCAAGGTAAATATCAGGTTGGTTACCCGATATTTACCTTAGTTACCAAGCGCAGCATCGCTTCAGTGCATCGCTGCTGGCTGGGGGCTGGTCACTGGTTGCTGGTGACCGCTCACCAGCAACCCGTGTAGCGATGCTCCAGCGATGACTGCAAGGGCAGGTTGCTGGTGGGATCGCTGGAGCGTCTGAGTGTGTGACCTCTCACCAGCAACCTCCTAGCAACTTACCAGCGATCCCTATCAGGTTGTATCGTTGTTGGGATTGCTGGTAAGTTGTTTAGTGTGACGGTACCTTAAACGTAAGGGGAGGTGGTTGTAAGATTATATCCTTGAAGGGATCACGTGCCATTATCTGTAGTAGTTTACCCGGGTAAGCCCCATTAATAGATAAGGGAGGGAGCGATATAGTGGGGGGGAAATATAGTCCAGTTCATCCCTACAGACCGACACTTGAAGTCCTCCGAGTTGCATAAACTGTTATTGTTTATTCCGGGCTGTTGTGGCCCATAATTTGTAAGAGAACTGTTTTGTTTTGTAAAATAATTTTTTGAGACTTATAAATAAAACTGTTGTTATTCACTATCTTTGTGTCCCTGGGTTTTCCATGGTGCCATCATATCTTAATAGTCATAACAACTGGCATTCAGTCGTTACACAGGCGCCGTGCTTCCTTTCTACCGTTCCTGTTGTGCTATAGCAGTCCAGTGGCATTAACTGGGCTGCGGCTGCTGCGTGACCTGTCCAGTTGTGCCTCCTACGCACATGGACAGCATACCTGCTGCGTCACCTGTCCGAGAGTGCCTTCTACGCACACGGACAACGCACCTGTTGTGCCAACTGTTCGGTTGTGCCTCCTACGTGCACGGACAGCATACCCCAGGACCCCTGTGGAGTTAACAGGGTGTTCCAGGATTGGGTATGTAAACCTGTTGTCCTCCTTGGCTTCCCAGTCAACGGTACTAGTGTGATCTCTTGGCCTGACGTGTTCTCTACACACGTGGCCATTCGAGTAGTGACCAGAAACGCTGATTGAAGGACCACTCGGCCTGTCGTGTCTGACACACGTGGCCGACAGGGCGCTGTTGCAGTGGTCTTCTTAGTCAACGCTACCTGGTCACCATCCAGCCTGACGTGTTCCCTGCACACATGGTCGGGGTTGCGCCAATTCCACCGAAACGCTAACTGGGTTGTCGTCCGGTCTGACGTGTCACTACACACGTGACCGGTTCCCTGGGTTATCTCAGAGCCATCCAGCTCTATAGTCTCCGCCTAACCCACAGGGTGCCAGCAGCTCCATTACCATCTGGAGCACGGTGGGCCCCGACTGGCGATTGGGATATATACCCCCTGGTCCTAATCTGCCGATTCCCCCGTAACAATGGCTTCACCCAACAACTAACCATGAGTGTGTTATCATTCATATTCTCTGAAAAAAGGCCAAGAAAGCAAAAAATCTGCCGGGGTATGTAAACTTTTGAGCACAACTATGACGCCCTGGCCTAACAGGTCGTCACAGTGTATTGTGCAATCTGCCCTTCTGCGCAGTATCCACCTCCTCCTTGGTTACGGACCCCTAACCATTGGTGTTGCCAAGATCAGCTAATTAAAAAATCCTAGGAACACTCTGCACCACACCCACCAGACACACCAGTGGACGGCCTGAGTGGAATAGGGTCGCCCACTTGGGGGGTTGGTAAGGGAGGGTCAGGAGACAGTGAGTTGTGAAGTGACTCTCGAGAGGCGAGCTCACAGAGCGGTGAAGTGTTGGAAGAGAGAACAGGAGCTGGGCTCCTTGAGACTACTAGGTGGCAAACGTTGGTCTGGACCTGGTAGGAGCTGGATCCCAGTCACAAGGGATCGTGACAAGAGGCCCGGACTGTCGAGTAGAACAGCCGGCGGCCTTGTGCCATCACCGGGCAGGGGCCAGGGCACAACGGGGTACATGGACACTAGGTCAGGAAGAAGCTTCAGGCGTCTTGACAATTTACCCGACGAGGACGGAGCCTTCAAGATCCGTTCTCTACCCACTCCAAAATCATGGTACTAGCGCAATGAGGGGGATAGGACTTTCCACTCATACAGTCCAGAAAATCCTAAGCGTGAACCCTGAGAGCAAGCTCAGCCAGTTAGCCATACTGGTGAGCGGGACCCGACTAGTTTCATACTATAGGGACCAACTAGAGGACAAGGTGCCAAGGAAAAGGTCACAGACTAACAGGCAACACCAATGGGCACGGGATCCAGGCGTGCACCCTTTAAGCGGCAGCAGTGTCCAGAACTTTGGTTTACCACAGGTGTCGGTGTCAGCATTATTGGACTCAGTGAGTACACAAACGACCCCCCGACCGTCCCAACGGCACCTTCCCATCACCATCACAGAGTCCTGGGGCATTCCCCCTACCCGTGGAGGGGTTAAACATCTGGCTGCCCCCACCATCGCCACTGGGTACTCCCCATCGCAGCGGTGGTACTCCATCTTACCACGCACCATGGGTGGCGTCACGAACTGTCCATACAATCCTCTGTAAATAACCCCCCTTTAATTCCGAGTGGCCGCGCGACCCCGACCCCTCGAGCCACCGCGGATCCCGATCCGAGCAGCGGCGGCAGGCTCCTGACGCGGGGGCGGCACACATCTGTATGTCTTTAAAGTATACAATTCAGCGCTGTAATTGAATGAACCAATCTCACTGTGTCAAAAAAGTCAAAGGAAAATGCTGCAAGAAAAATCCCATATGCATTGCAATAATCCCATAAACTATAATTATTCCTGTCTGGATGGTGATTCAGTCATGGTGTGGGTGGTTCAGACTAGATCTAGTGTCTACGCCGGCCACATCACATCATCAGGTCTGTATAAGACGCTAGGATCACTCTACCCTGGAAACAGTGTAGAAAGATCTGCTGGAGAAGGGATAGCATATTAGAGTGCTTACTGCCTCAGGCTGGTTTCAGATGTCCATGTTTAATCAGGTACCAGTCACACGCATGGTTATGGTCACACGTGTGTCATACGTGTGTCACACTTGTGACACACGTATGTTACACGTGTGGCACACATGTGACACCCGTGTTTGCATACGTGTGATAGGTACCAGAGAAAACACGGGTATGTGAAATAAAAAGATTTTCCATATTTATCTGCTGTCTCTAGCTCTGCTGCCTCCTGCTCCTGACCGCTGCTCATTATATTCATCGATTATTCACTGTACTCAGGACCTTGAAGCCAGAGCATCTGTCAGGGCCAGGTGGACGGGCAGACCCAGGAGGTGGATCCACTGGGCCGAACTCCTAGATGGTGGTAAGGGGTCCGGTAGCTGGAGCACTATAGACAGCAGAACAGTCCGTGCACACGAGGATAACGGAGAAGTCCCTGGGACCACGGAGTCACTGGTGGTAGTCCGGGTGACGCAGCTCAGGTTCGGAAGCCGAGATGATGTCAGGCGGGGTCCGGAACCTTTGGAGCGAGATGACGGGTCACCGCAGGGATCCGAGATGGTACGGACTGTCAGGATGGCAGATGGACAGCGTTCGGGATTCGGTCAGGACCGGATGGCGAGGCAGGCACGGCTCTACAAGAGAGATAGGTGAGTATATCACAAAAACACCAGGAGACCTGACTCCTAGCTTAGGAAACACGAAGATCAGGCCCCGCCCCCTTGGACAATAAACCCCTTTATACCCTGTACCTGTTTTGCATCATTTCCTGTTAATGGACGCTGGCCCTTTAAGAAAGGGTCAGTGACCGCGCGCGCGCCCTAATGCGCATGCGCGCGGCCCGGGTGCCAGAAGCCAGGGAAGGAAGCTGAGAGGAGGACGCAGGGGAGCCGGCCAGGACCTGGGAAGCCGTCGGGCGCCGGGAGCGGAGACCAGGGGGCCTGGGAAGGACGGGCACCGGAGGCTGGAGAGCGGGGAGCGTGGCAGGTGAGCCGGGGAGCGGAGCTGAGGACCCGGGGAGCGGAGCAGAGGACCCGGGGAGGGGAGCCGAGGACCCGGGGAGCGTGACAGTACCCCCCCCCCACGCCCCCCTCCCCGCAACCGGGACATGAAGGCACGGATCAGAGGAGTGCCCACGTTCTCCCTGGGCTCCCAGGACCTATCCTCAGGACCATACCCCTCCCAGTCCACCAGGAAGAACTGTCGACCCCGTACGGTCTTCATGGCCACGATATCCCTTACCGCATAGATGTCGTCATCGGCAATAGGAGGAGGAGCCGGACTGGCAGCAGCGGAGAAGGGACCAAGGACAACCGGCTTGAGCAGGGAGACGTGGAATGAGTTGACCGGGAGCTGTAGCTTGTAGGAGACCTCATTGATCTTGTTGAGGACTTTAAACGGCCCGATGTAGCGAGGACCCAGCTTGTATGATGGTATCTTCAATCGGACGTACTTGGAAGCAAGCCAGACGAGATCTCCAGGAGAGAAACACGGAGGGTCCAGACGTCTCTTGTCTGCGTGTCGTTTCATCCGTAGGGAAGCACGCCCAAGGGACGCCTTGACAGAGTCCCAAATGGTTGCAAAGTCACGGGCTACAGTATCAGCAGCAGGGACATCCGAAGAAGGGGATACCGGCAATGGGACGGAGGGCTGGAGTCCGTAAACGACATGGAAGGGAGAGCTGGAGGACGACTCACTGATGTGGTGGTTATGGGAGAATTCAGCCCAAGGAAGAAGCGTGGACCAGTCGTCGTGATGGGCGTTGACATAGTGACGTAAAAAAGAGGTCAAGATTTGATTGACCCTCTCCACTTGGCCATTAGACTGAGGATGGTATGCAGATGAAAAGTCCAGAGTCACTCCCAGATGTTTGCAGAGAGCCCTCCAGAAGCGGGAGGTGAACTGAGTTCCTCTGTCGGATACGATGTGTAATGGAAAGCCATGCAAGCGAAAGATGTGATGTATATAGGCATCCGCGAGTTCTTGAGCAGAGGGTAGTCCAGCCATAGGGACGAAATGAGCCATTTTAGAGAACTGATCCACCACGACCCATATGACTGTGTGCCCGGAGGACAATGGCAAGTCCGTAATAAAGTCCATCGCTATGTGTTGCCACGGAACTGAGGGTATCGGCAGAGGCAGAAGACGGCCATATGGCAGATGTTTGGGCGTCTTGTTCCTGGCACAAGAGGAGCAGGCAGAGACAAAAGCAGCGACGTCCGTGCGAAGGGATGGCCACCAGTAGTGACGTACAATCGCACTCCAAGTTCTCTTCTGACCAGCATGACCGGCTGTTTTCGAGGCATGACCCCAGTGTAACACTTTTTGCCTGTCTGTCTCAGAGACATAGGTCTTCCCGGGCGGTATCTGGGCCAGGGTGACAGGAGCCACCGGAATGATTTTGCTAGGACAGATGATGGGTTGGGTAGTCTCTTCCTCCTGCTCCATGGGCATGAAAGACCTGGACAAGGCATCAGCGCGTACATTCTTGTCCGCGGGTTGGAAATGGAGCTGGAAATCAAACCTGGCAAAGAATAAGGACCACCTGGCTTGCCGTGGGTTCAGTCGCTGAGCGGACCGTAGGTATTCCAGGTTCTTGTGGTCCGTGTAAATAATCACGGGGTATACTGCTCCTTCCAGAAGGTAGCGCCATTCCTCCAGAGCCAGTTTGACTGCCAAGAGCTCTCGGTCACCGATGGTGTAGTTGCGTTCAGGCGCTGAGAAGCTCTTGGAGAAGAATCCGCAAGTCACCATCTTCCCGGAGGAGGACTTCTGCATGAGCACTGCTCCGGCTCCTGAGGAGGAGGCATCCACCTCCAAGGTGAACTGGCGGTTTAACTCCGGACGGTGGAGTACAGGAGAGGAGGCAAATGCCCGCTTCAGAGAGCCAAACGCGGCGTCGGCCGCCGGGGACCAGTCCTTGGGATTAGCCTCTTTCCTGGTCAAAGCGGAGAGAGGAGCAGTCAGAGCAGAGAAGTGAGGGATGAACTGGCGGTAGTAGTTGGCGAATCCCAGGAAGCGTTGGATTGCCTTCAGTCCAGAAGGAGGAGGCCAGTTGAGAATGGAGGAGACCTTCTTTGGATCCATCTGCAGTCCAGTATCAGAGATGATGTACCCCAGGAAGGGGAGAGAAGACTGCTCAAAGACACACTTCTCGTACTTGGCGTACAGGCGATTCTCTCTCAGTCTTTGTAGAACCAGTTGTACGTTCTCTCTGTGGGTCTGGAGGTTCGGTGAGAAGACAAGGATGTCATCCAGATACACTACTACACAGACGTAAAGAAGGTCCCGGAAAACGTCGTTCACCAGTTCTTGAAAGACGGCTGGGGCGTTACACAGGCCGAAGGGCATCACGCAGTATTCATAGTGCCCATCGCGCGTATTGAACGCGGTCTTCCATTCGTCCCCAGAGCGGATGCGTACCAGATTGTAAGCACCCCGAAGATCCAGCTTGGTGAACACACGAGCTCCTCTAAGCCGGTCAAACAATTCGGGGATGAGCGGCAGAGGGTACTTGTTTTTTACGGTGATTTGATTCAAACCCCGGTAGTCTATGCATGGGCGTAAGTCGCCCTCTTTCTTCTTGACGAAGAAGAAACCTGCTCCAGCAGGAGAGGAGGATCTCCGAATGAATCCCCTTGCCAGGCTCTCTGTGATGTAAGTAGACATGGCCCTTGTTTCGGCTGGAGACAATGGATATATCCGTCCTCGAGGTGGTGTTGTTCCAGGGAGCAGGTCGATGGCACAATCGTAAGGACGATGTAGCGGAAGTACCTCGGATTCCTTTTTATCAAAGACGTCTGCAAAGGACCAATAGGCCGAGGGCAGCCCCGGTAGGTTCTCTGGAACCGGAGGTCGTCGGATGGGTTGTATAGTCTTCAGGCACTTCTCATGGCACGAAGAGCCCCATCGGGTGATTTCGCCAGTGCCCCAGCTGACCGACGGTTCGTGTGTCCGTAACCAGGGAAGTCCCAGCAGGATTTGATGGGACATGTGTGGAAGGACGTAGAAAGCGATGTTCTCGGTGTGCAGGGCACCGATACGCAGTTCCACCGGCTTGGTGATCCAGGAGATGGTGTCAGAGAGGGGTCTCCCATCCACAGAGGCAATCACGAGGGGCTTGTCGAGTGGAGTAACAGGCACCTGGTACTTGTCCACCGTGGCCTGCTGGATGAAATTGCCTGCTGCCCCGGAATCGAGGTATGCCTCAGCTGTGAACCGCGTCTCTCCCGTTGTCACTTGCACAGTCCACGTAACCGGGTCTGAGAGAGTCCCAGCACCTAGGGTGGCCTCTCCTACCAACCCTAGGCTTTGGAGTTTCCCGGCCTCTCTGGACAGGAGCGTAGCAGGTGTGTGTCCTCTCCGCAGTAAAAGCAGAGGCCCTTGGCGAGCCGCTCAGCTCGACGTTGTTCAGACTGCCGCACTCTGTCGATCTGCATGGGCTCGTGAATGGGAACCCCAGCTGTCGATGACTGAAGTACGGCGGGCTTCTGCGGAGGAGAGGAATGCCGTACCGGACGTCTCTCACGGGACACTTCCTTGGATCGCTCCTGAAAACGAATGTCCACTCGAGTCGCTAGGGCGATCAGGGCATCCAGGGTGGTCGGTACGTCACGACCCGCCAGCTCGTCTTTAATTCGCCCCGAGAGTCCTTCCCAGAAGGCGGCGGTTAGGGCCTCGTTGTTCCACCCGAGTTCCGAAGCCAAGGTGCGAAACCGGATGGCGTATTGGCCCACCGTCAGAGTCCCCTGACGTAACCGGAGAAGAGACGAAGCGGACGCGGAGGCGCGTCCGGGCTCATCAAAGGTGCCACGGAATGCCTGCAGGAACTCCTGGATGTTCGTGGTCACAGGATCCCCCTTCTCCCACAAGGGGTTCATCCACGCCAGTGCCTCACCCTCTAGATGGGACATGATGAAGGCAACCTTGGCTTGATCGGAGGCAAACAAATGCGGCAGCTGCGTGAAATGAAGGGAGCATTGGTTTAAGAATCCCCTGCAGGTCTTGGGGTCTCCGGCGTACCGGGGTGGTGAGGCCAAACGAAGTCTGGAAGTATCTGAAGATGTCGCCACGGGAGCTGGAGCCGTGGACTGACTAGTGGAAGCCCGGGATGCTGAAGACGTAACTGCCGCTTGTAGCGTGTTCAGGCGGGCGTCCACAGAAGACATGAATTGCAGCATGCGGGTCTGAGTCTCACGCTGGCGTTGGAGTTCCTCCTGTACGGCTGCTAGTGCTGCAGCGGGATCCATGGCCTGATCTTACTGTCAGGGCCAGGTGGACGGGCAGACCCAGGAGGTGGATCCACTGGGCCGAACTCCTAGATGGTGGTAAGGGGTCCGGTAGCTGGAGCACTATAGACAGCAGAACAGTCCGTGCACACGAGGATAACGGAGAAGTCCCTGGGACCACGGAGTCACTGGTGGTAGTCCGGGTGACGCAGCTCAGGTTCGGAAGCCGAGATGATGTCAGGCGGGGTCCGGAACCTTTGGAGCGAGATGACGGGTCACCGCAGGGATCCGAGATGGTACGGACTGTCAGGATGGCAGATGGACAGCGTTCGGGGTTTGGGATTCGGTCAGGACCGGATGGCGAGGCAGGCACGGCTCTACAAGAGAGATAGGTGAGTATATCACAAAAACACCAGGAGACCTGACTCCTAGCTTAGGAAACACGAAGATCAGGCCCCGCCCCCTTGGACAATAAACCCCTTTATACCCTGTACCTGTTTTGCATCATTTCCTGTTAATGGACGCTGGCCCTTTAAGAAAGGGTCAGTGACCGCGCGTGCGCCCTAATGCGCATGCGCGCGGCCCGGGTGCCAGAAGCCAGGGAAGGAAGCTGAGAGGAGGACGCAGGGGAGCCGGCCAGGACCTGGGAAGCCGTCGGGCGCCGGGAGCGGAGACCAGGGGGCCTGGGAAGGACGGGCACCGGAGGCTGGAGAGCGAGGAGCGTGGCAGGTGAGCCGGGGAGCGGAGCTGAGGACCCGGGGAGCGGAGCAGAGGACCCGGGGAGGGGAGCCGAGGACCCGGGGAGCGTGACAGCATCGCGGGGACAGCGCTGGATACAGCATCGCTGAGAACAGCATCGCGGGGACAGGTGAGTACTCTGCAAGCACAGTGACACCCAGGAGGTCATTGGAGTTCCCAATGAACTCTGATGACATCCTGATGACCCCCGCGACACCCACGCTATAGCTTCACAGGTTCATAAGAGTTCATTGGGAACTGTGATGAATCCCCGATGCTGTCCCCGCGATGCTCCGGCTTCAAGGTTCTCACTACACACACATACACACACACACACACACACACACACACACACACACACACAACCAGGACACACACACACAAGTATACACTGAGCACATATACACACATATGTAAACACACATAGCAGACACACATGGATACACCAAGCACATACACACACACATAGTGCACATGCATTTATACACTGAACACACACACACACACACTCTGCTGTATACTAACCCAGCGATGCGGTCCCCGACACTGAAGTCCCCAGCACTGTCCTCGCTTCCAGCTCCACAGGGCACTGAATATTCAGTGAGTATAATGAGTGGCGATAAGGAGCGGAAGGCAGCAGAGCCGGAGACATCACCGCTGCAGAGAGGTAAATATAGAAAATCTTTTATTAAAAAGATATGTTTCCTCTGGTATGTGTCACACTGATGTGACACGGATCACATCAGTGTGCGATCTGTGTGACACCCGTGCTGCCGAAGAAAAAACGGACATGCCTGCGTGTGTGCGTGCAAGGTCATGAGAGGTTACATGGTCCGTGTGAAAACACGGACGTGTGAGTAACAGCAAATAAACGGAAATAAATAAATAAAAACGGATGTCACACGTACCTGAAACACGGAAGTCTGAAACCAGCCTAACAGTGCTTGCTGCTGCAACATAAAAAAATGTATTCTATTCTTTAATAACACCGCTGATAGATACATTTAGTGTAGGGAGAAGGGATAGTGTATGAGAGTGATTATTAAGTTACAGTGCTTGTTGCTGCAATATAAAAAATATATTTTATAATAATACTACTGATAGCTGCATTTTGTGTAGGTTGAGCTGCTGGAGAAGGGATAATGTATCAGCGGCATCTAGGTAAGGCTTAGAGCGGTGTCACATGCTACGATATATCGGGCGATATGTCATCGGGGTCACGGATTCCGTGACGCACATCCAGCACCGTTTGACATATCGTAGTGTGTGACAGCTACGAGCGACTGTTAACGAGCAAAAATACTCACCTTATCGTTGCTCGTTGACACGTCGCTCATTTTCATAAAATCGTTCCTCTTTCTGCGCGCCGGTTGTTCATCGTTCCCGAGGCAGCACACGTCACTCCGTGTGACACCTCGGGAATGACGAACTACAGCTTACCTGTGGCCACCGGCAATGCGGAAGGAGGGAGTTGGGCGGGATGTTACGTCCCGCTCATCTCCGCCCCTCTGCTTCCATTGGGCGGCTGTGGAGCCCTGCATTACCTTCAGGTGATCTCAGGGTCTCCAGGGACTTCACGTGTTGGAAATCTTCTGGCCACGGGTAAGTCAGGTTAACTTCTATGGGAATCGTGACGCCACTCTCGGTAATTGCGGTCAGGGGGTGACCACCATTGCAGTTTAGGGAACGCTTGTGTCGCGGGCGGGGAGGGGACGCTGCGCTCACCCACTGCTCGGGTCCGGCTGCTGCTGCTGCTCGGTCGGTGGCTCGAGCGGTGGGCCGCATCCCGGGGACTCGAGCGGCGCTCCTCGCCCGTGAGTGAAAGGGGGTGGTTTGGTTTAGGGATATTGCCCGTGACGCCACCCACGGTTGTGGTGAGGTTGTGACACTACCGCTGCTCTGGATGGGGATCCCAGGAGCGATGACAGGGAGCAGCTTGGATGTTGTTTCTCCCCTCCGTGGATAGGGGGGTTGGTTGTCCCGGGGCCCAGTGAGGGAGGGATGGCAGGCGGGCTACGGGGCCTGGTGAGGTGCAGGGTCGCGGAGGCAGCGCTGTGCCGCATGGCACGGTGGTACTCACTCAGCCAATGATGAATGCAAAGTCTCCAGTAAAACAAACTGCTGGATGGACCGGTCCCACAGGCGGCTGCAGTGTTTTTCCCCTGACCCCAGGTTGGTAGTGTAAGTCCTTTCCTGCACCTTCGTGTACGCTGTTCCTGCACTCCGGTTTCCAGCTGGCTCCCCGGTTCGGTACCGGTGGGCCACCGCCCAGCCCCGGCTACCTACGGTTCCACCAAGACTGTCTTCCCGATTCCGCAGACGGCCACTACCGTCTGACTGACTCTCTACACGAGGGCCCTAGGCTCCAACCTAGGCCCCAATCTGTGTCTGCCTCTCTGCAGACCTCCTCTCTCTTCCTCTGCCTGGACTTGTCTGAGCTGGTTTTCTGCCTCAGGCCAGCTAGACTCCTCGGTGGGCGTGCCTATCTGCTTGACTCCGCCCACCTGGTGTGTCTGTCTGAACCCGAGGGAAGAAATCAGGTCTCACTGGGTATGTCTGCTGTGAACTGCTGAGGGTGGGGGTGTGTGTGTGTTGTTACCTATGGCCCATGGCTTGTCCAGGGCGCCACATTCCCCCTTAGTAAAATGCAGACCGTCCGCGGGCTGCCCGTCCATCACCGTTTTTATTTTTCACGAACTGAAAAAGAATAAAACATTTTAAAACATTTTCACGCATGCATTTTTTTTTTTTTACATAAAACTTCCTTTACGGGAGGCATATCACCTCAACCGTTGCAACAACAATACACTTTTAATAATAACAACGGAACGGGTCCTTCAGTCACCCACCCAAACAACCTGGCCCTGATGCTGCCCCTAAGCAAATGGGCAGCACCCGTTGCCCCAGTCCATCACTAGGCTGCCCGAGCGGGTACTTCGCTGCCGTTGCGGCTGGGCGGACTGCCGGAGCCGTCGTCATCTCCGGTACGGCCGGGATGGAAGCCGGGACCGGTGGCAGGGCGGTGACGAAGGTAAAGCCTGGGGACCCCAGGTCTGGGCCCTCCCTCATCGACGCTGCGAGCTCCGCTACCGGTGACAGGGGTAACGGGTCGGTCGGGGCATTGGCTGCGGCACGGGCACTGAGGTTTCAGCGGTACCGGACGGACGGGGCATCTCGTGCAGCGGTACTCCAGGAACCAAATACTGGCAGAGTCCTGGCGTCCCTGCTTCCACAGCCGCGAGCTACATGCGGCCAGTCGCCATCCGTCCCCCTTAGTCTTTTTCCGGCTACTCCTCTACAGGGGCGGTGTTTCGGTTTTCGCGCCTCCACTACTCGGAAAGACGCTCGAGCGGGGATTTTTCGCGCCCAAAATGGCGGCTTCTCAAGATTTTCGGCCAGATGCCTCCGGCGGTCACAAGGCGCACCTCTACCAGACGGCAGAGCGGTAAGATCCTGTTCATGACGCCAAGTTGTCGCGAGCGGAGGAGGGGACGCTGCGCTCACCCACTGCTCGGGTCCGGCTGCTGCTGCTGCTGCTCGGTCGGTGGCTCGAGCGGTGGGCCGGATCCCGGGGACTCAAGCGGCGCTGCTCGCCCATGAGTGAAAGGGGGTGGTTTGGTTTAGGGATATTGTCTGTGATGCCACCCACGGTTGTGGTGAGGTTGTGACACCACTGCTGCTCCCGGGGATCCCGGGAGCAGTGACAGGGAGCAGCTTGGATGTTGTTTTCTCCCCTCCGTGGGTAGGGGGGTTGGTTGTCCCGGGGCCCGGTGAGGTGGGGATGGCAGGCGGGCTACGGGGCCTGGTGAGGTGCAGGGTCGCGGGGGCAGCGCGGTGCCGCACGGCACAGCGGTACTCACTCAGCCAATGATGAATGCAAAGTCTCCGGTAAAACAAACGGCTAGATGGACGGGTCCCACAGACGGCTGCGGTGTTTTTCCCCTGACCCCTGGTTGGTAGTGTAAGTCCTCTCCTGCACCTTCGTGCACGCTCTTCCTGCGCTCCGGTTTCCAGCTGGCTCCCCGGTTCAGTACCGGTGGGCCACCGCCCAACCCCGGCTACCTACGGTTCCACCAAGACTGTCTTCCCGGCTCCCGCAGACGGCCACTACCGTCTGCCTCACTGGCTACACGAGGGACCTAGGCTCCAACCTAGGTCCCAGTCTGCGTCTGCCTCTCTGCAGACCTCCTCTCTCTTCCTCTGCCTGGACTTGTCTGAGCTGGTTTTCTGCCTCAGGCCAGCTAGACTCCTCGGTGGGCGTGCCCATCTGCCTGACTCCGCCCACCCGGTGTGTCTGTCTGAACCCGAGGGAAGAAATCAGGTTTCACTGGGGATGTCTGCTGTGAACTGCTGAGGGTGGGTGTGTGTTGTTACCTGTGGCCCCTGGCTTGTCCAGGGCGCCACACTTGGGGCTGATGGTAGATGCAGTCAGTTGTTGTGGCCTCCTGAGAGTGAGGCTGGCCCCAGGGCCCAGTGAAAGTGTGTAGTACCACAGGTCGCAGAAGAACTCACACAGAAGCAGCAATGTCTTTCAGGGTTTTTACTCACTTTCAGATGGTGGCTGTGAGTCAACCCGGGTGATGCTATGATAAACCAGGTGGAACCAGGTATCCCTTCGGCTGATGTAGGGGTGACTGCTGACTCGCCTTCCTAGCCCTTCTTGTTTGGGGTGACTCCTTACTTGTAGTATTGCGGGGATCACCCAGGGAAGTCACAACTGCCGTTCTCTCCTTTCTAGCCCGTTTCCTGGCAGCGTGGACCAAGGTTAAGATGGCTCCAGGCTCAATCCTCCTTATGGGCCCACTCGTTGCTGATGATGCTGCGGACTCTGTGTAGGTTGGTGAGGCACATACAGTACCCTCACCAGGAGGTTTAGCAGGCCAAGTAAATGGGTTCCTGCTCTGGGGACCTGTTTCCCCATGCGGGCTTGGGCTACCGGTAGTCCCCTTACTCAGCCACCTCTTGCTACTGCCCTAGGTGGTTTTCAGGCAACACCACTGGGTAGCCTCTCTCCCCCACCAGCAGCCACTACAGGTGCAGGGTCTGACAGGGTCCTGCTCCTCTGCTCTACCCTCCAGATGCGGCTCCTCCACTCCTTCTCCTTTGGCTGCCACTGCACAACTCCCTGTCTCCAGTCCCACTACCCACCACTAGCTGGGATGCGAGGGCCACGCCCCCTCCCTTGGTCTGCCCAGGGGTCTCCTCTAAGCTGTGTGTGTGTTCCTGGTTACTTCGTGTCTGTGTGTCCACACCCTAGTCAGCCTTTGGGATTACCTGTTTTGTACTCACTCAGCCTGAGTGCAGTACTCAATGGTGCCTGACCAGGTCAGGGGCATCAAACGGCCGCTGTGTGACGTCACTGTGATGCCGAACGTCCCTCCACCTTCAGGAAGGGGGTATTCGCCGCGACAAAGAGACATGAGAAGATCATGTGCTGTGATGCCAAAATATTTGAGAATCCACGGTCAGAAGAAGTAGATGGTGGGGAACGGCAATTACTAGCTCAAGAAGTGGATGATGAGACACAGTTGCCAATAAGTCATGTTGTTAAGTCAACAAGTGGTGGACGATGAATTCACTGACCCAGCCTGAGAAAGTGGAGCGATGACAACAGTGCAGAAGGGGAGGCATATATAGCACCACAACAAGCAGGAAGAGTCAGTGGGGTGGCCAGAGGGAGAAGGAGATCAACTTTTCCCAGCAGCACCGTTATACGTCAAGTTCCCATGATAGGGAATAAATGTTCTCCAGTCTGGCGCTTTTTTCAATAAAGTGCCTATGACAGAAGGACAATCATTTGCAACCTGTGCCATCCATACCAAGATCAGCAGGGGCCTGACCATTAGCAGCCTGACCACCACCAGTATGCTCATGCACATGTCATCAGAACACCCAAATAGGTGGGTTGAATTCCTGGGTCCACAATCAGTTTCTGTGGATGACACCACTGTTTCTTCTCCTGTGCTACATGCTTGCCAATCCCCTGTCCAGGATGCAGGTCTATATCCCTCCCAGCTTGTAACATTTGTTGCACATTCACAACCACTATCAATAAGCATGCCCACTGTCTTGTCCCAGTGCAGCATTCAACTGTCCCTAACCCCAGACCTTGGAATGCAAGTGGAAATACACAGCCACCCACAGGCCCAAACACTTCCATTGTGTTTCCACTTCCAAAGGCACATTTCCACACTACTTTCCCTGCAAATGTTGCCATTTAGGCTTATGGACACTGAGGCTTTTCACAACTTTATATCCGCAACCGTTACTCAGTACTTAGGATTCAACCACTATTTTTTCTCACAGTGTACCATGCCTGCCTTAAACAAGTACATCTCCCATAACATAATCTGTGCCCTGACCAACATCTGGACAAGTGCTTGTGGCCAGGAACGCTACATTTGTACCGCCCCCGTGGAGGCAGCCGAGCTGCTTGGATCCGGGTTCACTGTGGCTCGAGGGTCTCCGGACCCGGGGGTCGTGCGGCCACTCGAATAAAAAGGGGGGAGTATTTACAGGGGAGTTATAGTTCGTGACACCACCCGTGGTGTGTGGTAATTAGGAGTACCACCGCTGCTGTTGGGAGTACCCGGGGATGATGGAACAGGGCAGCAAGGTGTTGGAACCCTCCACGGGTAGGGGATGCCCTGGGACTCGGTGATAGGAGGGAAGTGCCGTGGGGATGAAGGGGCCACTCTCGTACTCACTCAGTTCATAAGCAGACACCGACAACTGGGTAAACCAAGTCTCTGGGTACCGGGGAGCTCGTCCGGGTCCCGTCTCCAAGTGGTGCTGCCTGGTGGTCCATGACCTGCCTCCTTGCACTTAGTTTAGACTTCAACTTGATGGCCCGATAGCTTGGAAGTAGCCGGGCCCCGCTCCCTACTATGGCTAAGTAAGGGAGCTTGCTCTCAGGGCTCACGCTTGGGATTTTCTAGACCGTTTTTGGTTGGAAAGTCCTATCCCACTCGTTGCGCTAATGCCCCTATTCTGGAGTGGGTGGGAACGGATTGTGAAGGCTCCGTTCTCCTCAGGTGAATTGTCGGGTTGCCTGAAGCTACTCCCCGACCTAGGGTCCGCGTACCCCGTCGTGCCTTCGGCCCCGAACCGGTGATAGCGCCAGTCTGCCGGCCGTCCTCCTTGACGGGTCTGAGCACCTTGCCACGATCCCCTGCGACCGGGAGTCCGACTCTTCTGAGGCCCAGACCACCGTCTGCAACCTAGGCAGTTACTTTGGGAGTCCCACTCCCGACTTCCTCTGAGCTCGTCTCAGCTCGAGGGTTACTTCCAACCTCCTTCTCCTCTCACTGACTCTACTCAACTCCCTACACACCTCACCTCCCCTACCTGACCCACCAGGTGGGCGACTCTATTCCTCTCAAGCCGTCCACTGGTGTGTCAGGTGTGTGTGGTGCAGGGTGTCTCTAGGATTTTGATTTGCTGATGGAGGCAACACCACTTAAGTAGGGACCCAGAACCAAGAGGGAGGCGGAATACTGCACGGAAGGGCAGCTTGTGCAGTACCCTGTGGTGACCTGATAGTCCAGGGGCATCACTCATTTACCTGATGGCAAACTGGATGTGTGGCACCCCTGAGGCTTCAGTCGCTACAAGGTATTGCAACTCACTTAAGGTGCAGGTGGGGGGCAGCATGAGGGAAGTGAGGAACACACAGACTTTTACCTAGGAACAATCAGAGATGCAGGAGAAGTAGGGTTACTGAGGGGGGTGCTTCAGAGCCCCCTCAGAGAGACCAACCGAGGGGAGTGCTTTAGAGCACCCTTGGGGGAAAGAGGAAGAGAGTACAAGGACATCATGGACTCGCAGGACCACGGCCGCTGAGGGGAGTGCTTTAAAGCTCCCTCAGTTAGGACCGGTGGGCAGACTGGAAAAAGCAGGAGACGACCGGTGGAGCTGGTCATACAAAGGAGCAACACAGTAGCCAAGGGGTGAGCCTAACAGCCACTTCGGGACTGGCACAGTCATGGTTCAGAGCCCTAGGGTGGCGTACACTCCACGTTGCACCATCAGAATCTGCCGGAAAGGGGGATTTCATGTTCCATTGCCCAGCACAGAGGTTCTGGGGCACAGCAGCATATAGAGTCAGGAGTCAAGACTACGGTCGGGCCCATATTTGATTTGCGCTGCCTTTGAACGGGACGGGAACTAAACCCAAGGACACTGGGGTCCCCAAGCAGCTTCACGCAATGGGGATCCACACTACAGAGTGCAAGGAAGGAAGGACTCACACTCCACAACACCGGTGATGGCCTCTGAATCATCTGGGATTGGCTGGGGCCCATCATGGCGGAAACCACGGCACTTCAAGGGTGACGACCTGACAGTGAGTAAAAGAACTTAGTCCGCAGTCCTGGTGTTGTCCCGTCATTGCCAGCACCATCGCCCCGCGCTCTGGCGCCATTGGCCGCTACCCCCCACCATAGCCATCCCTGGGACCCAGCTCTGCCTGTGGGGTGCTGGACCATGTGAGCTGCATTACCATCTCACAGCAACATCTCACAGCGGCAGCTGGTCATTGGCTGCATACCACGGGTGGTGCTGCAAAGCAAACCCCCATCATCCCCCCACCTTGTCAACTTGCAACCTTTTTTGACACTGACAAGGTCATGGAGCTGGGTTAGGCCATTCACAGCAACCCCAAATACCACCGGCCCGGTGACGAGTAGACCTGAGGTCCAATGGGCACGTCAGATGAACCTTCACGTGCCAAGTCCCTCGCTAGCCCTGAACTCACCCTGACTAGTACAAAGAGAGACGCTAGTCTCACAACTACAATAAAACAACATGAGGAAGGTAAAACAAACTGGGGAAAAACACAAAATAGTTCTCCACAGCTACTCAAGCAGGAAGCTTCTCAGCTGCAACAGAAAGAACTCCTCAGCTTCTCCACAGCTAGGCTCCTTCAAAGTGGTCAGTTATAGAATGAGCTATTGCAGACATAGGAGAGAGTGAGAAGTGAGCTTATGTAGCAGAAGGGTGTGGCTGTAGCTGAGAGTAACAGCTATAAGTCAATCTCAGCAGTATAGAAAAGAAACCTTAATCCCTTCAGCACCGAAGGGACTTAAATACGCTACTACTCAGGATAAGCAATGAGCAGATTCTAAAATGGATCTTCGATCAGCCATATGCTGTGGTCTTCTGATGCCTGAACCCCACTGAGGCCTCAGCATGGCACGACATACTCATGGCAGTATGATGCCCTTCTTTATAATTTTTAGAGGCCTACCTCAAAAATTCTCTTACATATACAGTTAGGTCCAGAAATATTTGGACAGTGACACAAGTTTTGTTATTTTAGCTGTTTACAAAAACATGTTCAGAAATACAATTATATATATAATATGGGCTGAAAGTGCACACTCCCAGCTGCAATATGAGAGTTTTCACATACAAATCGGAGAAAGGGTTTAGGAATCATAGCTCTGTAATGCATAGCCTCCTCTTTTTCAAGGGACCAAAAGTAATTGGACAAGGGACTCTAAGGGCTGCAATTAACTCTGAAGGCGTCTCTCTCGTTAACCTGTAATCAATGAAGTAGTTAAAAGGTCTGGGGTTGATTACAGGTGTGTGGTTTTGCATTTGGAAGCTGTTGCTGTGACCAGACAACATGCGGTCTAAGGAACTCTCAATTGAGGTGAAGCAGAACATCCTGAGGCTGAAAAAAAAGAAAAAATCCATCAGAGAGATAGCAGACATGCTTGGAGTAGCAAAATCAATAGTCGGGTACATTCTGAGAAAAAAGGAATTGACTGGTGAGCTTGGGAACTCAAAAAGGCCTGGGCATCCACGGATGACAACAGTGGTGGATGATCGCCGCATACTTTCTTTGGTGAAGAAGAACCCGTTCACAACATCAACTGAAGTCGAGAACACTCTCAGTGAAGTAGGTGTATCTGTCTCTAAGTCAACAGTAAAGAGAAGACTCCATGAAAGTAAATACAAAGGGTTCACATCTAGATGCAAACCATTCATCAATTCCAAAAATAGACAGGCCAGAGTTAAATTTGCTGAAAAACACCTCATGAAGCCAGCTCAGTTCTGGAAAAGTATTCTATGGACAGATGAGACAAAGATCAACCTGCACCAGAATGATGGGAAGAAAAAAGTTTGGAGAAGAAAGGGAACGGCACATGATCCAAGGCACACCACATCCTCTGTAAAACATGGTGGAGGCAACGTGATGGCATGGGCATGCATGGCTTTCAATGGCACTGGGTCACTTGTGTTTATTGATAACAGCAGACAAGAGTAGCCGGATGAATTCTGAAGTGTACCGGGATATACTTTCAGCCCAGATTCAGCCAAATGCCGCAAAGTTGATCGGACGGCGCTTCATAGTACAGATGGACAATGACCCCAAGCATACAGCCAAAGCTACCCAGGAGTACATGAGTGCAAAAAAGTGGAACATTCTGCAATGGCCAAGTCAATCACCAGATCTTAACCCAATTGAGCATGCATTTCACTTGCTCAAATCCAGACTTAAGACGGAAAGACCCACAAACAAGCAAGACCTGAAGGCTGCAGCTGTAAAGGCCTGGCAAAGCATTAAGAAGGAGGAAACCCAGCGTTTGGTGATGTCCATGGGTTCCAGACTTAAGGCAGTTATTGCCTCCAAAGGATTCGCAACAAAATATTGAAAATAAAAATATTTTGTTTGGGTTTGGTTTATTTGTCCAATTACTTTTGACCTCCTAAAATGTGGAGTGTTTGTAAAGAAATGTGTACAATTCCTACAATTTCTATCAGATATTTTTGTTCAAACCTTCAAATTAAACATTACAATCTGCACTTGAATTCTGTTGTAGAGGTTTCATTTCAAATCCAATGTGGTGGCATGCAGAGCCCAACTCGCGAAAATTGTGTCACTGTCCAAATATTTCTGGACCTAACTGCATATACTGTATATATATATACCCCCAGTAGCAAATGTTTTTCAGAACTTACACTTAGTGCATAGGCTTTACCAGTGTAGGAGTCCCACTCTTTTTAAAATTGTCCTAAAATTTATTGTGAGACCCTCCTCTACGTTTCTTCCATGGTGTATTGCAATCCCTCCTTTTAAAAATACAGTGAAACACGGTGAGTGATGGCCCGGCTATTAAAGCTATGTTCACATGTTGCATTTTTGCTGCTTTTTTTGCAACATTTGTTTTATGAGTTTTATGCAAATTAAAGGCTGATTTAACAGTCCCAAAAAAGTTATGAGATTTCATAAAGCTAATGCACACAATTGTTTATTTTTCCTAACTGAAATGGAAAATTGCTATGTTTTTTAATTAACTCTATAGTACCAGCAAGCTGGGACATTTCATAAATGTAATTCACACAAATATTTTTTTTCCTGACTGAACTGGAAAACTGCTGCCTTTTTTGAAAGAAGCAGCATGTACATTTTTTTCATCGTTTTTACAGTATTTTTTCAACATTGAAAATAATGGGAAAGTGCAAAAATGCAGCAAAAATGCTACATCTGAACATAGCCTAAGGGGTGCAGTAGGTGTTTTTTTTAGCTTTTTAATTTTCCTTAGGTACATGCAATTATACAGGAAAGAATGTTTCCAAACATTTCTTTTTATGTAAAATTCATTTTACCTTCAGTTTAGTATGTTTTATTGTCATTCAGTAAACGTGGCGTAGTAATCTGACAACATTGTTCCCAGCAGCCACCTGGGAGTCAGAAATGCATCTGTACCGCCCCCGCGACAGCCGACGGGCTGCTCGGACCCTGATCCGCAGTGGCTCGAGGGGTCTCCGGGCCCGAGGCGGGGTCGCGCGGCCTCTCGAAATGAAAAAGGGGAAGGAAGGGGGAAGATGGATGGATTGGATAGTGTTCATGATGCCACCCATGGGTCGTGGTAAAAATGGGATACCACCGCTGCTGCGTTTAGGAGAGAGAGGAAGCCCCCGGGAGCGATGGGATGGCAGCTAGAGATGTTAACCCCACCGTGGACAGGGGGTGATGTCCCAGGGCTCGGTGGTGCAAGGCTGGGGACCCGCTGGGAGCAAAGGGGCTCAACGTACTCACACAGTCCAAAGATGCTGACACTGACACTGCCCCCGGGTAAACCAAAGTCCTGAACGCCCTGCAGCCTTAGTTCGAACACGCTGAGTCCGTTTGTCGTTGCTGGTTGGTCTGAAGCCTTGTCCCTTGGCACTGTGTTTACTTCTGGTGGATGCCTTTTGCCTAAGACTACTCGGGTCCCGCTCACCTGCAGCGCTAGCAGGGTGAGCTTGCTCTCAGGGTTCACACTTGGGATTTTCTGGACGGATTTGGGAAGTCCTATCCCACTCATTGCGATAGTACCCCAATTTTGGAGCGGGTGGAGAGCGGTTCATGAAGATTCCATCCTCGTAGGGTGAATTACTGGGCTGCATAAAGCTACTTCCCAGTCTAGGCTCCGCGTACCCCATCGTGTGCTGGCCCCTGCCTGTTTGTAGCACAAGGCCGCCGGTCTGCCCTCCGTGGCAGTACCGTGCCCCCTGTCACTACCCCCTGCGACTGCCACCTTCCAGTACCCGCTGGTGACATCAAGAGTGGAAAAGTAAGTAGCAGATTTTAAGGCGGCTAATTATTCCTCAATTCGGGGTAGAGGGTAAGCATCTTTGTGGGTAATTTTGTTAATCTGGCGGTAGTCCACACACATCCGCATAGTCCCATCCTTCTTCTTTACCAGGACCAGTGTGGAGGCCCAGGGACTGCAGCTATCCCGGATCATCCCTGCTTCCTTCATACTTCGGAGCATGTCTTTAGCACATTGGTAATGGGCAGGTGGTATGGGCCTATACCTTTCCTTAATGGGGGGGTGAGTGCCTGTGGGTATGTGATGTTGTACCCCTTTAATCCGCCCAAAGTCCAATGGGTGCTTGCTAAAAACCTGCTCGTACTCCCTGACAACCCTGTAGACCCCTTGTTTGTGAGTGATGTGCAGGTGTAGAGTCGGTGCCCACATGTAATTCCTGAAACCACTTCTCTTCTGGGGGCCTGGTGGGGCATGTCTGGAGAGCTGGCTGCGTGAATGTCGTTTGAATTTACTGTAAACAGCTTGGCTATGGTAGCATACCTGGGTAGTGTAACTTCCTCCTCCCCACAGTTGAGTACTCGCACGGGCACTCTCCCCTTCTGGACATCGACTACCCCTCTGGCCATAAACACTGTAGGCCAATGCTCTGAGGGCAGGGGCTCTACCAGTGCCTGGTAATCCTGTCCCTGGGAGCCTATAGCTGCCCTGCACCAAATCAACATTTCACTCCTTGGGGGCACCACTAGAGGAGCCACATTCATTACCCGTACACCACCTATTTCACCTCCAGAGAGATTTACCTGTTGCCGCTGCAGGAGGACTCGGATTTCACGTTGCAAGACTCTCTGCCGCCCTGCTCCTGCAGTCTCAGACAGCTGTTGAAGCAAAAACAACACTTCACCCATGCAATTCTATATCACATTTGTTCCTAAAATGATCTTCGGGTTCCGATCACTAGGGTCATTTTGGACTACAATAAGGCCTTGCCGGACTAACTCCACACAGCCCACTTTAATGGTCACCTCCTTGAACCCAATTTGAGTCACAGGTAACCCGTTGACAGCATAGATAGTCAGACTATCATCTGGCGGGTTCAAGTCGTCATCCAACCAGAACGTCTTATATAGTACATAAGGAAAAGTTGTTACCGGAGAGCCGGTATCCATGAGTGCAGAAGTTGGAATCCCATCCTGGGTGATAGAAACGATGGGCCGCCCCCCTACATACCGCTCTCTCCAATCTGCTGGGCCTTGGCAATTTATTCCTGGGGAATGGCCCGTGGCCCCAGGGGTTGCCTGTTTAAAGGACAGCTTTTTGCGTAGTGGCCGGTCTTGCTGCACTTGTAGCAAACAGGTGGGCTGTAACGGTCACCGCTCCGTCCCTTGTATGCTGAGGTCCGCTTCCTCAACCAGGGGACGTCCTCTGGACAGTCGGCAAATTGGATCTCCCTTGGTGAGGTGGTCTTGGACATTAGCTGCATAGCCTCCAGGATACGGGCGACATCTCTTGTTAACTGCTGTACTTGGGCAGACACCTCGCTGGTCCCAGTCCCGGACGTTGTTAAAGGGCCAGTTCAGGCAGGGTTAATGCAAGTGTCCTCACTTGTAACAGGGATGCAGCCACTTGCCGAGCTGGGAGTTAGGAATCAGGAGTCTCTGGCGGCTGCAGGGCCTTAATCGCCCGTTCTTTCAAAGTAGCAAAGTCCATAGCAGGGTGTTCCAGGGCCCACAATCGTAGCTCCTCCACTGACTCAAGGCCCTTTAGGAATTGCTCCACTAGCATTCTATTTCCCTCTGGCTCTCCAATGTTGTTGGTCAATCTCAGGGTCCGCAGCGCTGCCTGTAGCTTTAAGGCGTAGTCCCTAATACTGTCTTGGGGCCATTCCTTGCAGCTGTAAAATTTCATCCGTAACTCTGCTTCGGTGCGGGTCTCAAACGCAGCTCCCAATCTCTGGAAAATGGCGGTTACTGAGGTCCGGTCTGCCTCAGTCCATGTCTCTACTTCTTGTTCAGCCACAGCGGTCAGCTGCCCGAGCACCACCGACGCCCGCTGCCATCCATTCAGGGCATACATGTCCAGCACATTACAAATTTTCCTCCTGAATCCCTGCAGCACGTCCGGCCGGCCGTCATACTGGGGAAGCCAGGCAGCGCCCGACACATAGGGCAGTGTTATAGGCATTATGGGCACAACGGCGTCAGACACCAGTGCTGCCGCTCTTGCGACCGGAGCGGCATCTGCCGCATCAGCGTTTCCCTGGTCGGGTGGAGGCAACGCCGCCACACTCCCATCATCTGGAGCCGACATCTTCACGTGCCCCCTCGGTTTTCTCCCAGCACTCTTTCGTGCGCTGTGGCCCTCTGGGAACTTCCGGTTCCTTTTTAAATGAGATTACTGTGGAAAGATAAGGCGCAAATAGGGTCTTACCCGGTATACACGTGGAAGTGAATACTGGCAGGTACACTCACCTGGTTTGGTTGTGCCAGTCACAACCCCTTTCAAAGCATGTAAATCACGATATGATGGTGTGGGAGGCAGCGATCCCGCGGTGAAGAGACAGTTCAAAAAGTATAGGAAAGCAGGTTGATATACCGCGCCACACCACAGAAGTCAAAAAATGTTAAAAGTAAATCCCTTTTTCTTTATTTTCACAGGTCTACGCGTTTCAGGGACATATCCGTCCCCTTCCTCAGGACAATGTACAGAAAATACTATCCAGATAGTATTTTCTGTACATTGTCCTGAGGAAGGGGACGGATATGTCCCTGAAACGCGTAGACCTGTGAAAATAAAGAAAAAGGGATTTACTTTTAACATTTTTTGACTTCTGTGGTGTGGCGCGGTATATCAACCTGCTTTCCTATACTTTTTGAACTGGTTCCTGTTTAAGGCTGAGGACAAAGGGTGGGGCTTCGGCTTTGTGCGCTTTCCGAGGAAGATGGCGATTTTGGCGCGAAAACAGCGGAAAAATGGCGGACGTCGCGGGAAAAGGGATTTGGAATCCTGGACTTCACTTCTCAAGGCGCACGTCACCCAGGTTAGTGGGTCCTGCTCGCATCCTGTTCATGACAACAAGATTTTTGAGGGTGTACCGCCCCCCGCGACAGCCGACGGGCTGCTCGGACCCTGATCCGCAGTGGCTCAAGGGGTCTCCGGGGCCGAGGCGGGGTCGCGCGGCCGCTCGAAATGAAAAAGGGGAAGGAAGGTATTTATAAAAGGGGGAAGACGGATGGATTGGATAGTGTTCGTGATGCCACCCACGGGTCGTGGTAAAAATGGGATACCACCGCTGCTGCGTTTAGGAGAGAGAGGGCGCGCCCGGGAGTGATGGGATGGCAGCTAGAGATGTTAAAACCTCTGTGGGCAGGGGGTAATGTCCCGTGGCTCGGTGCTGCAAGGCTGGGAACCCGCTGGGAGCAAAGGGGCTTAATGTACTCACACAGTCCAAAGATCCTGACACTGACACCGGGTAAACCAAAGTCCTGAACGCCCTGCAGCTTTAGTTCGAACACGCTGAGTCCGTGCCCCTTTGGCATTTCTGGTTGGTCTGAAGCCTTGTCCCTTGGCACTGTGTTTATTTATGGTGGATCCCTTTTGCCTAAGACTACTTGGGTTCCGCTCACCTGCGTGGCTAGCAGGGTGAGCTTGCTCTCAGAGTTCACGCTTGGGATTTTCTGGACGGATTTGGGAAGTCCTATCCCACTCGTTGCGTTAATACCCCGATTTTGCAGCGGGTGGAAAGCGGTTCATGAAAATTCTATCCTCGTAGGGTGAATTACTGGGCTGCATAAAGCTACTTCCCAGTCTAGGATCCGTGTATCCCGTCGTGACCTGGCACCTGCCCGGTTGTAGCACAAGGCCGCCGGTCTGCCCTCCGTGGCAGTACCATGCCCCCTGTCACTACCCCCTGCGACCGGGGCTCCAGCTCCTTCCAGGCCAGGCCAACATCTGGCACCTGGGACGGGTACAGGAGCCCAGCTCCGCAGCGTGACCTTTTCCTGTCATGGATCACTGATACTCTCTGACTACACTGACACTTCTGGCCCTTCTTCTACCTTCCCTCCATCTGGGCGGCCCTATTCCCCTCAGGCTGCCCAATAGATGTTTGGTGGGTGTTGTGCAGAGTGTTCCTCAGGATTTGTGTATACCTGTTCTTAGCAACACCAAAGGAACAGGACCCGTAACCGAGGAGGCGCGGGTACCATGCATAACGGCAGACTGCACGGCACCCTTCTGACGACCTGATTGGCCAGGGCATCACACATCCAGGCATGTTCCCCATCATTATCCCCTTCCATTTGAGTCTTGCTTCCATCCATTTTAGCAATTTACCTGCTCCCCTCAAACCTCCAGGGAGGGTCTGCTGGAAAAATTTGTGAGTTTTGTGAGCTCCTCTTTGGTCCTCCATCACAATCCCCATACTGGTACACATCATCAGCCATCAAAACTCTAGTCACCCCCCCATGACAATAGGGACACACCAGTGGGTGGGGCCAAGCGGATGATGACGCCCACCTAGGAGTACTGAGGTGTGATGGGAGGGGACAGTGGGATTTGAGAGGAGAGGGTAGAGACTGGAGTGGAGGAAGACAGTTGAGAGGAGAGGAGAGTGAGAGACGGTGAACAGAGTAGTCAGGAGTTGAAGCTCCTGGGCTACCGGACGACTTGACAACTGAGTAGGTCGCAGTCGGTAGACAGGACCACGGGCGACGGAGATCCAGTCGCAGGAAACCTTAAGTGGACCGTGGCAGGGTCATAGCCTGCAGCTACCGACAGCGAGAATCCGGTCCGGAGTCGTGCACAGACAGGGTACCTGGACCCTAGGGCGAGGAGCAGCTTTAAGCCCCTTACCAATTGACCAGCCGGGGACAAGATTTCAGGTCTTGTCTCACAGGAGGCCCAGATAGAGCGAGACGGAAGCCCAACGAGGGGGATAGGGCTCCGCAATTGCCTGCTAAGATCCCATGGGTCAGTTCTTGCGGGCCACAGCTCCCAAAAGACAGTAACACCAGGAGCAGACTTCCCCATTTCACAAGGAGTAGTTGACACAAAGGACTCAAACATAAAATGCAGGTGGAAGGGCCCCTGTTCTACTATACCGGGGTGCGGGATCCGAACACACCCTGCGGAGGCTACTGGCTACTGGTGATTTGGTTTACCATCTGGACTCTGTGTCAAGTTATTTCAGAACTGTGAGTACACCGGCACCATCCGGTCCAACCCTGCAGACTGCACTCCTTCACACCATTCCACCTGTACCGGGGTCCCGGGACAACACCTCCCCTACCCGTGGAGGTGATAACATCCAGCTGCCCCACTCCATCAGTCCCGGGCACCACCTCCAGCGGCAGCGGCGGTGCCACAAATCCACCGAATACCACAGGTGGCATCCCTGACAAACCTCCCCTAAATATACAATTCTTTTTTTTTTTTACTTGCTCATGACAGACGGGTGCTCAGGCCCGGGTCCGGCTTCCCCTCGAGCCACCGCAACGATCCCGGGTCCGAGCGTCTCGAGCAGCCCCCCTGCCGTGGTCTGTCCCCCCGCTCGCAACAACTTGGCGTCACGAACAGGATACTTACTCCATCCACTAACCTGGGTGAAGTGCGCCTTTTCTGGACTGTTAACCCTTGAAACGTTACAATTTTTTTTGGACTGCCGCCATCTCGCCCGCCATTTTGGCGCCAAAAAGGACAACCTCTTCATCCCTGAAAAGAGCGCAAGTCCTGAGACCCGCACCCCCCTTCCTGTGAAAGCAGATGTTACCCGGTGACTTCTGGAGCAGGAAGTTGCAAAGGACTGTGGGTCCCGTGAGACTGCTGTTGAAAACCAAGGGGGAAATGTGCCGCCCCCACGTCAAAAGCCGGGCTGCTCGGATCCGGATCTGCAGTGGCTCGAGGGGAGTCTGGACCCGGGGTCATGTGGCCACTCGAATTAAGGGGGTATTTACAGGAGATGGTGTATTTACAGTTCCTGATGCCACCCATGGTGTGTGGTAAGGTGGAGTACCACTGCTGCAGCTGGGGAGTACACGGTGGTGATGGAGTGGGCAGCCAGGTGTTTAACCCCTCCACGGGTAGGGGGGATGCCCCAGGACTCAGTGATGGTGACAGGGAGGTGGCGTTGGGGAAGTAAGGTGTCAGGTTTCCAGGTTTTCCAGTTCTCTTTTGAATGAGCTTGCCCTCAGTTAACATGGAGTTTAAGGTTCTGTTGCCCTACTTCCTGTCCAGCTGCTTAAAAGGCCGCCTCTCAGCCCAGTCCAGTGCCTGAGTATACTGCTTGCTGTGTGCTCCTGCTTTGCTGTTTCTACTTCCTGATTGCCTTGGATTCTCCTGAAACTCTACCGACCGACTCTGGACCATTCCCGGTTTTCTTCAAGCTGTGCCCGGACTCCGTCTGCCGTCTTTGAGCAGCACTCTGCCCGGTTCGTAACCACTCTGGACAATCATCCCGTACGGACACTCCTGGACTATACCACTTGCCCCTTGTGTACCGGCTGCCGCACATTTAGGCCTTCCGGGGTTGATTGCCGGACAGTCCCTGTACAGGGGTTCGCTCTGGTGGTCTCCCTGGGGGAGTCCGGTGCGTGGCCCCGGGAATCCCCTTCGCTCCGTTTTGTGTGTTGTTTTACTGTGTTTATTCCCGTTGTGTATCTACCGTGGTGACATATTATATAACATCTTGTACCAAGAACTCGTCTCTGTTGTCATTGCCCTAACGCAATCGAAATCCTCAGAACATACAGTAGTATTACATTATACTCAGGCCATAAGAGGATTTCGCTGGGGCAATGACTGAGACACGAGTAGATCAGCTCTTTTCCATGATCAACTCCTTGCAGCAGGAGATGGAGGCGGTGCAAACTAAACTCAGAGATGTGGAGGCACAGCTGGGCCATGATCACCAGGTACTGGGTCCGGCTATTCAGGATTTGCAAGTCAGAGTGGAGGCTCAGGAAGCCGTCCCCACTACGTCCGTATCAGCTGCCGTTATGCCTAGGTTACCCCCATTCCGTTTCAATGGTGATCGTAGTCAGTTTCGTGGATTTGTGAACCAATGTATACTGTTTTTTGATGTACATGCTGATTATTACCGTTCTGACCGGTCCAAAGTGTTATGTATAATCATGTTATTAACCTCACGAGCACTGGCTTGGGCTAATCCTATGATAGAGAATCGGGACATCCGTTTAAATCACCTGGATGACTTTCTGAACGCAATGGCGCAAATGTTTGATGATCCGAATCGCCGTGCTACCGATGAATCGGCTCTCCTTTCCTTACGTCAGGGAAAGCGTTCTGTCGTTGAATACGCCACTGAGTTCAAGAGGTTAGTGGTAGACACCGACTGGGGAAACAATGCATTATTGTCTGTATTCAGAAAAGGTTTGTCCGGTACCATCAAGGACGAGTTAGCTCGTTCCGAATCTCCAGGGGAGTTTGAACTGTTTCTCCAGCACTGTGTGCGTATTGATACCCGCTTGACGGAGCGTAGACAGGAAAAATGGGCAGCTGTAAACCGTGTAAACAACTTTGCGTTTCCTTCTAGAGAACCCGCTCTCAGGACACCACGGGAGGCCGAGGACGTTCCTATGCAAGTGGACTCTCTGCAAAAGCGAGAGACCAACGAACGTCGCGAACACCGGCTCCGTGAGCGTTTGTGTTTCTATTGCGGTCAATCGGATCATTTCTTGATCGACTGCCCGAAACGTCCGAATCGCCCAAATAAGGTATTGGCAGCCATGGCAGAGTGTGACAACACGGACGCAGAGTCCGATATCTGAGGCAAGTGGGCACTTGGATGCGGTATTTCCCTTGACTGTAATGTCAACCTCACCGAAGGACTCAGAAGGGAAATATACCCATTGCTCGCTCCCCATTCAGATCCGGTGGGAGGGGCATCTAATACCTACCTCTGCAATGATAGATTCTGGGGCAGGGGGAAATTTCATGGACTCCTCTTTTGCCAGGAAACACGGTATCCGGACTCAGCAAAGATCCTCACCGGTTACCATGGAGACGGTAGACGGATCTCCGTTAAGCTCTGGACCAGTGGATCGGGAAACAGTACCGCTAGAATGCGTGATGAAGCCAGGTCAGCAGGAGACCCTTGTTTTCATGATAATTTCTTCTCCTCATTTTCCGATTATTTTAGGTATTCCGTGGCTACGGTCTACGAATCCGGTCATCGATTGGGAAACTAAGGAAATAACCTTCCCACCGCAGAGTGGTCCGACCATTAGTCCAACTGTTCCGGTTCCAGTAACACCGAATGCGGAGGGCACTGTACAGGTACCTGTTCTACCCCCGGTGTATAACGACTTTGCGGACATATGCGACAAAAGAAAAGCCGATCAGCTTCCCCCGCATAGACCGTATGATTGCCCCATAGACTTACTTCCAGGGGCGGAGATTCCGTTTGGCCATGTCTACCCGTTGGCGGCACCTGAGCTAGAAGCACTAAAAGAATACATTGATGAGAGCCTAGCCAAGGGATTTATTCGCCCGTCTACCTCACCAGCAGGGGCACCCATCTTTTTCGTGAAAAAGAAAGAGGGGACTCTGAGACCCTGTATTGACTACCGGGAACTGAATAAAATAACCATCCGGAACCGGTATCCGTTACCGTTGATTCCTGAGCTATTGGAGAGGGTCCAACAGGCAAAAATATTCACCAAATTGGATCTCCGTGGGGCATATAATCTACTTCGCATACGTCCCGGAGACGAGTGGAAGACCGCGTTCCGATGTCGGTATGGACATTTTGAGTACCTAGTGATGCCTTTTGGACTTTGTAACGCTCCCGCGGCTTTCCAACATCAAGTTAACGATATTTTTAGGGATATCATGGACCAATTCATGGTGATTTATCTGGACGATATCCTAATCTTTTCTGATTCCTTACAGGAACACCAGGAGCACGTCAAGACCGTACTTACCCGGCTGAGGGAAAATCACCTGTACATTAAACTGGAGAAATGCGAATTCCATTGCTCACAGATACAATTCTTAGGGTATGTCATCTCTCCTCAGGGACTGAACATGGAGTCTGGCAAGATACAAGCAATTCTGGACTGGCCGGAACCGGGTAACGTCAAAGAGGTACAACGCTTTGTCGGTTTTGCCAACTTTTACCGACGTTTTATCCGTAATTTTTCAGAAATCGTTCGTCCCATCACTCTGTTAACCAAGAAAGGACAGAAGTTTGTGTGGTCCGCCCAGGCCCAGGAAGCCTTCCATCGTCTCAAGGTTTGTTTTACCTCAGCGCCTATATTGGTACATCCGAATCCCGCACTTCCCTTTTATCGTGGAAGTCGACGCTTCCGACTACGCATTAGGGGCCATCCTTTCTCAAAGGACTGGGGACAAGAGTCTCTTACATCCGTGTGCTTTCTTTTCCCGCCGGTTGTCCCCTGCAGAAAGGAACTATGACATTGCGGACAAGGAATTGTTAGCGATTATTTCCGCTTTCAAGGAATGGAGACACCACTTACAGGGAGCCGTGCAGCAAGTGATAGTACTCACAGATCATCGTAATCTGGAATTTCTTAAGTCTGCCAGGTGCCTGTCTCCACGGCAAGCCCGTTGGAGCCTATTTCTTAACCAATTCAATTTTGTCGTTACATACCGTCCAGGTTCACGTAATGGGAAAGCTGATGCCTTGTCCTGAATCCACGCCGTGGACTCCGTGCCTGGAACCCCGTCTCAGACCGTGTTATCGGATGCCAATTTCGTTGGAGTAATCCAGGACCAGGACTTGTGGAAGGACATCAAGCTGGCCTATGATGGTGACGTATTTCTTGCTGCCCCCCCGAATGATGTAACTCTTGTTCTTCGGAATGGTGTGTGGTTGAGAGAGCGACGCATTTATGTCCCGGAGGCCGTAAGACTTCGGGTTCTCAAGTTGGTCCATGACTCAGTGTTGGCTGGTCATAGGGGGGTACAGAAGACGCAGGAATTTCTGAGCCGTTTTTTCTGGTGGCCTACCTGTCTAAAGGATGTAAAGGACTATGTCCACTCATGCGTGGTTTGTGCCCGGTGCAAGGTCCCTCGTGTGGCTCCTACGGGACTCCTCCAACCGTTACCCGTGCCATCTCGCCCTTGGGGGGGGTCTATCTCCATGGATTTTATTGTGGAGTTGCCAGTCTCAGGCGGGCACAATACCATCTTAGTGGTGGTGGATCGATTGACTAAAGCTGCTCACTTCATTCCGTGTACCGGTCTTCCCTCAGCCGCAGAGACAGTGGATTTGGTTATCCAGAACGTGTTCCGATTGCATGGGGTACCAGACGAGATCATCTCTGACCGGGGCGTGCAGTTCACGTCTAGGTTCTGGAAGGGCTTTTGTACGGCACTCCAGATTGATGTCTGTTTGTCTTCTGCATACCATCCTCAGACAAATGGGCAAACCGAACGGACGAATCAAACCCTGGAACAATACCTTCGATGTTATGTCAGCCATCTCCAAGACGATTGGTTGAAGATGCTTCCGTTGGCGGAGTTCTCCTATAACAACACTCAGAGCAGCTCCACTAAGGTAACGCCCTTTTTTGCTAACTTGGGTTATCATCCGAATGTTTTGCCTAGGTCACCGGTTGCGGTTTCGGTGCCGGCGGTGGAGGACAGATTGACAGAGCTTCGACAGAATCTGGAGGTTCTAAAGGACACTGTGGCTACGGCCCAGGAGCGTTACAAGAGGTCGGCAGACACTCACCGGAAACCGGCACCCATGTACAAGGTAGGGGACTCTGTATGGTTATCCACCAAAAACCTGAGATTGGGTGTTCCTTCGCAGAAGCTGGGACAAAAATTCATCGGTCCGTTTAAGATCACCGGGATCGTGAGCCCTGTGGCCTGTCGGCTACGGTTGCCGCACCATCTAAAGGTACACCCGGTCTTTCATGTGTCTCTCCTCAAACCTGTCTCCCCTAATACGTTTCGTGGTCGTGTTGTGCCTCCTCCTCCGCCTGTGATGGTCGACGGCGAGGAGCAGTTCGTGGTTGAGGACATTATTGACTCCCGGCTCCATCGTCGTCGGCTTCAATATCTGGTACGTTGGCAGGGGTACGCCCCCGAGGACGATTCCTGGGAACCGGTGGGTAACATTCGGGCACCCCGGAAGATCGCTCAGTTTCATCGACGGTTCCCGGACAAGCCGGGCCCTGATCCGTCCTGAGGCCGTCTCTGGGGGGGGGGGGAGTAATGTCAGGTTTCCAGGTTTTCCAGTTCTCTTTTGAATGAGCTTGCCCTCAGTTAACATGGAGTTTAAGGTTCTGTTGCCCTACTTCCTGTCCAGCTGCTTAAAAGGCCGCCTCTCAGCCCAGTCCAGTGCCTGAGTATACTGCTTGCTGTGTGCTCCTGCTTTGCTGTTTCTACTTCCTGATTGCCTTGGATTCTCCTGAAACTCTACCGACCGACTCTGGACCATTCCCGGTTTTCTTCAAGCTGTGCCCGGACTCCGTCTGCCGTCTTTGAGCAGCACTCTGCCCGGTTCGTAACCACTCTGGACAATCATCCCGTACGGACACTCCTGGACTATACCACTTGCCCCTTGTGTACCGGCTGCCGCACATTTAGGCCTTCCGGGGTTGATTGCCGGACAGTCCCTGTACAGGGGTTCGCTCTGGTGGTCTCCCTGGGGGAGTCCGGTGCGTGGCCCCGGGAATCCCCTTCGCTCCGTTTTGTGTGTTGTTTTACTGTGTTTATTCCCGTTGTGTATCTACCGTGGTGACATATTATATAACATCTTGTACCAAGAACTCGTCTCTGTTGTCATTGCCCTAACGCAATCGAAATCCTCAGAACATACAGTAGTATTACATAAGGGTCACTTCGGTACTTACTGAGTCCAATAACGCTGACACCGACAACTTAGTAAACCAAAGTTCTGGACACCGCTACTGCTGAGGGGGAGCTTGTTTGGGTCCTGTTTCTGCTGGTGTTGCCTGATGATCTGTGACCTTTCCCTTGGCACCTTGTTCTCTTCTTAGTTGGCCCCTATAGCTGGAAACTAATCGGGTCCCGCTCCCCAGTGTAGCTAACTGAGGGAGCTTGCTCCCAGGGTTCACGCTTGGGATTTTCTGGACAGTATTTGTAGAAAGTCCTATTCCCCTCGTTGCGCTAGTACCCCAATTTTGAAGTGGGTGGAGAGCGGATCTTGAAGGCTCTGTTCTTGTCGGGTGAATTGTCAGGTTGCCTGAAGCTATTCCCTGACCTAGGGTCCACGTACCCCATCGTGCCCTGGTGCTAACCCGGTGATGGTACAAGGCTGCTGGCTGTCCTCCACGACAATGCCGTGCCCCTTGTCACGATCCCCTGCGACCGGGGGTCCAGCTCCTACCAGGCCCAGACCAACGTCTGCTACCTAGTACTTCCAAGGAGCCCAGCTCCTGACCTCCTCTCTCTTTCACCTCCAACACTACACTGGCCTCCTCCTGACCTCTCCTTAACCAACCCCCCAAGTGGGCGATCCTATTCCACTCAGGCCGTCTGCTGGTGTGTCTGGTGGGTGTGGTGCAGAGTGTTCCTAGGATTTTGATTTGCTGGTTTTGGCAACACCATTAGTTATGGACCCGTAACCAAGGAGGAGGTGGATATTGTGCAGAATACCCTGTGACGACCTGATAGGCCAGGGCGTCACAGAAACACCGGAAAGATGTTGGCTCCTGATGGTGATCCCGGAGCCGCGACTCCCCCGGCAGTGCAAGATGACGGAGAATCAGCAGGCCCCGCTCCAGTCACAAGAGCGGCGGAGCCTGCGGTCCCGGTGGTCGCGCAGGTCATGCCGATCACCCTACCTTATGTGCCCAGTGCCGCCTGGCTGCCCCAGTATGATGGCCGACCTGATGCCCTGCAGGTATTTAAGAAAAAGATATGTACCGTTCTCGATATGTATGCAATGACCGGCAGGCAGCGCGCATCCGTGGTGCTCGGACAGCTGACAGGCGCAGCCGAGCAGGAGGTAGAGACATGGACTGATGAGGATCGGGCCTCGGTACCCGCCATATTTGATAAACTACAAGTAGCCTTTGAAACCCGCACGGAGGCGGAGCTGAGGATGCAATTCTACAACTGCAGGCAGCATCCCCAGGACAGCATTAGGCCCCCTTCACACACACGTGCCTCCGTTTCTAGGTCCGTTTTCGCATGTACCGGAGACACGGCCCACGTATACCCATTAAAATCAATGGCTATATGTGCACGCACGTGTTCAGTCATTGGCCCGTGCCTCCGTGTGGAGCAGACGTGTGCCCATGTGCTCCATACGGAGGCATGTCCGTTTTTCTCCGGCAGCATGGGTGTCATACGGCCCACACCCATACCACACGGATGTAGCGTGGATGCGTTCTCCCGTGATACGCGCCAGAGAAATACATGTGTCATTGTAAAAATAAAAAAACACATACTCACCTCCACCAGCCCTGCAGTGTCTGCCGCGGCTGTCACATGCATCCGTCCCCCAGTGAATTTGAACAACGCATCTTCTTCACTGGGGGACCGGAAGCAGCGTCAGTGGGGCATGGCCTGTGCCGGACACTGTCATTCAGCACCACAGACAGCTCCGGAAGAATCAGGTAAGGCGGGACTTTCCGTTCTCCGTGTGTTATACGTAAAACACGAATGTGCTACAAACACGGCACACGAGGAGCAAACCACCCCTTTAATACGTACGTGAAAAAACGGTTCGTTTTTTTCACGTGCGTGTGAAGGGGGCCTTAGAGACTATGCCCTGAGACTACAAACTGCACTGCGCACTCTAAAGCTAGTAGACTCTATCAATCAACCAGAGAGCAATAAAATGCTTGTGGAGCAGTTCCTGCAGGGGCTGGGGTCAGTGTAGGATCGCAAGCAGCTGCGGATGTGGGCCCTGGAGCACCCGGACTTAAACTTTGCAGTTTTAAAGGACCGGGCCATAAAGGCTCTACAGACCTCTGAGGCTAATGACTCTATACCATCGTCTTAGCCAGCTGACACCTCTCACCTGCTGGTGAAGCCTCCCCAATTAACATTAGCAGCACCTGCAGTACCAGCAGCGCCCCCTGGAGCTCCTGGTGACCTGTCATCCCAAGTTCAACAGCTGACCAAGGACGTCGCCAGGATCCCCGAGGCCATGCAGCTCCATCCAAAGACCAAGCTGGCGGAAAAGATCCAGCTCGCCGACTTTCCTGAGGACGTCCCTTGGATGCAGAGGAAGAACAGCAAGCAGTATGGGCAACCCATTTGTTACAGGTGCAACAAGACCGGCCATTACGCCCGTCGATGTCCTTTAAACGGGCAACCCCTGGGGCCAAGAGCCACTCCTCAGGAATAAACCAACCAGGCCCAGCTGATTGGCGTGAGTGGTATGTCGGAGGCCGCGCCACCATCTCCCTCACCGTAGATGGAATTACAACGTTTGCACTCCTGGCTCACAGGTAATGACTATACCCCATGTACTTTATAAGCGTTACTAGTCTGATGATGACCTTACCCTGCCAGATTCTAGCCTTACCATTATTGCAGCTAATGGACTCCCGATGACCCAGGTGGGGTTTAAAGAAGTGACTCTTAAGGTGGGGCGAGTGGAGTTAGAGCATAGTGGTGCAGAATGACCCTAGTGATCGTAACCCAAAAATGGTCCTAGGAACCAATGTTATTGAAAATTGTATGGGGGAAGTATTGTACTTACTTCAGCAGCTGTCTGCAATGGCAGGAGCGGTACGGCAGAGAGTCCTGCAACATGAGATCCGAGCCCTCCTGCAGCGGCAACAGGTAAATTTGTCTGGTGGAGAGATTGGTGGTGTGCGAGTGATAGATGTAGCTCCCCTTGTAGTGCCTTCGCGAAGTGAGATGATGATTTGGTGTAGGGCAGCAGTAGGTTCCCTTGGACAAGATTATCAGGCAGTGGTAGAGCCTCTGCCTTCAGAACACTGGCCCACAGTCTTGCTGGCCAGAGGAGTGATTGATGTCCGGAAGGGAAGAGTGCCTGTGAGAGTGTTGAACTGCAGAGAGGAAGAGGTTAAGCTACCCAGATATGCCACCATTGCCAAGCTGTTCACAGTAGATACACATGCCATCCAAGCAGCAGCATCTACCATCACAGCACCCCAACCAGTCAGTGACAGCTCACCAAGTCATTCAGAGGAGTGGTGTCAGGAATTACACATAAGCACTGACTCCACACCTTCACACCAAAAGAAGGGGGTCTACAGGGTAGTGGAAAAATACGACCAAGTCTTCAGTAAATACCCGCTAGACTTTGGGAGAATAAAAGGGGTCCAACACTACATCCCCACAGGTATACACCCACCCATCAAAGAGAGGTATAGACCAATACCACCTGTACATTATAAGTGTGCCAAGGACATGTTGAGGAACATGAAGGAGGCGGGTGTTATCCGTGACAGTTGTAGCACCTGGGCAGCTCTGAGAAGATAACAGCTATCCAGAACTGGCCAAGACCAACTACCATCAAGGAAGTACGACAGTTCCTGGGCCTGATGGTCTATTACCGCCGCTTTATCAAGGGCTATACCAGGATGGCAGCTCCTATGCAAGATTTCCTAGTCGGACAAACCAAGCATGGCAAGACTTCTGGTCCTCCATTCACATGGGGTGAGGAGCAATAAAGTTCCTTTCTGACAGATTAAGTCAGCCCTGACCGGAGAAGAGATCCTGACATACCCCGACTACGGTCTCCCGTTTATACTGTATACGGATGCCAGCAACGTGGGATTGGGAACTGTCCTATCCAAAATGCAGGATGGCAAGGAGAAGGTGATAGCTTACGAAAGTAGGAAGCTCCATCCAACAGAAAGGAACCCTGAGAATTATAGTTCTTTCAAGTTGGAGTTCCTAGCGCTCGTCTGGGCTGTGACAGAGAGATTTAAGCATTACCTGGCTTCTGCAAAGTTCACTGCATATACGGACAACAATCCTTTAACCCACCTAGACACAGCGAAGCTTGGAGCCCTAGACCAACGCTGGGTAGCCCAACTGCCGAATTATAACTTCACCATAAAGTACAGAGCCGGTCGTAAGAACACCAATGCTGATGTGTTGTCTAGAATGCCACACCTGCCTGATGATGGAGTAGATGAGGACGAGTTGGAAGAGATTGAACTACCTGCGTTCCATCAACCTGACAGTTTGGAAAACACCAAACATTACAGCAGTCAGCAGGAGGCAGCATTCAACCCATTACCTCATCACGGTTGGCAGGAAGCGCAAGATTGAGATCCTGCAGTCAGATTGATAAAGACACTGATTTCCCAAGCTAACTCCAGGTTGGAGCCCACTGCCCCGGAAGAAGCACAGAGGCTGTGGAAAGAGAGGAGCCAGTTGTATCTGCAGCGAGGCAAGTTGTGCAGAGGACTGATTAATCCCAAGATGCATGAGAGGGTATCCCAGATAGTTAAGGCTGCTTTACACGTTACAATTAATAGTGCGATCGCATTTGCAATCGTACCCGCCCCCGTCGTTTGTGCGGCACGGGCAATTTCTTGCCCGTGTCGCACAATGTTGTAACCCCCCGTCACACGTACTTACCTTCCAAACGACCTCGCTGTGGGCGGCGATCATCCACTTCCTGAAGGGGGAGGGACATTCGGCGTCATAGCGACATCCCACAGCGGCCGTCCAATAGAAGCGGAGGGGCGGAGATGAGCGGGATGTAAACATCCCGCCCACCTCCTTCCTTCAGCATTGCCGGCGGGATGCAGGTAAGCTGCAGTTCATTGTTCCCGGGGTGTCACACGGAGCTATGTGTGCTGCCTCGGGAACAATGAACAACAGGACGTTCGATTTTTTGAAAATGAGCGACGTGTCAACGATGAACGAGAAGGTGAGTGTTTCTGCTTGTTCATAGCTGTCACACGCTATGATATCACTAACGATGCCGGATGTACGTCACTTACGACGTGACCCCGCCGACATCTCGTTAGATATATCGTAGCGTGTAAAGCCCGCTTTATACCTCAAATATACGTGCCAGTAGTCCTAGAAGCCTATCATGATGGAGCTGGACACTTCGGCTGGAAGCAGCTGGAAATGCTACTGAGAGAGCGCTTTTACTGGGCTGGTATGAGAGAATCCATTGAAGCAAGGTGCAGGGATTGTGGTCCCTTTGTGCTAAGAAGAAAGGATGACACCAGCCAGAGAGCCCCATTACAGACGATAATCACCCGCCAGCTGTTGGAACTAGTTGCTCTAGATCATGTCAAACTCACACCAAGCAGGAGCGGATACACGTACGTGCTCATGATAGTAGACCACTACTCAAGATTTATGGTTGTGGTACCCATAAAAGATCTAACGGCCCGTACTGCAGCAAAGGTCTTCCAAGCACACTTCTGCAGACCTCATGGCTACCCAGAGAGAGTCGTCACAGATCAAGGCCCTGCCTTTGAAGCGGAAATCTTCAAGGAGTTCTGCAGCTTTATACGGATGCAGGAAGATACGCACTACACCCTACCTTGCCCAAACCAATGGTGATGAACCATTTAGTCATCAACCTGCTCAAGACTCTACCCCTCGAGGAACGGAAGCAGTGGCCTGAGAGCTTGCCCGATCTCGTAGATATGTATAACAACATTCCCGTCAGTTCCACTAAGTGTACGCCTGCTTACCTCATGAGGGCGAGGCCTGGAAGATTGCTGGTGGACTTGGACATGGACGTTGAAGTACCTGAAACCATCTCCCCAACCACAGATTGGGACTCCAAACGTCAGATGCAGTACAAACAAATCCAGGAGTATGTTGAAAGAAACCTGAACCAAAGCAGAGAATAGCAAGAGCAACACTTCAACAAACAGGCAAAAGCCATCCCTTTGCACCAGGGGAAGTGGTGCTAAAAAGAAAAAGGAAGCTACACAAATTAGACGACCAATGGGAAAAAATCCCCTATGTCATACAACCCTCTGACTTTGACAACCAGAAGACCTGTCTTATTAGTAAAGACCAAGGGAGAACTACGGCTACCGTCTCCAGAGATCACTTGAAAAAGTGCCCGGTACCTCTTAAAATCCCAGAAGAAGTTCCCACTCCATCCCTAGGTGTTGAGAAAAGGAAGAAGGTGATCCACACCATCCTAGGTGAGTTCCCAGCAGATTGGCCTATGCAAAATGGAGCAGTGATTGTTCCCGTTCTAACATTTCCACAACCCGTGGAAGAGCCAGAACCGGAGAGGCCTGATGACATTGTACCAGTACACACACCTAGAGTCGCACCTGTACCCATGCCATGCACCCGTAGGTTTCCACCTACAGTACCCATCACGGGGAGTGAGGAACCCCTTTCGATAATACAGCACCAAAGGGCCTGAGGAGGTCTACACGCCCTAACCTATGTCAGCCACCACTCAGATTCAGGGACTGAGTGATGACCATATGTACCTGTATATAGTATTGTATGTATATATACAAATTGTAAATGTTGATTAATTGTTAATGTCAAAATGCCAATTAACCGTGTACCTCACCTGATTTGGAAGAAAAATGAAAATAGGAGTGATTTGGTAGTGGAACTCGGCTACCTCCTTTCCCTTATTTAACCCCTACTTATCCTTCGCTTTTATGGACCATTGCCTCAGGACTGGTAGAGGCCACCCAAAAACTTTCTTGGGCTCTTGTAAATATTACCCATTTGCCTTCTTATTCCTCTGCCCACCAGGACTGTGACACCCACTGGAGAGGACTGGTTGGAGAAAGGGCCTGCGGTGGAGTCGGCCGAGGCCCAGTCACCACCTAAACCTGGCTAGCCTTCAGGCCAGAGGGTTCCGGGACACTGGGACTCTTTGGGGTGGACTGGTGGGAAGGGACTTTTAGCAATGTTTTAGTGATGTGCCTCCCCTTTGGGGGATGAAATGTTTTACGTTATGTTATATCCTTTTTCACCTTTTCAGAACCAGTTCAATAAAAGCCAGTGGCCAGACAGCCCGAGGACGGGCTGTGTTCTTCCAATGGGGAGTGTGACGCCCTGATAAAATCAGGGTGTCACAGAAGACTGCACCCCTCTTCTAGGTGCAGAATTCTCTCCTCTTTGGTCCTCCATCATAATTCCCATACTGGTATACATCATCAGCCATCAAAACCCTAGTCAACCCCCCATGACAATAGGGACACACTAGTGGGCGGGGCCAAGCGGATGGCGATGTCCACCTAGGGGTACTGAGGTGTGATGGGAGGGGACAGTGGGAGTTGAGAGGAGAGAGTAGAGAGTGGAGTAGAGGAAGACGGTTGAGAGGAGAGGAGAGTGAGAGACAGTGAACAGAGTAGTCGGGAGTTGGAGCTCCTGGGCTACCGGACAACTGACTAGGTGGCAGTCGATAGACAGGGCCACGGGCGACGGACCGGGGCAGGGTCATAGCCCGCCAGTACCGACAGCGGGAATCCGGTCCGGAGCCGTGCACAGACAAGGTACCTGGACCCTAGGGCGAGGAGCAGCTTTAAGCCCCTTACCAATTGACCAGCCGGGGACAAGATTTCAGGTCTCGTCCCACAGGAGGCCCAGATAGAGCGAGACGGAAGCCCAACGAGGGGGATAGAGCTCCGCAATATCCTGCTAAGATCCTATGGGTCAGTTCTCGCGGACCACAACTCCCAAAAGACAGTAACACTGGGAGCAGACTTCCCCGTTTCATAAGGAGTAGTTAACACAAAGGACTCAAACATAAAATGCAGGTGGAAGGGCCCCTATTCTACTATACCGGGGTGCGGGATCCGAACACACCCTGCGGAGGCTACTGGCTACTGGTGATTTGGTTTACTATATGGACTCTGTGTCAAGTCATTTCAGAACTGTGAGTACACCGGCACCATCCGGCCCAACCCTGCAGACTGCACTCCTTCACACCATTCCACCTGTACCGGGGTCCCGGGACAACACCTCCCCTACCCGTGGAGGTGATAACATTCAGCTGCTCCACTCCATCAGTCCCGGGCTCCAGCGGCAGCGGCGTTGCCACCAAAACCCAAAACCACCGCATACCACAGGTGGCGTCACTGAACAGCCTCCCCTAAATATATAATTCCTTTTCCCCTGCCACGGTCTGTCCCCCCGCCCGCACCACTTGTCTTCAACAAACTGTTTTCTTCTGCATCATGTGTAGAAGAAGCTTCCTTCTCAGATGACAGCTATGCAGACCAATTTGATGTAGTGTACGGAGTATGGTATAAGCACTGATAAGCTGACCCTCCACCCTTTTAATCTCTGTAGCAATGCTGGCAGCACTCATACGTCTATTTCGAAAAGACAATCTCTGGATGCTGAGCATGTGCTCTCAGTTTCTCTGGTAGACCATGCCGAGGCCTGATCTGACTAGAACCAATCTTGTTAGGTTCAGGGTGTTGATAATCTTCTTATAGCCTAGACCATCTTTATATAATAGAGCAACAATTATTTTTTTCAGATACTCAAAGAATTTTTTGCCATGAAGTGCCATGTTGAACTTCCAGTGACCAGTATGAGAGAGTGTGTGAGAGATAACATCAAATTTAAAACACCAACTACCCATTCACACCTGAGACCTTGTAACACTAAGGAGTCACATGTACTCACTTTTGTTGCCAGTGGTTTAGCCATTAATGGATGAGTTTTTAATTATTTAGAATGCACCAAATTTACACTGTCATACAAACTGGACACTGACTACTTTACATTGTATCAAAGTGTCATATCTTCCGTGTTCTGCCGAGAAAAGATATAATAAAATATTTACAAAAATGTGAGGGGTGTACTCACTTTCTGATATACTGTGTTTCTGACTGGCCTATGAATGAATGTAAAAATGATTGTAGCTCTGTTGAACATTGGGTTTGATATACATGCAGTATATTACTTTTTTTGGTGCTTTATTTAAAATTCTTGCTGTTTTCCATAGAGCCCAGGAATTTTTCTATCTATATATATAATTGCCTTATTCTGTCTGTCTGTCTGTCTGTCTGTCTGTCTGTCTGTCTTGCTCCAAAATTGTGTCCTTACGGTGACACAAAGCTGATTGGCCGCTGGGCTCGCCATGGCCCCGCCCCCCGCACGGATTGGCCGCTCGCCCAGGCAAGTCGTCCACGCCCTGCCCCCTCACGCAATGCACGCTCGCTTTGGCCCCGCCCCCCGAACCGACTGACACGGAGCAACGACTCCCAGGTGAGTACTGTACCCCCGGGAGCCCACATCAGCGTACGCCGCCAACCCAGCCGACACATACCCTCGCATTGCTGGGGTTGCCGCCGTATGCTGGTGTGGGCTCCCGTGCGAGCGGGGGACGGGATACGTTGGTAACCATGGTAGCATAGTTACCAGCGCATCAAGGTCCTGCAGCGGCGGAACATACACACACACACGCACGCACACACACACACACATCAGATTACACTCACTCTCACACACACCTCACACACACATCACATCGCATCCACACACTCACAACATCCTGGGATATCGCTTGCTTCTCGGCGGCGATACTGTGCAGTGAACTTCCAGGACCTGCCGGAGGATCACATGGCCAGAAGCATGTGGTATCTCCGGATGTTGTGAGTGTGAGCGCGTATGTGCAATATCGTCAATGTGTGTGTGCGTGAGTGTATGCGATCGGGTGTGTGTGAGTGTATGCGATCGGGTGTGTGTGCGTGTATGCGATCGGGTGTGTGTGAGTGTATGCGATCGGGTGTGTGTGAGTGTATGCGATCGGGTGTGTGTGAGTGTATGCGATTGGTGTGTGTGTGTGTGTGTATGCGATCGGATCTGTGTCGGCAGAGGAGCACGGCGTGCTGGAGGAGGCTGGGAGGAGAGAGGCTGATCCTGGGGAAGGCTGGGAGGGGGAGGCTGAGAGAAGAGAGGCTGATGCTGGGGGAGGCTGAGGCTGGGGTAGGCTGGGAGGAGAGAGGCTGATGCTGGGAGGAGAGAGGCTGATGCTGGGGACAGAAAAGGCTGATGCTGGGAGGAGAGAGGCTGATGCTGGGAGGAGAGAGGCTGATGCTGGGAGGAGAGAGGCTGATGCTGGGAGGAGAGAGGCTGATCCTGGGGAAGGCTGGGAGGGGGAGGCTGAGAGAAGAGAGGCTGATGCTGGGGGAGGCTGAGGCTGGGGTAGGCTGGGAGGAGAGAGGCTGATGCTAGGGACAGAAAAGGCTGATGCTGGGAGGAGAGAGGCTGATGCTGGGAGGAGAGAGGCTGATGCTGGGAGGAGAGAGGCTGATGCTGCGGGCAGAGAGGCTGACGCTGCGGGCAGAGAGGCTGACGCTGCGGGCAGAGAGGCTGATGCTGCGAGCAGAGAGGCTGATGCTGGTGCAGCATGGGGGATGGAGCACGATGGAGGGTGCGCAGCATGGGGGATGGAGCACGATGGGGAGTGCGCAGCATGGGGGATGGAGCACGTTTGGGAGTGTGCAGCATGGCGGATGGACCACGTTTGGGAGTGCGCAGCATGGGGGATGGAGCACGTTTGGGAGTGCGCAGCATGGCCGATGGACCACGTTTGGGAGTGCGCAGCATGGCGGATGGAGCACGTTTGGGAGTGCGCAGCATGGCGGATGGAGCACGTTTGGGAGTGCGCAGCATGGCGGATGGAGCACGTTTGGGAGTGCGCAGCATGGCGGATGGACCACGTTTGGGAGTGCGCAGCATAGCGGATGGACCACGTTTGGGAGTGCGCAGCATGGCGGATGGACCACGTTTGGGAGTGCGCAGCATGGCGGATGGACCACGTTTGGGAGTGCGCAGCATGGCGGATGGACCACGTTTGGGAGTGCGCAGCATGGCGGATGGAGCACGTTTGGGAGTGCGCAGCATGGCGGATGGAGCACGTTTGGGAGTGCGCAGCATGGCGGATGGAGCACGTTTGGGAGTGCGCAGCATGGCGGATGGTGCACGATGGGGAGTGCGCAGAATGGCGGATGGAGCACGTTTGGGAGTGCGCAGCATGGCGGATGGTGCACGATGGGGAGTGCGCAGTATGGCGGATGGAGCACGTTGGGGAGTGCGCAGCATGGCGGATGGAGCACGTTTGGGAGTGCGCAGCATGGCGGATGGACCACGTTTGGGAGTGCGCAGCATGGCGGATGGACCACGTTTGGGAGTCCGCAGCATGGCGGATGGAGCACGTTTGGGAGTGCGCAGCATGGCGAATGGAGCACGTTTGGGAGTGCGCAGCATGGCGGATGGAGCACATTTGGGAGTGCGCAGCATGGCGGATGGAGCATGTTTCGGAGTGCGCAGCATGGCGGATGGAGCACGATGGGGGGTGCGCAGCATGGCGGATGGAGCACGTTTGGGAGTGCGCAGCATGGCGGATAGAGCATGTTTGGGAGTGCGCAGCATGGCGGATGGAGCACGATGGGGAGTGCGCAGCATGGCAGATTGAGCACATTTGAAAGTGCGCAGCATGGCGGATGGAGCACGTTTGGGAGTGCGCAGCATGGGGGATGGAGCACGATGGGGGGTGCGCAGCATGGGGGATGGAGCACGATGGGAGGTGCACACCTCCCCCCAACACACACACACGCGCACTGCACAACACACACACACACTGGGAACCACAAACACCGCCCTACACAGACACCCACACACACAGACAACGCTGCACACACACAACACCCAACACACAAACACCGCGGCATACATAAATATACGCACATACCGCACAACACACACATTGCACAAAACATACCTCCCCCCAAAACACACCACACACACACAAACCGCGCAACACACACACACACAACGCTACAGACACACAGCGCTCCACAAACAACGCAACACACGCAACACACATACAACACCGCTCTCACCCCCCGTCACACCCAGACAACACCCAGAACATGTACAGCACCCTACACAAACACTTGGTAAGTACACACAACAACATCTATATATATAACAAAAATCATACATGAACTACACAATACGTAAATTCTAGAATACCCGATGCGTAGACCACCTTCTAGTATGTTTATAATTATGGAACTTTTACTACTCCAACAGAAAAGAAAACACAAGAGAATGGACTTTAATTCACAAGAGCTTTATTTTATGTTGTTAATTAGCTCTGTATACTTTTGTAATTTTAGTCTTCTGAAACGTGTAGTAATGGTTGAATGTCAGAAGTTCCCGGTCTTCTTCTTCCTCAGTGAGGCTGCAGTCTGTAGAAAGAATGAAAAGTATGAATTTCATGGTAAACAAGCACAAACAGGCAAGAATAAATCCAATCAAGTCAACAATTTCAAGTTTTAATTATACAAGAGACACATGGATGCATTTAGCTGCCCGTGAGTTGTAACAGAATCATAGAAAGTCCAACTTGAATCTTTCTGTTCTCTTTCGCAAATGAATAGAGACAGTGATGAACAAAGGATAAGATCTTAAAAAAAAAGTTCAAACTAGTCTACTGATTCACATAAAAAAACAGAACTCTTTGTTTTAATATCCTAGATAAACATAATAAATTTCCATTGTCCATTCCAATCTCCATAAAGCCAATTCTTGGAAATACCATAATAAAAACATATAATGATATAAGCTATATAAGAGAATAGAGCCTATTTGTCTAATATTCACATATTTACCTCCTTTATATTAGTGCTCGAACAAATCCTTCAAACGTAGAAGAAAAGCTGGTCTCTGGAGGGAAAAAAACCCCAATGTAAATACCAAGAACCAATCTGACAAAAATGACACATTTATATAATAGACACCCCTTGAAACTCATTTTCTTCAGTTTTCTGGTTTCATTTACTAGTAGAATTGTGCCAGAACTTTGGTTAATTTGCATAAAAGCATATACATTTATAATGTTTTTCGGTATTTTTTGTGGCTAATAAATGAGGGCATTGTTAGCAAAAAAAACAAAAATAGCTTGGAATTGCGGGAAAGGAGATTGACTTAAAGCCTGCTTTACACGTTGCAATTTCGCATACGATATCGTATGCGATTTGCAACGCCCCCATCGTATGTACGGCACGTTCAATTTGTTGAACGTGCCGCACAAACGATTAACCCCCGTCACATGTACTTACCTTCCATACGACCTCGCTGTGGGCGGCGAAGTCCACTTCCTGGAGTGGGAGGGACGTTCGGCGTCACATCAACGTCACGTGGCAGCCGGCCAATAGAAGCGGAGGGGCGAAGCTGAGCGGGACGTAAACATCCCGCCCACCTCCTTCCTTCTGCATTGTGGGCCGGGAGCCGCAGGACATAGGTAAGATCTGTTTATTGTTCCCGGGGTGTCACACACTGCGATGTGTGCTACCCCGGGAACGTTGAACAATCTGACGTTCAATTCTAGAGAAATGAACGATGTGCGTGCGATGAACGTTTTAACATTCAATCGCAATCGCACGTACCTGTCACACACTGCAATGTAACTTACAATGCCGGATGTACGTCACTTACGACGTGACCCCGCCGACACATTGTAAGATATATTGCAGCATGTAAAGCGGGCTTAAGGCTGCTTTACACGATACAATATATCTTACGATGTGTTGGTGGGGTCACGTCGTAAGTGACGCACATCCAGCATCGTAAGGTACATTGTAGCATGTAACAGCTACGTGCGATTGCGATTGAATGGTAAAACATTCATCGCACGCACGTCGTTCAATTACTAAAAAATGAACGTTAGGTTGTTCATCGTACCCGGGGTAGCACACATCGCAGTGTGTGACACCCCGGGAACAATGAACAGCAGCTTACCTGCGTCCCGCGGCTCCCGCCGGCTATGCGGAAGGAAGGAGGTGGGAGGGATGTTTACGTCCCGCTCATCTCCGCCCCTCTGCTTCTATTGGCGATCTGACACCGAACGTCCCTCCCACTCCAGGAAGTGGATGTTCGCCGCCCACATCGAGGTCGTATGGACGGGTAAGTACGTGTGACGGGAAAGAATCATGTGTGTGGCACGTTCAACAAATTGACCGTGCCGCACATTCGATGGGGGTGGTTACGATCGCATACGATATCGTATGCTAAATCGTAACTTGAAAAGCAGGCTTTAAATGCAATAATGGAAGCCAGAAATGCACCAAACTTTGGCCCTCATTCCTCAAGTCTTGTTAGGCTATGTGCGCACTTTGCTTTTTTACATGCGCTTCCGCAGCGTTTTGAACTGCAGCGTTTTCATGCCAAAATGCATGCGTTTTGATTTTCAAGCAAAGTCTATGGGAAATTGGGATTTCTTGTGTGCACTTTGCTGTTATAAACGCTGCGTTTCAGTTGCAGAAAATTTGTCATAATCTCTGCGTTTAAAGAAGCAGCATGTCAATTGTTTTTGCCATTTTGGCAGTGTTTTGCTAACAGAGTCAATGAGAAGTTTCAAAACGCATTCTACATCAAAATCCTAGCGTTTCACATGCATTTTTGACAAATGAAATGCATGCGTTTTTGACATTATATTAAGGGCATGATATGTCCCTTAACACACACACATAGTCCGACAATTAAATATATGAAAATCAATAATTTAACATTATTTTATACATAAATATTAGCACACAGTTATCATTTTAATAAAATCAGCTATTTTGTGTGATTTAAATCATGATATTTGTTATCATTTTTTTCCCTTTTTTTCATAGTGTTTGAATGTTTAAACTTTATTTAGCAGTGTATTTGTCTACAAAACGCATCTGACTTTAAGCAATGAAAAAGCATGTAAATCGCGGTAAAAACGCGGCCAAAACGCGGTAAAAACGCAAGCGTATTTATAGCGTTTTTGTGGTCAAAACCAAATTTGACAAAGACCATTTCTACCAGAGGATGCGTTTACAACTTCAAGTAACTCGACGCAACATGCGCACATAGCCTTAATGCTGATTTAGATGTGGGGATGTGCTGACATTAGACACTCCTGACTCATAAAAAGGTGCACGAGTGAATCAGGGCTATGAAGGAACTGGCAAGCACTTCCATGTGCACTTTGCCACTAATCTTACTCTAGTCGTAGACTGAAGTATGATTTGCGGCATAGCAAACGCCGCCATTTGTCATTATTTGACATTAATTGTCAAGTTTTGTTCTTACAATATTGTTCTTATAATATTGTTCTTATAAGAACAATACTATAAGAACAATACTATAAGAACAATATTATAAGAACAACATTATAAGAACAATACTATAAGAACAACATTATAAGAACAATACTATAAGAACAATATTATAAGAACAACATTATAAGAACAATACTATAAGAACAATATTATAAGAACAACATTATAAGAACAATACTATAAGAGCAATATTATACTATAAGAAACTTACTTCAGCGTCAAAGCAGGCTTGGCGATCGTCGGCGGCACAGCATTTCTCTCTTACAGTAATGAATTCTCCAACAGTCTTCTTCTGATTCTCTGGTGACATGTTAGGCTTCGCTTTCATGACTTGAATTAACAAGCTGCAGTTTAATTTGAAAATGTTATATTAATAAAGGCAACAAGAGCAAACTAAATAAAAATCTGTGCATTACGTAATTATTTAGCATTGCTCATGCCCAAAGAAAAGCCAGAATATTTGGCGCCTGACTCTTCTACAATTTTAAATTTTTTCATGTTAAGCTCTCAATAATTTTATGTTAGTTTCCTAGATACTTTTTTTATGAAAGGGTAAATGAGGACAGAAGCATCAATGACACTGGTTGGAGAAGGAACGTCTCAGAACTTACAGAAATCTTTTGGTCTTCTGCTCCTTTTCTGAACCCTCACAGATCTCAGCACCAACTTTAAAGCTACTTGCATCAAACTCTGGCACTTTGTAAGTTGGGTCAACATCAAGACTTATGAAGCATGGTCTTCTCTCCGAATAAGAGTCAACGCAACAGCGATGAACTTGTTCGTTTATGAATGTATGAGATTCTCTTTCACACATTTCTCCTAATAATAAATCCAGCTGGAAAAAACAAAAAAATATATATTTTAATTGGTGAAAAACTGTTATCAGTATAAATTCCAACCAAAAATTATAATATATCTAATATATTTGCCTCTTTATTCATTATCAGTTGCTATTTATTTTAGCAATGCCAAATTATATTTAAAGGTTTATTCCCTTCTCCAAGATACTATCGCAATATTTAGTAGGTATAATAATAATAATAATAATAATAATAGGAAATACCTCCAATTAGAAATATAGTATAGCTCTCCTGATATAGACATGTCTCTAACCTCATCTGTAGCCCTGTATTTCAAGCCCTGGAATTTGAAAGTTACGCCAAATTCATTAAGAACAACATATCTCTTATGAATTTAGTGCATTTTACTCCAGCGTTTCCGATGTTGAGACTGGCATACAAAACACAAGTCTTAAAAAATTGGGGCCAAAGTGTTTTGGAGAGTTGTTGGAAGAAGAATTTGTATTACTAGCTCGAAGAAAGACTCTTATGGTCCCTAGAAGTGCCAACTATGGCTATTAAATGATTGCCAGTTGACTATATATAAGCTAATTGGCTGCCTACACAGGCCAACAAAGATTCTGTATGATTGTTAAAACTACCATTCTGTCCCCACAGACACTCTTGTTATCTGCAGATATCATCTGTTTCAGTGGATCAATGTGATACCGATAACTATTTTTAGGCCCATTTAAAAATCATTACATTTTTCTAGCTAATCGGTTTTTGGCTGAAGTGTTTGGATGGGAAGACTAAAGGGGGCTTTGCACGCTGCGACATGGTTAGCGATTTATCGTCAGGGTCACGGTGTTTGTGACGCACATCCGGCGTCATTAGCGATATCACAGTGTGTGACACATACGAGCGTTCTTAAACGATCGCAAAAGAGACAAAAATTGTTGGTTTTGGAGAGGTCGTCCAAAAAGCAAAAATCGTTGTCTGCTTAGTAGCGATGTTGTTCCTCGTTCCTGCGGCATCACACATTGCTGTGTGTGACACCGCAGGAACGACAAACATCTCCTTACCTGCCTCCACCGGCAATGTGGAAGGAAGGAGGTGGGCGGGATGTTACGTGCCGCTCATGTACACGCCTCCGCTTCTATTGGCCGGCCGCTTAGTGACGGCACAGAACGTCGCTATGACGCCGAACGCACCTCCCCCTTGAGGGAGGGATTGTTCGGCGGTCACAGCGACGTCGCTGAATAGGTATGTGCGTGTGACGCTGCCGTAGCGATAATGTTCGTTACAGCAGCAATCACCACATATCGCTCCAATGACGGGAGTGGGTGCTATCGTGCACGACAACACTAGCAATCGCTAGCGATGTCTCAGCGTGTAAAGCACCCTTAAGAAACGAGTGTCTTTACAAAGGCTCACTCCCTGACTATTGGCTTGTCTAAATTGACAATTTCTTCTATACACCCAGTAAAGTTCTGTATATGATAGTAAGGCCTCCTAGAGTTGTGTTGGCCACGGTCTGCATGGATGAATTAATTTCTAGGAGCAGATATATGGGGTTTAAAGGAACCTGACATTTTTCTTTCTGCAAGGTTTGTATGTTGTTAGAGACCCATTCAACTCTGGGAGCCATATTACTGATCCATACAAAATAATACTGTCACTGTGCTGCGCGGGCTGCACTTTGTCCAGCCTTTGCTTTACAGTATTTAGGTCATTTCAGGTGTTAGGGTTTATAACTTTTTTGGGGGATTATTTTTTTTTAATGTGTCTTAATTTAGTATCACTCTTGAAATAAAGAGCATCAATACCTAATTTCAGGTATGACTTTAAAACTGCACACATAAAAGCCAAAATACCTTTTCCTCTGCACAAGCCATTACTTGGTCCTCAGGAAGTGCACAACACTTCCCAGCGAATATTGTCATTTTATCAGTGATTCCAAGAAGAGTTTCATCTGTCACCGTGGGCATTTTTACTACATAGCGGCCTAGCAATCTGACAAGAACAAAAAAAATATATAAAGATCTCCCACAGTAAGAAACGTTCCTATTAAGATATTTAAAAAAAAAGTTAGCGCCCTCTATTTCTGAACAGGTATGGCCCCAATATGCTCTATTTCATGTTTTAGGCCATGTGCGCACGCTGCGGATTCTACCGCGGATTTGCCGCTGATTTGCTGCAGAAAATGTGTCTAACATTTCTGCAACCATTCCCCAGCAAAGCCTATGGGTATAAAAAAATGCTGTGCCCACATTAATTCATTAATTAATTATTTACCATTAATTATTGGTAAAAACCCGCAGGGACAAACCTGCGGAAAAAAACAGAGAAATTCAGCACCAAATCCGCACCAAACCACGTCAAAACCACATGCGGATTTCGTTGCAGTTTTGGTGCGGTATTTTTATCGCAGGTGCGGGACTCTTTCACAGGGTCTGGTTTTTCCTTGAAAAAAGTCATTTTCTAGTGCGCACATGGCCTCAGATAGTCTTTTTAGATCATGACGCAACCATTTATAATTTTACCGCTCCCACAACATCTGACCATTGAATGTTATTGGTCAAATCAATGAACTAATTTTAATGCTCCATCCCATAGACTCTTGAGCTTTATTTAATTACAACTTCGGCATATAGAATTGTAAATATATTCCATAGAGTACAAGTGCACTTCTAATTATTACACAGGTAAAAATAATACCTATGAATGAAGGCATTTATTCTATTGACAAAACAGGATTTTTATCCGTATTTCGTCTGATCCCCAACATCAATTAAGTTATTCACAAAATTATTCTGCAAAACTTACACAGTTTGATATAAGTGAGGTCCGTTTTCTTTATAAGCTTCACAATTTTGCTTTGCTAGAGCTAGGCTTTCTTTGATTCTGGTTTCAAATAGTTGAGGCTGGAAAGAAACCAAAAGCGGATCACTTCGGTAATCTATTCTTTACTTTGACTTCACAAGTAATTATCGAGGTAAAAGTCATCTTACCGCAACCTTCATGCAATTCACAGGATCTTCACTTGCACAACACTTTGTACACAAGGCTCCATAGCCTTTACCTACTCTCATAGCGGATAGGAAGGGTAATTTTCCATGCCTTATTGAAAAACCATGAAGGAACCTACAATACAGCATAAATAAGGAAAAAAAATTAGATGCCTTAAATTACATTATCAAGAGACTTATGGACATATATGTTTAGAGATATGTATGTATGTATGTATGTATGTATGTATGTATGTATGTATGTATATATATATATATATATATATATACACATACATACATACACACACACACAAATATATATATATATATCCTTCATCACCAGGCCAGATTTTTCTAATCTGACCAGTGTCACTTTGTGGGACAATAACTCTGGAATGCTGTAACATTGATCTATTGAGATTGCTTAAGCGTGACACATTATACTTCGTGTTAATGGTAAATTTAGGTTTATATGTTTTGCATTTATTTATAAAATATCTGAAACTTGGTAAAATTTTCAAAAATGTTGCAAGTTTTAAACTTTAAATGATAATCCCTTTAATCCAGATATATCACACCGAACAGAACAGTTAATAAATAATTGACCTCCTGTTTCCTTTACATCAGCACCATTTGTAAAATGATCTTTTATGTTGTTAGAATGTCAGGAGGTTAGGAAGTTTAACCCCATCACCACCCAGCAATTATTCATTTTTCGTTTTAGTTATTTTCCTCCCTTTCCTCCTTGAACCATAACTTTTTATTATTCTGTCAATATAACCATATGGTGCTTGTTTTTGCGGAATGAGTTGTACTTTTGAATGACACAATTTAATTCTGCCCCATATTGTACTGGAAAATGGGAAAAAAATTCAATTGTGGTGAAATTGCCAAAAAAGTGCAATTCCACAATAATTTTTTTGTTTTTGTTTATTTACCATGTTCACTATATGGTACAACTGATCTGGCATTATGATTCCACAGGTCAGTGTGCGTTCGTAGATACCAAACATGTATTTTTTTTTAAGTCTCGAAACAAAATTTTAAAATTTGTCAAAAAAAACAATTGCATTTTTGTCGCCATTTTTCGAGACCCGTAACATTCTCATTGTTCGGGATCTGGGGCCCAGTGTTGGCTTATTTTTTGCGCCTTGAGCTGACATTTTTAGTTATACCATTTTTGGGTAGATGCGATGTTTTTATTGCCTTGTATTGTATTTTATTGCAATGTTGCAGCGACCAAGAAAACGTGATTCTGGTGTTTTTATTTTTTTGTTCTTTACACCCTTTACTAATTAGATTAATTTATCTTTATTTTGAAAAATTGGACATTTCTGAACTCAGCGATACCAAATATGTGTATTTTTTATTTTATTTTAAAATGTGGCAAAAGGGAGGTGATTTGAACTTTTGTTTTTATTTATTTTTCCATATTTTTAAAACAAGTATATAGCTTGTATTACAGTGTATATTTGTGGTGTGCCCTCCAAATAACTCCACACAGCCATTAATGTTTAAATCACTTGCAACAAAAGTGAGTACACCCCTAAGTGAAAATGGCCAAATTGTGTCCAATTAGCCATTGTCACTCCCCAGTGTCATGTAACTCATTGTGACAAGGTCTCAGGTGGGAATGGGGGGCAAATGTGTTAAATTTGGTGTTATCGCTCACACACTATCTCATTCTGGTCACTGGAAGTTCAGCATGGCATCTCATGGAAAAGAATTCTCTGAGAATATAAAAAAAAGAATTGTTCTGTACTGAAAGATGACGTAAGTTATAAAAAGATTGCCAACACTTTGAAACTGAGCTGTAACATGATGTCCAAGACCATACAGCGGTTTAACAAGACAAGTTATAACTCAGACCAGGCCTTGCCATGGTTGACCAAAGAATTTGAGTGCCTGAGCTCAGCGTAAAGTGCCAGAAATGTTCTTTTCAAAATAGACATATCAGTGCTACGAGCATTGCGACAGAAGTTAAAGCGGTCAGCTTGTCAGTGCTCAAACCATACACCACACACTGCATCAAATTCTTCTGTATGGTTGTCATCCCAGAAGGAAGTCTCTTCTAAAGATGTTGCGCAAGAAGCCCCGCAATCAGTTTGCTGAAGACAAGCAGACTAAGGAAATGGATTACTGGAATCATGTCCTGTGGTCTGATGAGACCAAGATAACCTTTTTTGATTCAGAATAAGTCAGGCGTGTGTGGCGGCAATCAGGTGAAGAGTTTAAAGATAACTGTATCTTGCCTACAGTCAAGCATGGTGGTGAGAGTGTAATGGTTTGGGGCTGCATGAGTGTTACCGGATGTGGGAAACTATAGATCATGGAGGGAAGCATAAATGCCAATATGTACTGTGACATACTGGAGAAGAGCATGACCTTCCTTCGGAAACTGGGCTACAGGGAAGTATTCCAACATAATAACGACCCCAAACACACCTCCAAGATGACTACTGCCTTGGTAAAGAACCTGAGGGTAAAGATGCTGGACTGACCAAGTATGTCTTCAGACCTATACTCTATTGAGCATTTGTAGAGCATCCTCAAAATCTATTGAACATCTGTGGGGCATCCTCAAACTCTATTGAGCATCTGTGGGGCATCCTCAACTGGAAGGTGGGGGAATGCAAGGTCTCTAACATCACCAACTCCAAGATGTCATCATAGAGGAGTGGAAGAGGATTCCATTGACAACTCATGAAGCTCTAGTGAACTCCATGCCCAAGAGAGTTAAGGCTGTGTGTGAAGATAATGATGGCAAGACAAAATATTAAAACTTTGGGCACAATTTGGCCATTTTCACTTTGGAGTGTACTCATTTTTGTTGCTAGTGATTTAGACTTTAATGGCTCTATTGAGATATTGAGAGGGCACACCAAATTTACACTGTTACAAGCTGTATAATGACTATTTTACTTTGTATCAAAGTTATCAAATGCTTAGTGTTGTCCTATGAAAAAGTAAAATAAAATATTTTGTCGGCAACACAAAACAGCACATTAACTGTTTTAGCTAAAGGCAATTTTGCAATATATATATATATATATATATATATATATATATATATATATATATATATATATATATATATATATATATATATATATATATATATATATGAGAAAGATACTAAGCCTCAAATTAGTAAATAGCCAATACCAATACAATTTGCTTACACAAAATAATTGTGGGTAGCACAGAATATGTGTAAATATTCTAAATCTGAATCTAAGTATATTTACTTGGCTAAGAAGACATCTTTTTCATCTGTAAAATGTTGGCACACATGTTCGTCTTCTATAAACTCTTTCATTTCTTTCGACAGATCAGCTGGAGCTTCATCTTTAGGTAAGGCATGCATGCAGGGTGTGCGTTCAAGCATAGGCATGTCACAGCAAGCTTTCAAATTGTGTGATATATGCTCCTGATTGTCACAGATATGCTGAGTGTATTCCAACTGCCAGATAGAAACATAAAACATTAGTCCTATGTGTAATGCTATGTGACTACTCCTCTTATATACTATCCTAAAAAAAACCTATCCAGAAATCCAAACAGTTTTTCTCTTCACTGTTCCATTTTTGGCTTTGTTGTCTTACCTTCTCAATCATACATTCGACCACATCGTCCTTACAGCAGTCCTTACTCAGATGCACCGATTCATGAGAGAGTTTAAGTGCAACGTCAAAAGTTATGGCAGGGAATTTCTGAGAGAGTTTAGTTAGTTTTCTGAAGTAGAGGAAAACAAATTAGGAAATAGTAAGAGGTTATTGGTGTTTTCTCAAGATCACTACTTATCACTTGTCCCCAGAAAAGGTGATAAATGTCTGGCTGCTGGAGGTTCCACCACCGGAACCTTCACCAAATATGAGAATAGGAGTTTCATGTTACCCATCTGAATTAATAAGATATCACAAAATGAAAATATTCTGCTATTTTGTTGAAGTCCTGAATAAAATATCTGAGTGAAGCAGCGAATGCATATGTGCTCCGAGACATGGGACCCCTGTTTTCCTGATTGGCGAGAGTCCCAGTGATATGGCCCCTGCTGTTAAGACACTAATTAATTATCTAACCTGTAGAGGTTAGATGTTGTAATCTGGCATCAAACCCTTTAATTATTTATTTAAGTGGTTCAAACATGTAAATCTTTTATCATATATTAAAGGGAATCAGTCACCAGGTTTTTGCTATAGCAGCATAATGTAGGGAAAGAGACACTGTTTACAGCAGTGTGTCACTTCTGGCCTGATGGCTGTAGCTTTGATAAAATCATTGTTTTATCTGCAGCAAATCTAGCCATTCTGAAAATGCTGAGCTCTGTATAACCCTATCCAAACCACTGAGTGATAACTTTCTTACACTTTCATACACTGTGCATAGGCAGAAAGCTGCCAATCAGTGTTAGGGATGGATTTATATAGAGCTCATAAATATGGAGGATGACATGTCAGCAGGGTTAATAGTTCTCCTGCTGGAAAACAGTGATTTTACCAGTAAACTACAGCAGACAGACCAATGTGTGACACATCGTTGGAATCAGCATCTCTGCCCCTACATTATGCTTCTCTCAGATTAGTTTGCAAAAACCTGGTGACAGATTCCCTTTTTCTTGATATGTCCACCTCACCAATTTTGTTTTTGTTATTCAAATCTAAATCTACATAAAAATGCACAGATCGTAATTTATGGATGTCTGATTTTGGTCTAAGGGTTGCACAAAGTTGGTGCAAAAAGTTTTAAGACCATTCATCTGAACAGATTAAAGTTGTTGTCCAGGTTTGAGAGCAAAATCTGCAGTCACTCTACATAACTGAAGCCTTCTGAATCACGAGAGTATATGATGATTCCCCGATATGGCCGGTGGGAACAAGTGGAAATGACCCCATGTGTTAGATTTACATACATGTGGCCATGTGCAGACTAGACGTGTTTGGCTACTCTCAAATAACTTTTATTGAGGGAAGCCAGATGAGACTAGTCGGCATGCACCCGCATGTATGAAAATGGCATTTGAAGGCTTGCTCGCATCCTCAATAGCAGGGAATCTTGGCAGCATGCTGTCATGATTCATAAGTCTGCAGTCACATAGAGTGATTGCAGACTTTTCTCTCAAATCTGGACAACCCCTTTAATGCAACTGATTTACAGTAGCAGATATTTCTACAATAAATCTTCTGTGTGTGAATTCATTTTTATGCTTGCTTTCTGATAAAATCTTATGTAGCTGCCATATTGGGGAAGTATACTTTCAATTGACTTTTTAATATAAGCTGACTTATGTATTAGGAATAACACTATTTGATTTTAATTCTGTATTTTTCACCAGTTTTTCGTTTAAGATTTACCCCTGTAGTCTCTCTCTAACTTTAAGGCGGGCTTTGCACATTACGACATCGCAAGCCGATGCTGCGATGTCGAGTGCGATAGTCCCCACCCCCGTCGCAGGTACGATATCTTGTGATAGCTGGCGTAGCGAACATTATCGCTGCAGCAGCTTCACATGCACTCACCTGCCCTGCGACCGTCGCTCTGGCCAGCAACCCGCCTCCTTCCTAAGGGGGCGGGTCGTGCGGTGTCATAGCGACGTCACACGGCAGGCGGCCAATAGCGGCGAAGGGGCGGAGATGAGCAGGATGTAAACATCCCGCCCACCTCCTTCCTTCTCATTGCAGCCGGGAGGCAGGTAAGGAGATGTTCCTCGCTCCTGCGGCTTTACACACAGCGATGTGTGCTGCCGCAGGAACGAGGAACTACATCGTACCTGTCTCTGCACCGGCATTATGGAAATGTCGGAGAATACACCGATGATACAATAACGACGCTTTTGCGCTCGTTAATCGTATCGAAAAGGTTTTACACACTACGACATCGCAAGTGACGCCAGATGTGCGCCACTTTCGATTTGACCTGCGATGTCGTAGTGTGCAAAGCCGCCCTAACTCTGAGATGAGAGAAGGCTCGCTGCTAGTATGTCTCCTATACACTAGACATAAAGAAAGAGGATTTCCTACTTATTTTTCCTTTGGTATAACATAGACTGAAGCAACAGATGCATGGAGATAAATCTGGCAGCAGTACTGAGCAGTGTTGATGTGAATCCAACCCTAGGATAATCTAGATTGAATCTGCATGATCTGTTTCTTTGTCTCTCACTTCATTATGTTGTGTAATCTAACACTTCAGACTATTTTAATTTTGCCTTGTCTTGAGCAAGTTGAATTTGTGCTACCTTTAAAGGGAACCTGTCAGGTGCAATATGCACCCAGAACCACGAGCAGTTCTGGGTGTATATTGCTATTCTCTGCCTAACCGTCCCTGTATACACTAGCATAGATAAAGAGATCTTTAGAAAAAGTATTTCTAAAGATTCTTTATAACATGCTAATGGGGCCAGGGACTAGTCATGAGGGAATTACTTCCCATGACTAATCCACCCTCTTAGCATGTTAGTACGCCCACAGGGGCGTGCTAACATGCTATTCAATGCAGCGTCACCAGCGGTGATGCGCGTACTTGTGTCCTCTGTGAACGCTGCTCTAAATGTCCCGTAGTTCTGGTCATATGCACTAGACCTGTTTGAAGCTGGGACACGTACACCTAGCTTCATACAGCGCATGACTGGAAGTGTGGTGCATTCAGCTCAGCATTCACCGCGGACACAGGTACGTGCATCACCATTGCATAGCATGTTACTTTTTCTAAAGATCCCTTTATTTATGCTAGTGTATACAGGGACGGTTAGGCAGGGATTAGCAATATGCACCCAGAACTGTTCGTGGTTCTGCGTGCATATTGCACCTGACAGGTTCCCTTTAAGGGTGGATGATGATTTCAGGAGGAAGTGGAATAATTTGCTTATGAGTGGAGAATGAAGAAGATTTCTATTAAAAAGTTCTTTATATTTGCATAAAGTACAGTTCCCATTGATGCTACACCTACAGCATTTTGTGGCTCCTCTGGCTCAATGTATCGCATTCTGACAAATTATGAAACAGCATAAATAAGCAGAAACATTGCAGGCCTTAGGGAGTGACTTACTGGAAAGTACCCCTTTTGACTAAGGCCTACCTGTCCCCTTCCTGGTACCCAGCACCAAGGTGCCCTACCCCTTTAATTATGAATAAATAACAATAAAAAAAAACAATCAATCAATAATCTCGTAGATAGGCATTGACTTACTTGGCTTGATAGACTCTTTCTGGGAATTTTGAAAGAATATGGCAAGATTGTCTCTGATTAGCTAATATATATTGTGTCTTTTTTTGGACTTCCATGAACTGGAAAAGAGTTACAAAAAAATAATGAGAAAAAAAAAGGAAACATAATTGTATTACAAAGAGATGTGAACTTTATATGGGTGCTGACATTTTGTGTTCTCTCTAGTTACTTGATTTCTGAGAATCAATATCCTGAACTGCAGGAAAGTGCTCCAGAAGTAGTTAATGTAGAGGGTTCTACGTCCACAGTCTCCATCCTTGGAAATCCCAATGTTAACAATCCAAAGAGCATGCAAAGATCAACAACACTGACTTATGCGAGTACACAGAGTATATAGGGTTCTTTCTATAGATTTGGTTACTTGTCATCATAAATTAATTCTGTTTTACAGTAAAACGTTACATATCATACCTTGGGTTCGAAACATTTCTCCCTCTCTTCCTCTGCACAACATTCAGTCATAATATTGCCATATTGTTTAGCAAGCACCAAAACTGTTGGAGGGTAGAGAGTTGGATTTCTTTTACCAGTAGTATCAATGTAGCTGAAAAATGTACAAATCATATGGTTAGTATAATGAGAACTCGAAGACAAACTATATTATAATATTTCAGAACTTTTTATTGCTGGTTTACTTTCTAGCTGGATATAACTTCTCATGCAGACATACAAGGCTTAGCAATATAAGAAGGCAACAGTATGGATTTATATAGTGATATTAACAACTGCACTAATAGATTTCTAAATGTAGACATTATACACAAAAGACATAAAGAAGAAGAAAATACATATAGAAATAAACGAAAGCAAACACCTACTAGTGGAAAGCTTCATGAGGGTGTTCTGTATGTTGTGTACAGGCAGTATTGGCATCTGGTCTCTTAAATTCCCCCATGTCATTATCCCGATGGTCATGGAAACACTTCTCTCTTTCTGGTTCTGTCTTAGCACAACACTCGGCACTCCATAGATAAGTTGTCTCTAAGTTTGGATCTTTACAAGCTTTATCGTAGAATATTGTATTCTGCAAAAGTGTAAAAAAAAAAATCATATCTGCCGTTTGTAGAAGACAATGTAAAAACCCTCTGATGAGCAATTAAAGATGTTGTCCACCACTCAGTCAAACCCTTCTCAATCACCATGTTTGCCCCGTTAAATTAAGATCGCTTATACTCACCTCTGGTGCCATTACAGTGGTGTTGGCATTCTCTCTCCTGAGGCTACTGTTAGGTTGTTACGTCTGCGAGCCCTGCACCAAATCAGCACCATCTTCACTATCCCCACCTTTGGACATATTAGACATCAATAGGAAGTGAGAGGCCAGCTATAGCCCTGATTTCCTCTTGATATTCAATTTGTCCGAAGGTGGCTAGAGCGAAGCCGGCACTGATTAAGTGCAGGACTTGCATGACGTAACAACTTCACATGAGTCCCGGGAGTGCGGGTGGTGACACTGCTGGAACAGAACCGGCACAGAGGTGAGTATAAGTGTTGTTATTTTAATAGGGGGCAAACAGGAGTTGTCCAAGGGGAGGACATCCTCTTTACATCTTCTACATCAGAGCCAGCATGTGATATGTGTGGTTACTCCAATTTTTGTGTGACATCACTGGATATTTGTCATTAATTTTATACAATGTATGGAAGATTACTTTTGATCTGACAACAGGGCAGAAATCCAGCACTACTAACCGGTAAGTAAAAATATAATTTTACTTTATTGAATTAATCCATAAAAACACAGAAAAAAAGGATGGGGAATTTAAAAACTGATGAGTTTTGAGTGCATTATGCAATCTTAGTCACAGCACATCATTGGCTTCAGTAATATTTATACATACAAGAGACAGTTAGTTAATCACATTAAATTGTAGACATACTGGATTTGCACACTACATGATTATACCTTACAATGTGGGGGTTTCAGTGTAAAAGCTAAACTTTGGTATTATCACTAGCAAATATTCCTACCATTGGTTTCTTGCAATCTGCTGCATCTTCATGATCTACACAATGTTCAGCAAAGGTGGTGAGTTCGTCAACCGCTTTCATGTGTGCTTCAAGTGTGCATTTCTGGAAGTTCTGAGCGATCATAGCAAGCAGTCTGCAAAATAAATCATCATGACTGTTGTTGGGATGTGATTAACCAGAATGACAAAACAATGAAGGATTTGTTATACCGCCAAGGGAACAGTGACAAATTAGATGATGGGAAGTATAGAGGGCCCATACTCAATTGTCGGGGAGCCCCTTTTTATTTACGTCCAATCCTGCGGCCCATGTTTGGTTATTATTTTCTGTTCACATAAAACAGCGGAAAATGTATGCAGAGCTAAATAGATAGTAAAGTGTGGAGGAACACATTAATATTACTTACATGTGTCTAAAGTTTTCTCTGCCGAGAGAAACCAGTATGCCTCCAATTTGTCTGGTATGATGATGGTCTATACAAAATGGAAAGACAGGGAAAGACTATAAATACTAACTTAGTGCACATTATGAATCTGATTGGGTGCTAACTATGTTAATTATGTTTGTTCATTTTTACTAAGTAGATAGTGATGGGCGAATAGTAACTATTCGTATTCGGATTATTCGTGATGAATCCTAAAGTACTATTCCGGTGTTCGTCATGAATAACGAACCTAATGAAAGACAATGGGGAAAATATCTGTCTGTGCACTTAGCCTATAACATTCCTATAGAACAGCCAGAAGACAAAAGTCTATTATTTTTGCCTCTTTTTAGATAGTATATCATTTATTTAAATATGTAGAAAATCACAGAAGACTGTGCTTTCCTATAAAAAAAAAAATATTATGTGGTATACAATTTTTTTCCCTATAGTTCCTATTGCCGGACACCCTATAACATTCCTATAGAACAGCCAGAAGACAAAGTCTATTATTTTTGCCTCTTTTTAGATAGTATATAATTTATTTAAATATGTAGAAAATCACAGAAGACACTGCTTTCCTATAAAAAAAAATACCATGTGGTATACAATTTTTTTTTCCAATAGTTCCCTATGCCCCGGACAGATGCCTGGGCATGCATCCTTAATATGTTCACTGAGCGTATGTATCTGGTAGTGGCCAAGAACGCACTGTTTCCCTAGCCTTATATCAGTTTTTTTCACCCTTGGTACATACAGTATGTTCTGTAAGAAATGTATGTAAAAAAAAGTGCTTATATAGTGAACATAATGAAATAACTGCTAAAATGTGGATGGTTGAAAATAAAGGTCACTATTTTTGGAAAGGTATAATCATACTGCCACTACAATTATTATGTTATAACACTATTTTGAAGTGAAATTTGCCAATAACAAAATGTAATAAATATTCTTGCCAGCAAAAATTTGTAAGGTTGTACAAGTCATAGTCTTTTCAGGATCTAATGTAATAGAGCAGCACACGCCATCGTGTGCCAAACAAAGAAATATTGTGTGAATTTTTGTCCGTACCTGTTGGTTAGTGCTATATCTCTTACCTGCATCTCTCTTTTGTAAATGTCTTGAGTCAGTTACGATCGTGCAGAGGAGCACGCACATCAGAGCGAACCACTTCATGGCTGCAGCACTTTGAGGAGGACCTCTTAGAAGCCTGGAGAAGATGAGAAAGAATCTTCTCAATATATATGGTTTCTTGCTCCATTTACAAATCATTAACTAGACTAATTCTATAAATTATTAATATTTACCTTGTGATTGTAAAAGGGGGATGGCAAAAACACACTATTTAATCAATCGTAAATTACGTTGATACTGGCACCCATCTCTTTAAAAGTCCTTGTATGTCAGGTAGATGTCCACAGATGAACAACATCAGTCTTAGGTTATTACTCTATGAAACTACGAACAAAAGGTTAAGTAAAGTGATCCTTGATTATGACAGCTTCTCACTCTCTGTTCATCGTCTACTCCAAATGTGTATAAAGGTGAAATAAAAAAGACACAATATTAATCTGTTGTTTCTTTTACACATATATAAGTGTTTCTGTAAGACATGAATCGGGAAGACCATTATTTATTCCACAGTTTATTACAGTCAGACTAATGGTAAGACATGAGAATAGCATGGACACACTTATTAAAATGTGTATGTATTGTCAATTTTTAACTTCTATGTTTGGTATATATCTTTGCCTTAGCTATATTTACTGTATATTTATACAGTATCCTATGTATGCTACTAATGTGCAGTCATACCGTGTGACTGCAGACTTGTCAATCCTCCCAGCGCGCGCACTTTGCTCAAAACTACTGCTCAAAAAAAAATAAAGGGAACACTAAACTACCATTCTGCTGTGTAACATAGTGTGTACATATATATATATATATATATATATATATATATATATATATATGTACACATTATGTTACACAACAGAATGGTAGTTTAGTGTTCCCTTTTTTGTTTGAGCAATATATATATATATATATATATATATATGTATGCTATATATATATATATATATCTACATACACACACACACCTCACACACTCAGTTTTCTTTATACATAATAAATAATAATAATAATACATTTATACTCACAAAAAAAGAGATATAACACATTCAAACTATTTAAAAACTATATGTTACACAATACACTATGTTACACAACAGAATGGTATTTTAGTGTTTCCTTTATATTTTGAGCAGTATATATACAATACAGACCAAAAGTTTGGACACACCTCATCTCTAGAACAACTATTAAGAGGAGACTTTGTGCAGCAGGCCTTCATGGTAAAATAGCTGCTCGGAAACCACTGCTAAGGACAGGCAACAAGCAGAAGAGACTTGTTTGGGCTAAAGAACACAAGGAATGGACATTAGACCAGTAGAAATCTGTGCTTTGGTCTGATGAGTCCAAATTTGAGATCTTTGGATTAAACCACCATGTTTTTGTAGAAAAGGTGTACGGATGGACTCTACATGCCTGGTTCCCACCGTGAAGCATATTGGAGGAGGTGTGATGGTGTGGAGTGCTTTGCTGGTGACACTGTTGGGGATATATTCAAAATTGATGGCATACTAAACAAGCATGGCTACCACAGCATCTTGCAGCTGAGGAGTGAATTCAAGGAGTGAATAAGGACATGTAGTCTGAAACTAGTTCCTCTACTCTATTGTTCAATGGATTTTTTCTTTTAATTCCCGGATGGACTAATTTATTTTAATATGGATTAAAATAAAGAATTTTTACTTTCAACATAACCTGGACGTGATTGCTGGACATCTTGTTTTCTCCTTCCGTGTGGATGAGTTGGATACAGCGCCAGAAGATGGTGCTTCTATGAAAGCGCCATTTTCTGGGGTGGCTGCGGACTGCAATTCGCAGCAGAGGGGCCCAGAAAGCTCGGGCAACCTGTGCTGAAGATTTCAATCCCTAGCTGCCTAGTTGTACCTGGCTGGACACAGAAATGAAGCCCATGTCGTTTTTTTTTTTTTTTTTAATAATTTCATGAAATTCATGAAATAATTAAAAAAGGGCTTCCCTATATTTTTAGTTCCCAGCCGGGTACAAATAGGCAGCTGGGGGTTGGGGACAGCCGTACCTGCCTGCTGTACCTGGCTAGCATATAAAAATATGGCGAAGCCCACGTCATTTTTTTGGTGGGCAAAAAACTCCTGCATACAGTCCTGGATGGAGTATGCTGAGCCTTGTAGTTCTGCAGCTGCTGTCTGCTCTCCTGCATACTCCAGTGAATGGAGCATGCTGAGCCTTGTAGTTCTGCAGCTGCTGTCTGCTCTCCTGCATACACTAGTGAATGGAGCATGCTGAGCCTTGTAGTTCTGCTCCCCCTGTCTCTCTCTCCAGCATACAGTCCTGGATGCATCATGCTGAGCCTTGTAGTTCTGCAGCCCTGTCTGCTCTCCTGCATATGCTAGTGGATGAAGTATGCTGAGCTTTGCAGTTCTGCTCCCCCTATGTCTACCTCCAGCATACAGTCCTGGATGGAGGATGCTGAACCTTGTAGTTCTGCAGCTGCTGTCTGCTCTCCTCCATATATACAGACAGCAGACAGCAGCTGCAGAACTACAAGGTTCAGCATACTCCATCCAGGACTGTATGCTGGAGTTATTTGCCTACCCCGAAAAATTACGTGAGCGTCGCCATGTTTTTGTATGCTAGCCAGGTACAGCAGGCAGCTACGGGCTGTCCCTAACCCCCAGCTGCCTATTTGTACCCGGCTGGGAACCAAAAATATAGGGAAGCCCTTTTTTAATTATTTCATGAATTTCATGAAATAATTAAAAAAAAAATGATGTGGGCTTCGCCCAATTTTTGCGTCCAGCCAGGTACAACTAGGCGGCTGGGGATTGGAATCCGCAGCGCAGGGTGCCCAAGCTTTCTGGGCACCCCTGCTGCGAGTTGCAGTCCACAGCCACCCCAGAAAATGGCGCTTTCATAAAAGTACCATCTTCTGGCACTGTATCCAACTCTTCCAGCTGACCTGGTGACGGGTGGCTCGCTGGGTAATAATGGGGTTAGCGCTACCTGTATATTATCAACTGGCCCTAAGCCCGAAATTCATGGTGTGACGCCAATATTAGACATGGCCACCATGAATTTCTAGTACATATAAAAAAAACACAACACACATAAAAATATTTTTATTAGAAATAAAACACAACACAATTAGTGACTCCATCTTTATTGAAATAAAGAACCCCCTCCACAGTAATCTGGGGTCAAGGGTTCTGCGCCGTCCAATCCGGATCCAATATCATCTGATCGGTTTACTGGAAGGCAAAGCGATCAGATAATGTGTAAGGTTCAAGGGTCTGAATCACATGACACAGAAGCTGATTGTATAAACAGCTTTTATACAATCAGCTGATGCATCAGTGCAAAAAAAAAAGACTACACACTTCTGTGCAGACTCCTGTCCGACAGCAGCAGCTGATAATTTAGCTGGCCGGGCGGTAAAAAGTTGGCCTCACCACTCGACTTATAGTGTCAGCTGATTCCGTCAGGTGACTGCATCAGCTGATCATCGCCAGGTCTGAGAGAGAGATAAGAGAGAGAAAAGAGAGAGAAAATAGAGAGAGACAAGAGAGAGAAAAGAGAGGGAAAAGAGAAGAGAGAGAGGGAGAGAGAGAGAGAAGAGAGAGAAGAGAGGAGAGAGAAGAGAGGCGAGAGAGAAGAGGAGAGAAATGAGAGAGAAGAGAGAGAGAGAAGAGAGAGAAGAGAGTGAAGAGAGAGAGAAGAGAGAGAGAAGAGAGAGAGAAGAGAGAGAGAAGAGGAGAGAAGAGAGAGAAGAGAGAGAGGAGAGAGAGAAGAGAGAGAGGGAAGAGAGAGAGAAGAAAGAGAGGAGAGAGAAGAGAGAGAGGAGGGAGAGGAGAGAGCAATGCAGCCTCATTCCGTGAACTGCTCTGATTTTAGAAGTGTGTACCGCGGCTCACAGCTGATGTCCGTCTCCTCCCCTCAGTGCATAATTAAATTAAATTATAATTATAAATAAATAATAATTATAATTTAAAATAAATTCTTTACCGGGACAGCCAAGACTCGAACTTGTGAACTAATCCTCCTTAAGCAGTAGCTCTACCCATTGAGCCCCTGTCTCTAATGAAAACCATAGGAAGATTTGGTAATCTTGACCTCTGTACTGCAGTAGAGTATCCAGAAGTGGATTATTCAGCTACAAAGAGGCGAGAGAGAGGGAAAAAGAGAGAGAGAGAAAAAGAGACAAAAAGAGAGAGAGAAAAAGAGAGAAAAAGAGAGAAAGAGAGAGAAAAAGACAGAGAGCAAAAAAGAGAGAAAAATAGAGAGAAAAAGAGAGAGAGAGAAAAAGAGAGAAAGAGAGAGAGAGAAAAAGAGAGAGAAAGAAAAAGAGAGAGAGAGAGAGGGAGAAAGCGAGAAAAAGAGAGAAAAAGAGAGAGAAAGAAAAAGAGAGAAAAAGAGAGAGAGAGAAAAAGAGAGAAAAAAGTTAGAGAGAGAGGGAGAAAGAGAGGAAAAGAGAGAAAAAGAGAGAGAAAGAGAGAACAAGAGAGAAAAAGAGAGAGAGAAAAAGAAAGAGAGAGAGAAAAAGAGAGAAAACGAGAGAGAGAGAAAAAGAGAGAAAAAGAGAGAGAGGAAAAGAGAGAAAGAGAGAAAAAGAGAGAAAAGGAGAGAAAAGGAGAGAACAAAAGAGAGAGGAAAAAGAGAGAAAAAGAGAGAGAGAGAAAAAGAGAGAGAGAGAAGAGAGAAGAGAGAGAGGAGAGAGCAATGGAGCCTCATTCCGTGAACTGCTCCGATTTTAGAGGTGTGTCCCGCGGCTCACAGCTGATGTCCGGCTCCTCCCCTCAGTGCATAATTAAATTAAATTATAATTATAAATAAATAATAATTATAATTTAAAATAAATGAACTTCTTTACCGGGGCGGCCAAGACTCAAACTCGTGAACTAATTCTCCTTATGCAGTAGTTCTACCCATTGAGTCTCTAATGAAAAGCATAGGAAGATTTGGTAATCTTGACCTCTGTATTGCAGTAGAAATATATCACACGCAGGCACTACCTGAGTGAAGTCTCCGGTGACAGCGCGGCTCATGTCAGTTGCTGCGTGGAACTGACACAGAGCGCTCGTGTTCTACGGCGCTCCCTGTCAGCTTGATGTAGCAGAGCTGAAAGCGTTGTGTGGAGTACTTCGGACCTGGATTGTTGTTTGGGGATTAAAAAAGAGGTAAATGAGGGTTTTTTTTTTTACTTTTTATCAAAAAAAGGATTTTCGTTGTGTGTTTATTTACTTTCACTTACTGGTTAATCATGGAAGGTATCTCAGGGAGACGCCTGCCATGATTAACCCCTTATTACCCCGATTGCCACCACACCAGGGCAATTCAGGATGGGCCGGGTAGAGTCCTGGGACTTTCGCATCTAATGGATGCGGCAATTCCGGTAGGCTGCTGGCTGATATTGTTAGGGTGGTGGGCTCCCCATAACGTGGCGCTCCCCATCCTATCAATACCAGCCTCCAGCCGTGTGGCTTTATCTTGGCTGGTATCAAAATTTGGAGGGAACCGCAGGTTTTTTTTTTTTTTAATCATTTATTTTACTGCACGATATAGACACGCCCACAGACGGCTGTGATTGGTTGTGGTGAGACAGCTGTCACTCATCGTGGGGGTGTGTCTGACTGCAACCAATCATGGGCGCTGGTGGGTGGGGAAAACAGGGAATACCAGATTGAATAATGAGCGGCAGCCATTTTCAAAAGAGGAAGAGCCGCTGGAGCTTTGTGACAGCCATGCAGCTGATCGGTGAGTAGGAAAGAGAGAGGGATTGTGCTGGGGACGCAGGACTTATGCAGATACGCAACGTGCGCACATAGCCTTACTGTGAAAAGCCACGCTTTTGGTGATCGAACCATTTTCGAACGGTAACTCGAACTGCCAAACTTGAAGCAAATCGTTTGAGTTTGTCGAATGACTCGAACACCGCCCAAAATTACTCGAATTTGAAATTGGCGAACGGTTTGAATCGAACATCGCTCATCTCTAATAGACAGACAATAATCACAGACAGATATTATACTGTAGACAGACAGACAATATACACAGACAGTATACACAGACAGACAAACAGTATACACAGACAGTATACACAGATAGACAGTATACACAGACAGTATACACACACAGATAGCTACATATAGCACACTATACAGGACACACATATCTTATACATAACACATATGCTCGGATCCGGGCTCATTGGTGGGTGGCTAGAGCGCCTCCGGACCTGGGGTCACTTCGCTCTGAAAGGGTGCTGGCGCTACTTAGGGGGGTAGGTAGGTAGGTGTACGGCCGGAGCCGTGTTTGAGTTCGTGACGCCACCCACGGGATGTGGTGAAGGTGTAGACACCACCGCTGCGGTTACGGGGCACCCAGGGGCAGATGGTGATGCAGCAAGATGTTAACCCCTCCGTGGCCCCAGGACCCGTTGGGGAGAGTAGCTGGGCGGTGCAGGGCGGTAGGCGGCCAGATGGTACGGTTGTACTCACTGTTATTGACACACACAAGTCTCTGGTAAACAAAGTTGATGGTGGTCGGTGCCCGCAGCCTGCTGCGTCTGGTCCCCCACCCGGTTCGGTGGTCTTTGCCTTTCATCTGCACCGTGTAATGTATGTGTAGACTGCCTGCGCTTCAGCGACGGGAGTCCGCTCCCCGGCTTTGTATATTTTGGAGGAGCCCGTTTGCCCGCAGACGCTGGCCCGTGGGATCTCTCTGCCTATGCGGTGGCTTTCTATCCCCCTCGGTGGGCTGTTGTCTTCAGTCGGGACTTGGGTGGGAAAGGACCTAATGTCCAGACCACAATCAGTTGATTAACTCAGTCCAGTGGCTTCTGGACCTCGTTTCAGGGTCTGAGTACCCCCCTGTGTGCTCCGGTTTCTGAATCGATTCCCCGGGTCGGTACCGGCGGGCCACTACCCTGTCCTGGTCTACCACGGTTCCACCGAGCCGTCTTCCCGGCTTCTGCAGGCTAGGCCACCATCTGCCTCCTAGCCAAGGTGTCCGGGCTCCAACCCCGGCACCTGTCAGTCTTCTTCACTGAACTCTCCACTCTCAACTCACTGACTGACAACTGACAACTGCCCTTCCTGCCTCAGGCCCTCTGAACTCCTCGGTGGGAGTGGCCAACCACCTGGCTCCGCCCCTCTGGTGTGTCCATCAAGCTCTGTGGGAGGTGACTAGGGTTTAATGTGGTTGGCTGGTGTTACCTTGTGAGGGACTGGTGTTGTGTGGGGCGCTATCTGTGACTACCTGGCTAGTCCAGGGCGTCACACATACAGACAGCACATAACACATGATTCAGATTATATTCACTTCCTTCTTTGCCTAATGGAGTTCAGAGGGTCTTTAGAAGCAGCTTCTCCGGCCGCAGGCAGCAGTGCAGGCGCCCCTCCCCCATCTCTGTGTGTTGAAGACAGGAGCAGACAGGACACAGAGGAGGGGAGGGTATCCTGTGCTGTAGCCTGTGCATCGCAGTAGCAGACAAGACTCATAGGAGGGGAGGGTGTGGCATCCCTGAGGCTTCAGTCGCCACAGAGGTACTGTCCCTCATCGAAGGTGTGGTATTCCATCCTGGGTATGGAGGAGGTCATCCACCGGTTCACACAAAGCACAACACTCTCACTCAGCAACACCTTATCAGACATGGAAAGGGCATGTTAAACCCAAAGCCAGGCCAGGAGTTGGAGTGGGGACACACAGTAGTGGAGTGTGGAGAAAGTCAGGGAGTTGGAAGGAGCAGTGGAGGAGGAAAGACCTGTGGTCTGGAGCTGGCGCAGCTCGACCAAGGCGCAAGACAGAAGGGGTTCTAGAGACCACGGGAAGTGCAACATCCTCCTGTGGCCTTGTTCCACATACAATCTTTGGGTGGAAGGACTTGGCCACAAATCGGGGACTGGTCTCTAGGCTAGAGGAGAAGAACCTAGTTACTTTGATAGTAAAACCAGAGGCTGAAGTGGCTGCAAGCATTGAGGCCACATCCGCACACGAGTTCGCTGGATGGTGACCCCAAAGGACCAAGGGATAGAGCTTCATGCCACCTGAATGGATCCTCGGGCACTGGCTGAGGGCTCTCTGTGTGAAGGTGTGACGCCCTGGCCGGGCCAGGTAGTCACAGATAGGGCCCCGCACTACACTGTTCCCTAACAGGTGACAGCAGCCAAACACATAAAACCCTAGTCACCTCCCTCAGTGCTTGATGGACACACCAGGGGGCGGAACCAGGCGGGTGGAAGATGCCCACCTAGGAGTCTCAGACAGCCTGGGGCAGGAAAGTTGAGTTCTGTTCGAGAGTTGAAGTCTAGAGGTCAAGTGGAGAGGTGTGTGGACTGGAGCTGTCTGCAGCTCCAGCAGAGGAAGGACCCAAACTGAACCAGTGCCAGGGTAGGAGCCCTGGTACTGCTGGCTAGGAGGCAGACGGCGGTCTCCGTCTGCAGGAGCCGGGAAGATGGCTCGGTGGAACCGTGGTGGATTGGGACAGGGTAGTGGCCCGCCGATACCGACCCTGGGAACCGACTCAAAAACCGGAGCACAAAGGGGGGTACTCAGACCCTGAAACTAGGTCCAGAAGCTACTGGGGGCTAGCTAATTCACTGATTGCGGCCAGGACTAGAGGTCCTGTCCCACCCAAAGTCCCTACTGAAGGCAACAGCCCAACGAGGGGGATAAGCAGCCACCGCCACGACTCAGAGAACCCACGGGCCAGCGTCTGCGGGCAAAGGGCTCCTCAGGCAACCAAAAGCCGGGAGCGGACTCCTGAAGTTGCAAGCGCAGGTAGTCCACCATCACAAACAGGTGCAGGAGAAAGACAGAGACCACCAACCGGGTGGTGGACCAGACTGCAGTCAGCTGCGGGCACCAACCACCATCACCTTGGTTTACCAGAGACTCGTGTGTTTACTAATAGTGAGTACATCAGTGCCCTCCGGCCGCCCATCTCCCTGCACCACCAAACACCCCCAATGGGTCCCGGGGCCACCATCTCTGCCCACTGAGGGGTTAACAACTTGCTGCGCAACATCTCCCCCAGGTGCCCCGTAACTGCAGTGGTGGTGCCTACCTTCACCACATACTGTGGGTGGCGTCACGAACTTAACACGGCTCCGGCCGTACACCTACGTCCCCAAACCGCCAACCCCTTTTTGATTGATGTGACCGCAGGACCCCCGGGTCCGGAGACCCTCGAGTCACCCACTGAAGGTCCGGACCCGAGCAGCTCGGCTGCCGAGCACGGGGCGGTACAAAGGCGCAAAGCAGAAGGGAGAACCAAGCGCAGGAAGATAACCAGGAAAGGTACACATAAGAGGTGCACCGGACTCAACCTCCGAACTACCCAGGATCGGCTGGAGCCCATCACAGTGAAACCCCAGCACTCTAAAGGTGGTCACTGGCATGTCGTGTTACCTTGGAACCTGCTACAGTGAGTAAAAACCTTGAGACTGCATCCCTGTGTCGCTCCGTTATTCTCCTGCGCCTCCGGCATGCACCCTCGCTATTGCCTACTACTACCCCCATGTGCCCTGGGGCCCAGATCTACCTGTGAAGAGCTACACCAACCAAGCTGCGTCACCATCTACCACAGAGGCCCCAACCCATAGCTGCGGCACCTAACAAGCAAGATTAATACAATGTAATACTGCAAAGAAATGCAAAGTAAATAGTGTAAAATCTAGAAAACAAATGAATCTTCTGAGAAATAAATGCACATCCACATAAACATATCGGTAGCACACAAGCAGCAAATGATCTGAGTACTGCTCAGGGAGGAGGGTTATTAGCAAACCTAAAAGTGAGCAAACAGAAGTTTGGACCGGCTAGGTCTTTGCTTATCCTCCTGTCCTTGGAAAAGCCCTTCTTTCCTCTAGGACTTTGTATACTGAAATGTCTCATTGTGCAGGGTTTGTTCACATCTGTGTATAAATACGACGAGTGCAATCGGATAAAAAATCGCATTGCCCTCCCACCATAGTTATTCAGTAAGGCAGTGCAGATCTCTAAAATTTCCTCAGTTGTATTCAGGCTGAGAAAAAAATCCCAGCATGCTACATATGGTACCGTAAAATGGCCAAGACTCGCCAACACAAGTCTATGGGTGGACAAAAAAGTACCGTACGACACACGGTCCATCCATATGCTGTCCGTTTTTTATGCATACATTACCATTCTGTAGCATATAACAATGAAAATGGCCCTGTAAATGACTCTAGAATAGTAGTTGCTGAAAAAAACCCCACATCATACGAATGGCATACCGACGATGCTAGATGGGGAAAAAAAAAAATCGCACCCTCACATAACATTTGCATGATGTGTGCAATACCAAAGGATTTCCCTTTTCGACTTTTCTGGATGAGAATGAGACCAATGTTTTAGGCCCGCAACACACATCCGTGCCTCCGGTACGTGTTTGGTACGTTTTTGCACGTACCTGAGACACGGAGACATGGAGACCCATGTTATTCTATGGGTGATGGCACACACGTGTAATATCACACGGAACGTGTGTCCGTGTGATAAGTATGTGTATGCGTTTTCCCGCATGGACAACATGTCCGTTTTTGGCGGTCAGCACGCAGGCACGGGCTTGCTAAAGTCAATGGGTCTACATTGGCGCTCAGTCTTTTTCTTCCCCCGGCTCATACTTACCGATCCCCGATCACCAGCGCGGCGAGGAACAGCTGTGCCGAAAATACGCGGCTTCAATTCATTTGAAAATGCCGGCCGCTTATTAATCAATCTCGTATACCCTGCTTCCCCCGCCCACAGGCGCCTTTGATTGGTTGCAGTTACACACGCCCCCACGTTGAGTGACAGCTGTCTCACTGCAACCAATCACAGCAGCCGGTGGGCGGGTATATACTGCGCAGTGAAAAAAATAAATAATTAATTTAAAAAAACGGCGTGCGGTCCCCCCCAATTTTGATACCAGCCAAGATAAAGCCATATAGCTGAAGGCTGGTATTCTCAGGATGGGGAGCCCCACGTTATGGGGATCCCCCCAGCCTAACAATATCAGCCAGCAGCCGCCCGGAATTGCCGCGTACAATAGATGCGATAGTTCTGGGACTCTACCTGGCTCTTCCCGATTTGCCCTGGTGCATTGGCAATCGAGGTAATAAGGAGTTATTGGCAGCCCATAGCTGCCAATATGTCCAAGATTAATCATTGCAGGCGTCTATGAGACACCCCCAATGATTAACCTGCACACAGTGAAAAAATCCTTTATTTGAAATAAAAAACAATAACAAATTCCCTTGTTCACCAATTTATTATGCCCCAAATACCCATCCATGTCCGGCGTAATCCACGGAGGTCCCGCGTCGCTTCCAGCTCTGCTACATGAAGGTGACAGGAGCTGCAGAAGAACACCGCCACTCCTGTCACCTCCACGCAGCAACTGAGGTGAGTAGAGCGATCAGCTGAGCTGTCACTCAGGTTACTCGCGGCCACCGCTGGATCCTCCAACTGTGACAGCAAGTCGCCCGAGTGACAGCGATGAAGTCACAGGTGAGTTGCGGTCTCGGGTGGAGGATCCTGCTAGCCGCGGGTAACCTGAGTGATGGCAGCGCTAAGCGCGCTGTTCACTTCAGTCACTCAGGGGATTAGTGGTCACCGGTGAGTCCTTCAAGGGTGACCGCTAATCAGTATGCGACACCCAGACAGAGCCGCGGTATGAGGATGAAGTCGGGTGACGTTCACCCGAGTTCACTCTCATCGTGCAGCTCTGTCTACTGTCAGCGGGTATGTATCAAACGACATTTTACCACACACACACGGACATTTCACACGGACATTTCACGTACACATACACCGACATTCCACACACACACACGGACCTTCCACACGCACACGTGGATAGCATACACCATCACACGGATGTCATACGTACCGGAGAAACGCCCAAAAAAAACGGAACACGGACCCGAAAAAACGGACCGTGTCACACCTACGTTTTTTATGCGGAAGTGTGTTTTTGGCCTTATACGCAGATGTGAGCGAACCATCGGATGGGGTCACGGAAGCTTATCAAGAATCAGTCACATTGTAATGCAGATAAGTGTGACGCTTTTTTTCTCACTTGTGATCCATGTGCAGTCGGTGTGCAATCCGTTTTTTACTCATCCGTTATTAATCTTTAACAGCACCATTTTCAGATTCCCATCCTGCAGAATTGTAATGTTTCCCTAAAATTCGGATGCAGTATGGCATCAGTTTTTTTCACTGAACCAATTTTGGAGTCAAATTGCAGCATGTTGTGAGTCTCTTGTTGGGCCTAAGGCCTCCTTCACAAACCAGTGTCTCCATATGTACGTGTGATGTCCATTTTCATATGTACTGGAGGCACAGACACATGTAGACCCATTAAAACCAATGGGTTTTCACACACTCCCGTGTTTTCACACTGATGCTCTGTCTGTGTGGAGCACATTCATGTCAGTGTGCGCCACACGTCGACATGTCCGTTTCCTGCCGGCAGCATGGGTGTCACATGGACCGCACACTAATGTGATCCATGTGACATCATTGTGACACATAGCAGAGGACACACGTCACGTCAGAAGCAAATGTATTTCTATACTCACCTATCTACGGCGCTGCTGCCTCAGACGCTACTGTCACACTAGCTTCCGGGCCCGCTCATTATGCTCATGAATATTCACTGCACTGACTTCAGACCCGGAAGCAAATGTGACAGCAGCACCGGAGACAGGTAAGTATACAAGTTTGTGCTTTCCTTGTGCTATCTGGATGTCACAAGGATAGCACACAAACAGCACACTGAACACACACACATGGACACACAGATGGACATACATACCTACACCGTAGACCTTGGTAAACTTCGCTTTTTGCATGGACTTGTGAAGAGGGCCTAATACAGCTAAAAAAAAATAACCCACAGATCTGCACTGCCTCATTGAATAACATTGGTCGACGTACAATCCCTTTTTCTTATTGAATAGTACTCGTCCTATTTATTTGCTCATGGGAGCGAACCCTGAGGCTTCATTTATACAGCTGTCTGCATGTTCTTTCTATTCATGAATTTCATGTAGCCATTATGCGGATTTTGTGTCTGTGAAGAAATGATTTTTACCAGCATCACAGCTGAAAAGTCCAAATACAAGCTTATGGGTCAATGGAAATCCTGGACAGGACAAAGATGGTATTTGCTAGCTGTCTGTGATTAACATTGCATAGGATAAGAGCATTATTTATCCATATGAGAATATCACCAAATAAAAACTGATGGTAAAGCCTGACTCTGACCAAACATTGATGAAACTAGGATCGAAAACACTGATGACACTGAAGGGGTTTTTTTTGTGTATGTGAACAAACACAGGCCCTAAAGGGGTTGTCCGGTCTAAAATGACAAGTCTTCTGTCACTTTCTGTGAGTTCAATATAATAAAAAAAAATAGAGTAGCACTCTTAAAAGCTGTAACATGAAACACTGAATGTAGGAATTTGGTATTACATTGCTGCTATTGAAGTTACCATATATTTAAAAAATGAGATACTTAGCAAACAAATTGGCCAAATCATGAGAGTCCAACAGCCAGCGACAAGGCGTTTGTTGGGACACTAACCTACATGCCGCTATCTGAGTTAAAAGCCTCCAGTTTTATGGGCGGGTAGGATCCCTCTCAATTGAAAACACCATAAGCTGAAGGGTGGTGTGCTCAGTCAGACAGCAGTGTGCTACACATATAAAAGACTGACCAGAACCTCCAAACATAGCAAGACAAGTGTGAACAGGTGCAAGCTGAGAATTCAATATAATTAAAAAATCCAATAGCATTCTGAAAACCAATAACATGCAAAAATTGAATATTTTGTAATTTGGAACTGCATTACTGCTATTGAAACTATGTTTACAAAATGAGATAATACTTAGAGCACATATTGGATAATTCATGAGAGCCCAAAAGCCAGTAAAAAGGCGTATCTCTTTGTTGGGACAATAACCTAATATGCCTCCAAAAGCCTACAATTTTATAGGCATGTAGGATCCAGCTTAATTGAAAGCACCTTAGGCTAAAGGGAGGAGCGCTCAGTCGGAAGGGAGTATACTATAAATACAAAAGACTGACCAGCATCTTCAAACAGAACAATACAATACAGGATTCTCCGGTGTCAGAGCCGGAAACGCTGGTCACGTGGCCACAAGAATGCAATATGAATATTCCCGGCCAGCATCCTACTAGATAGGCACAGCCTCGCTCAATGCAAATGTATTGAGCAAGGCCACTCCCATCTAGTAGAATTCTGATCAGGAGCATGCATATTGTCTTCTCGTGGTCACATGACTGCCGGTTCCAACTCTGACACTGGAGAATCCTCACAGTGCACAGTGTTAGCAGACTTAATGTTAGAAGATTCACAAGTCTGTAGTCACATGAAAAGACTGAAGAATTGTCATTTTAAACAACGCAACTTTTTTAATAATTGGGAGGAGAAGGTTTTTAGACTACTTTTTTCTTTTGTTTTTACTTATGATATTACTAAGTAAATACTGATTTTTTTTGTCTAGACGCACATGCTTCAAAGCTTGTTGTTTGCTACTAGTATATATTACTTGTTTATATTTAGTTTATTGGTGACTTTTATTATTCCTTGCAGACCCTGTTATTGTATCTTATACTCTGCTAAGAGCAGTCACGCATGAGGTTTTTTATATGCTATATTTTACTAACATAAGCCACTGCAAAATAATAGATAGACCATATTTAAAGAACTGGGGACTTGACCATCACAGTAGTCCCAAATCAGCTACGCACTAAATTCCACTATAAGGAAATCTTGATAGTGACAGAAGCACACACAATAGGGCAGTACCCCAAGAAAAAGAGGAGGTGAAAGTGGTGGTAGTGCATATAGCTCTGGCGCCTTGTGGGTGGAGGAGATAAAATCTTTCAGTTGTAAATTTTCTAAAATTGGATGTATCATGGTGAGGGGCCGAGCTGCAGGAATGAAGCAGCCTTGGTAATCCAAGTAAAGCCCTTTATTACTAACATGTTTCGGCACCAGACCAGTGCCTTTTTCGAAATAAAAACAAATGTCCCAGATCCTAGATCCCACTCTGATAGAGTGAAACTGTATGTGTCCTTTAAGGCAGTGTTCCCCAACTCCAGTCCTCAAGACCCACCAACAGTGCAGGTTTTTGGGATTTCCTTAGTATTGCACAGGTGATAATGTAATTACCTGCCCAGGTGCTGGTTCCAACAGCAGTGCAATGCTAAGGAAATCCTGAAAACATGCACTGTTGGTGGGCCTTGAGGATGCAGTTGGGGAACCCTGCTTTAGGGGACCACCTTCTATCTCACAGATAAGCATGACAAATGAAACCATCGTAACAGTAGTAGAAATCCTGAATACCTTGCCCTTCTACAGTATACTTACAATGCTTACACATAAGAGGGAGTGCTTGGCAATGTTGAGTCTTGCACCCCCTGGATTATTCACTCAAGTGGCTACAACTGCAGTGGTGTGACTGTTTTCTGAGAATGTAGTCAGTTTTCCTCTTTGTCCAATCTAACGGAACACCAGGGCTTGGAAATGAAGATTTGGGTCTGTACTACAATTTGACATGCACGGTAATCAGGTAGGGAGGGTACTGTCTGACTGCTGGAGGATTGTTTTTCTAGACATGTACTGGTGACCTGTGCAACCATTCAGTCCTCTTCTACCCCCTTGCTTACTTTTTCTGCCCTTAACAACCATATACACACACACATACATATAATATAATGTGGCAAATGAGTAAATGACTATTCTAGCTTCAAATGTCTGGCTTTTAATGCAATATCTACATAGGTATATAGAGGCTCATTTCCAACAACCACCAATCCAGTGTTCTAATGGTACATTGTTTGATAGCTGTGTTAGAAGGCTAATGGATGTTTAGAAATCCCTTGAAAGCTCTTGTGTAAATATGTTAGCACAGCTGAAAACAGTTTTGATGATTAGAGAAGCTATGAAACTGACCTTCCTTTGAGCTAGTTGAGAATCTGGAGCATTACATTTGTTGGTTCCATTAAAGTCTCAAAATGACCAGAAAAAGAGAACTTTCATGTGAAACTCAACAGTCGATTCTTGTTCTTAGAAATGAAGGATATTCCATGTGAGAAATTGCCAAGAAACTGAAGACTTCCTACAATGGTGTGTATTACTCCCTTCAGAGTAGAGCACAAGCAGGCTCTAACTAGAGTGGAAAGAGAAGTGGGAGGCCTCGCTGCACAACTGAGCAACAAGACAAGTACATTAGAGTCTCTAGTTTGAGAAATCGAGCCTCACAGGTCCTCAACTAGCAGCTTCATTAAGTAGTACCCGCAAAACACCAGTGTCAATGTCTACAGTGAAGAGGCGACCCTGGGATGCTGGCCTTCAGGGCAGAGTGGCAAAGAAAAAGCCATATCTGAGACTGGCTAATAAAAGGAAAAGATTAATATAGACAAAAGAACACAGAGATTGGACAGAGGAAGATTGGAAAAAAGTGTTATGGACAGACAAATCAAAGTTTGAGGTGTTTGGATCACACAGAAAAACATTTGTGAGATGCAGAACAACTGAAAAGATGCTTGAAGAGTGCCTGTCCCCATCTGTTAAGCATGGTGGAGGTAATGGGATAGTCTGGGGTTGCTTTGGTGCTGGTAAAGTGGGAGACTTGTACAAGGTAAAAGGGATTTTGAATAAGGAAGGCTATCACTCCGTTTTTGCAACGACATGCCATACCTTGTGGACAGCGCTTGATTGGAGCCAATTTCCTCCTACAACAGGACAATGACCCAAAGCACACCTTACACCTCCAAATTATGCATGAACTTTAAGGAAGAAGGAATTTAAGGAAGAAGCAGGCAACTGGTATTCGATCTGTAATGGAGTGGCCAGCCCAGTCACCAGATCTCAACCCTATTGAGCTGTTGTGGAAGCAGCTTGCCGTATGGTACGCAAAAAGTGCCCATCAAGCCAATCCAACTTGTGGGAGGGGCTACTGGAAGCATGGGTGAAATATCTCCAGATTATCTCAGCAAATTAACAGCTAGAATGCCAAAGGTCTGCAAAGCTGTAATTGCTGCAAAGGGAGCATTCTTTGACGAAAGCAAAAATTAAAGGAGAAAATTATTATTTCAAGTAAAAATCATGATTTCTAAACTAGTCAATGTTTGGACTATATTTTCTATTCTCTATGCAATTCATTTGATAAATAAAAGTATGATTTTTCATGCAAAAGACAAAATTGTCTGGGTGACCCCAAACTTTTGAACCATAGTGTAATATATATATATATATATATATATATATATATATATATATATATATATATATATTTATATATATATATATATATATATATATATATATATATACACACACACACACACACAGTATAATAAAAAGTGGATACACCCATAATAATAATAACAATAATAATAAAGTTTATTTACATAGCGCCAACATGTTCCGCAGCACTTTACAATCAGGTGGGGGCTTGTATAGACAAAAACAAAACAAAATAGTACATAATTCAACAGCTACAGTAGAAATGAGGGCCCTGCTCGAAAGCTTACAATCTATGGGGAAGAAGGGGGACACAAAAGGTGAAGCACACTTGTAGATCTGGCCGGCCATCGTTATGCTAGTTTATTGGTTACACATAAAGATGAATGATCTGGTCTTTAGACAGTAACCTTTTGGGTGCCCTTACGTGTTATTGGTTGTATCTGGGATGTGAGGACAGAAATAGGAGAGAGATGGTTACGAGTAGCATTTAGAAGGTGGGACAGGGGAGAGTTAGGTTAGTAAGTTATTGATAAGCTTGTCTGAAGAGATGTGTTTTAAATGTACGCTTAAAAACCTGGGGGCTGGATATTAGTCGCATTCTATTGGGTAGTGCATTCCAGAAAACTGGTGCGGCACGAGAAAAGTCTTGGAGACGGAGGTGTGAGGTTCATATTATAGAGGATGTTAGTCTAAGATCATTTGCGGAACGAAGGGGGCGGGTAGGATGATAGACAGAGATGAGGGATGAGATATATGGTGGTGCAGAGCTGTGGAGAGCTTTGGGGTGAGGGATATGAGTTTGTATTGTATTCTGTAGCTGATAGGTAGCCAGTGTAGTGACTGGCACAAGGTGGAGGCATCGGTGAAGCGGCTGGACAGGAATATGACCCTGGCTCAAGATGGATTGGAGAGGGGAGAGTTTGGTCCGAGGGAGACCAATCAATAAAGAGTTGTAGTAATCCAGGCGGGAATGAATAAGAGCGACAGTAAGGGTTTTTGCAGTTTCGAAAGGAAGAAAAGGTCGGATTCTGGAGATGTTTTTGAGATGCAGGTGACATGTGCGAGTGAGTGATTGTATATGGGGAATGAAAGAAGGTTCTGAGTCAAATTTTCGTAAATATTATATTATTAGGGATGCCCAAAAATACTCAATACTCTTTGTTACTTGAATGAATAGTATTCGAGATATCCATTACTCACCGAGCATTTTGCTCCTCGCCTTACAAGATTTGAGACCCCTTCCCTCATATTTGACCCTTCGTTTTCAGCAACTAAACATGCAGGGATCTCTTACTAATCACAGTAATGCAGTAGCCATCTTTGCTACTTGCATTACTGTGATTGGCTGGCCGGTCAAGTCACTGGGTATAAAACCCGCTGACGCCATCTTAGGTGCTTTTGATCTGGAGCGAGCGTAGAGAGAGCTGAATTTGGAGACGGGACAGTGTTAGTGTGTGCCAGAACCTGCTGGATCATTCAACAAACAGCCATTGTTTTAAATAACCTGCTTCAGCAAAGAAAACACAATTTTAAAGAGAATATTCTAAAATCGCTCCTGTCTGAGCTTTTTAGTTCAGGGAAAGATTCCCGAGCAGAGTACAGTGTATTTAGAAAGGCATTTAGGCAGGGTTGATGCATTAAATGACCTGCTGCTGCAACAATGAAACGCCAGTGTAAAGGGAGAATTATAAAATTGTTGCTATCATTCCTTATAAGTACTTTCAGAGTTTAATGGAGTAAAGGCTACAGAGTGTTTTCAAAAAGCTTTTTAGGCAGGGTTGATTGCAGGAATACTTCTAATATCTTTATCTGTGCTTGTTAGTGCTTTCAGAATTTATGGAATAAGAGCTACAAAATGTTTCAAAAAAGTAATTTAGGCAGGGTTGATTGTGTTAAACAACCTACTTCTGTGCCCCAAAAAAATCCATTTTAAATGCATAATTCTTTTTTTTTTTTTTTTTTTTTAAAAAAAAGAGGAAAATCTTTTTATTGAAGTTTTTACATCTAAGATCACAACATACACATATCAAAAGAAAACATCAAACAAAATGTCCCAACATCCAATTACATATCAATTGAACAGAGAGAAAATGTAATTACATTCCATCTAATACCGAACAGATAACCACTTTATGTTAATAAGAGAGCTTTTCTAACCAATTAAGGGTACCGTCACACTTTAGCGACGCAGCAGCGATCCCACCAGCGATCTGACCTGGTCAGGATCGCTGCTGCATCGCTACATGGTCGCTGGTGAGCTATCAAACAGGCAGATCTCACCAGCGACCAGTGACCAGCCCCCAGCCAGCAGCGACGTGCAAGCGACGCTGCGCTTGCATGGAGCCGGCGCTGGAAGCTGCGGACACTGGTAACTAAGGTAAACATCGGGTATGGTTACCCGATGTTTACCTTAGTTACCAGCGCACACCGTTTAGCTTAGCGTGTGCAGGGAGCAGGAGCCGGCAGCACAAGCAGCGTGAGAGCTGCAGAGGCTGGTAACGAAGGTAAATATCGGGTAACCACCTTGGTTACCCGATATTTACCGTGGTTACAGCTTACCCGCAGGCTGTCAGACGCCGGCTCCTGCTCCCTGCACATTCAGGATTGTTGCTCTCTCGCTGTCACACACAGCGATGTGTGCTTATCAGCGGGAGAGCAACAATAAAAAAATGAACCAGGGCTGTGTGTAACGAGCAGCAATCTCACAGCAGGGGCCAGATCGCTGCTTAGTGTCACACACAGCGAGATCGCTAATGAGGTCACAAAAAACGTGACTCAGCAGCGATCTCAGTAGCGATCTCGCTGTGTGTGAAGTACCCCTAACTCTACTCCCTATCTAAAATCCCACTAATCCTAAATTAACCCCTTCACGACAAGTCCGATTTCGCACTTTCTGCAAATCCCTCCATTGGCTCCCAATCTTCCATCGTATCCAATTCAAACTACTAACACTGACCTACAAAGCCATCCATAATCTGTCTCCTCCATATATCTTTGAACTAATCTCTTCCTACACTCCAAAACGTAATCTCCGGTCCTCCCAAGATCTCCTTCTCTCCTCCTTTCTCATTAGCTCCTCATGCAACCGCCTCAAAGACTTCTCCCGAGCATCCCCAGTCTTCTGGAACTCGCTGCCACAACACATCAGACTATCTACTACATTTGCAAACTTCAAACGGAACTTGAAAACTCATCTGTTCAGAAATGCCTATAATCTTCAATGACCCCACTGCCCCACCACTGTGCGGAGCTGCTGCCCCACCACCGTGCAGAGCTGCCGCCCCACCAACGTGCGGAACTGCCGCCCAACCTACGCCCCACCTATTGTCTCCTCCCCAAAATCCTATAGAATGTAAGCCCGCAAGGGCAGAGTCCTCTTCCCTCTGTACTAGTCTGTCTATTGTAACTTGTATATGTATTCGGTATGAAACCCCCTTCTCATGTACAGCACCATGGAATCAATGGTGCTCTATAAATAAATATTAATAATAATAAAAATAATAATAACTTTCTGTTTCCTTTTTACCATTCTTCTTCCGAGAGACATAACATTTTTATTTTTCAGTCAATCTGGTCATGTGAGGGCTCGTTTTTTGTGGAATGAGCTGTACTTTTAAACCTAAAATGCGCAACCATAGAAATCTACCATAGAAAACAAATAACCTAGCAGGCCTGCGGGGCCCCAGGTATGCATTTTAGGGTTAAATGAAACTATGAGTATTACCATATAATGTACAGGAAAATGGCAAAAAAATTCCAAATGCAGAAAAATTGCAAAAAAAAGTATGATTGCACTATTGTTTTTAAGATATTTTATTCACTGTGTTCACTATATGTTAAAACTGATGTGTTGGTGTGATGCCTCAGGTCAGTGTTCATAGACAGCAAATTTGTATAGGTTTACTTTTATCTAAGGAGTTAAAAAAATCAGAAGTTTGTCCAAAAAAAAGTGGAGTACGCGTTGCGCCATTTTCCGCGACTTGTAGCGTTCTCATTTTTAGGGATCTATGGCTCAGTGACAGCTTATTTTTTTGCTTTTTGGGCTGACATTTTTAATTGTACCATTTTTGCGCAGATGCTACGTTTTGATCGCCTGTTATTGCATTTTGCGTAAAATCTGCGGCAACCAAAAAACATAATTTTGGCGTTTGGAATTTTTTTTCCGCTATGCCATTTACCGATCAGATTAGTTGATTTTATATTTTCATAGATTTGGCATTTCTGAACGCAAATGTGTGTATATTTGTTATTTTTTTTAACCCTTTAATTTTCAAGGGGGCGAATAGGGGGGGGGGGTTTGAAATATTAGGTTTTTTTTTAATTTTTCAAAACTTTTTTACATTTTTTTTTATTTTACTAGGTCCGCTAGGGGGCTATAAGGATCAGCACTCTGATCACTCATTCATTTCTCCTGATCAGAGCAGCACCACTCAGACCGGGAGAAATGATCATCTTTTGTAAGCTGCAGTACTGAGCTGCTTCTTACAAGACCTTAGTCTTTTGAGCTACTGGAGTCATCACATGACCCTGTGCTACCATGACAACCACCGGATCCATGTGATTACATCACGTGACTTCCGGTATCGAGCGGTGAGTAAACGTTTACCGCGTTCGACATTAATATGGTGCTGTCACATCTTGACAGCGTCATTTCAGGAGTTAGCAGGTACGGATATATAGCGATTCCACTCGTACCTACAAGGCACAAATGTCAGCTGTACAAATCAGCTGACATGTGTGCGGGTCCCAGCCTGCAGTCCACAGCAGCAGGTGGGGATTAACACTATGACTGCAGGCACATACCGTATTTTTCGCTTTATAAGACGCACTTTTCCTCCCCAAATTTTGGGAGGAAAATGGGGGGTGCGTCTTATAAAGCGGTAGCGGGGGGGGGTCCTGTCTGAGGCGATCGGGCGGCCGGGTGCCTGTGGCTGCATGCAAGAGGCCGGGTACCTGTACTTGCGTGCAGCGGCAGCCGGGTACCCGTGGCTGTGTGCGGGCGGCAGCGGGTGCTGTGTGGGGTCGGCAGCCGGGTACCTGTGCTTGCATGCGGTGGCAGACGGGTACCCATGGCTGTGTGCGGGCGGCAGCCGGGTGCTGTGTGCGAGCGGCAGTCGGGTGCCCGTGCGGGCGGCAGCCGGCTGCCGCCCTCACACAGGTACCCGGCTGCCGCCCTCACACAGTCACCCAGCTGACGCCCGCACACAGCCATGGGTACCCGGCTGCCACCGCACGCAAGCACAGGTACCCGGCGGCTTGTACGCAGGGTGGGCGGGCAGCCTGCTGGCTGCCACTCTGTGCATGCGGGGCGGGCGGCTGTGCAGCTTACCAGTTGTCCGCGGTCCCACTTTCAAATGATGGCGCCGGTGGAGCTCTTGGATGAGAGCTCCATCTGCGCACGCGCTGCTCCGGGAGTCAGCGCGTGCGCAGATGGAGCCCTTGGATGAGAGCTCCATCTGCGCATGCGTCGCTCCGGGCGCCATTACTTGAATCGGGACCACGGACACACTCCACCACTGAGCCGTCGCCGCCGCTCCCACCACTGAGCCGTCGCTGCCACCACTGAACCGGGACCGCGGACACACTCCACCACTGAGCAGTCCCTGCCGCTGCCACCACTGAGCAGTTGCCGCCGCTCCCACCACTGAGCCGTCACCGCCACTCCCACCACTGAGCCGTCGCCGCCGCTGCCACCACTGAACCGGGACCGCGGACACACTCCACCACTCAGCAGTCCCTGCCACCACTGAGCAGTCGCCGCCGCCGCTGCCACCACTGAACCGGGACCGCGGACACTCACTGCACTGGCCTGCTGCACGGCTCACCCGCCACGGCTGCTGCCGCCACCACGGACCCCACGGATCCTGCCACCGCGGACGCCACCGCGCCTGCAACCACGGACGCCACGGCACCTGCAACCACGGACCCCGCTGCCACTGACCTGCCGAGCCTGCCAACACAACCTGTGCCTCCTGTGACCCCGCTTCACCACCACTGCTGTCCGCCTCCGGTAAGAGAACACCGGAGTATAAGACGGACCCCATTTGTCTTTTATTTACCTTTTTTATGTCTAAGTTTGGGGTGCGTCTTATATTCCGGTGCGTCTTATAAAGCGAAAAATACGGTAATATATAATAATAATAATTATAATAAGAATAATAAATCTTTATTTCTATAGCGCCAACATATTCCGCTGAGCTTTACAATTCAGGAGGTTCATATACAGATAAATAACAGTTATAGAAAATACAATAATTAGAGGGAAAAAAAGAGACAACCCTGCTCGTGAGAGCTTACAATCTACAATGCGATGGGGGGGACAAAGTACAAGTGCTAATGTGACGCCCTGGCGACGCCACGTGGTCACAGAAGAATAATTCACCCAATATAACACCATCCCACATCAGGTACCATCTGTCACAAAATCCTAGCCACCCCACTCAGGGTAAGAAGGACACACCAGTGGGCGGGACCGGGTAGATTGGGAGCGCCCACCTAGGGGTCTTGCGGATTCAGGGGCGGGAACACAGTAGTTGAAGTTCAGATTTTGAGTAGTAAAGAGTCGAGTTCAAAGTTGGAGGTCAAGGCTGAACCTAGTGAAGGGTAGCCAGGGTAGATGGCAAGCAGTGGACCATGTCCAAAGGCAACAGGAGTCCGGTCACGGGAAATCCAGAGTGGACCGGGACAGGGTTGGAGCCCGCCAGTACCGACCGATGAGATCCGGTCCGGAAACCGTGCACAGGTGGGGTATCTGGACCCTAGTTAGAAGACAGTTGCAAGCCCCTTCTCTAATTAACCAGGCCGGGAGCAAGGTTCCAGACGTTATTCCTAAGTGTGAGCCTAGATAGAGCGAAACGGCAGCCCACCGCGGGGGATAGGGTATCCGCAAACACCTACTGAGATCCTAAGGGTCAGTTTTCGCAGGCACGACTCCCAACCACAACAGCACATGAGGTTGTCCAGAATTGAGAAAGTTACAGAGTGCCGGAGGAAGGGACATCGGTACACCAGCCGGGTGTGGGACCCGAATACACCCGGACGCGGAAGCTGGCCACTGACACCTTGGTTTACCAGCAGACTTGTGTGTAATTATTCAACAGTGAGTACATTAACATCCCCAGGTCCAGCCCGGCACGCCCCCTCCGGCCTACATCATTCCCTGTGTTTTGGACACTGAGCCCCGGGGCATTCACCCCTACCCACGGAGGGGTTAACATCCAACTGCCATTCCATCGCCCCCGGGTGCTCTCCAACAGCAGCGGTGGTACTCCACCTTACCACACACCATGGGTGGCATCACGAAATTTTTCGCCAGCCGCCTTTTGCCGCCATTTTTGGGTGCGAAAAACAACAAACCCGGTGTCTTCTTCCCTGGAAAAGTGCGCGAAGTTGAAGCCCCGCCCCCTGGGAACGCGGGAGGAAGTTGGTGACTCCCAAGACCGGAAGCGCAGATGATAGTGGGTCCCGCGGGACTGCTGCTGAAAAATCAAGGGGGAGGACAGAAAAAGCAGCATGTGACACAAGAAGATAAAAAGCAGGGACACCAGGACTTTGCCAAATCCCGTTCCTGGACAAGCAAGCGGCAGGATGCCTCAAGGGTCAGACAAACCGGCAAGTGGAGAGGCCCGTTCCCGGGACCGCCGACTGGATTGAAGCGCAGACGGAGAGGATGTGTCGGAGGATCCAGGCCCAGACGCATTTTCTCATGACGCGGTGGACCACTGAGATGAAGGGCTTGGCTGCCGCTGTCCAGGCACGCGAGATGGAGATGGCCTCAGAGGAGCGGGTAAGCAGTGACCCACGCCCCTATGTTCCCAGGAACTGGCCGTCCCGGCTGAGGGGCCCGGCCTGCTCCCGTCAGGCACTTCGCATCCCTTGCCGCCCGTGTCCGCAGCCAATGCCCCGATCGGCCCACTACCGCTAACACCAGCAGCGGAACCCGTCCTGTCTGAAGCAGAGGACCCAGCAATGGGGACCTCGGGCCCTACCTGCAATCCCGGTCCGACACCCGTCCCGGCCCCGTGCCGGACCGTAGTCTGGAAGACATCCGCTCCTGCCACGAACCTGGTTGCAATTATGATGATGTCATCCCCAGCTCCGGCAATCCGCCCGGCCGCAACAGAGGTGAAGACGGCCCCGGCAATTCGCAAGGCTGCACCGGAGCGGAGGCGGTGCCCACCCAGAAGCCACCCGTGGCAACCGCGCAAGTCATTACCCAGTGACCAGTCCCGGCTGTGGAGCAGCCGAGATGTACTCGCAGGGAGGCAGAGAAGGCCAATGAGAGATGGGGCCCTCGACAGAGTGAGAAGCTGGTTGTAGCCGGCACCAAGAGCATCCGTGTGGGCCAAGTCCCTGAACAGGAAGAGGATCATGGAGCCCGTGCCCCATACTGGTAGCGACAAAAGCGACAGCTAAAACAAGAGATTGCTACCCAGGAGAAGTGAAAGGCCGAGGTGCTGGCACGCACCTATCAAGAAAAAGGTAACCTACGGCAGGCTACCTTCCGAGTGCAGGAGGAAGGGACATCGGTACACCAGCCGGGTGTGGGACCCGAATACACCCGGACGCGGCAGCCGACCACTGACACCTTGGTTTACCAGCAGACTTGTGTGTAATTATTCATCAGTGAGTACACTAACATCCCCCGCTCCAGCCCAGAGCGCCACCTCCGGCCTACATCATTCCCCGTGTCATGGACACTGAGGCCCGGGGCATCCACCCCTACCCACGGAGGGGTTAACATCCAGTTGCCATTCCATCGCCCCCGGGTGCTCCCCAACAGCAGCGGTGGTACTCCACCTTACCACACAGCATGGGTGGCGTCACGAAGTATCTACAACAATCCCTTGTACATATTACGCCCCTTTTATTTGAGTGTCCGCACGACCCCCAGGTCCGGAGACCCCTCGAGCCTCTGCGGATCCGGACCCGAGTAGTTCGGCTGCTGGTACGGGGGCGGCACACTTATTTACATTGGCAATCCCACCATATCAAGGAAATGGGGGATAGATAATGACTGCCTGGACCAGTTGGCCAGAATCTTGAGATGCATTTGGGTGCCATGGAATTTGATGTGGGGTTATGTTCTGAGAAAACGTGGAGGGACTATGTGAATTTAGTTTGGCTAGGGAGTGTGATAGGCCACCCAAAAATGATGCATTTTTAGGGAGCGTCTGAAGCTGAGTAAGTTGCGATTTGTCCTAGCTTCTTGGGGTAGAGCGTTCCAGGGGATTGGTGCAGCTCGGGAGAAGTCTTGGATCCGGGAGTGGGAGGTTCGGATTAGTATGGATGTTAGTCAAAAGTAATTTGCAGAGCATAGAGAACTGGTGGGGTGATAGTCAGAGAAGAGGGTGGAGATGTAGGTGGGTGCTGCACTGTGGAGAGCTTTGTGGGTGAGAACAAGCAGGTTGAATTGGATCCTGTGATGTATGGGCAGCCAGTGCAATGACTGGCACAGAGACGAGGCATCCGAGTAGCGGTTAGCCAGGTAGGTGACTCTGGCTGCTGCATTAAAGGCTGGACTGTAGGGGAGAGAGTCTAGTTAGGGGGAGACCAATTAATAGAGAGTTACAGTAGTCAAGTCAGGAGTGGATCAGGGACACTGGGAGGGTTTTTGTCATTTCCATTGTGAGAAAGGGGTTAATTCTAGAGATGTTCTTGAGGTGCAAGTGATAGGAGTGGGCAAAAGATTGTAAATGGGAGGTGAAGGACAGATCGGTGTCAAGTATAACACCCAGACAGCGAGCCTGCTGCCTAGGAGTTATCATGGTGCCACACACAGAGAGGGAGATGTTGGGTTTAGGGAGGTTAGAAGATGGAGGGAATAGAAGTAGTTCAGTTTTGGAAATGTGACGCCCCTGGACTATCAGGTCATCTCAGGGTACTGCACAAGCTGCCCTTCTGTGCAGTATTCCACCTCTCTCTTGGTTATGGGTCCCCAACTAATGGTGTTGCCTCCATCAGGTAGTCAAATCCTAGATACAACCTGCAACACACCCACCAGACACCAGTGGACGACTTGTTTGGAATAGAGTCGCCCACCTGGGGGGTCAGGGAGGTGAGGTGAGGAGTGTAGTCAGTGGAGTGGTAGAGTGAAGTAGTGAGAGGTGAAAGTGAGAGGATGTCGGGAGCGGGGTCCTGGAAACTGTCTAGGTTTCAGACGGTGGTCTGGGCCTAGAGAAGTCAGACCCCCAGTAACAGGGGATCATGGCGAGGTGCCTGGAACTGTCGAGGAGGACAGCCGGCAGCCTAGCACCATCACCGGTCCGGGACCGAAGGCACGACGGGGTACATGGATCCTAGGTCGGGGAGTAGCAACCCGATAATCCACCTGTGGAGAACAGAGCCTTTATGATTCGTTCCCAACCACTCCAGAATCGCCATAGTAGGGAGTGGGGCCCGGCTAGTCTCACACTGCCAGGCCACCAAATAGAAGTCTAACTAAGTACCAGGAGGCAGGTCACGGATCAACAGGCTGCACCATTGGGGTCGGGACCTGGACGAGCTCCCCTCAGCGGCGGCGGTGTCCAGAGACTTGGTTTACCGGTTGTCAGTGTCTCCTTAATGGACTGAGTACGAGAGTGACCCCTGCACCCCACGGCATTCCCCACATCACCGAGTCCCCGAGGCATTCCCCCTACCCGTGGACGGTTACAACATCCTGCTGCCCCACTTCATCACCCCGGGTACTCTCAGTGGCAGCAGCGGTGAGGTCACGGGATGAAGTGTATAGTTGTGTGTCATCAGCATAAAGATGGTACTGGAAGCCAAATCTACTGATTGTCTGTCCAATTGGGGCAGTGTAGAGGGAGAAAAGAAGAAGGCCGAGGACTGAACATTGAGGGACCCCAACTGTGAGAGGAAGAGGAGAAGATGTGGAGCTAGCAAATGATACACTGAATGAGCAGCCAGAAATATCGGGAAAAAAACAGGAGAGCACAGTGTCCTTTAGGCCGATTGAATGAAGCATAGAGAGAAGGAGATGGTGGTCAACAGTGTCGAAGGTTGCAGAGAGGTCAAGAAGAATAAGCAGAGAGTGGTCACCATTACGTTTTGCTGTCAGTAGATCATTGGTCACTTTGACGAGGGCAGTTTCTGTTGAGTGTAGGGGTTGGACGCCAGACTGTAAAGGATCTAGAAGAGAGTGAGAGGAGAGGTTGCGGGTGAGGCGGGAATAGACCAGGCGATCCAAGAGTTTGGAAATGAAGGGTAGATTGGAGACTGGTCTGTAGTTATACTGTACTGTAGTTATTTGTGCAAGATGGATCAAGAGTAGGTTTTTTTAGTAATGGAGTAATGATAGAGTGTTTAAGGGAGGAGGGGAAGATACCAGAAGAGAGAGATTGAAGATTTTAGTTAGGTGAGTAGCGATGACTGGAGAGAAAGACTGGAGTAGGTGTGAAGGAAAGGGATCAGTAGGGCAAGTGGTAGGACGAGAAGAGGAGAGAAAAATGGAGACTTCTTCCTCTGTGACTGGGTCAAAAGTGTAGAGTGATCCAGACGGGATGTGGGGAGGGATGGGAATCATGACGCTTGGTGACTGGGAGCTGATCTCTTGCCAGATGTTTTCTATTTTCTCTGTGAAATACGAGACCAGGTCATCAGCATGAAGGTTGGTGATAGGGGTCGTTAAAGGGTTAAATACCTCCAAACTATAAAACCTTGTTTCCTATCAGATCAGTCCTAGTTGAATCCTAGTCAACGTTCTAGCTGACAACACTGATTTATCTATCCATGCCACCCACAGTTGTTCAATTTTTAAATAGTCCCCCACCTTTTATATATACCCATTTACAAATTAACCTAACTAACATATTCCTTTCTAGTGGGGCCTTTTGGGTCCAGCCAATTGAGCTATCAGCTTCCAAGCTAGGTAAAACATTCGCACAACAGCCGTTTTACCCATCTCATTGATTAGCAGGTCTTCCACATATCAAAAGATACATACCAGGAGGCTTGCCTCAATAGACACTTTAATCACTCTGTTGATCGGATCCGTCACTTTACCCCAATATCTTTCCAGTTCCATACAAGACCACATCATATGAATTAAATTTGCATTTTTCAGACTGTATTTAGGGCAATGGGCTTCCTCTCTTGCCCCAATTTTAGGTTCACTATATTTTTATTAAACAGAGAAGAAAAATTACCAAACATTTCCAGGCATTCAATTAGGTAAAAACATTATATCAAGTACAATTGAGTCAGGTCAGGGATCAGCCCTTTCTCCTGGTTAGATAAGTGCCTATACAACATTCAACAATAATTAACGTATTGCCATGTGGAAAATTTTCTATCCATTTTACTGTAGTTATACAACAACAAAGCAAAAAAGAAACAAAAGTAAGAAAGAGGAAAAGTGAGATGAGAGGAAAGGAAAGATACAGGAGAAAATGGTTCAGATGAGGTACCCCCATGATGGGGACAGGATAGTCTCCCTCGGGTCCCTGGTCTGCACTCCCAGACCCAGTCAGGTCACCAGGATTCCCTGCGTCAACAACTTTTGAAACCCAGCCGCCTCCTTTAAAAATTCCAAGAGTGCCAGATTGCAAACCATTTAGAGTCAAACATCTCAACAAATGCCCTGATTTCTTCCAGGCGTTGGAGCATGTTAATTGCTTTTACCCAATCTATCCTTTTCAGGACATAGGTGGTTTTCCAGAACCTAGGTATTGCTGACGCACCACAGTCAGAAAGAACGGCAAGAGGATTTTCTTAACTCTAGATACGGATCTCGAAAACATGGACAAGAGGGCCAGCTAAGGGATGAGCCTGATCTGGTAAGAAAGCAAATGGTTATATAGCAGAAATATGTCATTCCAGGGAGGTCTAATGCCCGGACAGCTCCACCATACATGTAGCATTGTTCCCTTCCCCCTCCAGTGCATCTCCAACAGAGACTTGAGATTTCTGGGTATATCCTATGTAGTGTTACCGGGATTCTATACCAATGAGTTAAGATTTTATAATTCAGCTCTTGAATCCTACAGGAAACCAAGGTCTTGTGGGTGAGAGTGAAAGCCCTCTGCCAATGAGCCAGGGGAAACTCACCTACCAGTTCTCTGTGCCAGGTATTGACAAATAAGGGGGGGGGCTTCTCCTCTGTTTCACTGGACACAATCATTTTATACAGCAAATATATGGTTTTTGATGGGGCCTCTGCCTGCAAGCACTTTTGTTCAAATGGGGTAATCGTGGAGGGAATCCCCTCCCCTGAGGTCAGAGACTGAACATAGCTCCGTAATTGAAAATACTGTAACCAGTGCCTGGGGGCTCTCTCCCTACCCACCAGAATCGCTTCTAATGTTTTACAACCCGAAGAGTCCACAACATCTCTTAAGCGAGATACCAGGCTAGATGGGAGCTGACTCATGGCCGGTTCATGTAGGTTACATAGGTATTGGGGGTTGCCCTCAAATGGAGTAAAAGGTCCCGGCGTGGATGCCAAACCCAGGCGCTTGACAATGCCTCTCCAGATGGTGGCTAGACTAAACAGTGTGTAAGACAGACCCAGGTCACCCAGATTGGCCCTAGGAGACTACCAGAAGACCTCCAGTGCCCGAGCCTCCGAGACGTCATGTTGGATTTCCACCCACAGTTTAGAGGCCTTATTATGCATAAGATCCAGTATATAGGTACCAATTGCCGCCGCTTGGTAGGCTCTCATATCAGGTAGCCCCACACCCCCGCTCTCCCTCAGTCTGACTAGGACCCTATGACTTAGATGGGACCTACCCCCATGCCATATAAAGTTCCTCATGGTTTTCCATAGTTTGAGAAAGAAGACCGCATCTAGATTCCACGTGATTGTCTGAAAGAAATAAAGTATCTTAGGTAGGATGTCCATTTTAAGAGCATTCATTCTCCCAAACCATGAGATAGGCAAGTTACTCCAAGCCCTAAGATCCCGGTCGACTGTATCTTTGCCCCAATTTTAAATAAAAATTCCAGAGTCCTATATACATTATGTATCAAATATAATTGAGAGAGTTTGATGGACTCTTTCTGAAATTTCTGTCCACTGTCCCTCCTCTATGGGGCCTTTCTCTGATTCACACTTATCCTTAAAGGGGTTCTCCGGCTTATTTTGACTTTTTTTTATTATTACCCTATTGGGCTACATTGGGGCAGGTAAGTAGATAGTGAGCACTTACCTGCCCTGCTGTCAGCCCCTCTCTCCGGGCTCAGAGTGGTGGTGTGACCGCTCCTGCCGCGATTTTGCTGCTTCCGGTCATTTCATGTCAACATGGGCAGGACCATGTTGACATGCAAATCTGGGAACAGCATGTTGCCACCCTGCTGGGCGGGTACAGTGCGTGAGTCCCCGCCGCCCCTTCCCTGCACCCTCCCACACATTCCCCCGTACTCTCCCCGCAACCTCCCCGGCACTGCTGTGGGGTCTGTGACCTCGGGGAGGGGCCTGGCGGCAACTGCCCACGGTGTCACCGCCAGCACCGGCGGGCCCCTGCTCAGGATCGCAGGAGTGCCCGTGCAGCCTGTGTCTTGCTCCAGCCTCGTGGCTGCCCGCACTGCATTATCAGCAGTGCTGGCAGCTGCGGGGATGACGAGCGCTGCTGTCAGGAGCTTAGATGAGATTACCTGCTGTGACGATCTCCTGCTCTGCTGACGTCACCACTGTCACTGACTTCTATGCCCGCCGCGTTCTCACATCAAGTCTCGCGGGCGGCCCGAGACTGTCACTAGCGGTGACGTCACGGGCTCTCGCGATACTGCTGAGAATGCGGCGGACAATGGAAGTCAGTGACAGCGATGACGTCAGGAGGCAGGAGATCGTCACCGCAGGTAATGATCTCATCTAACCTCCTGACAGCAGCTGCCCCCACGCCCGGACACATCCACCATCTCTGCTCTGACATGACGCAAGGTAATATTGATTAACTACTTATGCCCCCTTGCCATTGGGACTTATATGGGATTCTACAGATCTCCTACATAAACTGTTTACTTTACACTGTCCCTATTTGACTTTTCACGGGCCATTTTACACTCTGTATAATCCTCCATTTTATTGCTGCCTGTCAGCAGGTTTTTGCCATCTGGTGGTGTGTCCTGGTACTGCTGTGGGTTGTTTTCTGGCAGGCTGTTTCCATCTAGCCTGCCACCACTGTGTGTCCTGTATCACCTTTACATTTAATAAAATTTGTATTTCACTCTGATTATCCGTGGTCCTCTCTTTTTGTATCCCCACCTCTATTTATTGGTATCTTGGGGCTACATATTTTTAGGTTCTATATTTCTTGTGGACCCCTTTCCGGTCATAGGAAAGTTTGTTTAGGTTAAGCAGCACTTGTCATGCCCTGCAGTGACCTGGGCTGACCCATTGATGTTAACTCAGGTCACTGCATTGCTCTCCCAGCCAATGGAGAACATACTGTTCTTCATTGACTGGGACAGTGACTATGGTATGGATATGGATATGGAGATGTATGGCGTTGTGGGACCCCCTTATTGGATTACGCCGGACCCGGATTTGATTGTTCTTTTCAATAAATTGGTGAAAGAGGGAATGTTTTGGGGAGTGTTTTTTCAAATAAAATTTTTTTTGTTGTATATTTTTTTTTTAATTACTGACTGGGTTGTGATGTTGGGTATCTGATAGACGCCATGACATCCCTAACCCCAGGGCTTGATGCTAGGTGACATTACACATCTGGTATTAACCCCATACAGTCATGGCCAAAAGTTTTGAGAATGCTACAAATATTAATTTTTACAAAGTCTATTGCTTACGTTTTTCTAATGACAATTTGCATATACTCCAGAATGTCATAAAGAGTGATCAGCTTAACAGCAATTACTTGCAAAGTCAATATTGGCTAAGAAAATGAACTTTAACCCCCAAAACACATTTCAACATCATTGCATTCCTTCCTTAAAAGGAGCAGCTAACATTGTTTTAGTGATTGTTCCATTAACACAGGTGTGGGTGTTGATGAGGACAGGGTGTTGATGAGGAATAATGTGAATAGTAAACCCCAGCCAGAAACTATACCTGGAGCAATTATATATAAAGACGGCCCGTCATAATTATCAAATAGCGCTGTGCAGCAGATAATAACACAATCCACTTATAAAGGCATTGACAAACAGTCGGGCCGTCTTTATATATAATTGCTCCAGGTATAGTTTCTGGCTGGGGTTTACTATTCACATTATTTTGGATGCCCATGCTATCAATATCTGCCTATATGTTAATAGAATCCAACTTATCTATTGTTTGGTCATTCCTGATGTATAGTGTCATCTTATATCATTGCTGAGGGGGATCTTATTGTCAGCTGCCACACAGCGTTATGTAGATACTCTGATGGGCCGACTTCGCATATTATTGCTATAGGCACAGTCCCTGGTCAGGATACACCTTTTTGTATTATTATCTTGAGGTCTTCATTATCTGTCAACATCTTGATATAATCTATTGTATTGGGTATTTGGCCTCAAATAATCATGAATTACGGTCATTTGCATGCAATGTACTGTTTTTTTGTTTTGAATTTTTTGATGGAGTTATAATTTTTGTCTATTGGTACTATTCTCATCTACTACAATTGGAGTATTATTGAGGTCTTGTTGTTATGTGTGTATTTTAAAGGTTTTTATACTATGTCCTTGTCCTTTTTTGACCCAATAAAATATATTGCATATTAAACGCTTGATAGGTTTTGATGTGCGCCCACATTATGTGTGCTTTCCTCTCCTTTTTGTTTGGTATGCAATTTCACACATAGGGCTGCACTCGTATGCTCTCATTTTTTGCTGTGCATCCCTATCCCTTTTACTAGATTAAGTAAGAATGACACCACTGGACACTTTAAAAGGAGGCTGGTGCTTGGTATCATTGTTTCTCTTCAGTTAACAATGGTTATCTCTAAAGAAACACGTGCAGCCATCATTGCTCTGCACAAAAATGGCCTAACAGGGAAGAGTATCGCAGCTACAAAGATTGCACCTCAGTCAACAATCTATCGCATCATCAAGAACTTCAAGGAGAGAGCTTCCATTGTTTCCAAAAAGGCTCCAGGGCGCCCAAGAAGGACCAGCAAACGCCAGGACCATATCTTAAAACTGTTTCAGCTGTGAGATCGGACTACCAGTAGTGCCGAGCTAGCTCAGCAATGGCAGCAGGCTGGTGTGAGTGCTTCTGCATGCACTGTGAGGCGGAGACTCTTTGAGCAAGGCCTGGTTTCAAGGAGGGCAGCAAAGAAGCCACTTCTCTCCAGAAAAAACATCAGGGACCGACTGATATTCTGCAAAAGGTACAGGGAGTGGACTGCTGAGGACTGGGGTAAAGTCATTTTCTCAGATGAATCCCCTTTTCGATTGTTTGGGACATCTGGAAAACAGCTTATTAGGTGAGCGCTACCACCAGTCTTGTCTCATGCCAACTGTTAAGCATCCTGAAATGATTCATGTGTGGGGTTGCTTCTCAGCCAAGGGAATCGGCTCACTCACAGTCTTGCCTAAAAACACAGCCATGAATAAAGAATGGTACCAGAATATCCTCCAAGAGCAACTTCTCCCAACTGTCCAAGAGCAGTTTGGCGCCCAACAAAGCCTTTTCCAGCATGATGGAGCACCTTGCCATAAAGCAAAGGTGATCACTAAATGGCTCATGGAACAAAACATAGAGATTTTGGGTCCATGGCCTGGAAACTTCCCACATCTTAATCCCATTGAGAACTTGTGGGCAATCATCAAGAGACGGGTGGAGAAACAAAAACCAACAAATTCTGGCAAAATGCAAGCATTGCTTATGCAAGAATGGACAGCTATCAGTCAGGATTTGGTCCAGAAGTTGATTGAGAGCATGCCAGGGAGAATTGCGGAGGTCCTGAAGAAAAAGGATCAACACTGCAAATATTGATTTGCTGCATTAACTCATTCTAACTGTCAATATAACCTTTTGGTACTCATAATATGATTTCAATTATATTTCTGTATGTGATATAAATATCAGACAAACACAATTAAAAACCAGAGGGCAACAGATCATGTGAAAATATAATTTTGGTGTCATTCTCAAAACTTTTGGCCATGACTGTATATTACCCCGTTTGCCACCGCACCAGGGCACGGGATGAGTCGGGGCGAAGCGCCAGGATTGGCGCATCTAATGGATGCGCCACTTCTGGGGCGGCTGTGGCATGCTATTTTTAGGCTGTGGAGCGTCCAATAACAGTGGACCTCCCTAGTCTGAGAATACCAGACCACAGCTGTCCGCTTTACCTTGGCTGGTGATCCAATTTGGGGGGAACCCATGTTTTTTGTTTTAAATTATTTATTTAATTTAAAATAGCGGGGGTGCCCTCTGTTTTGGATTACCAGCCAAGGTGAAGCTGCCAGCTGTGGTCTGCAGGCTGCAGCCGTCTGCTTTACCCTAGCTAGCTACAAAAGATAGTGGGGATCCCACGTCATTTTTTTTTTTATTTATTTATTTTTTGGCTAAATACAAGGCTAAGCACCCTTTAGTGCCACATGAAAGTTACTAAAGGGTGCCAGCTTAGAATATGCAGGGGGTGGGACATCATATATGTCTTTCTCATCTATTATCTATCTATCTATCCGTCTATTCATTCATTCATTCCTCTATCTCTCTGTCTCTATATCTACTCATCTATTTATCTTTCTTGCTGCTTCCGTTTTTTGCAGTCCGCAAAAAAAACGGAAGGCACACGGAAGCATCTGTGAAAAAAATGGACCGTTTTTTGCGGACCGCAAAAACGGAATGGTCATGTGAATGTAGCTTACATGTGTTATCTATGGGGCTAGGGTTCGGTACAGAAGGATGGTGGGGGGGGTCGGTGCAGAGCGCCGTGTGTGTGTGTGGGGGGGAGAGGATTGCAGAGCCTTATGTGGTGTGTGGTGTAGAGCCCGATGTCAGTGTGGTGTGCAGAGCCCGACGTCGTGTGGGGCGCAGAGCCCAATGTGTGTGTGTGGGGCGCAGAGCCCAATGTGTGTGTGTGGGGCGCAGAGCCCTATGTGGTGTGGGGCGCAGAGCCCGATGTGGTGTGGGGTGCAGAGCCCGATGTGGTGTGGAGTGCAGAGCCCAATGTGGTGTGGGGTGCAGAGCCCGATGTGGTGTGGGGTGCAGAGCCCTATGTGTGTGTGGGGCGCAGAGCCCAATGTGGTATGGGGCGCAGAGCCCCATGTGGTGGGGAGTGCAGAGCCTGATGTGGTATGGGGCGCAGAGCCCCATGTGGTGGGGAGTGCAGAGCCTGATGTGGTGTGCGTTGCAGAGCTCGATGTGGGGGGGGGAGTGCAGAGCCCTATGTGTGTGTGGTGCAGACCCATATGTGTGTGTGGTGTGCAAAGCCCGATGTGGTAGGGAGTGCAGAGCCCAATGTAGTGGGGAGTGCAAAGCCCGATGTGTGTGTGTGGTGCAGAGACATATGTGTGTGTGGTGTGCAGAGCCCGATGTGGTGGGGAGTGCAGAGCCCGATGTGTGTGTGTGGTGAAGAGCCATATGTGTATGTGGTGTGCAGAGCCCGATGTGGTGGGGAGTGCAGAGCCCGATGTGGTGGGGAGTGCAGAGCTCGATGTGTGTGTGGTGCAGAGCCATATGTGTGTGTGGTGTGCAGAGTAGTGAGTAGTCGGGAACGATCCGACACAAAGATCCGGCTGCCTGCTGTGAACGACAGGAGCCGGATCACCAGTGTGAGCCACTGAAATCACTAAACGGCTCTTTTCACAGTGAAAACCCTGCCCACCCACGGCTAAACTCCACCTACTCAGTAATCTAACTGGCCACTTGTAAGTGGGCGGGGCTTAGCCGCAGGTGGGCAGGGCTTTGGCAGCGTTTCTATAATCTTAAATATGTGTTCACCTCGGGTGAACACATATTTAATAAGGAGCCGAGAATGAGCTGAAAGATCCGGCTCTTTTTGGTGAACGGAGCCATAAGAACCGGATCACTAAAACAAGCCGGACTGCCCATCACTAGTGCAGAGCCCTATGTGTGTGTGTGGTGCAGAGCCATATGTGTGTGTGGTGTGCAGAGCCTGATGTAGTGGAGAGTGCAGAGCCCGATGTATGTGTGTGGTGCAGAGCCATATGTGTGTGTGTGGTGTGCAGAGCCCGATGTGGTGGGGAGTGCAGAGCCCGATGTGTGTGTGTGATGCAGAGCCATATGTGTGTGTGGTGTGCAGAGCCATATGTGGTGTGGAGTGCAGAGCCCGATGTGGGGCTGTTATTTCCAATGCTGTAGTGATAACAGGTCAGTGCTGGGGCAGAATACTGAAAGGGAATGTGTGTGCAGGGGGCGGGCAGAGGGCGGGGCTGGACACTGAGGGCGGGCGGTGCCAGCTGTGACTGGGAGGTTTAGCACAGAAAGTGGTCAGTTTGCTGGAGCTGAATGTAAACAAGGAGCTGCAGAGAATAAAGGGATAATTCAAGAGGAACAAAAGTCAGAAAACAAAAAATAACAATGTAGGGGTGATTTATATGACAATACAGCACAGATAAACTCAACATTTTTTGGTAAGCTAATGTCGGACAACTCCTTTAACTGACAGTAATTCTTCAGGACCAGAATCACCAAGTATCTATAAAGTTGTGATATTACATCAGATGAGCCAGTTGAGTTACCTACTGACTGCAACACCATGTTCCTTTGAACGATAACTGGATTTTCCATTGTTAAATCTTCCGTAAATACATGTCTCATGTATTTATAGAAGTCCATAGTTTCAAGATTATAATCCACCTGTAATATAGAGAAGCGCATGAATCCTGAAATCACATGCAAATTCTTTAAAGGCATAATTCTAATACCTCTGTCTTTGCTTGTTAGTGCATTAGTGCTTCTAAAGTTTATGAAGGGTTACACAGTGTTTCAAAAAAGCTATTTAGGCAGGGTGATTTTGTTAAATAAAATACTGCTTCACCAAGCAAAATGCCATTTAAAAGGGATAATTGCCATACATTCTGTTCTTTAATAGGAGTTTACATAGCTGTGTACCTAATTAAAAATGTGACGGGGAAGTGGACGCAGTGCTAATGTTAGTGCACGCCATAGCCTTGTGACATGTCAAGCTGTGCCTGCTTCTGCGTGAGCACCCCAAACCTCATCTCATCCTAGGTTCCTGTCCTAATTTGTAGAGGGGTGTGGTACACCCAGGGCCGGCGTCAGCACCCGACACACCTGGGCAAGTGCCGGGGCTCGAGACCGCCGAGGGGGCCCACTAGCAGACGGCAGGGTGGCGTACTGCCAATGGCTTTAGACCAAGCGACCGCTATGGAGCCCATGAGTCAGAGAGGCCGGGTGCCACCGAAAGAAGGAGGGGTTCCCCATCCTCTCCGCTGAGGATCGCACTTTCAATTGCCAATACAATTGAATCGGATGCCGATAAAATTGAAAGCAATGATGATAGAGGGAGCGGCGCGTTTCCTCTCTCATCATTCTCCTGCAGGGTCTCTCTGAGCACTGCCCCTGACAGCTCAGTACAGAGTAGCACGATGACATCATTAGTGTGCGCTCCCGTCTCCTGAGCTGTCAGAGCTGCAGAACAGTGTAATGGAGGCAATTTCTGGCACAGAAAGAGTTGTGAAAAATGATTTTTTTATTTGTTTTTAAGTGATTTCTGCAAAAAGTCACACCAATAACTACGCCAACGTTTCGGCTCTTTTAGGCAGAGCCTTTGTCAAGTCAAAGGATCCTGGGGTGGACAATAGCAGGGTTTGCAGAAATGAATTGCAGAGAGTATTATGTCATCATAGGTGATAGCACTTGCCAGTGCTGTTGGGAGACAGGGGGTAAACTGTGGGTGAATGATGTGTTGGTGCCTTTGGAAGCAGCTGGGAGTCTAGGACGGCACATGGTGTGCAAGCTGTGCTGTGTGGCTGCCAGGTCCTGGCACATCTGTGACGCCCTGGCCTATCAGGATGTCACAGGGTATTGTGCAATATGCCCTTCTGTATAGTACCCATCTCCTCCTTGGTTACGGGTCCCTAACCTTCGGTGTTGCCAAGAATAAGCTAATTAAAATCCTAGGAACACTCTGCACCACACCCACCAGACACACCAGGGGACGGCCTGAGTGGAATAGGGTCGCCCACCTGGGGGGTTGGTTAAGGGAGGGTCAGGAGAGTCAGACAAGAGAGCAGTGTAGTGTTGGAGGGGAGAGAGATAGGAGGTCAGGAGCTTGGTTCCTTGGAAGTACTAGGTAGCAGACATTGGTCTGGGCCTGGTAGGAGCTGGAACCCTGGTCGCAGGGGATCGTGACAAGGGGCTCGGACTGTCGAGGAGGGCAGCTGGTGGCTTTGTGCCATCACCGGGCAGGGGCTAAGGCACGATGGGGTACGTGGACCCTAGGTCAGGAAGAAGCTTCAGGCGTCCTGACAATTTACCCGACGAGGGCGGAGCCTTCAAGATCCGTTCTCCACCCGCTCCAAAATCGGGGTACTAGCACAACGAGGGGGATAGGACTTTCCAACAATACGGTCCAGAAAATCCCAAGCGTGAACCCTGAGAGCAAGCTCACCCAGTTAGCCATACTGGTGAGCGGGACCCGATAGTTTCAAGCTAGAGGGACCAACGAGAAGGAAAAGGTGCCAAGGAAAAGGTCACAGGCTAACAGGCAACACCAAAGGGCACAGGATCCAGGCATGCTCCCTCCAAGTGGCAGCGGTGTCCAGAACTTTGGTTTACTACAGTTGTCGGTGTCAGCGTTATTGAACTAAGTGAGTACGCAAGAGACCCTTACCTCCCCAACAGCACCTCCCAACCACCATCAGAGTCCCGGAGCATCCACCATACCCGTGGAGGGGGTTAAAGACCTAGCTGCCCACACCATCGCCACCGGGTACTCCCACTCGCAGCGGTGGTACTCCATCTTACCACACACCACGGGTGGCGTCACGAACTTTCCAATCCATCCCTTGTTGGTCCGGAGCCCTCTCGAGCCACCGCGGATCCGGATCCGAGCAGCCCGGCTGCTCATGCGGGGGCAGCACACCTACCCAACTGTTCTAGCGTCACGAACAGGATCCAAGCAGGACCCACTTACCTGGGTGACATGCACCTTAGAACCGAAAACCGCGAATCAAGATTCCTTTTCCTGCCATTCCACCATCTTCTGCCATCTTTTCACGCCAAAACGCCGTATTCTTCCCCGAAAGTGCGCGAAGCAGAAGCCCTGCCCATCGTCCCGAGTGTGAGGCCGGACCCGGAAGATCCAAGAGGGCTACAGCGCACGAAGGAGTGCTGAGTAAAAACCGAGGGTGCGCGCGAAGATGTCGGCGCCGTATGATGGAAGCGTGGCGGCGCTGCCTCCACGTGACCAGGGTAACGCTGGTGCGGCGAACGCCGCTCCGGTTGCAGGAGCGGCAGCACCTGGACCCGAGGCAGTTGTTCCAGTAATGCCAATAACCTTGCCCTACGTACCGGGCACCGCCTGGCTCCCACAGTATGATGGCCGACCAGACGCACTACAGGGATTCAGAAGATAGATATGTAATGTCCTCGACATGTAAGCCCTGACTGGACGGCAGCCGGCGTCTGTAGTGCTTGGGCAGCTAACTGGCGCTGCCGAACTGGAAGTGGAGACATGGACTGAGGAGGATCGGTTCTCGGTACCCGCCATCTTTAAGATACTGGGAGCTGCATTTGAGACCCACACTGATGCCGAGATGAGAATGAGGTTCTACAGCTGCAAGCAACGACCCCAAGACATCATTAGGGATTATGCCTTAAAGCTACAAGCGGTGCTGTGTGGCGCCCCTGAGGCTTCCGTCGCCACAGGTCATTGCACCCCATCCAGCGGTGTGATGCCCCATTCTGGGAGAGGAAGAGAGTGAACTCCGGTCCCCTGGTAAATCCACACTACACCCATTGCTAGGAACACACTGGGACCATAGAAAGTGGCAGACAACCCTCCCATGCTGCATGCTGGGAGGGGTCGTAAGACCCATCCCTGCTTCTATAGGGTAGAACAGGGCAACTGGGGAGGTGGGAGGAGCCATCCGAGAGCAGACACAGAGAGGAAGGTCAAGTTTAGTCAGTTTACCTCAGAGCGTGAGAGAGTGAGGAGCCAGCATGTAGCTGTGAAAGAGAAAGGAGCTCTGTGAGCTCAGAGTGTCCGCACAGAGAAAGCAACAGAAGTCTGAGAGAGAGTGCGGAAGGAGGAAGAGGTCTGCAGGAGGCAGGCAAGGAGGAGAAGTAGAAACAGAGCTCCATGTGATGCCCCATTCTGGGTGAGGAAGGGAGTGAACACCGGTCCCCTGGTAAATCCACACTACACCCATTGCTAGGAACATACTGGGACCAGGGAAAGTGGCAGTTACCCTCCCATGCTGCATGCTGGGAGGGGTCGTAAGACCCATCCCTGCTCCCATAGGGTGGTAGCTTAGCAACCGGGGGGTGGGGAGAGCCAGCCGAGTGTAGAGCAGAGAGGAAGGTCAGAGTTTCAGTCTACCTCAGGGAGTGAGAGAGTGAGGAGCCAGCATGTAGTTGAAGAAGGAGTTGAAGAGAGGGAGGGGAAGGAGAAGGAGGCCTGCTGGAGGCAGGCAAGGAGGAGAAGAGAAAGGAAAGAAAGCTCCAAGTCAGACAGGAGCTGAAAGAAAGAAAGAGACGCTTCCTGGTGAAGATCCTGGGACTCGGAGAGTCCAGGTGACACCACGCAGAGAACAGAAGGAGTCGCAGGGCCACGGGTAGTCTGTAGAGCTGTCCAGGGCAGTTTAGAGCTGCGGTGGCCTGTTCCACAAGAACATCGGTGGAGGGATCAAGCTGCAACAGGGGACGGTCCCTAGAGACTGGAGGAGTGCAAAGATCATCTCCAAACAGTAAAAACCGAGGCCCAGGGAATGTTGTAAACTCCCCGGGCCAAAACCCATAGCAGACCTTTCAGAAAAGGGGTAATCAGCCGACAGGTGACCCCCCAGCCTGGAGGCTGTAGTGGAGGCCAAGCCAGGTTTATCCTATCAAAGGCAAGGCTAAGGAAGACAGCAGAAGATAGAGACCCTAAAGAGAAGGGTACCGGCTTTTACTCTCAGAATCACCCAGAAACGGCGGAGGTCCCTGACAGTGGTCCCAGCAGTCCAAGGGCCCTGGGCCCCGACAAGAATTGTGAGTAAAGAACTTGAACTGCACCCTTGAATTTGCCTCTGTTATGTCATCTGCATAGACACTCACAAGCACCAACAGTGCCCCGGGCATTGCTCCACCTGTGGGGAGCAGTACCACCATTGCTGCTATAACATCCCCCGGAGGCCTCATACAGCAGCGGCGGCCTATTAGCCGCATACCACAGGTGGCGTCACGAACACAAACTTTATTCATCTAGCCACATATTTTACTGACACCCACCAGGGCCACGGAGCCGGGCCCAGCCACCACTGACTACCACCAGACTAGTCCGGCCCGGCACCGGGTGTCCCATAGCCCTGGGGTGGGCGAGTCAACTTTGGTGTCACGAACAGGATTTCGTGCCCGGTCACACCGGGTACTGTGCGCCTGAAGAATCGTGAAATAGCCTGTGTTTACTGTGAGAAACTGCCGCCATTGAAGCCGCTGAGCGCGGGAAGAAGGGGGGCGTGAAAGAAGAAAGGGCGCGAAGAGAAGCCCCGCCCCCTTGTCCAAGAAAAGAGCGCGAAGCGGTGCCCGCCATGGAAGGCGGAAGAAGAAGATATGGCGACTAGAAAAGCTGGCCGGCTGGCAGAAAGAGTCTAATTGCCAGACCAGCAGAGAGAGAAAATGGCTCCTGCAAGCGGAGGCCAGGGGGAGCTTACCTGGATCAGGCCTGTGACCGCCGCTGAGCTGGAGGCTGAGGTCGGAAGGATGGCTGACGGGATGAAGAAGCAGAGCGGACGGGAGACAGCCGTGTGGGGGAAGGAGATGGTGCTGGCCATGAGGAGTCTGCAGAAGTCTGTGCAGCGAGGCCTGCGTGGGGGTGATGCCCACGTCCATCCAGAGTCCACACCAGCGATGCCGATCCTGCTGCAGAGCATCTCCGGCCTAGATCTGGGTGAGTCCCATGCTGCCCCTGCCGGCGCGAGTGCCCCAACCCCCACTGCCATTCCCGCGGTCCCTGGAGAGACGCCCGGTACGGCGACGCCGATCCGGGCCGCAGCCACGCCAGGTGCGGCCCGCCAAGATTTCGCCGCCGGAGCGGCGCCCATCCACACCGCAGCAGCGACGCCAAGCCCGGCCCGTCCAGCTCAGGCCCCAGCAGCGATACCCCGCTCGGACAAGCAAGATTCCGCCGCAGCGGCGACGTTAATCCACGCCGCAGATGCGGCCCGCCAAGCCCAGGCCGCAGCCACGCCAGGTGCGGCCCGTCAAGAATCAGTCACAGCAGCGACTCCAATACAGGCCGCCGCCAGGCGCGGCCCGCCAAGACCAGCAGACGCAGACTGTGCTGACCGCTGTCTACCTGCTGCCAGGTGGGGAGCCGGAGAAGAATCCCTACATGTAAAGAAGTAAAAGTGAAAGTGAAGAAAAGAAGCTGAACTGTAAATAGCCCCTGTCTGCCCCTCATTCTTTGTGAAGATGTCCCTTTTGTGCTGCCCCAATGTTCTTTTTGAAGATGACACCCTTCCTGCCTTACTGCCCCTTGTTCTTTTTGAAGATGTCACCCCCCATGTTTATATGTACCGGGCCACGGAACTGGAATGTGGTCCCCGGTGAATGTTTTTGTGTCATGTCTTACCAGGCCACTGGACTTAGTGGCTGGTATGTTGTTTATGTGCCTTGCGTTTAAAATGAAGCTGAACGAACTGCCAGGCTACTGGACTTGTGGTAGCTAAGAAATGTATATAGTTGCACCCGTTGTGCCCCCTACCAGAATTATGGGGGATGTGCCCGAACCGTGCAATGGACTGGAAGTGCACACGTAGTAGTTTCTTTATAAGAAGTTCGTAACGTTCGAATCATTGTGCCTCCCATAAAGGGAAGAGATGTTTACTGTTTTACTGTTGTTCATAACAAAAATGTTTTGCAGTGCTTCCACATGTTTTTGTTGTCTTTTCAGCCCGAGGACGTGCTGGGATTCGCTGTGGGGGAGTGTGGCGCCCCTGAGGCTTCCTTCGCCACAGGTCATTGCACCCCATCCAGCGGTGTGATGCCCCATTCTGGGAGTGGAAGAGAGTGAACTCCAGTCCCCTGGTAAATCCACACTACACCCATTGCTAGGAACACACTGGGACCAGGGAAAGTGGCAGACAACCCTCCCATGCTGCATGCTGGGAGGGGTCGTAAGACCCATCCCTGCTTCTATAGGGTAGAACAGGGCAACTGGGGAGGTGGGAGGAGCCATCCGAGAGCAGACACAGAGAGGAAGGTCAAGTTTAGTCAGTTTACTTCAGAGAGTGAGAGAGTGAGGAGCCAGCATGTAGCTGTGAAAGAGAAAGGAGCTCTGTGAGCTCAGAGTGTCCGCACAGAGAAAGCAACAGAAGTCTGAGAGAGAGTGCGGAAGGAGGAAGAGGTCTGCAGGAGGCAGGCAAGGAGGAGAAGTAGAAACAGAGCTCCAAGTCAGACAGGAGCTGAAAGAAAGAAAGAGACGCTTCCTGGTGAAGATCCTGGGACTCGGAGGGTCCAGGTGACACCACGCAGAGAACAGAAGGAGTCGCAGGGCCACGGGTAGTCTGTAGAGCTGTCCAGGGCAGTTTAGAGCTGCGGTGGCCTGTTCCGCAAAGAACATCGGTGGAGGGATCAAGCTGCAACAGGGGACGGTCCCTAGAGACTAACAAATAAGAAATAGCGTTTGGAACTCCATTCTATGTCTGAACTGGGTGCAAAAACCTAAAAAAACATCACTATGGGGAGATAAGGTATGCACACCAGTGACTATGTAAGGGAATACATGTAATAGCAGAAACTGCTGTGTGAATACTGACATGAAAAATTCAATAGCTATATGTAAGAATGAAATGTGAAAAATGGAATCTGCATTACTGCCATGAATATATGAATAAAGAGAAATTTAGCTACTGAATTGATCAATGCAATAGAGCCCCAACACTACGCCAAAGTATTTCTCTACGTTGGGGTCCCTAGCTTGTGTGTGTCCTCTCATGCAGTTAAAAAACTTACCGTGTATGGGAAGCTGAGACCCAGGCTATATACGATGTGGATTGGCAATAGGTGTGTATGGGGAGGGTTCACAAACGAAAAACTACTAACAAATAAGAAATAGCGTTTGGAACTCCATTCTATGTCTGAACTGGGTGCAAAAACCTAAAAAAACATCACTATGGGGAGATAAGGTATGCACACCAGTGACTATGTAAGGGGAATACATGTAATAGTATTCACACAGCAGTTTCTGCTATTACATGTATTCCCCTTACATAGTCACTGGTGTGCATACCTTATCTCCCCATAGTGATGTTTTTTTTAGGTTTTTGCACCCAGTTCAGACATAGAATGGAGTTCCAAACGCTATTTCTTATTTGTTAGTAGTTTTTCGTTTGTGAACCCTCCCCATACACACCTATTGCCAATCCACATCGTATATAGCCTGGGTCTCAGCTTCCCATACACGGTAAGTTTTTTAACTGCATGAGAGGACACACACAAGCTAGGGACATCAACGTAGAGAAATACTTTGGCGTAGTGTTGGGGCTCTATTGCATTGATCAATTCAGTAGCTAAATTTCTCTTTATTCATATATTCATGGCAGTAATGCAGGTTCCATTTTTCACATTTCATTCTTACATATAGCTATTGAATTTTTCATGTCAGTATTCACACAGCAGTTTCTGCTATTACATGTATTCCCCTTACATGGTCCCTAGAGACTGGAGGAGTGCAAAGATCATCTCCAAACAGTAAAAACCGAGGCCCAGGGAATGTTGTAAACTCCCCGGGCCAGAACCCATAGCAGACCTTTCAGAAAAGGGGTAATAAGCCGACAGGTGACCCCCCAGCCTGGAGGCTGTAGTGGAGGCCAAGCCAGGTTTATCCTATCAAAGGCAAGGCTAAGGAAGACAGCAGAAGATAGAGACCCTAAAGAGAAGGGTACCGGCTTTCACTCTCAGAATCACCCAGAAACGGCGGAGGTCCCTGACAGTGGTCCCAGCAGTCCAAGGGCCCTGGGCCCCGACAAGAATTGTGAGTAAAGAACTTGAACTGCACCCTTGAAGTTGCCTCTGTTATTTCATCTGCATAGACACTCACAAGCACCAACAGTGCCCCGGGCATTGCTCCACCTGTGGGGAGCAGTACCACCATTGCTGCTATAACATCCCCCGGAGGCCTCATACAGCAGCGGCGGCCTATTAGCCGCATACCACAGGTGGCGTCACGAACACAAACTTTATTCATCTAGCCACATATTTTACTGACACCCACCAGGGCCACGGAGCCGGGCCCAGCCACCACTGACTACCACCGGACTAGTCCGGCCCGGCACCGGGTGTCCCATAGCCCTGGGGTGGGCGAGTCAGCTGCGTACCCTGAGACTTACCAACGATATCGGAGAGCCGAAGGGGAACAAGATGTTGGTGGAGCAGTTCCTACAAGGCCTCGGATCAGTGGAGGACCGCAAGCAGCTCCGGCTGAGGGCCCCGAAACATCCTGCCTTGGACTTTGCTACCTTGAAAGAGAGGGCGATCAAAGTACCGACTATTCCCTATGCGTTGTAAAAGAAGTTTTGGCTTGATGATGAACTTACCCCACCAGATGACAGCATTACCATCTACGCCGTCAATGGGTTACCAGTATAGGTAAGGATGGTTGACCTTAGGGAGATCAACATCCAGCGCCGCGGAGACACCATCACATGTTTCTCAACGCTGGCAGGTAACTAGCCAGGTCTTTCACCGGGAAGGAAAAACCACGGGAAGGGCAGTCTCCAGTCAAGGAAACCACCTATGCCAAAACATGGTATCCATCCACAGACAGCTGTTTTGGGGTATTTGCCCCTCATCAGTGTGGAGTAGGAAACTGGCTTGTGGGAGCAATGCCTAGTAGAAGATTATACATATAAAACTATAAATATATATATGCCCAGTGATGGTGCTCCGCGGTGCTGGATGTTTCTCTCCCTAAGGTCAACCATCCTTACCTATATAGTCTTCTACTAGGCATTGCTCACACTAGCCAGTTTCCTACTCCACACTGATGAGGGGCAAATACCCCGAAACAGCTGTCTGTGGATGGATACCATGTTACCACGAGAAGGAAAAGGTGCCAAGGAAAAGGTCACAGGCTAACAGGCAACACCAAAGGGCACGGGATCCAGGCGTGCTCCCTCCAAGCGGCAGCTGTGCCCAGAATTTTGGTTTACTACAGTTGTTGGTGTCAGCGTTATTGGACTGAGTACGCAAGAGATCCTTACTAGAGTTGAGCGAGATGTCAATAATCCAGGGCCGGCGGGTCATTAACGGACTTAAAAATAAGTCCGTTCCGCTCCGGAATCCGGTGCCCATATAAGTCAATGGGGACCGGAATCCGGAGGTTAAAAACGTTTGTGGAGGGGCTAGGGGGCTAGGAGCGAGTGCGGCATACTCACCGAGGCGCTGTCATGGCGGCACACTCCTTCCGGGTCACGCTGTTACCTTCCGGAGCCGACAATTCAATATTCATTGTTTTCCCCGCCCACCGGCTCGCGTTGGTTGCAGCTAGACACGCCCCCACCCTGAGTGGCAGCGTGGCAGCTAACAGCAACCAATCACAGGCACCAGGACAGCCGGTTTGTGGGAAAAGCAGCACAGTCTGTCGGTCAGTTCACGGTGGTAAAAATAAACACTCGGCAGCACAGATATAGTGCACGGCTGCAGCCCCAGCTGTCGCGCTGTGTCTGTGCTGTGTATACAGTGCCCAGAGTCACACGTGCGAGGCTGCCGGGTGCTGCCATGGCAGACCCACGTGCACCCCTCGCATGTGTGATTCCGGTGAAAGTAAAAAAAAAACAAAACGACGTGCGGTTCCTCCTATTTTCATCCCCAGCCAAGATAACGCCGGCCGGGGGCTGGTATATCCTCAGCCCGCAGCCATCCGGTAGAGCTGCATCTGTTACATGCGACCGTACCGATGTGCGCTACTGTCTCTTCCCGCTGGCGTGATGCGTTGCCAGTTGGGGTAATAGCAGGATTAGCAGCGGCGCATGGCTGTTGCTAAACCCTAGGTTTGTGTGATAGCACAGGCGTCTATCAGTTACCTGCATCACACAAACCTGTAAGTGACAGTAAATAAGCACAGACACACAGAAAAATCCTTTATTTGGAATAAAGTACAAAACACACCCTGCTTCTCCTCTTTATTAACCCCAAACACCCTGCAGCTCTGACGTAATCCACAGGAGAAGTCCCACGCCGCTTCAGCTCTGCTACATCTGAATATCACAGAGAGCGGCACGACCAACCGCTCTCTGTGAGCTCCAGAGAATAAATGAGCTGCGCATTGAGCGGTGACGTCACTCAGGTCATTTCTGGTCACAGCTGGAAGTTCCCACGGTCCTTCATCTGTGATCGCAGGTAACCTGACCTCAGGTGGAGGTCACTGAGTTCACAGACCTGTATCTCCTAGCAGAAAAATCGCAATTTTTTTGCCAAGAGATGCAGATTTTGTGCTGAAATTATTACACCAAATTCCTGCAACCAATCTACACCTCCTGGCAAAAAAAACACGGTGTTTTGACGTGTGGCGCCCTGGACTAGCCAGGTCGTCACAGGTAACACACACACACCCCCACACCCCCAGACAGTTACATTAGCCAGACACAAAACCCTTGTTGCCTCCCTCCAGGGTCCGATGTCCACACCAGGTGGGGCGGAGCCAGGCGGTTAACCCCACCCACCGAGGAGTTCACAGGCCTGGAGGCGGGAAAAGTGACAGAAAAGTGAGAGTTGAGTCTTGGAGGTTGAAGTGAGAGGAGTAAAGTGGAGAGTGTCTGGGTTTGTGGCCCAGGCACTGACAGCAAGGTTGGCAGACGGTGGTGGCCGTCTGCAGGAGTGGTGGATCAACGCGGAACCGTAGGACCGGGGTCGGGCGGTGGCCCGCCGGTACCGACCGGGGAGCGAAGTGAAGCTAGCACACACAGGCAGGGCCATCGTATCCCGACTAGGCTTGGAGCCGCCACTAACAGTCAAATCCGAGTGTGACAGGAACCCCAAGGGTTTCCTAACTACCCAAGTCCCGTCATAAGGCAACCGTCCGCACCGTGAGGGTATACAGCCACCGCCAGAGGCTAGAGACCCAAGGGCCAGCGCCTGCGGGCAAAACGGGCTCTTCCGGCATCCATACACCCGAGAGCGGACTACTGTTGGGAACCCATCGTAGTCAAGACAGTACACAAAGGTGCAGGGAAAGACAGCCGCCATCACCTGTCCGGGGAGAGACACTGCAGCTGGCTGCGGGACCCATCCATCCAGCCATTTGGTTTACCGGAGACTTTGTGCATCTTTTGCTGAGTGAGTACACCCATGCCATCCGGCACCGCGCCACGCTGTCCCTGCAACCCTGCACCTCACCGACCCTGCCTCCCCGTCACACCACCAGGCCCCGGGACCACCAACCCCTACCCACGGAGGGGGAAAACAACATCCCAGCTACTCCCTACCATCGCTCTCGGGATCCCCGTCACCAGCAGCAGTGGTGCCCACCTTCATCACAACCCGTGGGTGGCGTCACGGACTAAATCCCCAAACAAACCCCCTTTTCACTCACAGGCGAGGAGCGCCGCTCGAGTCCCCGGATCCGGCCCATCGCTCGAGCCACTGAGCAGCAGCAGCAGCGCCGGACCCGAGCGTTAGCGAGCGCAGCGCCCCGCCGCCCGCGACAGACGCAATTTTTTTGCCGCGGTTTTTGCTGCAGTTATTTTTCCACGATTTTTGCCACGTTTTTTTGCCAGGAGGTGCACATTTGGTGCTGAAATCGTCTGCACCAGCTTTCAGCACCAAATTTCCACCTGTGGCAGAATTTTTTTTAATTTTTTTATTTTTGGGGGCCAAGGGATGCAAATATGATGCTGAGATTTTTACACCATATTCCTGCATCCAATCTAGACCTCCTGGCAAAAAAAATGCGGTGTTTTCACGCAGTTTATTGCCGCAGTTTTTGCCGCGGTTATTTTGCTGGGATTTTTGCCGCGGTTTTTTGCCAGGAGGTGCACATTTGGTGCTGAAATCGTCTACACCAGCTTTCAGCACCAAATTTCCACCTGTGGCAGATTTTTTTTTTATTTTTTTATTTTTGGGGGCCAAGGGATGCAAATTTGATGCTGAGATGTTTACACCATATTCCTGCATCCAATCTAGACCTCCTGGCAAAAAAAAAATCGGTGTTTTGGCGCAATTGTTTGCCGCCGTTTTTGCCGCGGTTATTTTTCTGCGATTTTTGCCACTTTTTTTGCCAGGAGGTGTATATTGGGTGCCGGAATATGGTGTAAAATTGTAATAATCACACAATTTACATCCCTTGGTCCAAACATTAAAAAGAAACAAACATTTATACGCTGTTTTTGTGCGGTCTTGTGCCAGGAGGTGCAAATTTGGTGCAGGATTTTCGTGTATTACTTCACCAACAAATCTGCATTTCCTGGCAGAAAAGGTAATGAAATGGTTTTCATACTGCTGGTTTTCGGCTGTTTTTTGCCAGGAGATGCAGATGTGGGATAAAATTGCACACACATGCACGCTCCTGTCAGAAGTGTGCAGCAGTGCCAGTGATGCGCTGTCAGACTCGTGCGGGTTTGACATCACCCGGCACAGGCTGCTGCTGTCTGAACATGAGCGTGCATGTACCTAGAAACACATGCACGCTCCTGTCAGAAGTGTGCAGATGTGATGCAATGTCAGACTCGTGCGGGTCTGACATGACATCACACGTACAGCCTGCCACTGTCTGAACATGAGCGTGCATGTACCTAGAAACACATGCACGCTCCTGTCAGAAGTGTGTGCGGGTGATGCGCTGTCAGACTCGTGCGGGTCTGACATAACATCATACCGCACAGCCTGCTGCTGTCTGGACATGAACGTGCATGTATCTAGAAACACATGCACGCTCCTGTCAGATGTGTGTGCGGCTGTGCTGCGATGTCAGACTCGTGGGAGTCCCTCGCAAGTGTGACTGCTGCCTAAGATAAACCGCATGCGTTTTTTTTTTTATTTAAATAAATAATTAAAAAAAAACGACGTGCAGTCCCCCCCCCCCAATTTTCATTCCCAGCGATGATAACGCCAGCCGGGGGCTGGTATATCGTCAGCCCGCAGCCATCCGGTATAGCCGCATCTGTTAGATGTGACCATTCCGGGGCGATATCAGGTCATCTTGATTGCCCTGGTGCGGTGGCAATCAAGGTAATAGCAGGGGTTAATAACAGCGCACGGCTGTTACTAAACCCCAGGTTTCTGATTGCACGGGCGTCTGTGAGATACCCGCATCACAAACCTATAAATTACAGTAAATAAACAAGACACCGAGAAATCCTTTATTTGGAATAAATTACACATGCAGCCTCCTCCTTCACCACTTTATTATCCCAACACAGCCCTGCAGCTCCGACGTAATGCACACGAGATCCAGCGAAGACACATCCAGCTCTGCTACATGTCAGAGTGAGCAGCTATAGAGCACGGCTGCCCGCTCTGAGTGCAGCATAGTACTGACCGCAATAAGCGATGACTGCACGGCAGACACTGTCACAGGCAGGGGGGCGCGTCAGCCTGTAACCAATCACAGCTGAGAGGATGGACAGTGGGCGGGGGAAACACGGAAGCTGTGTGATTGCGTGTACAGCACAGGAAGTGAAAGCGCGACCCGGAAGCAGTGTGCCACCATGACAGAGTCTTGGTAAGTATGAAACGCTCATTTATTTATTGCTTTTTTTTCATTTTTTAGTAATTGCCGGTTCCGGATCATGCAGCCTGTATCCTGTGCCCGGATCGGGCCCGGGAATAGTGCTGAAACCGCGCGGATCCGGACATTTACAGTCCGGGCTCGCTCAGCACTAATCCTTACCTCCCCAACGGCACCTCCCTGACACCATCACCGAGTCCCAAGGCATTCACCCTACCCGTGGAGGGGGTTAAACACCTGGCTGCCCACACCATCGCCACCGGGTACTCCCACTTGCAGCGGTGGTACTCCATGTTACCACACACCACGGATGGCGTCATGAACTTTCCAATCCATCCCCTGTATATATCCCCCCTTTGTTGGAGGAGCCGCATGACCCCCGCGTCCAGAGCCCTCTCGAGCCACCGCGAATCCGGATCCGAGCAACCCGGCTGCTGAAGCGGGGGCGACACACATCATTCACGCACAGTTTACCCCCTGTCTCACAACAGCACTGGAAAGTGCTATCACCTATGATGACATAATACTCTCTGCAACTCATTTCTGCAAACCCTGCCATAGTCTACCCCAGGATCCTTTGCCTTGACAAAGGCTCTGCCTAAAAGAGCCGAAACTTTGGCATAAAGAGTTATTGGTGTGACTTTTTGCAGAAATCACTTAAAAACAAATAAAAAAAATCATTTTTTACCACTCTTTGTGTGCCAAAGCTAGCACAAGCTTTGATAGCTGCAGAATAGTGCATGTGCTGAGGAGACCGGAGCAGCAGGGGAACGGGGAGAAGTGAGTATGTATTAATCATGGTATCCAGACGACTATGGGGCTACATTAAATGAAACGGGGCTGCATTAAATGATATGGGGCTGCATTATGCTGCTACATGGGGGCTGCATGGTGCTGCCACATGAGAGCTGCATGGTGCTGCCACATGGGGGCTGCATGATGCTGCTACATGGGGGCTGCATAGTGCTGCCACATGGGGGCTGCATAGTGCTGCCACATGGGGGCTGCATGATGTTGTCACATTGGGGCTGCATGGTGCTGCCACATGGGGGCTGCATGGTTCTGCCATATGGGGGCTGCACAATTCTATATGGAGGAATTTGAGGTTACATTATATTATGTGGAGCAATCTGGAGTGCATTATATTATATGGAGGAATATTTGGTGCATTATTCTATATGGAGGTCTATGGGGGCTGCATAATACTATGGAGTAATATGCTGGTGCATTATATGGAGTAATATGAGGCTGCATTAAATTATGTAGAGCAATATGGGTGCATTATGTTATATGGAGGAATGTGGGGGCTGCATACTTCTATACCGCAGAGCTGTATGTCCCCTCAACCACAGTGCTTCATACCCCCGAGAGCTCTATGTCCCTTCCACCCCAGTGCTGTATACACCCAGAGCTCTATGTCTCTTTCACCCCAGTGCTGTATACCCCCCAGAGCTGTATGTCCCCCTCCACCCCAGTGCTGTATACCCCTCAGAGCTGTATCCCCCTATGGTGCTGTATGTCCCCTCCTCAGTAATGTGCATGTCCCCAGCCTCTCCTGTGATGTATATACAGCAGTGTCAGTGTGCTCTGTGTGCGACCATGTCTGTTAGTGACGGCCACCAATCAGTACAGCCATATGCCCTGGAGTTGCTGGACGGGAGATAAGCGGGAGAGGTGATCGGGGCTGCTGCCGGCTTCCCCATCTTAATAATATCTCTAATGTGTTTGTTTGTGTATGATGTGTATCTGTGTATGTCAGTGTATATGACTGTGTATGGATTTGTCTGTTTATATGTATTTTTCTGAATTTCTCTTTAACTATGTATAAAAATAGCAACAAAAATAGGAAAATATCCTCCAAAAATTAAGTATTACTTACAGCAAGATGGGCTGCAGTGTGTACATCGCCCAGACCAAAAACTAATACTCTACCAGGATACAGCTAAACCCCAAAAAAGTGGAAGCATCACAGGTGCATGTGTGCCGCCCAGTGCCCCGTTACCTTCAGGTCATCTCAGGGTCTTCAGGGACAGCGCATCCTGGGTCCTTCTGGTCACAGGTAGGTTAACTTCTATAAGATTCGTGACGCCACTCTTGGTATTGCGGTCAGGGCGACCGCCACTGCAGATTAGGGGACGCCTGGGGCTGATGTTGAATACAGTTAGATGTATTGGTTTCCTGAGAGTGAGGCTGGCCCCAGGGCCCAGTTTGTGTGTGTGGAACCACAGGTCACAGAATGACTCACACGCACAGCAGGAATGTCTTTCAGGGTTTTTTACTCACGTCAGATGGCAGGGTTGAGTAACCCGGGCGTAGCTGTGATGCACAAAGCAGGAACCAGGCTCCTTCAGGCTGACTTGTGAGGGTGGCTACTGACTCGCCTTCCTAGCCCTTGTGTTTTTGTGGTGACCCAGACTTGTAGTCCTATGGGGTCACCCAGGGAAGTTGCTTCTGCCTGTTCTCCCCTTTTTCGGACCGTCTGCTTGTAGCCTGGACCAAGTCACTCCGGCTGCTTGCCTCTTGTGGACTATGGGCCCTCTCGTTGCTACGTGGCTCCGGACTCTGTGGTGTTATGGTGGAGGGTGTGAAGTACCCCCACCTGCAGGTTGAGCAGGCCAACTGAATGGGCCCCTGCTCTGGGGACCTGTACCCCGTGCGGGCCTGGTCCTCGCACGGCAGTCCCCGTACTCAACCACCCCTTTGCACTCCAGCCTTGCGTGGATTTCGGGCAGCACTACCAGGTGACCATTCTCCCCCGTCAGTAACCACTACACCTGCGGTGTCTGGCTAGTGACAGCCTGCAGGGTCTCCTCCTTTGCGACTGCTCTCCCTGAGCATCACTTCAGACTGGCTCACTACTTCCTCCCCTCTGTGCCTGCCTACGCAACTTAGCAACCAGGCTCTCTACCACACCCCTTGAGTGGAGATGGAGGCCGCGCCCCCTCCTGGATTCCCCAGGGGTCCCTTCAAAGGTCAATGTGGGAGACCTCATTACTATGTGCCCGTGTAACCACACCTCGGTCAGCCTTCTGGATTACGTGAGTTGTACTGCCTGCCCCCAGGATGGGTGCAGTACTCAGTGGTGCCTGACCAGGTCAGGGCGCCACACATGCAGGAAGCAATTTAAACACACACCTCCATGGAATGGAGGGGGGCAATTGCTGGATGATAAAACTGCACACTACTGGCTTGCATAGAGCGATGTTCACACATGCAGATAACACAGTCACAAACCCGCAGCCTATTAGGTGACACCCATACTATTAGATCAGGCGGGCTGCCAAGCCGTACCCCACATGTGTATAATGCAGGGACAGAAACTAAAATGCAAGGCCCAACAGAAAGGGGCCTGGCTGTATCCTGTACAAAAAAAAAATGAGGTTTTAGTTGGTATTTATGGCCATAAAACGTAAGCCTACAACCCTCGTCACGGGACCTCAGCTGTATCCTGGTAGAGTATTAGTTTTTGGTCTGGGCGATGTACACACTGCAATCCATCTTGCTGTAAGTAATGTATATATATATGTCTCGGATGAGTCCCGCCCAACTAGCGGTCGAACCGCTCGGATCCTGGTGTCACTACTTGTGGCTCAAGGGTCTCCGGACCCGGGGGCTCAGGGTCACGCCGAAACGTGATGGGGGGTTATTTACAGGAGAGTTAGATAGCTCGTGACGCCACCCGTGGTGTGCGGTAATAGGGAGTACCGCCGCTGCCGTTGGGAGTACCCGGGGTGATGGACTGGGGCAGCCAGATAACTGTTATGATCCGGAACCATGAAAGACCACCACAAATCATTGGCAAAAGGTGACAAGAGCATTGGCAACTAATCTGGCCGCCATCCCCTTACTAACCATCACAACTAGAAGTAGCCGAGGGGTGAATTAACATCCTGTGCACCGCGAACCCAGCCGGAGAACTAACTATCCTAAAGGTAGGAAAGATGAATAACTCTCTGCCTCAGAAAATAGACAAGAATAGCTAGCCCCCCACATTCAAAGACTGCGGTGATATAGGAAAAACACAATACACAGGTAGATGACAGGATTAGTAAAAGGTGAGGCCCTCGCTGACTAAAATAGGAAAGGACAGGAAAGGGACTGATGGTGGCCAGAGAAAAACCCTGCAAAATACCAACTTCCTGATAGTACAAAAAGGCCCTCAGATCGCACAATCTGAACTCCGTCCTATGCCAGGTGCCCTTGTCATACCAATGAACAGAAAACAAGAATTATAACAAAGTCAACAAGCCTCAAACACATGGACCCAAAGGAGCTATACTCCACACAGAACTGCAGGGAGATCCTCAACAATACACTGAGGGGGAAAATCCCTGCAAGCAAATAAACTGAAACCAACCACAGCAAATGACAAACCCAGATAAACAAAAGAACCAGACAATAAATAAAGAGCAAGCACTTATCTGGGGAAGATGTGGTGTAGAGCAGGATTAAGCAGGCTGGAGATACAAAGAACAACTGACATCCAGCAACAGCCTGCAATCAGACCAGGATTTAAATAAGCAGAGAGTTAGCAAAGGAAACACCCACTGCACAACACACCTGGTCCAAGTCCAAACCATTCCTGGCCACCAGAGGGAGCCTCCCAGCAGCCAAAACATAACTAACATTCACAACAGATAACATTATTCTCCATGCGAAGGGGAAGATCCCGGTACTCTGGATGGTGGAATGGATTGCAGGGGGAGCGCAGGCTCACTGGTTGCAAGGGTTAATCAGGTACTCAGCAGCAAGAAAGCAGATACTGACAACGTGGTAAACCAAGTCTCTTGGTGCCGCTGCCCTCTTGGGGGAGCTTGTCCGGGTCCCGTCCCCTGCAGCACTGCCTGGTGATCTGTAACCTGCCTCCATGAACAGAATTTGAAAGTGTTCAGGTGGCCCGTAAGCTTGGAGCTGTCCGGGCCCCGCTACCCACTATGGGTAGTAGAAGAGCTTGCTCTCAGGAGCTTAAACTTAGGATTTCAGTGGCCTGCTTTGCTTGGAAAGCCCTATCCCCCTCATTGCGCTAGTGCCCCCGATCTCTGAGCTTCGTGGGAGCAGTCAATATAGGCCTTGTCCTCTGCAGGTTAATTGCCGGGTTGCTTGAAGCTTCTCCCCGACCTAGGATCCATGTACCCCGACATGCCTTTAGTCCCAGCCCGGCTATTGAACTGCGGCTGCTGGCTATCCTCCAAGACTAGCCAAGCACCCAGTCCCAATCTCCCGCGATCGGGTCTCCGACTCCTCCGGGTCCAGATCACCGTCTGCCACCTAATCTGCTTCTCCCCTGGGAGCTACAACTCCCAGCTTCCTCCAAGCTCCTCACAGCTCGAGGGCTATAACTCAACTGACTTGCCACCTCCCACCTCCCTGCCTGACCCCGAGGTGGGCGGCCCAATTCCAACTTAGCAGTCCACTAGTGTGCCTGACAGGGTGTGGTGTGAGGTGTGACTAAAGGGGGCTTTACACGCTACGACATCGCTAATGCGGAGTCGTTGGGGTCACGGAATTTGTGACGCACATCCGGCCGCATTAGTGATGTTGTTGCATGTGATCGTTGCAAAAACGTGCAAAATCGCTCATCGGTGACATGGGGGTCCATTCTCAATTATCGTTACTGCACAAGTAACGAAGTTGTTCCTTGTTCCTGCGGCAGCACACATCGCTCCGTGTGGCACCGCAGGAACGAGGAAGCTCTCCTTACCTGCCTCCCGGCTACAATGCGGAAGGAAGGAGGTGGGCGGGATGTTCGTCCCACTCATCTCCGACCCTCCGCTTCTATTGGGTGGCGGTTCAGTGACGCTGCTGTGACGTCGCTGTGACGCTGAACGAACCGCCCCCTTAGAAAGGAGGTGGATCGCCGGTCACAGCGATGTCGCCGGGCAGGTAAGTATGTGTGACGGCTCTGGGCGATGTTGTGCGCCACGGGCAGCGATTTGCCCGTGTCGCACAACAGACGGGGGCAAGTACCCACGCTAGCGATATCGGTACCGATATCGCAGCGTGTAAAACCCTCTTAACATTTGTAGATGTTCGTTGAGGCAGTACTGCAAGATGGGGATCCAGAACCATGGAGGGTTGAATCCTGCACTGGAGATAAAGATCGCGCAGCACCCTGTGACGACCTGACTAGTCCAGGGGCATCACATTCCCCCTTGGTTAAACGTAGCTCATCTCAGAGCTACAGGACATCCAGAGGTTTATTTTTGTTAACTAGAAAAAGAGAAAAATAACAAATTTTATTAACAATATCTCATCCCTCACAGGGGAGGCACATTACTTAAATGTTACATTATAAAACTCGTAAAGTTAATTTTTATTAATAGAACCATGGGAACGCTACCGGTTGTAGTGGTAGTCGGTGGCTCAGCTTACTCCACTGCAGCACATTCCTATGACAGTCCATTCCCAATATCCCTCTCCCTTCAACCCGCCACCCAAACAACCTGAAGCCCGCCGCTTCCTACTTGGTTCCGTGACAGGGTTGAAGTCCTGGAGGCATAAAAGACGACTCTGGTGGGCGCACTACTCGCAACTATATACAAGAGCACAAGTTCGTGCTGCCCGCTGCCAGTCCCGCAGCCATGGTCCATTTTTAACCTTTAAATAAATTGGCAAAAAATCAGGTGACTTTCCCAGATAATCAACATTTTCATTCAACATTAGCAGCCTTTTTCCACTTCACTTATCATTTTTCAGAAAAATAACAAACTTAGAAAAATAATAAAAGAAAACACAGTATTAACATTAGATAGCTGGGTACCGCTACCATTACTGTCTATATCTCAGTGGGGGCTGACCAAAGTTAACCCGACCTCCTCAACTTCTGACCCTCTTCTTCTCCCTGTGATGTGGCAATGACTCCTACAGGTTCCTCGCCTTCAGTGGCAGGTGTGGCTGGTAAAACTCTATGTGTTCGTGGTAAGGGTACGGGTACTGCTCTAGGTGCGGGAGTGGGTGCAGTGTCAGTGAGCCTTTCTGTTCTGGTTCCTCCACGGGTTGTGGAAATGTTAACACAGGGACTATCACTGCTCCATTTTGCATGGGCCAGTCTTCTGGGAAATTACCTAGAATGGTACGGATCATCCTCTTCTTTCTTTCCACTATCTGAGGTTGGGGCTGGGGTTCATCTGGAACTTTTTGGGGTTCTGGACACTTTTTCAAGTGATCCCTGGAGATGGTAGACGTGGTTCTTCCCTAGTCCTTGCTGATAAGGCAGGTCTTCTGATTGTCAAAGTTAGAGGGTTGCACCACGTAAGGTTCCTTCTACCATTGGTCATCCAGTTTGTGCAATTTTCTCTTCAGCACCATCTCACCTGGTGATAAAGGGGTAGCTTTTGCCTGCTTGTTGAAGTTCCTTTCTTGCTTCTCTCTACTCTGATTCAAATTATCATCAACCTACTCTTGAATCTGTTTATACTGGATCTGGCGACGTGAGTCCCAATCCGCATCGAGTAAGTAAGCTTCAGGCAGTTCAACCTCCATCTCTAAGTCCACTGGGAGTCTCCCAGGTCTGGCCCTCATCAGGTAAGCGGGTGTGCATTTGGTGTTGTCCACAGAAATATTATTGTAGATGTCAACGACATCTGGCAGTTTTTCAGGCCACTGATTCCGTTCCTCAAGTGGAAAAGCCTTCAGCAGGTTGACCACCAAATGGTTCATCTTCTCACACATCCCATGTGTTTGGGCATGGTAGGGTGTAGTGAGTATCTTCTTACACCCGTAAAGACTACAGAATTCCTTGAAGATTTCAGCCTCAAATGCTGGACCTTGATCAGTGAGGACTTGATCGGGATACCCATGGGGCCTGCAAAAGTGTGCTTGGAATGCCTTCGCTGCTGTGCTGGCAGTTAGATCTTTAACATGTACCACCACCAGGAATCTCGAATAGTGGTCCACCATCGTGAGGGCATAGGTATAGCCACTCCTGCTTGGGGTGAGCTTGACGTGATCCAAAGCTACAATCTCCAAGGGCTGATTGGTGACTATTGGTTGGAGTGGTGCTCGCTGACAGGTGCTATCTTTCCTCCTCAAGGCGCAAGGACCACAGTTCCTGCACCAGACTTCTATGGTGTCTCTCATCCCAATCCAATAGAAGTGACTTCTCAGCAACATCTCCAACATCTTCCATCCCAAGTGCCCTGCTCAGTCATGGTACGCTTCCAGGATCACCGGGACATACGCTTTAGGTATCACTATCTGGAATATTCTTTCATGCGTCTTAGGATTGATGAGACTTCCCCACAACTTGCCTCGATGGAGATACAGTCGACTCCTGTCCTGCCACAGCTTCTTAGCTTCTTCTGGGGCACCTGGTTCAAGACGGAAGCCAGCTTGGGCTATCAGTGCTTGATTAGTCTGATTGCAGGATCACAATCATGAGCTTCCTGCCAACTGTGATGGGGTAATGGATTGAAAGTTGCCTCCTGTTGACTGCTATGGGACCGGGGCTGTTCTATGCTAACAGGCCTATGGAAGGCAGGCAATTTAATCTCCTCCAAGTCATCTTCATCCTCTAAATCATCGGGTAAATGGGGCATTCTGGATAGTGCATCCGCATTGGTGTTCTTGCGCCCAGCTCTGTATTTTATAGTGAAATCGTAGTTTGCCAGTCTTGCAACCCAACGTTGTTCCAGTGCTCCAAGCTTCGCCGTGTCCAGGTGGGTCAACGGATTATTATCCGTGTACACGGTAAACTTTGTGGAGGCCAGATTGTGCTTGAATCTCTCGGTTACGGCCCACAGTAGTGCCAAGAACTCCAACTTGAAAGAACTGTAGTTCTCAGGGTTTCTTTCTGTAGGCCGCAGCTACCTGCTGGCATAGGCAATTCACCTTCTGCACCTGGGACAGGACTGCTCCTAATCCTATGTTGCTGACATACGTGTACCGTACAAACGGGAGATTGTAGTCGGGATATGCGAGGATCTCATCCCCTGTCAGAGCTGACTTCATCCGCCTGAAGGAATCTTCTTGTTCCTCACCCCACTTGAATGGAGTGCCAGAAGGCTTGCCATGCTTTGGTTACCCCACCAGGAGATCTTTCGGTAGTACCCCATCAGGCCCAGGAACTGCCACACTTCTCTGACAGTATTGGGCCTTTGCCAGTTCTGGATGGCCGTGATCTTCTCAGGATCCGGTGCCACGCTCTCGGCGCTGACCACATGTCCCAGGTACTTGACCTTAGGTTTCAGTAGGTGACACTTAGATGGTTTTAGCTTCATCCCATACCTGGATAGGGCTTTGAATACTTCCGCTAGGTGTTCCAGATGTGCTTCATACATTTTAGAGTATACGATGATGTCATCCAGGTAAAGCAGGACAGTTTTGAAGTTGCAGTAACCCAAGCAGCACTCCTTGAGTCTCTGAAATGTTCCCAGTGCATTGCAAAGCCCAAATGGCATGCTGTTGAATTCACATTATCCCATCGGGGTGGCAAAGGCAGTCTTCTCACGGTCTTCCTCAGCAACAGCCACCTGCCAGTATCCGCTAGTAAGATCAAGAGTAGAGAAATAATTGGCAGAATTCAAGGCAGCTAATGATTCCTCAATTCGGGGTAGGGGGTAGGCATCTTTATGTGTGATCTTGTTGATTTGTCTGTAATCCACACACATTCTCATAGTGCCGTCTTTCTTTTTCACTAATACCAGGGGAGCTACCCAGGGGGAGCAACTATCACGGATGACCCCAGCCTCCTTCATGTTTTTGAGCATGTCCTTTGCGCACTGGTAATGGGCAGGTGGTATGGGCCTATACCTTTCCTTGATGGGTGTATGAGCGCCAGTAGGTATGTGGTGATGTACCCCTTTTATCCACCCAAAATCTAGTGGATGCTTGCTAAAGACCTGCTCGTACTCCTGCACAACCCTGTAGACCCCTTGCTTGTGATGTGGAGGTGTAGAGTCGGTGCCCACATCTAACTCTTGGCACCACTTTTCTAACTGTCCCTGGGAACTGTCACTAGAGGACTGATCTGAGGTGTTTGGGGAATTTGCTGCATGGATCAATCTGTGTTTACTGTGAATAGCTTAGCAATTGTGGCATACCTGGGCAATGTAACCTCCTCCTCCCCGCAATTCAACACTCGCACATGCACCCTCCCTTTCCGGACATCGACTACCCACCTGGCCATTAATACTGCAGGCCAATGCTCCGAGGGCAGGGGCTCTACCACTGCCTTGTAATCTTGTCCACGGGAGCCTACAACTGCCCTGCACCGTATCATTATCTCACTCCGCGGGGGCACTACAAGTGGGGTTACATCCATTACCCGTACACCGCCAATTTCTCCTCCAGATAGATTTACCTGTTGCTGCTGTAGGAGGGCTCGGATCCCTCGTTGCATCCCTGTCGCCATGCTCCTGCAGTCTCAGATAGCTGTTGGAGTAAAAACAACACTTCCCCCATACAGTTCTCAATAACATTTGTTCCCAGAATGATCTTAGGGTTCCGATCACTAGGGTCATTCTGCATGACTATGAGTCCTCGTCGCACCAGCTCTACCTGGCCCACCTTAATGTTCACCTCCTTGAACCCAATTTGAGTCCCTGTAACCCATTGACGGTGTAGATGGTAATGCTGTCATCTGGCGGGGTGAGTTCATCATCTAACGAAAACCTCATACAGTACATAGGGAATAGTCCTTACCTGGGAGCCGGTATCAAAGAGTGCAGAGGTCGGGATCCCATCCAGGGTGATGGAAACAATGGGCCATCCCCCCACATACCGCTCTCGCCAGTTCGCTGGGCCTTGGGAGTTTATTCCTGGGGATTGTCCTTTGGCCCCAGGGGTTGCCCGTTTAAAGGACAGATCCGGACATAATGGCCAGTCTTATTACATTTATAACAAACCAGCTGTCCATACCGGTTGCTATTCCATCCTTTGTAAGTCGAGGTCCTCCCTCTCATCCAGGGGACATCCTCTGGGCAGTCGGCTAGCTGGATCTTTCCTGCTGGCTTGGTCTTTGGCTTGAGCTGTGACTCGCCCACCCCAGGGCTATGGGACACCCGGTGCCGGGCCGGACTAGTCCGGTGGTAGTCAGTGGTGGCTGGGCCCGGCTCCGTGGCCCTGGTGGGTGTCAGTAGAATATGTGGCTTGAATTAAAGTTTGTGTTCATGACGCCACCTGTGGTCTGCGGCTATTAAGCCGCCGCTGCTGTGTGAGGCCTCCGGGGTGATGATATAGCAGCAATGGTGGTACTGCTCCCCACAGGTGGAGCAATGCCCCGGGGCACCGTTGGTGCTTGTGAGTGTCTATGCAGATGAAATAACAGAGGCAACTTCAAGGGTACAGTTTCAAGTTCTTTACTCACAATTCTTGTCACAGTCCTGCAGGGACCCTTGGACTGCTGGGACCACTGTCAGGGACCTCCGCCGTTTCTGGGTGATTCTGAGAGTAAAAGCCGGTACCCTTCTCTTTAGTGTCTCTATCTTCAGCTGTCTTCCTTAGCCTTGCCTTTGATAGGATAAACCTGGCTTGGCCTCCACTACAGCCTCCAGGCTGGGGGGTCACCTGTCGGCTGATTACCCCTTTTCTGAGAGGTCTGCTATGGGTTCTGGCCCGGGGAGTTTACAACATTCCCTGGGCCTCGGTTTTTACTGTTTGGAGATGATCTTTGCACTCCTCCAGTCTCTAGGGACCGTCCCCTGTTGCAGCTTGATCCCTCCACTGATGTTCTTGTGGAACAGGCCACCGCAGCTCTAAACTGCCCTGGACAGCTATACAGACTACCCGTGGCCCTGCGACTCCTTCTGTTCTCTGCGTGGTGTCACCTGGACCCTCCGAGTCCCAGGATCTTCACCAGGAAGCGTCTCTTTCTTTCTTTCAGCTCCTGTCTGACTTGGAGCTTTCTTTCCTTTCTCTTCTCCTCCTTGCCTGCCTCCAGCAGGCCTCCTTCTCCTTCCCCTCCCTCTCTTCAACTCCTTCTTCAACTACATGCTGGCTCCTCACTCTCTCACTCCCTGAGGTAGACTGAAACTCTGACCTTCCTCTCTGCTCTACACTCGGCTGGCTCTCCCCACCCCCCGGTTGCTAAGCTACCACCCTATGGGAGCAGGGATGGGTCTTACGACCCCTCCCAGCATGCAGCATGGGAGGGTAACTGCCACTTTCCCTGGTCCCAGTATGTTCCTAGCAATGGGTGTAGTGTGGATTTACCAGGGGACCGGTGTTCACTCCCTTCCTCACCCAGAATGGGGCATCACACCGCTGATGGGGTGCAATGACCTGTGGCGACGGAAGCCTCAGGGGCGCCACAGCTGCATCGCCTCTAAGATCCTTGCGACATCACTGCTCAGCTGCTGCACTTGTGAAGATAAATCGCTGATTCCGCTCACGGGTATTACCGAAGATGTTGGTTCTGGCAATGCTAAGGCACGAGGCTTCACATGCAGAGGAGAGGTGCCGGCTTGCCAGGATTGGAGGAGAGAGTCAGTGCCTCCGGGGGCTGCAGGGATTTGACCGCCCGTTCTTTCAGAACAGCAAAGTCTAATGTAGGATGCTCTAGGGCCCACAGCCGTAGCTGCTTACGGTCTTCCACTAATCCCAGGCCTAGCAGGAACTGCTCCACAAGCATCTTGTTCCCCTCCTGTTCACTGATATTGTTGATCAGTCTCAGAGTCCATAGTGCCGCTTGCAGTCTCAGAGCATAATCTCTGATGCTGTTTGCAGCTGTAGAACCTCATCCTCAGCTCAGCTTCGGTGCTGGTGTCAAACGCAGCTCCCAGCTGTTTAAAGATGGCGGGGACTAAGGTCCAGTCCTCATCAGTCCAAGTTTCCACTTCCAGTTCAGCTGTGCCTGTCAGCTGGCCGAGTACTACAGACGCTTGCTGCAGGCCGGTCAGGGCATACATATAAAGGACTGTGCAGATCTTCCGCTTGAATCCCTGTAATGCATCTGGTCGGCCATCATATTGTGTGAGCCAGGCAGCGCCAGGCACATAGGGTAAGGTGATCGGCATGATAGGTGCGACCGCCTCGGCCCCGGGTGCCACCGCTCTTGCATCCGCATCACCCTGGTTTGGTGGGGGTAGCGCTGCAACGCTTCCATCATCCGTCGTGGACATCTTCACGTTTCCGCTTGGTTTTCGCCAGCCACTCACTTCCACGCTGGGAAACTCTGGAAACTTCCGGTTCCGGCCACACTCTCAGGACGAATGGCTGGGCTTCTGCTTTGTGTACTTTTGGTCTGGAAGATGGTGTTTTGGCACCAACGATGGCGGGAACGGGCTTTTGACACTGCAGCTTGGTTTTTCAAGGCGCACGACACCCAGGTTAGTGGATCCAGTCCGAATCCTGTTCGTAACGCCAAAGTTATCTCGGACGAGTCCCGCCCCAGCAGCGGTCGAATCGCTCGGATCCGGGTGTCACTACTTGTGGTTCGAGGGTCTCCAGACCCAGGGGCTCAGGGTCACGCTGAAACGTGATGGGGGGTTATTTACAGGAGAGTTAGATAGTTCGTGACGCAATCCGTGGTGTGCGGTAATAGAGAGTACCGCCGCTGCCGTTGGGAGTACCTGGGGTGATGGACTGGGGCAGCCAGATGACGTTACCCTCCATGCGTAGTGGAAGGTCCCGGGACTCTGGATGGTGGAATGGATTGCAGGGGGAGCGCAGGCTCGCTGGTTGCAGGGGTTAATCAGGTACTCACTCAGCAAGAAAGCAGACGCTGACAACATGGTAAACCAAGTCTCTGGGTGCCGCTGCCCTCTTGAGAGAGCTCGTCTTGGTCCCGTCCCCTGCAGCGCTGCCTGGTGATCTGTAACCTGCCTCCATGCACAGAATTTGAAAGTGTTAAGGTGGCCCATAAGCTTGAAGCTGTCCGGGCCCCGCTCTCCACTATGGGTAGTAAAAGAGCTTGCTCTCAGGAGCTCACGCTTGGGATTTCAGTGGCCTGCTTTGCTTGGAAAGCCCTATCCCCCTCTTTGCGCTAGTGCCCCCGATCTCTGAGCTTCGTGTGAACAGTTCATTTAGGCCCTGTCCTCAGCAGGTTAATTTCCGGGTTGCTTGAAGCTTCTCCCCGACCTAGGGTCCATGTACCCTCACGTGCCTTCGGTCCCAGCCCGGCTATTGAACTTCGGCTGCTGGCTATCCTCCAAGACTAGCCAAGCACCCAGTCCCAATCTCCCGCGATCGGGTCTCCGACTCCTCCGGGTCCATACCACCGTCTGCGACCTAATCTGCTTCTCCCCTGGGAGCTACAACTCCCAGCTTCCTCCGAGCTCCTCACAGCTCGAGGGCTACCACTCAACTGACTTGCCATGTCCCACCTCCCTGCCTGACCCATAGGTGGGAGGCCCTATTCCAGCTTAGCAGCCCACTGATGTGTCTGACAGGGTGTGGTGTGAGGTGTGACTAGGATTTGTAGATGCTGGTGGAGGCAGTACTGCAAGATGTGGACCCAGAACCATGGGAGGTTGAATCCTGCACTGTAAATAAAGATCGTGCAGTACCCTGTGATGACCTGACTAGTCCAGGGGCATCACATATACGCATGCCTGTATGTGTACGTATCTGTATGTGCGTGTCTGTGTGTGGATGGGGCCCTCTGACACTCTTTCGCCTGGGGCCCACAAAAACCTGGAGCTGGCCCTGCGTACACCACTGTTGAAGCTAAAATAGTGAAAGCAGGTTGTGGGCTAGATGGCATATAATGCTTCTAGTATGTTTACCATCAGCACCTTGTCTTCCTCACAGACAAGTCTCACTAGCTAAGAGGCTGGACCACATAATCCTTACCCTGATTCTCCTTCCTCCCACCATAATGAGCAACAGGAAGCACATGAGGAGGTTGTGTGCAATGATTCACAAATATTTGAGCAGCCACAGTCAAAAGAAGATGATGAGGGAAAACAGCAATTACTGTTTGAAGAGGTGTATGATGATCAGACACAGTTGCTATCAGGTCAGCTTAAAGGCCCAGTCACACTAAACAACTTACCAGCGATCCCAACAACGATCCAACCTGATAGGGATCGCTGGTAAGTTGCTAGGAGGTTGCTGGTGAGATGTCACACTAGCGACACTCCAGCGATCCCACCAGCAACCTGACCTGTCAGGGATCGCTGGAGCGTCGCTACAAGAGTTGCTGGTGAGCTCACCAGCAACCAGTGAACAGCCCCCAGCCAGCAGCGCCGCGTGGAAGCATGCTGCGCTTGGTAACTAAAGTAAATATCGGGTAACAAACCTGATATTTACCTTGGTTACCAGCGCACACCGCTTAGTGCTGGCTTCCCTGCACACCTAGCCACAGTACCCATCGGGTTAATTACCCGATGTGTACTCTGCTACGTGTGCAGGCAGCAGGAGCCGGCTTCTGCGGACGCTGGTAACCACGGTAAGCATCGGGTAACCAAGAAGCCCTTACCTTGGTTACCCGATATTTACCTTCGTTACCAGCGTCCCCGCTCTCACACTGCCAGTGCCGGCTCCCTGTTCCCTGCACACATAGCCAGACTACACATCGGGTAATTAACCCGATGTGTACTGGCTACGTGTGCAGAGAGCAGGGAGCCGGCACTGGCAGTGTGAGAGCGGGGACGCTGGTAACGAAGGTAAATATCGGGTAACCAAGGTTAGGGTTTCTTGGTTACCCAATGTTTACCGTGGTTACCAGCGTCTGCAGAAGCCGGCTCCTGCTGCCTGCACATTTAGTTGTTCCTCTGTCGCTGTCACACACAGCGATGTGTGCTTCACAGTGGGAGAGCAACAACTAAAAAATGGTCCAGGACATTCAGCAACAACCAGCGACCTCACAGCAGGGGCCAGGTTGTTGCTGGATGTCACACACAGCAACATCGCTAGCAACACCGCTGTTACGTCACAAAAGTTGTTCGTTAGCAGCGATGTTGCTAGCGATGTTGCTTAGTGTGACGTGGCCTTAAGATCACAACTCAGAAGGAAGATAAGATTGAAGAGGTGGTGGATGATAAAATAATTAACCCAACCTTGCAAAGAGGCATGCATAGCAGTGATCACAGCAGTGCAGATGAGAGGGTACTCATAGCACCACACAGGCAGGAAGAGGCAGTGTGCTCAACAGAGTGAAAAAGTGCTCAACTGTTCCCCAGGGCCAGGGCTGCCACTAGGAATTTCAGGGCCACATACTGGCAAAATATCAGGGCCCCCTTAAGGCTCCACCCCAGCTCCGCCTCCACCCCAGCTCCATCTCCACACCGCTAATCTTCCATAGTCCCACCGCCACTTTTGGAAAAACTTCACTTCTGCACTACAGCCTCACCAATCACACATTAACCCTTTACACTGAACACCGTATCACACACACAGCCATCAGATTTTGTTTTGGCCAAAAGATTTTAGTAAGCCTGCCACCATGACAAGGTAGACTCTTTTGGCAAGGCCTTACTCTACTCTAACTTTTTTTTGTTTTCTTTTTCTAAAAATATAACTTTTTTGGTATATATTTATTTTTGGTATATCTATTTTTTTTCTTTAAGGGAATGTGTCACATACAGTTTTTAAACTGATTGAAACCAAATTGTGATAATGCAGACTTGTGGATTTAGATCTGACAACCCCTTTAAAGGGAATCTGTCACCAGGTTCTTAACACTTAATCTGAGCGCAGCATAATGTAGGGGACGAGATCCCAATTCCAGCGATTGTCATTTATTGGGGTGCTTAGTGTTGTTTTGATAACATGACTGGTTAATCAGCAGGAGATTATCATTACAGGACTACTTGGCATGCTGCAGGTAGTCCAGCATATTCATGAGCTCTGTATAACTGCTATACACTGTGTGCAGAATTGTTAGGCAAATGAGTATTTTGATCACATGATACTTTTTATACATGTTGCCCTACTCCAAGCTGTATAGGCTTGAGAGCCAACTACCAATTAAGTAAATCAGGTGATGTGCATCTCTGTAATGAGGAGGGGTGTGGTGTAATGACATCAACACCCTATATAAGGTATGCTTAATTATTAGGCAACTTCCTTTCCTTTGGCAAAATGGGTCAGAAGAGAGATTTGACGGGCTCTGAAAAGTCCAAAATTGTGAGATGTCTTGCAGAGGGATGTAGCAGTCTTGAAATTGCCAAACGTTTGAAGCGTGATCACCGAACAATCAAGCGTCTCATGGCAAATAGCCAACAGGGTTGCAAGAAGCGGGTTGAGCAAAAAAGGCGCCCAAAAAATAACTGCCCATGAATTGAGGAAAATCAAGCATGAAGCTGCCAAGATGCCATTTGCCACCAGTTTGGCCATGTTTCAGAGCTGCAACGTTACTGGAGTATCAAAAAGCACAAGGTGTGCTATACTCAGGGACATGGCCAAAATAAGGAAGGCTGAAAAACGACCACCTTTGAACAAGAAACGTCAAGACTGGGCCAAGAAATATCTTAAGACTGATTTTTTAAAGGTTTTATGGACTGTTGAAATGAGAGTGATTCTTGATGGGCCAGATGGATGGGCCAGAGGCTGGATCAGTAAAGGGCAGAGAGCTCCACTCTGACTCAGACACCAGCAAAGTAGGAGTGGCGTACTGGTATGGGCTGGTATCATCAAAGATGAACTTGTGGGACCTTTTTGGGTTGAGGATGGAGTGAAGGTCAACTCCCAGACCTACTGCCAGTTTCTGGAAGACAACTTCTTCAAGCAGTGGTACAGGAAGAAGTCAGTATCATTCAAGAAAAACATGATTTTCATGCAGGACAATGCTCCATAACATGCATCCAACTACTCCACAGCGTGGCTGGCCAGTAAAGGTAATAAAATAATGACATGGCCCCCTTGTTCATGTAGTGGCCCAGTCCCGATTGTGTCTGTTTCTTTAACTCCTTCATGACCTTGGACGGATCTATCCATCAAGGATCGTGTCCCGTTAAGCCCCGCCCCCTGCCGCGGGCAGGCGTCGGCAGTCGGCACACATATCAGCTGTTTTAAACAGCTGACATGTGTGCCTGCATGTTGCAAGTGGAATCGCTTCCACTCGCAACATTTAACCCCTTAAATCTTGCTGCCAAAGTCTGGCAGCGAGCTCTATATGCGCGCGGCCATGTTTTTTTTACTTACCGCCGCCCCCACTGGAAGTCACGTGAGTGATCACATGACGTTCGGTGGTTGCCATTGTAGCACAGGGTCATGTGATGACGCCTGCAGCTACGAAGTTTCACTTTCGTTTTTCCTCGGCACGGAGCAGAGGGAAACCGGAAGTGACTGAATCTGCTGTTTACAGCTGTATAGCTGTGATCAGCAGATAGATAAGAGCGATCGGATTGCTGATCACTATAGCCCCCTAGGGGGACTAGTAAAATAAAAAAAAAGTAAAAAAAAAGTGTTAAAAAATAAAAAAAAACAAAAAACCTAAAAGTTCAAATCACCCCCCTTTCACCCCATTGAAAACTAAAGGGTTAAAAAATAGATAAATATACACATATTTGCTATCTCCGCGTTCAGAAATGCCCGATCTATCAAAATATAAAATCAATTAATCTGATTGGTAAACGGCGTAGTGGCAAAAATTTCCAAACGCTAAAATCACGCTTTTTGGTCGTCGCATGTTTTACGCAAAATCCAATAACAGGCGATCAAAACGTAGCATCTGTGCAAAAATGGTACCATTAAAAATGTTAGCTCAAGACACAAAAAATAAGCCATCACTGAGCCATAGATCCCGAAAAATGAGAACGCTACGTGTTTCAGAAAATGGCGCAAAACGTGCGCCACTTTTATTGGACAAAATTGTGAATTTTTTTTAACCCCTTACATACAAGTAAACCTATACATGTTTGGTGTCTACAAACTCGCACCGACCTGAGGCATCACATAGATACATCAGTTTTACCATATAGTGAACACGGTGAATAACACATCCCAAAAACTATTGTGCAATCACACTTTTTTTGCAGTTTTTCCACACTTGGAATTGTTTTGCTGTTTTCCAGTACAATATATGGTAAAACCTATGATTTTATTTAAAACTTGTCCCGCAAAAAACAAGCCCTCATATGGCAAGATTGACGGAAAAATAAAAAAATAATGGCTCTCGGAAGAAAAGGAGCAAAAAACAAAAACGCAAAAACGGAAAGTGCCCGGGGGCTGAAGGGGTTAAGTACATTCACTTATATGTAATATTATGTAATGATATACCGTATTTTTCGGACCATAAGACGCACTTTTTTTCCCCCAAATGTTGGGGGAAAGTTGGGGGTGCGTCTTATGGTCTGACTATAGGGCTGCGGCTGGGAATGAGGGTGCTGCGGGTCATCGGGGGCACGAGCAGGCAGCAGCAGCGCCTGCTCGTGACCACGTGGGCCTCATATGCACGCCCATCCTCCCGCCCATCTCTCAGCGCTGAAGCCGGCACTGACAGGTGGGCGGAAGGATGAGCGGGGACGCGCGCATAGTAAAGAGCCGGCATGATCACCCCTGCCAATTACAGCCTGGAGTGATCATGTGCGGCTGTATTCACTGCTCCCCGCGCGTCATTACCAGCGCGGGGAGCAGTGAATCAGTGCACTCACCCGTCCCCGTGTGTGGAGCCGCCCCCCTGCTGCACGCGATGACTTCCTGTCTGTGCCGGTCAGCTGATCGGTGCCGGTCAGCTGATCGGTGCCGGTCAGCTGATCGGTGCCGGTCAGCTGATCGGTGCCGGTCAGCTGATCGGTGCCGGTCAGCTGATCGGCACAGACAGGAAGACATCGCGATGTTGCAGGGGAACGGCTCCACACACACAGATCAGCGTGCCAGAGAGGAAGATGTGATCGGTGCTGCAGGGAGTGAGGAAAAGGTGAGTATAAACGTTTATTTTTTTCTCTGTGCTATAGGATACAGGCCATATACCAGGATGGTATATGAGCACGATGGGAGTATATGAGCAGGCAGGATGGGGGGGTATGTGAACAGGCTGGATGGGGGGGTATGTGAACAGGCTGGATGGGGGGGTATGTGAACAGGCTGGATGGGGGGGTATGTGAACAGGCTGGATTGGGGGGCATGTGAACAGGCTGGATGGGGGGGGCATGTGAACAGGCTGGATGGGGGGGGCATGTGAACAGGCTGGATGGGGGGGGCATGTGAACAGGCTGGATGGGGGGGGCATGTGAACAGGCTGGATGGGGGGGGCATGTGAACAGGCTGGATGGGGGGGGCATGTGAACAGGCTGGATGGGGGGGGCATGTGAACAGGCTGGATGGGGGGGGCATGTGAACAGGCTGGATGGGGGGGGCATGTGAACAGGCTGGATGGGGGGGGCATGTGAACAGGCTGGATGGGGGGGGCATGTGAACAGGCTGGATGGGGGGGGCATGTGAACAGGCTGGATGGGGGGGGCATGTGAACAGGCTGGATGGGGGGGGCATGTGAACAGGCTGGATGGGGGGGGCATGTGAACAGGCTGGATGGGGGGGGCATGTGAACAGGCTGGATGGGGGGGCATGTGAACAGGCTGGATGGGGGGGGCATGTGAACAGGCTGGATGGGGGGGCATGTGAACAGGCTGGATGGGGGGGCATGTGAACAGGCTGGATGGGGGGGCATGTGAACAGGCTGGATGGGGGGGGCATGTGAACAGGCTGGATGGGGGGGGCATGTGAACAGGCTGGATGGGGGGGGCATGTGAACAGGCTGGATGGGGGGGGCATGTGAACAGGCTGGATGGGGGGGGCATGTGAACAGGCTGGATGGGGGGGGCATGTGAACAGGCTGGATGGGGGGGGCATGTGAACAGGCTGGATGGGGGGGCATGTGAACAGGCTGGATGGGGGGGCATGTGAACAGGCTGGATGGGGGGGGCATGTGAACAGGCTGGATGGGGGGGGCATGTGAACAGGCTGGATGGGGGGGGCATGTGAACAGGCTGGATGGGGGGGGGCATGTGAACAGGCTGGATGGGGGGGGCATGTGAACAGGCTGGATGGGGGGGGGCATGTGAACAGGCTGGATGGGGGGGCATGTGAACAGGCTGGATGGGGGGGGGCATGTGAACAGGCTGGATGGGGGGGCATGTGAACAGGCTGGATGGGGGGGGGCATGTGAACAGGCTGGATGGGGGGGGCATGTGAACAGGCTGGATGGGGGGGGGCATGTGAACAGGCTGGATGGGGGGGGCATGTGAACAGGCTGGATGGGGGGGGCATGTGAACAGGCTGGATGGGGGGGGCATGTGAACAGGCTGGATGGGGGGGGCATGTGAACAGGCTGGATGGGGGGGGCATGTGAACAGGCTGGATGGGGGGGGGCATGTGAACAGGCTGGATGGGGGGGGGCATGTGAACAGGCTGGATGGGGGGGGGCATGTGAACAGGCTGGATGGGGGTTTATAGCAGGATCATATACAAGGCAGGAGGATCATTACCAGGATGGGGTACCTTAGTAGAGAATTTGGGGACATTACCCCCATAACAGTGTCAGCAGCAGATCCTCGCCCTATAACAGTGTGTCATGACCACATTTTTTGCCTAAAGTTTTATTTTCCCATTTTCCTCCTCTAAAACCAGGGTGCGTCTTATAGTCCGGTGCGTCTTATAGTCCGAAAAATACGGTAAGTAAAGAATTTCTCATTTGTTGTGTTCTAGTACCATCTACTGGTGAAAACTGTAAGAATCTGAAGTGTGCATTGGGTGTTATCCTTTTGGCCAGTTCTTGGTCACATGGCTCTGGCTCAATAGGTGGAGCTATTCTCCAGCCTCTGTCTGGAAAGAACTGGAATGTTCTGGTTCTGGCTGAGTCTCCTCTGAGGGAAGACATTATGTGGAGTGTCTCTTCACCACAAGACTCTTACTAGGCCAGAGGCCTAGAATTTCATCATTTCCTGACTTTTACAGCCAATATACTGAAGGCTTCCTATCCTGAATCCTCACTGGCCAGATATACATTGTGCATCTCTTCAGACAGTAGGGCATACAGAATATATACAAGACCCTACTGCATGCAGAATGGGGAAGTTTGAGGGTCTCCCGCCCCACAGCAATATTAGTTGCTTGCATGCGATTGTCCACGCATCAGCCGTCCGGTCCCCGTAGCGCGCTGGGCAACTTTCTATATTTGCTTACAAGTACTTCTGTACGTGTCTGAACTAGCAGTGAAATTAACCCCAGGACTCCAGGTCTGTACAATCTTATTATCATATCTACCCTCTAAGCTACAAGAGACTCTGAACCTGCTTCTAAAAGCATACCAGTATTAATGCTGAAACAAATCGTGCTCTTAAAGCTCCAGAACCCTAATTGCACTTCAGTATTCAACTCCAAGCTAAATTTGCCGTGGCCTACCCACGAGAGACTGTGAAACATATATTCCGTGTTGATTTTCTTTGTTCCCGCCGTATTAAAGCAACTATTATCCCCGAGACCGTGTCTGTGGACTGGCCATCGGCTGTGGATACTGTGTGGCGGTCGATAGCAGGGAACATCAGGGCCTTGTAGACCACCCAGGGAACACGGCCCCTGCACCCTCGTGCCAGAACAGCAACTGTGACATATAAAACATTTGACGTCCTGTGTACCTGGGCCCTTAGGCCGCTTTCACACTTGCGTTTAGCGCAATCCGCCGTTATCGAGAATAGTGCAGTCCGTTAAGGCACTTTGCTATTCTCCTTATACTTGTATGGACGACGCACTGTAACGCAAGTGTCTGCGATGCATCCGCTGCACGAAGCTGAGTCGTTATTTTGACACAATATCGGGTGTAAGGAACGCTGCATGTAGCGTTTTCTGGCTTGTTAAAATAGCGCACCTTGACGGATTCCATTGGAATCCGCCAAGGTGTCTAATGATGGTCTACAGTTAGGTCCAGAAATATTTGGACAGTGACACAATTTTCGCGAGTTGGGCTCTGCATGCCACCACATTAGATTTTAAATGAAACCTCTACAACAGAATTCAAGTGCAGATTGTAATGTTTAATTTGAAGGTTTGAACAAAAATATCTGATAGAAATTGTAGGAATTGTACACATTTCTTTACAAACACTCCACATTTTAGGAGGTCAAAAGTAATTGGACAAATAAACCAAACCCAAACAAAATATTTTTATTTTCAATATTTTGTTGCGAATCCTTTGGAGGCAATCACTGCCTTAAGTCTGGAACCCATGGACATCACCAAACGCTGGGTTTCCTCCTTCTTAATGCTTTGCCAGGCCTTTACAGCCGCAGCCTTCAGGTCTTGCTTGTTTGTGGGTCTTTCCGTCTTAAGTCTGGATTTGAGCAAGTGAAATGCATGCTCAATTGGGTTAAGATCTGGTGATTGACTTGGCCATTGCAGAATGTTCCACTTTTTTGCACTCATGAACTCCTGGGTAGCTTTGGCTGTATGCTTGGGGTCATTGTCCATCTGTACTATGAAGCGCCGTCCGATCAACTTTGCGGCATTTGGCTGAATCTGGGCTGAAAGTATATCCCGGTACACTTCAGAATTCATCCGGCTACTCTTGTCTGCTGTTATGTCATCAATAAACACAAGTGACCCAGTGCCATTGAAAGCCATGCATGCCCATGCCATCACGTTGCCTCCACCATGTTTTACAGAGGATGTGGTGTGCCTTGGATCATGTGCCGTTCCCTTTCTTCTCCAAACTTTTTTCTTCCCATCATTCTGGTACAGGTTGATCTTTGTCTCATCTGTCCATAGAATACTTTTCCAGAACTGAGCTGGCTCCATGAGGTGTTTTTCAGCAAATTTAACTCTGGCCTGTCTATTTTTGGAATTGATGAATGGTTTGCATCTAGATGTGAACCCTTTGTATTTACTTTCATGGAGTCTTCTCTTTACTGTTGACTTAGAGACAGATACACCTACTTCACTGAGAGTGTTCTGGACTTCAGTTGATGTTGTGAACGGGTTCTTCTTCACGAAAGAAAGTATGCGGCGATCATCCACCACTGTTGTCATCCGTGGACGCCCAGGCCTTTTTGAGTTCCCAAGCTCACCAGTCAATTCCTTTTTTCTCAGAATGTACCCGACTGTTGATTTTGCTACTCCAAGCATGTCTGCTATCTCTCTGATGGATTTTTTCTTTTTTTTCAGCCTCAGGATGTTCTGCTTCACCTCAATTGAGAGTTCCTTAGACCGCATGTTGTCTGGTCACAGCAACAGCTTCCAAATGCAAAACCACACACCTGTAATCAACCCCAGACCTTTTAACTACTTCATTGATTACAGGTTAACGAGGGAGACGCCTTCAGAGTTAATTGCAGCCCTTAGAGTCCCTTGTCCAATTACTTTTGGTCCCTTGAAAAAGAGGAGGCTATGCATTACAGAGCTATGATTCCTAAACCCTTTCTCCGATTTGGATGTGAAAACTCTCATATTGCAGCTGGGAGTGTGCACTTTCAGCCCATATTATATATATAATTGTATTTCTGAACATGTTTTTGTAAACAGCTAAAATAACAAAACTTGTGTCACTGTCCAAATATTTCTGGCCCTGACTGTATGGTGGCGGATTCCGCCACAATGCGTTAAGTGGAATCCGCTAACGTCTTTTTTTTTTTCTTTCATACCAATTATCTTGATTACTCCCAATTAGTGAAGGGGTATATATAGAAGTCCCAATTTCAGAGCCAGACAATGCTCTCTGAACCTTCCAAGGAGACTGACCCAGCAGGATACCAGCAGCAAAATCCAACAGAACACCAGGAGACCCTGACCCTGCAGACACTGAAGACCCTGGAGCAAGATACGTGGACGAACAAGGGATTGGCTTGGTGAAACCTATTGTCTATCATTTCTTTTTGATCTGTCCTTTTTTTTTTAATTGTATGGCTTCATTATTGCATTTGCTGAAATAAAGAGCTTTATGCTCCTTTTTTTCTTCTACAAAGTTTTAAAAAAAAAAATAAATAAATAAAATTCTTACCAATTAGTGTCGTTTGCCTAATTTCACGTCTGTTTAGCTGTAGAGTTCATTGTATAACCTAGGTTTCTGGTGGTTTTTTTAAACATGGTTTTAAAAATTAAAATTTCAGTGGGTGGGCGGGATATTGTGTGGTAATAGGACTATTGGTGAAGGTTGGTTATGTTGCGAATTTCAAGTGATGTTGGATTACTGGGTATAGTTTTGCGATATTGAGTATTAAAATGCTAATTGGGGGTAGGTGGTTTATAGAGTGCTAATGGGACTATTGAAGGTGTGTTATGGTGGGGATTTGGACTGGTTGTGCATTATTGCAGTGCATATTTATTGGGGGGGGGGGGGGTTTGCTTCTACTTTTTTTTATCTTTAAAATATTTTTTCCCTCTTTTTTTCATTGTTTATAATTAATCTATTTGTTTTCAGAAAATAGCCAAAAGTAACCAAACAGACATTTTTTGAGGATTCAAAAACACATGTAAGTATATTTTACTGTCAATGCTAACCGTTTTAGTATTTTTTATTTTTGTTTGGCTAATTTGTTCCTTTTTTCCCCAATAGCTCATGTATTAGGAATGTCTTCTTCTAATAGCCCCCCTTCAAGGACTCAGCAATTGCAGGTAAATACATTTAATATTTGTAATGTTTTTACATAAATTTTAAATACATTTTTTTTTTTTTTTTCGTTTCATTTAGGAGGAAGCTGCAGCAGAGGTCAATCGGAAGAAGGCGAACGGGGTGGAGAAATGCATGGAGAAAGATCGCAGGATGTAAGTACATCCACTTGATTCACATCACAAACATTACTACATACATACATACATACATACCTACCTAATTTTCCATAACAATTAGCTATTGTATTGCATTAGTTAATGTTTTAAGTTTATTTCCAGGTCGCAGTTCCTAACCAACCTAGAGGTCCTCCAAGCTGCTCCCAGGGTCGTCGTCAGCGTGGCGGTGGTCGCAGACGTGTTAGTTTTTGGGTTTTTTTTGGGCTGCATGGATTTGAAATGTTAAAAATGGATTAGTATTGAATTACTTTTTATGTTTAATTTTGTTTCTTCCACAGGTCTCACAGCGGAGGCAGGATGAGGAATCGGATGGGGAGGAAGTCGGAATACACGTGTACCTCCTCATCAACCTCGTCCATGCTCGGCAGCCATTGTGGAACATGCAAGACCACCACCATGCCGATTCTGTCATCACCCGACGGCTCTGGGAAGAAGTTGCAGTGGAAATTATTGATGGATGGGAGGACCTCAACACTAGGAACAGAAAAAAAGCACGTAAGTATAACTAACTTGTTCTACTAAACTGTTCATATTCAATGCTGAATGATTAACCTTTTGTTTACACGTCTGACGACCCGGTGGCGTTCACTACGTGATCACTTCAGGAAGGATTACAACAAGGAGATGCAGGCTCCAAGTGGTTCCGCAGGACGCAAGAGCACACAATATTACAGATTGGGACCATGATGGGGATTATATATATTAAGATGGGGGACATATATACCAGGATGGGGATTATATATACCAGGATGGGGGGCATATATACCTGGATGGGGGACATACAGTATATGACAGGACGGAGGACATATACAACAGGATGGGTACATTAGTACAGAATTGGGCGACATTACTCCCATAAGAGCGTCAGCAGCAGATTCCCCTCATAACAGTGCGTCATGACCACATTTTTTCCTTCAAATTTTGTTTTTTTATTTTCCTCCTCTAAAACCTAGGGGTGTTTGGTGCATTTATAGTCTGAAAAATATGGTAATTCCCAATGCACAACTAGTATTACTACTTGGATGTCCTTCCCTTGAGCTTGCAGCCTAAAGGGGGCTTTACACGATAGTGATATCGGTACCGATATCGCTAGCGTGCGTACCCGCCCCCATCGTTTGTGCGACACGGACATATCGCTGCCCGTCGTGCACAAAATCGCGCACCCCCGTCACACGGCTTATCTGCCCTGCGACGTCACTCTGGCCGGCGAACCGCCTCCTTTCTAAGGGGGCTGGTCGTGCGCGTCACAGCGACGTCACACGGCAGGCGTCCAATAGAAGCGGAGGGGCTGAGATGAGCGGGACGTAACATGCCGCCCACCTCCTTCCTTCCGCATAGAAGGTGGAGGCAGGTAAGGAGATGTTCCTCGCTCCTGCGGTGTCACACACAGCAATGTGTGCTGCCGCAGGAACGAGGAACAACATCGCTAATGAGAGGTAAACGATTTTTTGTTTTAGGATGACCTCTCCGCGGCAAACAATTTTGTCCGCTTTTGCGATCATTTTAGATCGCACATAAGTGTCACACGCTGCGATATCGTTAATGACTCTGGATGTGCGTCACTAATGACGTGACCCCAACAATAAAACATTAACGATATCAAAGTGTGTAAAGCCCCCTTTAGTCTTTAAAATAATTTCAAAGATCCTGCTCCCACCTCTTATTCTTTAATTGGTTCCCGTGTGGACCATGACAGCTGACACTACCTGTTCCAACACAAGCCAAATCATGGCACAAGTGAGGCAGCAAACCATTCAGTTGAGGTGGTGACAAATTATTCCATCTATTTTCCTGATTATAGAAAACACTATAACCAACTGTCTCTCCTAACTACATCACCTTTTCCCTGGCTCCTTGCTGGCCTGTTTTGGTGGTTAGGGAGAACATTATCCAGTAGGTTTGACATTTTTGAGTCTGACACCTCTGCATCATCAACCGATTTGACAATTTTGCTTGGAAGCAAAGGAAAAAGAGTCTTATTTATTTTCTTTGATTCTTCTTATATGTACATACACATGACATAATCAATAAACATCAGAGAAGATCCTCAGCAAGCTCATAGTCCATATAAAACAATATAGATAGAACCTATGGTTGATATATGGGCAGTCCATGGGCTGCAAAAGGGTGGGATATACGGTAGCTATCTCCTAACAAGTGGACAATCTCACATACTAGGCCCCTTCTGCAATCTCCCCTAAAAAACAGACATCTTGTCAGCTTTTTTTTTCTAATGTGTTAAAATTTGTTTTTAATACTTAATATCTAAATGTTTTGCTTTGATGCCATAAAGTGTCAACTAAAGTGTTTCCCTATTGACTTGGTCTCCAGCATCTCCTGTATTGTTCTGAATTTTATTTCTTGTCATACCAAGTTAGATGATTTATTTTATAGTTGCAGTATACTATAATTTGGTTTGGATACCACAATATATTTTTCTCAGAAAAAAAAAAAAATAAAATACTTGTAATATTGCTCTAACTAGCCTTTGGGGTTACATACAAAAGATGTGCAGTTCTCACTGAGTAAATATGTGAGTTTTGAAATCCAGAGTCCATGTTTATTCTCGGATTTCACTGCATGTTCTTTGGCTCTGAATGATCAAACTAGGGGATTTCATGTGGTCGAAATATTTGAACATAATATAGATTTTTGTATAATTATACAAAGGTATAATCCTTGTAACAACTCACTTGCATTAAGTACTCAGATGTTCCACTATCTACTAATCCCCGACATTTGCTGAATACCTAAAGTAAATCTGTCACAAAGGTTTGAACCCCACTAAACTATTTATATGACCATGTAGCCCAGAGAGAAATTAACTCATTGGTACTGCAATCTGTAGCCAGTATCTGGGGAAATCAACATTTTTACAAATATGGCATTAAGTGCTATTGTGGCGCCTTGGACTAGCCAGGTCGTCACAGGTACTGCAACACACACCCCGACCCCGAGACAGGCACATCAGCCAGACACAAAATCCTTGTTGCCTCCCTCCAGGGGCTGATGTCCACACCAGTTGGGGTGGAGCCAGGTGGTTGGCCCCACCCACTGAGGAGTTCACAGTCCTGGAGGCGGGAAAAGGAAGGCAGAGCAGTGGAGCAGAGGAGAGTAGAGTTAGGGAAGTGAAGGAGAGAGGAGTGAAGTAGTAGTGGAGGAGCACACTGACCGTGTCCGGGTGTGTGGCCCGGGCACTAAGAGCAAGGTTGGCAGACGGTGGTGGCTGTCTGCAGGAGAGGCAGATCAATGCGGAACCGTAGGACCGGGGTCGGGCGGTGGCCCGCCGGTACCGAACCGGGGAGTGAAGTGAAGCCAGCACACACAGGCGGGGCCTGCGGACCCCGATCAGGCTTGGAGTCGCCGTTAAAGATCAAATCCGTCAGTGACCGGAACCCCAGGGGTTTCCTAGCAGCTAAGTCCTGATTGAAGGCAACCGTCCAACCAGAAAAAGGAACATACAACTACCACCACAGCTAGAGTTCTAAGGGCCAGAGCCTGCGGGCAAAAGGGCTCCTCCAGCGCATCTACACGCTGGGGAGCGGGTTACCGGTGGGAATCCATCGGGACCGAACATACACACAGGTGCAGGGAAAGGCAGCCACCACCAACCGTCTGGGAGAAACTACCGCAGCCGGCTGCGGGACCCGTCCAGCCAGCCGTTTGGTTTACCAGAGACTTTGCGTACATTCCTGGCTGAGTGAGTACCACCGTGCCATCCGGCACCGCGCTGCGAAGTCCAGGCGACCCTGCACCTCACCAACCCTGTCTCCGCGTCACCTCACCGGGCCCCGGGACCACCAACCCCTACCCACGGAGGGGGGAAACAACATCCCAGCTGCTCCCTGTCATTGTTCCCGGGATCCCCGTCATCAGCAGCGGTGGTGCCCATCTTCACCACAACCCGTGGGTGGCATCACGGACTCAAATCCCAAACCAAACTACCCCTTTCACTCACGGGCGAGGAGCGCCGCTCGAGTCCCCGGATCCGGCCCACTGCTCGAACCACCGAGCAGCCACAGCGCCGGACCCGAGCATTAGCGAGCGCAGCGGCGGCGGCGCCCTCCCCGCCCGTGACAACTTGGCGTCACGAACAGGATCTTACCGTTTTACCGGCTGGTAGAACTGCGCCTTGTGTCCCGCCGGCAGTGTCCGGCCGAAAAATTTCAGAATCCGCCATCTTGGGCGTGAAGATTTTCCCGCTCGAGCGTCTTCTCGAGCAGTGGAGGCGCGAAAGCCGAAGCCCCGCCCCTGAAGAGGAGGTGCTGAGAAAAGACGAAGGGAGGAGGATGGCGTCCGGCCGCATGTAAACCGAGGCCATAAAAGCAGGAACGCCAGGACTCTGCCGCCATATTTGGATCCTGGAAGATACCGCTGCCAGTATGCACCGTCCGTCCGGTAACACCGCAGTCCCCGCGCCCGCGCCCGACACCACAGTGTGGGTGGAGGTCCGGACCGTTCAGCTGAGCAGCCGCCTGCAGGTCCGAATGCAGCTCCTCCTGGAGGAGTGGGAGGCCGACATGGCGGACGTGGTGGTGGCCATACAGAGACGCGAGGTGGAGGAATACTTGGAGGAGCGGGTAAGCGACCGACGCCCCTGTGTCCCTAAGGGATCGGTCATTGCGGCTGAGGGGCCCGGTCTGCGCCCGCTCACCCTGCTGCCTCCCCCGCTACCCGTGTTGGTCGCTACCCGCACAACCGATAGCGGAACCCTGCCCGTCCACGCAAGCGGACCAGCCTGCAGCTGAAGCCCGCAGACACCCCGAGCCGCTTCCCTGGAAGCTCCCGAAGGCATCATCTGTCTGCAAAGGCTTACCAGTGGCACCGGAAGTGACCATGCCCATTCCCGTCCCGGCTCCGGTGATCCGTCCTGTGCAGAAGGAGGCGGAGGTCAAGTGGGAGAGGACCCCTGTACCCATCCCCCATGCCTCGGCTGAGGCTGCGCCAGGTCGTTGCTGCGAGGCAGCGCCCCAGGCCATGTCACCTCGGGATCTTCCACCGAGGGCGCCAGTAGTGGGCAGTGTAGTGGAAGTCCCGCGAGGCTCGACCCGCGTGCAGGGGCAAGCAGCTGCCCCTTACTGGGACAGGGAACCGACCCCGCTGGGCCGAGAAATTGCGGAGAGGGAGAGGCGGAAGGCTGAGCTGATAGTCCGCACCATACAAGAGAAGGAGAACCTCCGCAGAGCCACCTTCCGGATACGGGGCCCAAGATACGAGGGTCAGGTGCGAAGATTCGACCCACGCCGGGCGTATGGATTTATTTTTGAGCCGGGCCTGGAGGCCGAGGTGTTTCTGGCCCGAAGGGATGTCAATACCCACCTACAAGAGGGCCACCCGGGCCGCAACTTGCTCCCAGGCAATCTGGTGATGTACACGCGGCACTGTGGAGAGAGAGTCTGGTTTGCCCTGGATGCCAAGCTGAGAGGAGGCCAGGAGGCCCAAGAACCGGCCCAGTCCCCTCTTCCAACCTGGGATGTGGACCTGAAGTAAGGCAGCGGTCCATCCATTGCACCGTTGTCCCCGTTGGGACCACCAGTACCGTTACCCTGTTAAATGAATGATAAAAGTAATCAAACCGAAGTTTTACCTGATTGACACCGTGATTGATCCGGCCGTTGCCAGCAAGTAGTCCCCGTAGGGACCCTTTGCTACCGTTGCATGAAGGACTCTTCATGGACATGCCTGAGAACTTGCAGGGCACCCACGAACTGGTGGGATTGTAAATATGTTGGGGGTCTGTTTTGTGTTGCTGCCTCCGGAGAGGCTGATTTGGAGGATGGGCCTGGAGGAAAGTGTTGGCCCAGGCCCACCACTACCGCAACCGGTGGCAATCCTCCGGGGGGGTCAGGGGTCCCCCATGGACGTGGGGTCCCCTAAAGTGACAGCCGGGTATGAGACACCGTACCCGTTCCCGCTCGGCCAGCCTGGACTGGGGTCAAGGGGTGCTGCCCACTTCTTAGGGGCAGCATCAGGTCTAGGTTGCTTGGCTGGGAGAGCGGAAGCCGTCCGTCCGTTGTTAATAAAAATGTAAATATTTGTTTTGCAACGTTTAAGTGACCTGCCTCCCATAAGGGAAGATTTGAAATGTATTCTGTTTGGTGTTTGTTTTTATATCTTTTCAGTTAAAAAAGAAAAATAAAACCGGTGTTGGAAGGGCAGCCCGCGGACAGTCTGCATTTAACAAACGGGGAATGTGGTGCCCTGGACTAGCCAGGTCGTCACAGGTACTGCAACACACACCCCCACCCCGAGACAGGCACGTCAGCCAGACACAAAATCCTTGTTGCCTCCCTCCAGGGGCTGATATCCACACAAGGTGGGGTGGAGCCAGGCAGTTGGCCCCACCCACTGAGGAGTTCACAGTCCTGGAGGCGGGAAAAGGAAGGCAGAGCAGTGGAGCAGAGGAGAGTTGAGTTAGGGAAGTGAAGGAGAGAGGAGTGAAGTAGGAGTGGAGGAGCAGACTAACCGTGTCCGGGTGTGTGGCCCGGGCACTAAGAGCAAGGTTGGCAGACAGTGGTGGCCGTCTGCAGGAGAGGCAGATCAACGCGGAACCGTAGGACCGGGGTTGTGCGGTGGCCCACCGGTACCGAACCGGGGAGCAAAGTGAAGCCAGCACACACAGGCAGAGCCTGCGGACCACGACCAGGCTTGGAGTCGCCGTTAAAGGTCAAATCCGTCAGTGACCGGAACCCCAGGGGTTTCCTAGCAGCTAAGTCCCGATTGAAGGCAACCGTCCAACCAAAAAAAGGAAATACAGCTACCGCCACAGCTAGAGTTCCAAGGACCAGAGCCTGCGGGCAAAAGGGCTCCTCCGGCGCATCTACACGCTGGGGAGCGGGTTACCGGTGGGAATCCATCGGGACCGAACATACACACAGGTGCAGGGAAAGGCAGCCACCACCAACCGTCTGGGAGAAACTACCGCAGCCGGCTGCGGGACCCGTCCAGCCAGCCATTTGGTTTACCAGAGACTTTGCGTACATTCCTGGCTGAGTGAGTACCACCATGCCATACGGCACCGCGCTGCGCAGTCCAGGCGACCCTGCACCTCACCAACCCTGTCTCCGCGTCACCTCACCGAGCCCCGGGACCACCAACCCCTACCCAGGGAGGGGGGAAACAACATCCCAGCTGCTCCCTGTCATCGCTCCCGGGATCCCCGTCATCAGCAGCGGTGGTGCCCACCTTCACCACAACCCGTGGGTGGCATCACGGACTCCAATCCCAAACCAACACTATAGGCAGGAGAAAGCACTACTCTGCCTCCTTGGGTTATAAACATTTTTGCCACCTCTCTCTCTCTTGAATATACAGTACATCTGACATTAAAGGGAACCTGTCAGGTGCAATATGCACCTTGGATCACGAGCAGTTCTGGGTTTATATTGCTAATCCCTGCCTAACCGTCCCTGTATATGTGTCGCCCAGGGATAGGGGGTACTCAGATTCGGGCCAAGGGGTCACTTCCGAGGGTATCACGGTGGCGTGACCCGGTCTGTTATCCCAGGCACCACAACAAAAGGGTAATTATATACAGGGGAGATTTTGGTAGTCTATGCTCCGTGACGCCACCCACGGGTTGTGGTGAAGGTGGACACCACCGCTGAGGTTATGGGGGTACCCGGGGGCCGATGGTGAAGCAGCGAGATGTTGACCCCTCCGTGGGTAGGGATGGTGGCCCCGGGACCCGTTGGTCTTTGTAGTGCAGGGAGATGGGCGGCCGTCTGAGAGCTGCGTGCCCAGTTGGACCGGGGGATGTTGTTACTCACAGTTCACTTTGCAATAGAACTCACACAGAGTCAGGAATTGACCAGAAATTGCCGGTGTCGGTAGCCTTTGGTACGGAGGGTGTTCAGATCCCACACCCGATACAGCAGGGCCCTTTCTCTCTCTGTCCACTAATATAGGAAGCCTCCTCAACTCCTCGGCTTAGAACGGGGAGTCCACTAACCAGCGACAATCTGGAGCCTGATTACTATGCCGGCGGGCCACTACCCTGCCCCGGCCACCTTGGTTCCTTCCAGCAGACCTGGAGCTCGCTTCGCACTCCATACCAGCCGGGAGCTTTTACACCCCGGTCTGCTCTGCTTCCTCTCCTCTCACACTCTGCACCAGCCCCTCCCCTGCTGCTCAGTTTAGCTCTTACACTGGGGGGAGGGGTGTGTCTGTAGAACTGTACCAGTGTGAGATCAAATTACCAAGGAGGATTAGATGTATCTGTGACTCCCTGGTTTTGCCAGAGCGTCACATTCCCCCTTGGTTAAACACAGCCCGTCCGCGGGCTGTCCGGGCACCGACATTTATTGTAACCGGAACTGAAAAAGAAAAAGCAAGTTCACAAGTATCCTAACAATAAGACAATTTTTCTTCCCTTACGGAAGGCACTTTACTTAAACTCAAACATTGGAAAACTGACCGGACCGGATTCCCGTTGTTCTTGCCACCCAAATAAACCTGCCACCGGGTACCACCACTAAGAACTAGTGGAACCCCTTTTCCCAAGTCCAGGTAAGTCCGGGTGACGCCCACACAGGGCCGGGCAAAATGTTCCCTGCCTGGCAGTCCTCTTGGTGCACAATGGGAAAATGGCACGGGAAATGGTCAACGGAGAGTTAAAACATTAACGGGGGTAGCCGGGAACCTCTACCTTTCACTACCAATGCAGCCTCCTCCAGTCCCTTTTCCCTGTCCACCACAGGGCAGCACTAGTCCCCAATGCCACCTTACTCACTGTGACACTGTCCAGAAAGACCCCATTCTCCGCTGCCTGTGGTGCGGGTACGGTAGGCTGGGCTCTGTACGGAACTGTCCTCGCTCCCTTAACCCCCTGCCGTCCTCCACCAGGGGCTCCGGCCCCTGATGGCGCCCACGGAGGCTACGACCCCAGCGGCGTTCAACAAGTAGAGCAGGGTCTTCCTCCTTCCACCCGTGTACTGGATGGCATCCCCTGGGAACACGGGGATGTTCACAAAGGTAGGAGGTTACTGCAAGAGTGGGTCCTTTAAAACTTTAACTTTAAAACATTGAACTGTAAAGCTTCAGGGGTTAGTTTGCAGCTTTAAGTTTTGGCACCGCTGGGGCACACTCTGGGCGACAAAGCCATCCAGTAGCCGTTCCCGCCATCCCGCGGGATATACGTAGCCACCGGGATGCTGCTATCGGAGTCGCTGCTTTCCGATTCTGGCCTCTCAGGTGCAGCCAGGCGGCCAACCGGTGCCTGCTCCGTTACCATCACAGGGTCGTCACCACCGGCGGGTTCGTCGGTGGGTGCCGCTGGGATTGTTGGCATCCCCGGGACCTCTGCTCCTGCGACCGGAGTGGGAGCCGCCCGCTGGCTAGCTGATTTACCTCCAGGCCCCGCCACTCCGGTGACGGGTGCCGCTCCGCTCGCCTCCCTGGACACCGACATTCTCCTTTTCTTCTCCCGCGGACATCAGCAGCTGGTTTACCCGCTCCCCTTGGTCTTTTTGCAGCACTCGGCGCCGTTTCAGCTCAGTTTTGTTTTCAGCAGCGCGCTTTTCTGCACCGCTCTGTTCCCAGGGGGCGGGGCTTAACTTTCATGGGGAAGACCAGTCTGGCGGGAAACTTTGCGCCACAGGACAGCGACAAGATGGCGGATTCTGAAATTTTTCAGCGGAACGCCACTGACGACAACTTCAAGGCGCACGGGACCCGTTGGGGGAGTAGTTGGGCGGTGCATGGAGATGGGTGGCCGGAGGGCACTGATGTACTCACGATTAGTAAACACACATGAGTCTCTGGTAAACCAAGGTGATGGTGGTCGGTGCCCGCAGCCGGCTGCAGTCTGGTCCCCACCCGGTTGGTGGTCTCTGCCTTTCTCCTGCACCTGTTTTGTGATGATGGACTACCTGCGCTTATAACTCCAGGAGTCCGCTCCCCGGCTTGTGGTTGCCTTAGGATCCCTTTGCCCGCAGACACTGGCCCGTGGGATCTCTCTGCCGTGGCAGTGGCTTTCTATCCCCCTCGTTGGGCTGTTGTCTTCAGTCGGGACTTTGGGTGGGACAGAACCTATAGTCCTGGCCGCAATCAGTTAATTAGCTGGCCCCCAGTAGCTTCTGGACCTAGCTTCAGGGTCTGAGTACCCCCCTTTGTGCTCCGGTTTCCGAGTCGGTTCCCCGGGTCGGTACCAGCGGGCCACTACCCTGTCCCAGTCCACCATGGTTCCACCGAGCCGTCTTCCCGCCTCCTGTCACACAGGCCTGACCTCCTCCACTGAACTCTCAAACTGATCTACTGTCTTTTCCCGCCTCAGGCCATCCTAACTCCTCGGTGGGCGTGTCCAACTGCCTGGCTCCGCCCCCTGGTGTGTCCATCTAGCACTGAGGGAGGTGACTAGGGTTTAATGTTTGGCTGCTGTCACCTTGTTAAGGGACTGGTGTAATGCGGGGCCCTATCTGTGACTACCTGGCCCAGCCAGGGCGTCACAAATACAGGGACGGTTAAGCAGGGATTAGCAATATGCACCCAGAACTGCTCGTGGCTCTGGGTGCATATTGCACCTGACAGGTTCCCTTTAAAGAGGTGGTCCACTACTTTTATATTGGTGGTATATCCTTTGGATAGGACATTAGTGTCTAATTGGCTTGTCCGACACCCCTTACCCCCACCGATCATTTGTTCTATGTCCTGGTAGCAGGCAGTCGAATATACTCAGCTCTGGCGCTGGTCAGTCTTCTGATAGTGACTATTGCTGGGTACTGCACCTCCGCCTCCCATTCTAATCATTAGAAGCCGCAGCCACTATCAGAAGATGGAGCAGCGCCGGAGCTGAGCATTTCCGACTGCCTGCTGCTGCCGTCGGGACCAGGAACAACTGATCGGCTCATGTGCAAGGTGTCGAATCCCAGCCGATCAGACATTGATGGCCTATCCTAAGGGGCACTTTGCACACTGCGACATCGCAGGTGCGATGTCGGTGGGGTCAAATTGAAAATGACGCACTTCCGGCATCGCATGCGACATCGCAGTGTGTAAAGGCTGGATGATACGATTAACGAGCGCAAAAGCGTCGTAATCGTATCATCGGTGCAGCGTCGGCGTAATCCATGATTACGCTGACGTGACGGTCCGATGTTGTTCCTCGCTCCTGCGGCAGCACACATCGCTGTGTGTGAAGTCGCAGGAGCGAGGAACGTCTCCTACCGGCCTCACTGCGGCTTCCGTAGGATATGCGGAAGGAAGGAGGTGGGCAGGATGTTTACATCCTGCTCATCTCCGCCCCTCCGCTCTGATTGGCCGCCTGCCGTGTGACGTCGCAGTGACGTCGCACGACCCGCCCCCTTAACAAGGAGGCGGGTCGCCGGCCACAGGGACGTCGCACGGCAGGTGAGTGTGTGTGCGATAACTTTCGCTACGCCAGCTATCACCACATATCGCTGCTGCGACGGGGGCGGGCACTATCGCACTCGGCATCGCAGCATCGGCCTGCGATGTCGTAGTGTGCAAAGCCCGCCTAAGGATTAAGGTAGTGGACAACCACTTTAAATGCCAGCCAGACATCACACTCCTGCGCTATTTACTTATCCTTCTGAGGACAGAGGCCTCAGTGCTCTATTGCGAATATGCTGCAAATGCTGAAGCTTAAAGTTACAACTAATTAATCTAAAAAAAAAACCCATAGTGGTAAATAATATAAAGCTACCAGTGAGTTCAGCTCTCACATGGCTTCATGTGCATAAAAATAGTTTATGGGGATTAAACCTACTGACAAATTCCCTATGATTAGAATATGTTTTTTGTAGAACAGTTGATAAAATACTAAATATTTTTATAAAATGTGATTGCTTTTTGCTATATGGTTTCAGACAGAAAACTTTTTACAACAAATCTACAGTGTGTGACTATATCCTTACCATCTGTGTTTTTTAAAGGGTACCTGTCAGGTGCAATATGCACCCAGACCTGCATATTTCTAATTCCTGCCTAACTGTCCCTGTATCTAGTGGCATAGATAAAGAGATCTTTACAAAAAGTATTTCTAAAAAATCTTTATGATATGTTAATGAGTGCAAGGACTAGTCACAAGGGCGTTAGTTCCTGCCCTCTTAGCATGGTCTCATAGACCCTACCCATTACTAATCAAAAGCTTATTGGCAGCAGGGAGCCCTTATATGACCCCAATTGACACTGCACCAGGGCAATCGAGCAGGATAAAGTGCCGGGATTGTCGCATCTAATGCTGTTGGCTTTATTTTGGCTGGGTATCAAAATTGGGGTGCACCACACCGTGTTTTTGTAAATTATGTATTTAAATAATTTTAAAAAAAGCTGCAGGGTGTACCTCTTATTTTGATACACGAAGATAAGCACACGACTGGGGGCTGCAGCCTATAGCCATCTGTTTTATCTACTCTGGGTATCACAATATATGGGGACAGTACGCCAATGTCTTTATTTATTTATTTTTACATCACTATAGGGATGCAGACAACCAACCAATCACAGACACTGTGACACAGGGTTTGGGTGTGGTCTTACTACAACCAATCAGAGACGCTGGGACTGACGGTGGATGGATAAGTAGTGAATATGTATGGGAGTTAAGGAGCGGACCCAGAAGCAATGTGACAGCCGTGCGGGAGACTCAATCTTTGGGTCCCTATAGACTTATATGGGGTTCTTCGTTCGGGCAGATATTTGAGTCCAAGTCTGGTCCCGAAATTATTTTTTTTCAAGTCCAGCTGAACCGAAGCTGAACATCTGTGGGTTTGCCCATCTCTAGTTAGTAGGTATGGATGCTAGAGCAATATAACATCTCAGTAGAGGCGAAATAAATGAACTTATATTTTAGCTGAAATACATGCTAAATAGGTAAAAGGTAAAACAGCCTGTGTGCCTGCATAGCCTAAATATGATACCATGGTCTGTGGCATCTCCAGACTTGTTTTTCATCACGTACATTTGGAACGGTATTGGTCAGCAATTGGAAAGGGAGCTGCCAGCAGTGGATCTTAATTATTTGGGTGCCCGAGTGCATTCAGTATGGCAGAACATTAATCAGACAAACATTAATAATCTCATTGATGTCATGCTATGAAGTGTAAGTCATTGTATTCCTGCAAGTGAAGCTCACACTTAATACAGATTAAATTGAGATATTTTGAAAAATGTGTTTCCATTTTTTCAATATTTATGTCATTAACATGTCTATTGATCCTGTGATCCCATAATTGCATCACTTTTCCTTCTTGGTAATATAACTGCATTTTTGAAGAGAGTATAAAGTCCAATTATCAAGCCGCTGAATAAAAAATGGTACTGTGTAAGGATTACAGAAAACTTATCATTATAAATAAATGAATGTGTAAATCTGTAATCCTTCCTGGAATACAAAGGATATCAATGTGGAATGAGTTGTCAGAATATCCGATGTGCAAAGACCAGTGCCGCCCCCACAAGGGACCAGTGACATTACTGGTCTCTCCACATGGGTATTTTGACAATGAAATCTTCTGCTAGCTTAAAACTGCTGATCTGAGATGGCAATAGAGAGCGCGCTATTAGTGTGCTCATTGGACAGTGCACAGGAACTATCCCAGCCCCTGAAACAAGCATCACTGATGACGCTTTGTTTCAGGGAGGGGAGCATAGGTTGTACCAGTGACTGCAGCCTCAGGTCCCTGATGAAGCTTTGTTTGAGTATTCCAGCATGCACTGGGGTTCTCAAATAAAGCATTATTATAAAGGAAGTGGGAAAAAAAGAAAACAAATGAAATAGTGTCGTTAGGGAATGGTAAGGAATTTTTAGTTCAAGAATATGAGAAAATAGTTTAGATTATGGAACTAAAGCGGGCTTTACACGCTGCGACATCGCTAAAGTGATCTCGTTGGGGTCACGGAATTTGTGACGCACATCCGGTCGCTTTAGCGATGCCGTTGTGTGTGACACCTATGAGCGATTTTGCATCGTCGCAAAAACGTGCAAAATCGCTCATCGGTGACATGGGGGTCCATTCTCAAATATCGTTACTGCAGCAGTAACGAAGTTGTTCCTCGTTCCTGCGGCAGCACACATTGCTCCGTGTGACACCGCTGGAACGAGGAAGCTCTCCTTACCTGCCTCCCGGCCACAATGCGGGAGGAAGGAGGTGGGCGGGATGTTAGTCCCGCTCATCTCCGCCCCTCCGCTTCTATTGGGCGGCGGTTCAGTGACGCTGCTGTGACGTCGATGTGACAGTGAACGAACCGCCCCTTTAGAAAGGAGGGGGTTCGCCGGTCACAGCGACGTCGCAGGGAAGGTAAGTAGTGTGACGGGTCCGGGCGATGTTGTGCGACATGGGCAGAGATTTGCCCGTGTTGCACAACCGATGGGGGCGGGTATGCACGCTGGCGATATCGGTACCGATATCGCAGTGTGTAACGCGGCCTTAAGTAAATAGGGATTTAGGAGGAGAATTACTTGAGACGTTAGACCACCCCTTCAAGTGTGTCCTGAAATGTTATTACAGCTCAGACAGCTTATACTGGACTTTAGTGTCTCAATGTAATCCTATGAGTGCACTAGCTATTTCTATGAAGCTTGATGATTTAGGCTGATCGAGCCTGATTGAAGCATCTTTAACAAGATGAAACCCTGTTTAAAAGTATATAGTTGAACAAATGCTCATGAGTCTGGGTTTAAATGAATATGTTTTCTCCATCTAAGAAAAATGGTCCAATTATGTGGGAACTGTATTTCTCAGAGGTGGAAAGAAAAAAAACGTTTATCCACTTTCTCATTCTATCAGTCCATGAAAGTTGGACTGCACTCTGATGTCTTCCAAGTGAGGTAAGATTTTATTCACGGATTCATAGACTTGAATGGCCAAGTGCCATCCGCTTCTCAGATTAAAATTGTGCATGCTGTGCATAGACCACTCAGTCCGAAGAAAAATATCAGACAAGTGCATTGCCTCATTGAATAACATTGGTTCAAGTACAATACGATTTTTTGATGGATAGGACTCGCGTTCACGAGCGCTAATGCTGATAAGTACTCGATGAGATAAGCAATCTAGCGGCTTGTGACCAGGCTTCAATCAGCTGGCAAAGGATTGGAAAGTTATAGATTTCCAAAGTTTCAGGACATCACTTTTGAGCCAAAAGGAGAAGCTTTTGAATTGAAGAGACTTTGCTCAAAATGTTTAAACCTTAAGATCTTTTTTGTAGGGTTTAGATCTTCAGCCACTAAATAAGATTTTTCTTCTCTAGAACAATGGTTTCCTCTATTCTTCTTCTTGGGGAGGTCATTATAGGACTCCTCACCTTTTAAATCTGCACTTGTACATTGTTTAAATTGACACCATGCACAATATGAAGGAAGTTGAGAAAACTGGATATTTTTTTCAATTAATGTTATACTTATTTTTTGAATTGTTGTAGTCTTGTTATCGTTATTTTAGCTTTCTAAGCCTTTCTTCCAAAATTTGACCTTACAAAGGTCACTTGACTTTGATTTTTGGCAAGCTGTCTAGACTCCTGTTATGTAACTCTATCCCAATCCGTTTGTTTGATGTAGTGTTAAGTGCCCTTTATTCCTATTTGGCTTTAGATACTACTATTTGTAAAAGAGATTTATGCTCACTAATCTCCAGAAGTATCCAGAACTTTAGCAACAATATAATAAAATGATGGTGAATTCAAATAGTGATATTATAGCAGCATTCAGACAGCGGAAGAAGAAATGGTTTACTCAGGACATACAACAACTAATTTATCATGGTGGATTACAAGAAGAGAACAGAGGCAAACAGAATTGAGTGGTCAAACAGTCAGGGTAATAGTAACAGCTCATGCTGCACTAGACACTAAACCTTAAGGCTATGTGCACACGCTGCGTTTTTTTGACGCTGCGTTTTTGTGCGTTTTTGGCTGCTAAAAACGCACAAAAACGCACCCGCGGCAAAAAAAACGCGGCAATAAACGCATGCATTTTTGCCACGATTTGGTGCGTTTTTGGCTGCGTTTTGCTGCGTTTTTGATCTCTGCGTTTTTCTGCGGTTGTCCAATGCATTGCATGGGGGGGAAACGCAGAAAAACGCAGGAAAGAATTGACAGGTCCATTTTTTTTTTAAGCTAAAAAACGCAGCTTAAAAAAACAGTTGTGTGCGGACAGCAAAAATGAAAACTCATAGACTTTGCTGGGGAAGCAAAGTCATGCAGTTTTGAGGCCAAAAACGCACCCGAAAAACGTGCAAAAACGCCGCGAAAAACGCACTGTGCGCACATAGCCTAAGGGTAAGTTCACACAGTGCGTTTTTCGCGGCGTTTTTGCGCAGTTTTCGGGTGCGTTTTTGCTCAGAAAACTGCATGACTTTGCTTCCCCAGCAAAGTCTAAGAGTTTTCATTTTTGCTGTCTGCACACAGCGTTTTTTTTCAGCTGCGTTTTTGTGGTGCCACAAAAACGCAGCATGTCAATTATTCCCACGTTTTTCACTGCGCTTTTCATCCATTGAGTGCAATGGGATGTTGCAAGACGCAATGAGAAACGCAAATTGTTATTATAGCTGCGTTTTGGTGCGTTTTGCTGCGTTTCTAAGACCAAAAACGCAGCCATAAACGCAGGAGGTGGGTAGTAAAGTGTCATGTACAGGAAGAGGATTCCTTCTGTCAGTAAACACAGAAGCGTGAATCCTCCCGGTACCGTCACCACTGCGTCCACCTCCCGTCCTGTGCATGTATGCTGCCGTGCGGCGTCATGTCTGGGCGGGAGGTGGAGGCAGCTGAGAAATCAAAAGTGTACAGTAGAAAAAAAAAAATCATACTCACCTGTCTGCAGTCTCCCGGTGCCATGCCCGCTCCCAGATCCTCCTGCCGGTACCGCCGCTCCGGGTGTGTGCAGTCTCCCCGGGTACGTATGCCTGCAGGATGCAGGACCTGGCGATGGATCACCTGATGCAGTCACCTGACGCATCAGCTGATCGTAAGTCTCGGGCTGACGCCGGCGCCCGGCCGGTTATCAGCTGATCCTGCCGTCAGGAGACTTCATCCCTGATTACCGGCAGCTGCTGCAGCGATCGGACGGGATCAGACTCCTCCAATCACTCTAGGAGCTGCCGGTAATCAGCACATAAGTGAGTATTATTTTTTTTTTTTTTGCACCGATGCATCTGCTGATTGTATAAACGGCTTTTATACAATCAGCTGATGTGTGATGTGCTTCAGCCCCTAGAACCTGACACATCATCTGATCGCTTTGCCTTCCAGCAAACCGATCAGATGATATTGGATCCGGATTGGACAGCGCGGGACCCTTGAACCAGGATTACCGTGGAGGGGGGGTTCTTTATTTCAATAAAGATGGAGTCACTAATTGTGTTGTGTTTTATTTCTAATAAAAATATTTTTCTGTGTGTTGTGTTTTTTTATCTTTACTAGAAATTCATGGTGGCCATGTCTAATATTGGCGTGACACCATGAATTTCGGGCTTAGGGCCAGCTGATAATATACAGCTAGCCCTAACCCCATTATTACCCAGCGAGCCACCCGGCATCAGGGCACCTGGAAGAGTTGGATACAGCACCAGAAGATGGCGCTTCTATGAAAGCGCCATTTTCTGGGGTGGCTGCGGACTGCAATTCGCAGCGGGGGTGCCCAGAAAGCATGGGCACCCTGCACTGTGGATTCCAATCCCCAGCTGCCTAGTTGTACCCGGCTGGACACAAAAATTAGGCGAAGCCCACGTCATTTTTTTTTTAATTATTTCATGAAATTCATGAAATAATTAAAAAAAAAGGGCTTCTCTATATTTTTGGTTCCCAGCCGGGTACAAATAGGCAGCTGGGGGTTGGGGGCAGCCCGTACCTGCCTGCTGTACCCGGCTAGCATACAAAAGTATGGCGAAGCCTACGTCATTTTTTTTGTTTGGGGGGGCAAAGAAATCCTGCATACAGTCCTGGATGGAGGATGCTGAGCCTTGTAGTTCGACAGCTGCTGTCTGCTCTCCTGCATACACTATTGGATGGAGGATGCTGAGCCTTGTAGTTCGACAGCTGCTGTCTGCTCTCCTGCATACACTATTGGATGGAGGATGCTGAGCCTTGTAGGTCTGCTCCCTCTGACTCTCCCTCCAGCATACAGTCCTGGATGGAGCATGCTGAGCCTTGTAGTTCTGTAGCTACTGTCTGCTCTCCTGCATACACTAATGGATGGAGTATGCTGAGCCTTGTAGTTCTACAGCTGTCTGCTCTCCTGCATACACTAGTGGAGAATGAAGAACATATTGAAGAAGGAAATGACATCAGACCTTTTTTGTTTGTTCACTGATAAAAAAACGCATAAAGACGCAGTGAGCAAAAACGCAGCAAAGCGCAGCAAAAAACGCAACAAATCGCGGCAAAAACGCGTGCGTTTTTGGCCGCATTTTTTTGACGCGGGTGCGTTTTTGTGCGTTTTTTGCCGCAAAAAACGCACACAAACGCAGCGTCAAAAAAACGCAGTGTGTGAACCTAGCCTTAATACGCCCCATTAAAGGTCCTTATATTCACCTTTTATCATCATAACGATTTTCTAGTTTCAGAGCCGTCATAATGACTAGTGATCAATTTGACAGTGGGGTCAGATGCAGCGATGGTTAAACAGCATAAGATGCAGCTACAACCATGTGAGCATTGACTCTAAGCAATTAATTTATACACACTTCATCATAATTTATATGGCAGGTGCAGTGACAATCTCGAGTTAGATGCACCCTAGTTGAGCCCAGATCACTACATCTGATCCCACCAGTGGCGTAACTAGAGTTTTATGGATCCCGGTGCCAAGTTTGGACCTGGACCCCACATGTTCTCGCCCCCCCAAGGGGGGTATAGGATAATCACGCTGACACTTGGCTCTTTCCCTCAGCACCCAACTTTCCCATACTCCAATATCTCGATATAATATCCGATATTGTAATGCATCCGAAATAGTCCTTTATATCATATAATGCACCTCATAGTCCTCCATATACTGTATTATAATATATTCCCCATAGTCCTCCATATATTATAATACCATTACCCATGGTCCTCCATATATTATAACACACTCCCCATAGTCCTCCATATCTTATAATACACTCCCCATAGTCCTCCATATATTATAATACACTTCCCATAGTCCACCATATATTATACTATACTCCCCATTGTTCTCCACATAATATAATGCACTCCCATAGTCCTCCATGTATTATAATGAACCCCCATAGTCCTCCATATATTATAATACACTCCCCATAGTCCTCCATATATTATAATACACTTCCCATAGTCCACCATATATTATACTATACTCCCCATAGTTCTCCACATAATATAATGCACTCCCATAGTCCTCCATGTATTATAATGCACCCCCCATAGTCCTCCATATATTATAATACACTCCCCATAGTCCTCAATATATTATAATACACTTCTCATAGTCCACCATATATTATACTACACTCCCCATAGTTCTCCATATAATCTAATGCACTCCCATAGTCCTCTATGTATTATAATTCTCCCCCCATAGTCCTCCTTATATTATAATACCCTCCCCATAGTCCTCCAAATATTATACTACCCTCCCCTAGACCTCCATGTATTATAATGCACCCTCCATAGTCCTCCATATATTATAATACACTCCCCTAGTCCTCCATATATTATACTGCACACTCCATAGTGCTCCATATATTATAATACACTCCCCATGGTTCTCAATATAATATAATTCACACTCGATAGTCCTTCATATATTATTATGCCCACCCCATAGTCCTCCATATATTATAATGCACTCCCCATAGTTCGCCATATAATAGAATGCACCCATATAATCCTCCATATAGTAGTCTGCAGCCCCCATATAGTAGCATACAGACAGCCCCCATATCGTCTAATGCATCCCCATAGTCCTTTGGCTACCATGATTACATACAAATACTCACTTCTCCTTGTTCCCCTGCTGCTCCGGTCTCCTCAGCTTGTCCACTGTTCTGTCATTCTCCACATCTCAGCAAGCACAGCAGGCGCGTAGTAGTGACGTCATCGTGCTCCGCTGTGCTGAGCTGTCAGAGCGCCGCAGCCACTGCGGGAGAATGATGAGGGAGGAAATGATCCATCCTTCTCTTATCATTTCTTTCAATTGTATCGGCATCTGCGATTGAAAGTGCAATCCTCAGCGAGGGACCTGTGGGGGGAGGGGGGCAGGTGTCAGCTGATTTGTGATGTTTATTATTTTATAAAAAAAAGTGTAATAAAATTACATTATTCTATTTTTTTTTATTATTTTTAGTAATTTTATTAAAAGAAAAAAAACCTCTTTTCCTCTCCCTCTAGAATACGGGACACAGAAACGCTGCTGTGTACAATGGAGCTCTGTGTCCTGTGTAATCTACTGTGTAATCAGGGCTTCATTGTAGGTCCATTTATGTAAAATCCTCCCTCTGACATCAACGATTCCCAGTGGCTCAACAGTTTATATCAGGTAGCAAGCCTAGGAGGCTGCTGGACACAAGTTTTGAAAGATGCTGGTTTGAATCCAAGGTGGTAAAGATAAAAAAACAAATTGTATTTGTATTTTTTTTCCTCATTTCTTTATAGTAGTTTTATGGGAACAAATGAATCTGACTCTTTCCTTCACCTACAAAGAGATGCAGTATTTATCTATCTATGTATCTATCTATATCAATCCCTCTATCATCCCTCTATCTATTCATCTGTCTGTCTATCTCAGGGGTCTTAAACACGCGGCCCGCGGGCCGCATGCGGCCCCTGAGGCTGTTTGTTGCGGCCCGCAGACCCCGTGACAAATCGCGGCTCTATGCTGAGGGTCGGCGCCGGCAGGAACTTGCATTTGAATCTATCTGCGGTGCCACGCAAGGAGCTGTCAGTTCTATCCCAGTTGCTGCTGCTGTCTGCCAATCAGATGCAAGGAGGTGACGTCATACAGCGACGTCACTTCCTTGCATCTGATTGGCAAGCAGCAGCCATTGGTCCAGACACAGCTCCTCTGCGCTGCACCGCAAATGGATTCAAATGCAGTGAAGTTTCTGCCGGCGCCGACCCTCAGCACAGAGCCGCGATCATCACGGGCCGCGACAAGCAGGTAAGGTACGTGCTCAAGATCAGGACCCGCTGCGTGCTGGACACAGCGCGTCCTGATCGGCGGGGCCGCAAGTCTACTCCTTAGGAGACCGCAGCTGCCCGTGCCTGCAATCAGGGGTTCGGGCCGCTGCGGTCTCCTCTCTGTGCTCTGCCTAGGGAGGACGCTTCAGACGCCGCAGCATAAATTCACATGCTGCGGCCTCTGGAAGCCACACCGCAGTTCCGTTTTCACTGCGGGCCGTACACGCACAGTGGGCATGGGATTTTTAGAAATCCCATGCCCACTGTGCTTTTACCATACATACAGTTAGGTCCAGAAATATTTGGACAGTGACACAAGTTTTGTTATTTTAGCTATTTACAAAAACATGTTCAGAAATACAATTATATATATAATATGGGCTGAAAGTGCACACTCCCAGCTGCAATATGAGAGTTTTCACATCCAAATCGGAGAAAGGGTTTAGGAATCATAGCTCTGTAATACATAGCCTCCTCTTTTTCAAGGGACCAAAAGTAATTGGACAAGGGACTCTAAGGGCTGCAATTAACTCTGAAGGCGTCTCCCTCATTAACCTGTAATCAATGAAGTAGTTAAAAGGTCTGGGGTTGATTACAGGTGTGTGGTTTTGCATTTGGAAGCTGTTGCTGTGACCAGACAACATGCGGTCTAAGGAACTCTCAATTGAGGTGAAGCAGAACATCCTGAGGCTGAAAAAAAAGAAAAAATCCATCAGAGAGATAGCAGACATGCTTGGAGTAGCAAAATCAACAGTCGGGTACATTCTGAGAAAAAAGGAATTGACTGGTGAGCTTGGGAACTCAAAAAGGCCTGGGCGTCCACGGATGACAACAGTGGTGGATGATCGCCGCATACTTTCTTTGGTGAAGAAGAACCCGTTCACAACATCAACTGAAGTCCAAAACACTCTCAGTGAAGTAGGTGTATCTGTCTCTAAGTCAACAGTAAAGAGAAGACTCCATGAAAGTAAATACAAAGGGTTCACATCTAGATGCAAACCATTCATCAATTCCAAAAATAGACAGGCCAGAGTTACATTTGCTGAAAAACACCTCATGAAGCCAGCTCAGTTCTGGAAAAGTATTCTATGGACAGATGAGACAAAGATCAACCTGTACCAGAATGATGGGAAAAAAAAAGTTTGGAGAAGAAAGGGAACGGCACATGATCCAAGGCACACCACATCCTCTGTAAAACATGGTGGAGGCAACGTGATGGCATGGGCATGCATGGCTTTCAATGGCACTGGGTCATTTGTGTTTATTGATGACATAACAGCAGACAAGAGTAGCCGGATGAATTCTGAAGTGTACCGGGATATACTTTCAGCCCAGATTCAGCCAAATGCCGCAAAGTTGATCGGACGGCGCTTCATAGTACAGATGGACAATGACCCCAAGCATACAGCCAAAGCTACCCAGGAGTTCATGAGTGCAAAAAAGTGGAACATTCTGCAATGGCCAAGTCAATCACCAGATCTTAACCCAATTGAGCATGCATTTCACTTGCTCAAATCCAGACTTAAGAAGGGAAGACCCACAAACAAGCAAGACCTGAAGGCTGCGGCTGTAAAGGCCTGGCAAAGCATTAAGAAGGAGGAAACCCAGCGTTTGGTGATGTCCATGGGTTTCAGACTTAAGGCAGTGATTGCCTCCAAAGGATTCGCAACAAAATATTGAAAATAAAAATATTTTGGTTGGGTTTGGTTTATTTGTCCAATTACTTTTGACCTCCTAAAATGTGGAGTGTTTGTACAGAAATGTGTACAATTCCTACAATTTCTATCAGATATTTTTGTTCAAACCTTCAAATTAAACGTTACAATCTGCACTTGAATTTTGTTGTAGAGATTTCATTTCAAATCCAATGTGGTGGCATGCAGAGCCCAACTCGCGAAAATTGTGTCACTGTCCAAATATTTCTGGACCTAACTGTAGCAGGGTTTTGGACGCAGCTGAAGCATGCTGCATCCAAAACTCTGCAAGTACTGATCGTGGGCACACAGGGAACGGAGGAAAGGTGAGGAGATTTTTTTTTTTTTGTTTGCGTATTACTAAAGGATGGGCAGAATACTACAAGGGTGGGCAGAATACTACAGGGATGGCCACAATACTACAGGGATGGCCACAATACTACAGGGATGGCCACAATACTACAGGGATGGGCAGAATACTACAGGGATGGGCAGAATACTACAGGGATGGGCAGAATACTACAGGGATGGCCACAATACTACAGGGATGGCCACAATACTACAGGGATAGGCAGAATACTACAGGGATGGGCAGAATACTACAGGGATGGGCACAATACTACAAGGGTGGGCAGAATACTACAGGGATGGGCACAATACTACAGGGATGGGCACAATACTACAGGGATAGGCAGAATACTACAGGGATGGGCAGAATACTACAGGGATGGGCACAATACTACAAGGGTGGGCAGAATACTACAGGGATGGGCACAATACTACAGGGATGGCCACAATACTACAGGGATGGCCACAATACTACAGGGATGGCCACAATACTACAGGGATGGGCAGAATACTACAGGGATGGGCAGAATACTACAGGGATGGCCACAATACTACAGGGATGGCCACAATACTACAGGGATAGGCAGAATACTACAGGGATGGGCACAATACTACAAGGGTGGGCAGAATACTACAGGGATGGGCACAATACTACAGGGATGGGCACAATACTACAGGGATAGGCAGAATACTACAGGGATGGGCAGAATACTACAGGGATGGGCACAATACTACAAGGGTGGGCAGAATACTACAGGGATGGGCACAAGACTACAGGGATGGGCACAATACTACAGGGATGGCCACAATACTACAGGGATGACCACAATACTACAGGGATGGGCAGAATACTACAGGGATGGCCACAATACTACAGGGATGGGCTGAATACTACAGGGATAGGCTGAATACTACAGGGATGGGAAGAATACTACAGGGATGGGCTGAATACTACAGGGATGGGCTGAATACTACAGGGATGGGCAGAATACTACAGGGATGGGCAGAATACTACAGGGATGGGCAAAATACTACAGGGATGGGCTGAATACTACAGGGATGGGCTGAATACTACAGGGATGGGCAGAATACTACAGGGATGGGCAGAATACTACAGGGATGGGCAGAATACTACAGGGATGGGCACAATACTACAGGGATGGGCACAATACTACAGGGATGGGCACAATACTACAGGGATGGGCACAATACTACAGGGATGGGCACAATACTACAGGGATGGGCACAATACTACAGGGATGGCCACAATACTACAGGGATGGCCACAATACTACAGGGATGGGCTGAATACTACAGGGATGGGCTGAATACTACAGGGATGGCCACAATACTACGGGAATTGGCAGAATACTACAGAGCACAATACTACAGGGATGAGCACAATACTACAAGGATTGGAACAATATTACTGGGCACAATACTACAGGGCACAAGGATGGGCACTATACTACTGGGCACAATACCACAAGGATGAGCACCTTACTACAGGGCACACGGATGGGCACATTACTACAAGATTTTGGCTAAGATTACTATATGATGCTGCTAATTGTAAAACAATTACAAGAAGGTGATAAAATGTAAAAAAAAAAAAAAATCCTAAAGCATGACTTTTTTTATTTACATTAAAAATGCTTTTCTGTATATAAAGTTAACAAAAAAAGTACACGTTTGTTATAATAAACAAGCGAAAAATGTTTACAAAAGTGATCCAAGATGTATAGAAAAAAAACATGGATTCATTAAAAATGTTCACTTTGTCCTGCAAATACTGCGGCCCCCCTCATTTTTTTTTTCTATATGCGGCCCATACACCCAGCTGAGTTTGAGACCCCTGGTCTATCTGTCTGTCTATCTATCTATTTGTCTGTCTATCTATCCATCTCTCTGTCTATTATTGATCTATTATCTATCTATCTATTATTCTATCTATGATTCTATATATCTATCTATCTATGATTCTATCTATCTATCTATGATTCTATCTATCTATCCATCCATCCATCTATCCATCCATCCATCTATCTATATCTATCTATGATTCTATCTATCTATCTATCTAACTATGATTCTATCTATCTATCTATCTATGATTCTATCTATCTATCTATCTATCTATGATTCTATCTATCTATCTATGATTCTATCTATCTATCTATCTATCTATGATTCTATCTATCTATCTATCTATATATGATTCTATCTATCTATCTATCCCTCTATCTATCTATCTATCTATCTATGATTCTATCTATCTATCTGTGATTCTATCTATCTATCTATGATTCTATCTATCTATCTATCTATCAAATCAAATCAAATCAAATAGGCTTTATTGGCAGGACCAAAAAACTATTAGCATTGCCAAAGCAAAAAAAGAAGTGTGAAAGGGGAGTGGGTTAGGGTTGTGGGAATGGGGTGTTGGGGCCACAATTTAGGGAATGATGGCCCATTTGGAGGTCTTTAGTACCCCTCATCTTATGACAAGTGGAGACATATTGGGCGGCGATCACCACCATTGATTCCTCTTCCCCCAGTAGGATGCGGAGTTTCCTCTCCTTGTCCATGGATGGAAAGTCCGGGGTATGAGCGGTACGTTTCTGGAAGTGGGAGGCCCTCACTGCTAAGTATTTGTCACAGTGCAGTAGGAAATGCACCTCGTCCTCCAGAGCCCCCTGCTGGCAGTGCTGGCACAGTCTGTTCTCCCGCGGCTTGTATGTCTGTCGGTGCCGCCCTGTTTCCACCTCTAGGCTGTGGGCACTCAATCTGTACAGGCTAAGTGTCTGCCTGTCTTTGGGGTGGCGTAACCTTTGCAGATATGGAGCCAGAGTGTAGTCCCTCCGCAGTGACCGGTAGATGGTGAGTTTCTTGGAGTTCTCTAATTCACTCTTCCAGACCTCTATGTATTGCATCTTGCAGCTCTCTGAGACCTCTTTTATTTGGCTTTTTGTCAGGGTGTGTTGCTGACTTTGGCTGTACTGGCTGCCGGGGTTCCTGGCTTGCTCTGGGCTCCGGCTCAGCAGGGCTTTATGATGGTAGGAGCTGGGGTTGCTGTTCTGTATGTGTGCCTGTGCCTATCTATCTATCTATCTATTTATCTATATCTATCTATGATTCTATCTATCTATATAGCTATGATTCTATCTATCTATCTATCTATCTATCTATCTATGATTCTATCTATCTATGATTCTATCTATCTATCTATGATTCCATCTATCTATCTATGATTCTATCTATCTATCTATGATTCTATCTATCTATCTATGATTCTATCTATCTATCTATCTATCTATCTATGATTCCATCTATCTATGATTCTATCTATCTATGATTCTATCTATTTATGATTCTATCTATCTATCATGTATGTATCTATCTATTATCTGTCATGTATCTATATATCCCTCTATCATCCATCCATCCCTCTATCATCCATCCATCCCTCTATCATCCATCCATCCCACTATCATCTATCCATCCCTCTATCATCCATCCATCCCTCTATTATCCATTCATCCCTCTATCATTCATCCATCCCTCTATCATTCATCCATCCCTCCCTCTATCTCTCCCTCTATCCCTCCCTCTATCCCTCCCTCTATCCATCCCTCCCTCCATCCCTCCATTCATCCATCCCTCCATCCATCTTTGCAGCTGAATAATCTGCTTCTGGTTTCTCACCTGCAATATAGAGGTCAAGATAACCAAATCTTCCTATGCTTTTCAATACAGGTAGTGGCTCAGTGGTAGAGCTGCTGCCTATGGAACCATGAGCTTCACGGTTCAAGGGTTCAAGTCCTGGCCACCCCAAAAATCCAGACCAGATGAGAATTTAATTTATTCACTGCACTGAGGGGAGGAGCCGGGACATCAGCTGTGAGCCGCGGGGCTGCAGGACACACCTCTAAAATCGGGGCAGTCCCGCAGAATTCGGGACGGTTGGGAGGTATGCTAATACTATGGATAAGACATCAATATTAAATCAGTAAGAGATCCAACTATTGACATTCTCCTCTGATCAATGACCGTTCAAGATATTTGTTCTATCAAGGTTAACAGAACAATGCTGCAATATCTTGAGTCATGTAATGCTCGCCAGGTGAGCACGGCATTAGTGGACCCATTGGGCAATGTACCGCCCTGAGAGGGGCCCGGCCGCTTGCTCAGGCCGAGCCGCTCGAGGTCCGGGCTCGGGTTGTCAGTGGCACGAGTGTCTCCGGACCGGGGGCCACATCGGTCTTGTTAAAACGGGGAGGCGGTGTGGGGGGTTGGTGGTCGTGTAATGGGTCGTGATGCCACCCACGGGTCGTGGTGACGGGAGACGCACCACCGTGACGGCTGAAGTGATGGCGGGCTCATCCGGGATCAGTATTGCGGCCGCAGCCGAGATGTTAGCCCCTCCGTGGGTAGGGGCGGTGTGTCCCGGGGTCCGGTGGGGGACTGTAAGGGTTTGATGCTGTTGTCGGGGTGCAGGGCGCCGTGCCGCGGTGTAGTGTGTCGTGCCCGGATGGAACTGGTGTACTCACAATTAATTCACACTGAGTCACTGGTAAACCAAAGTTCGGGTCTAGTCGGTTTCCGCAGCCGGCTGCTGATGTCCCCCTGCGGGGTTGATGGTGGCCCCTTTTCCCGTGCACCTCTAGCTGTTGTGTTTCGGCTCCCCCCCTGCCTGAGCAGTGGGAGCCCGCTCCCCGGTGTTGGGCTACCGGAGGAGCCCTCGGTTGCCCGCAGGCGCTGGCCCATCGGGTGTTTGGCCCTTGGCGGTGGCGCTCACCCGGTCTCGGTGGGCTTTTGCCTTCTTTCGGGACTTTGGTTATGGATGAACCCCTGAGGTCCAACCAGCAATCAGTCAATTTGCCTATACTCAGTGGCTTCTAAGCTAGGACGGGGTCTGAGTACCCTCCTTTTGGTGCTCCGGTACACGTTTGACTTCCCGGTTCAGGACCGGCGGGCTCCAACCCAGGCCCAGTCTGTACGGTTCTGCCGGTTGCTGTACCGGTACTCTTGCAGACGCCCACCACCGTCTGCCTGCCTGACGTTCTCTAGGGGGCCCAAGCTCCTACCCGGGTCCCTGACAGCTGCTCCACTACCAGTCACTGTCACTGTACAAACTCATCTGCTTGAACTTCCTGCTCCAGGACAGTAGTCTCCTCGGTGGGCGTGCCTTTCCGCCTGACTCTGCCCACCTGGTGTCCTCTACTAGCCCTGAGGGAGGCATCAGGTCTCCCTTTCGGGTGACATGTGTGTGACCTCACAGGGGGTGGGGTGTGTGTGTATGTGGATGATGTGATTACCTGTAACCCCTGGGGTCCAGGGCATCACAGCAACAGCACACAGAAAACCTTGAGGCTTGACTACAGAAACACACCTGCTTTTCACCAGAGCCTCTGAGGGTGAGGCTGTTATGTTGCAGGTGTTAGACTGCGTGCTGCTCAGGAAGACTGATGCTGCGATAGCTGGCACTAGGGATACGAACACTGACAGTCTAAAGCTCCATCCACACTCTGCAGTTTTTTTTGCACACAAACTGCAACCAAAACTGCACTGAAGCTGCAACCAAAACTGCACCTTGTCAGAGAGAGCCTGGAAATGTAAAAAAAAAAAAAAACATCTCAGGTAAAATTGTCTGGGAGCTAATGACCCCATTTCTAGAGAATGGTTACTACGTCTACAGCAACAATTGTTACAACAGTATCCCCCTACACAAATTCCTACACACTGCAAATACAGTGGTCTGTGGGACAGTAAGAAAAAACAAGTGGGTTTTTCGTCACATTTGGTGTTTAGATGTTTGGAGAAGGGGACGTCATTCTGACTGGCAAGGGGCCAACTGCTTGCAGTAAAGTGGAACGACAGCAAGGATGTCTACATTTTCATCACCCTGGATGTGGACACCGCTGCAACAGTCAGAGGCAAAGGCGCTACCAGAAAAAGTTAGAAACAAGGTGCTTCAACCGTACCCGATGAAACAGAAGACAAGGGCTGGGTACAAAAGGAAGCAATCTAGCTCCTACAGATTGCTACCTATACCATTTGGATCCTCTCTAAAAAGTCACAAGGAGCACTCACATTTCTCCACTATCTGGAGAAAATTGTTGAGTGTCTCCTATTTGACTCAACAGCACAGGCTCCGAATCAGAGGATGTCCAGAGACTGTCAGAGACATATTTTATGCTCCTTGTCCCTCCCACTCACACCCAAAACCATCTCCAAGAAAGTTGTCGGATTTATAGTAAGCATAGTAGCAGGAGTGATTCCCGGTACTACTGCCCTATGTGCCCAACCAGGCATTTGTGTCATCCCCCTGCTTTGAGATCTACCACACAAATTCCTGTTATTGAATTGTCATCAATTACTCCAAATTAAGTGGTAACATCTTTTTTTTCCCCCACATAATTTATATTTTCCGTTTACTGTGCCCCAGTAGAGATTTGGTTTATTACTTATCAAAAAAAAATTGCTATTTTCATCAGTAAAACACATTTTACCCTATTTCACAATTAATTCCAGGTCACGATCTTTCCATACCAAATTATTTTTCAGAGAAATCCTTGTCTGCATGTCCATGTCTGTATACTCCAGAATGTGGACCCCACAAATGTTCTTGAAAAGTCTGATCGTTTGACAGCTAATTCCAGGACATGATCACTCACATACCAAAATTTCATACTATTATTCAAACAAATTCTAGTCCACATGCCCACGTCTACATATTCCAGAATGAAAACCCCATGAATGTTCTTGAAAAGTCAGATCATTTGACAACTAATTCCAGGACTTGATCACTCACAAACTTTTTTTTTTTATTATTTATCTTAGTTTGATGGTTTTTACAACTTTGTCTTGCTACACAAAACTTTTCTTTGCATTTATATTACTTATAATAATAATAATTTTATTCATTTATATAGCGCTATTAATTCCACAGCGCTTTGCATGCATTGGCAATATTTATATTGGTGATATGGTCACGATCATTTTATTGGAGGCTCTCTAACAATGAGGCTGTTCCATATTCATACACTACGGGCTTAACTGCATGGTTCTTGCCGAACCTCCTGTACCAGACAATACTTTTATAATTCTGTAAGAGATTGGTTGTTCTGTGCACCGGTTCCTACCAGTCTCTTTGAAAGATAAACTTGTCCTTCTAGCCCTGCTGGTGTTCTTTCATCTTTGGAACAAGTTCAAGTTTGCCACATAGTTGGCTGCATTTCCTCCACATTTTGCCCTTCTCTCTACTACAGTTTATTCTTCTTGCTGCAATATACGTAACTGCGGGACAACTGTGATGTTAGCAAGACAATGTTTTATAATCAGCAAATGTGTTTTTAGGGGCATGCCGCCCTTTGTGAGTAATAATTCCTGGAAGTATTTCATGTTTGGTAGCTCAATGTCTCTGTAAACTTTGAATGGGACCTAGAATTCCTGGAATTTTACCCTGAAGACCGAATGGTGCATAAAATATAGTGGGATCAAACTACTCATTACCTCCCTAGATAAATACATTACAGGGTATTACTTACAAAAAATACATTTATGTGGATTTTCTGTTTGTTCTTCTACCACATAGGCTTTGCAGATATGACAATCTACTCCAAATAGTGCCAAATTTGCATTCAAAATTCAAAAGTACTCCTTCCCTTCCGAGCCCTCTCGTTTGTCCAAACAGAACTTTTTGAACACATGTAAGGTATCACTGCTCTCATAAGATAGTGAGTAAGAAATTGTGGGGTCTTTTTTGGTGTTACCCTCTGTAAGGCCCGTTTCACACATCCGTTAAAAACACTGATGTTCTTCACTGACGTGTAAAACACGCACATGTCCCTCCGTGTTCCGTGATTCACGGCACACGTGGGTTGTCCATGTGCAATCCGTGATCCGTGATCCCGTGATTGCATATGGACATTACTCACCTGCCTTCACTGCTGCTGTCCATGGTGCTGAACTCCTCGGCTCTGCAGTGTCCGCCCACCGCTCTCAGCACCTACTTCCTGGTCGGCAGTTCCTGCTTTCATGAATATTCATGAGCCAGGCAGGAGCTGCAGAAAGCAGAGGCTGCAGAGCAAATCGCAGGCAAGGTAAGTTGAAAATTTTTAATATTTAATATGTCCGTGATTTTCTTGTATGTGTTTCACTGATCACACACGGATCACACCATAGTGTGGTCCGTGGGTCATCAGTGATGCCAGACAAAAACTGACATGTCTCCGTGCAGAATCACAGCCAAGGATGCACGCTGCACAGAGTCAAGTTCAGTGAAAAATCACTGATGTGTGAGCAGACCCATTGATTAGAATGGGTCTGCGTATGTCAGTGATTCTGGTATGTATAAAAAAAAAGCACAAACGTACCAGAATCACTGACGTGTGAAAGGGGCCTAAATGTGAGAAATTTGGGGCTAAAGCAACATTTTTGTGAAAAAACAAAAAAAGAAAATGTTCAATATGATGGCCAATTGTTATCAAATTACCAAGTACCTGTGAAATCAAAATGCCCAATATACTACTGGATAAAATCAATGAGGTGTCTAGTTTCTAAAATGGTGCCACTTGTGGGGGGTTCTGCTATTCAGGTACCTTAGGGACCCTGGAAATGCAACATGGTTCCCACAATTGATTTCAGCCAAATTTACTTTCAAAAATCCTAATAGTGCTCCTTCTGTTCCGAGCCCTCCTATTTGTACAAACGGAGGTTTCTGACCACATGTGGGGTATCAGTGTACGCAGAAGAAACTGGATTAAAGCTATGTACCCTTTTATAACTGTACTGAAGGCTATAAACAAACATATATCACACAGCAAAACAAAAGAAAGTATAAGGCCTAAAATTCCAAATTTTTATTTCACAATATTAAAAAGGCTAAAATTACATAACAGTACTAACATGGTGATACAGGCATAGGGAGCAGACAGAGACAAATTACATTACAATATGCAAAATAAATGCAGATCTTTTGCAAATATGCTTTACATGGGGTATATAACTTAGTTTTTAAAGTGTCCATGTGGTTAAGTGTATGTAAAGAAAGTTAAGAAATATTAACTAATAAACTGTCCATGTGATTATTTGCAGCCTATAGGTACATATATCTAAAGTGTCAGTGTGCCTGTCAGGGTTGTATATCATATGTTGAAAGACACAACATAAGTATAGAAAAAAAGTATAGAAGGTTATAAATGGCATAATCTTACAGGTAGATAGAAGAGCGACCAAGATTATTAGTTGAATGGGTGGGCTGCAATACCAAGACAGGTTATTAAACTTGGGGGTTATTTAGTTTGGAAAAACAAAGGCTTAGGGGGGATCTAATCACAATGTATAAACTTTTGAGGGGACAGTACAGAGACCTTTCCAAAGATCTCTTTACACCTAGGCCTGCGACTGGAACAAGGGGGCATCTGCTACGTCTTGAGGAAAGAAGGTTTAATCATAATCACAGACGAGGATTCTTTACTGCACGAGCAGTGAGACTATGGAACTCTCTGCCGCATGATGTTGTAATGAGTGATTCCCTACTAACATTTAAGCAGAGCCTGGACGCCTTTCTTGAAAAATATAATATTACCAGTTATGTATATTAGATTTTATGACAGGGTGTTGATCCAGGGAACTAGTCTGATTGCCGTATGTGGAGTCAGGAAGGAATTTTTTTCCCCATTGGAGCTTGTTTGACACATTGGGTTTTTTTTGCCTTCCTCTGGATCAACATGTTAGGCTACGGGTTGAACTAGATGGACTTAGGGCGGCTTTGCACACTACGACATCGCAGGTGCGATGTCGGTGGGGTCAAATCGAAAGTGACGCACATCCGGCGTCACTTGCGATGTCGTAGTGTGTAAATCCTAGATGATACGATTAACGAGCGCAAAAGCGTCGTTATCGTATCATCGGTGTATTCTCCGACATTTCTATAATGCCGCTGCAGCGACAGGTACGATGTAGTTCCTCGTTCCTGTGGCAGCACACATTGCTGTGTATGAAGCCGCAGGAGCAAGGAACATCACCTTACCTGCCTCCCGGCTGCAATGAGAAGGAAGGAGGTGGGCGGGATGTTTACATCCTGCTCATCTCTGCCCCTCCGCCGCTATTGGCCGCCTGCCGTGTGACGTCGCTATGACGCCGCACGACCCGCCCCCTTAGGAAGGAGGCGGGTCGCCGGCCAGAGCGACGGCCGCAGGGCAGGTGAGTGCATGTGAAGCTGGCATAGCGATAATGTTCGCTACGCCAGCTATCACAAGATATCGTACCTGCGACGGGGGCGGGGACTATTGCGTGTGACATCGCAGCATCGGCTTGCGATGACGCAACGTGCAAAGCCCTCCTTAGAGTCTCCCTTCAACCTTAAAAACTATGAAACTATGAAACTATGAAGTATGTACACTAAACAAAAGGAACACAAAAATATTTAATTTATATTATTAAATATGTTACTCCGATCATATAATCACCTAATATATTTTAAAACCTGATAATAGGCTGCCACACACACTGCCCCAGCTTTGTAAAGACTTACCGTACTTATTCCTTATTAGTATAGCTCCATCCAATCCCACCGCCCCAACCACGTGTGACGCCCTGGCAAAACCAGGTAGTCACAGATGACTGTACCTCCTCCTGGGTGCAGGAATCACCTTCTCCTTGGGATTCCACCAACACCACACACAGGTAACACCAGACACAAAAGCCTAGTCACCCCCCGGGACAATATAGACACACCAGTGGGCGGGACCAGGCAGATGGGAACGCCCACCTAGGGGTCCTGAGGTGTTAGTGGAGGGAACACAGTAGTTGAGTTCAGTGCTGACAGTAGAGTGGAGAGCAGTGTGAAGTGGTCAGGGGCTGGAGCCCCTGGACTAACTGAGCTGACTAGGTGGCAGACGGCAGAGCAGGGCCACAGGCGACGGAGATCCGGTCATGGGAGACTTAAAATGGACCGCGGCAGGGCTGTAGCCCGCCGGTGCCGACAGCGGGAATCTGGTCCGGAGGCCGTGAACAGTCGGGGTACCTGGACCCCAGGGCAAGGATCATTTCAAGCACCTTACCGATTAGCCAGCAGGGGACAAGGTTCCAGATCTTGTCCCACAAGTAGCCCAGAGAGTGAAACGGAAGCCCAACGCGGGGGATAGGGTGTCCGCCAGAACCAACAGAGATCCAAAGGGTCAGATTTTGCGGCCAACGGCTCCCACTGTATACAAAACACAGGGGAGCAGATTTCTCCCGTTTTATGCGGGTTAAGTCAACACACAAGAAACTACAAGTGTGGCCTAAAACACACTTCCACAAAAAAAACATCCGTATGACACGGTCCGTTTTTCGAGTCCATGTTCCGTATTTGTGGGGCGTTTCTTCGGTACGTATGGCATCCGTGTGATGGCGTATGCGAGCCGTGTGGAATGTCCGTATTGTCATGAAATACGTACGTGTGCAGTCCGTGTGCCGTCCATTTTTTTAGATACATATTTTCACACAAATAACCTTGTTAGCCCTTCATAATGTGCTCCTTGTGTGCTAAATTGGTCAATTAACTACCCAATATGGTTAGTTTGCTTAAAAAACCTTAAAAAACATGGCTTCAAAGCTCTTTCTCACATGAGACACACTCCAAAATGTCTCTCTCCAATGAAGCAACCATGTATTTGCTCTGGTTGATATCTAGGAGATTTGGGGTTAGGTGAAGAAGAGCCACCACTGGAGAAAAGGATGTGGATTCACCCCCTTGTGAAGCTCAGGAAAACACATGGCCATTTTAATATTTTATATGGGGAAATGCGGAAATTTCCACCTAAATTCCAAGCCTACTGCCATCTCACCATTAATTCATTTGACAACATCCTTGGCCTTGTGTACCAACGTTTGAAGCATCAGGACACCTCTATGCGCCTCAGCATCTCCCCTGAGGAACGACTGTTGGTGACTTTACGGTAGGTGTTGACATGTATACTCATGCCTTATCTGTCATTTTGAAATACATGTTAACTTGCTAAAGCATCATTTTGTAGATATATTTAAATTTAAAAATATCGAATTTGTGGAAACCTTATATTGATCACTTAACCATATTGCAAAATCAAATTACAAAATGAGAAGTCACTTCTTCCATTCTATATTTACCAAGATTAAAGAATCAAGAGGCTTAACTCAAACAAAATTTTTTATTAAACACAAAATTAGATAATTTTCCAATATGGAAAGTAAAGATCACATATGCTTTTCCCAACCAAAGAAATGATAACAAAACATACACAGTATCTTGCCAGTCATTGGATGTTACAAATATGTGTTGTGAAATATAAATTACATGAATAGTCAAAGTAATGTCATGTTATTATTCTATTTCAGCTACCTAGCAACTGGCCAATCCATCAGCAGTCTGCACTTCGAATTCTTATTAGGAAGGTCCACAATTGGCAAGATTATCCTGCATACCTGCACTGTGCTTTGGGAGACCCTTAGGCATAATGTCATGCAGCTACCTTCAACACAGGGATGGATGCACATTGCAGATGAATTTTTGGAGAAAACAGCTTTTCCTAATTGTATTGGTGCCATTGACGGAAAGCACATTAAAGTGAAGAAACCACCGAACCCTGCATCAAGATATTTTAATTATCATAAGTTTTTTTTCTGTAGTTATTTTGGCCATGGTAGATACAAACTATTGCTTTTTATTTGCTGATATTGGGGCCTATGGCAGTGCATCAGATGAACGCATTTTCAGAAGCTCACGTTTAGCAAGACGATTAATGTCTGATAGTTTAAGTTTGCCTGCACCAAGACCATTGCCTGGTACTAATGGCCCAATTGTCCCTTTTGCAATGGTTGCAGATCAGGGGTTTGCATTGTCATGGCATTTGATGCGTCCATATCCCAGATGGGGGCTGGACAGATCAAAAGCCCTATTTAATAGCAAATTGGCCACAGCACGTTGCTATGTAGAACGTTCCTTTGGCATTTTGGCCTCAAGATGGCGCATTTATCAAACCACCATACAACTCCAACCAACCACCATTAAGGCTGTCATTAAATCGACAGTAGTGTTACATAATTACTGTAGATTACGTGAAAGCAATGACGAAGATATTGAGGAGTTGCCTGCTTTAAATGCACCATTTGCAGACAATGGTAGTGTCAGAACCACTGTGTCCACTTCTGGTCTACAAGTGAGGAATCAGTTTAAAGATTTTTTTAGTTTAAATAGCCATAGTCATGTATAATTTTGACATGAAGAAAGTTTGTCAACACTTGGTTACATAAGCACAAACACATATGTAATACAAAAGAGAAAATGACCATACATAGGTATCATTTGTGGTTTTTTGGTTGGTTGTGTTTGTGGTCCCCATAAGCTTTTGTGATATAACAATATTGTTATGACATCATGATTTTTTGATATTCTTAAAAAAATATTACTGAATGTACATGACTAATAAAATTATTGCAAATTTGTTATGAAAAACTTAGTCCAGAATTATTATTTTACCTATGTATGTATGTTCTCTTTTTGCAAAACACCCTGTATTTTTTTTTTATATACAATTTTGTCAGAGACTTTAGCCCATACAAAACGCCATACTTTATTATGCAATAATGTCACGCAAACATAATTTGTTGGACACTATTGGAATACAAGTATGGGACCAGACAATATGCAGATACTGCATAGTGTCTGGATTTTTAATAATAAAGGTGTCTGCATGTTAGTGTAGTAGTTTATGTGCGTGCATCTTATCCCTAAACCCAGTTAATTCTAATGGATGGTCCAAACAACATGTCCAGAGCAAGGCATCATTCTAACAGGCAGGAATTTTTTTTGAAGTGATAGAGTAATTGCTATTTTTTTTTTTGGAAAATGAAAACACACATATGACCCCATGCATATAGAGTAAGTAATGTGTTACATTTTGAAATGTTTTCCAACCTGCAATACCCTAGAAAACATACCAAAATGTAAAATAATACATACAATATCACATTATGATTCAACTAAATCCTCTGGGCTAGTGATGTTTTCCTGTGTAGGCTCCATTGCATTGACACCTACAGAATATGTTTGCTGCACAACACTAGATGTTGTAGTGAGTGACTGATCAGTGTTACACTAGTAACAGTTGTTGTACTTGGAACAAATAATGAGGCAGTTGTTTGAGCAGATGGGAGACCAAGTGTAGGTGGTACATATTGATGTGTTGAAAGAGGCTGAATATGTGTGTATGTGAAGTTAGTTGGGTAAGTCTGTTGTTGAAAGTACTGTTGTTGTGGATTATTAGGAACATGGTAGGCTGTTGGTTGTTGAAACATTTGAGGTAGTCTATGAACATTACTAACAATACTAGGATAGTTAAAAGAGGTTTGCATTGGTGTTTGTTGGGCTACTTGTGGGACAAATGTTGGCTGTTGAGATGGCCTTTGTGTCATTAATGTACTTGTTTGGTGTGGGACAACTGTTGGCCTAATTTGTACATCAGTTACCTTAGAAGAAGATGGACACTGTATATGTGTTTGTTGCACTACAGGATTAAGTTGAAAATTAGAGAAATGTTCTTCTGTTTGGGTTTCCACAGTTTGTTGAGTTGTGTTTGTGTGTGGGCCACGTGGATTGGCTCTCCATTGTTCTATCACTTCAAAACAATAAATGGGTTCTGGCTCACGTTGGGTAGCAGATATTAGTGTTATTAAGGACGCCCTCAATCTGTCCTGCCTATCAGGTGCAACCAATGCAAGAGAGGGAGAAAGGGAGCGGCAAAATCTCTCTCCATCACTCTCTGGTATCAGTGAATTCATCATGTGTATAATTCTGGTATCAATGATATCTGGCAGGGAACATAAATCTTCATAACGCCTATGACGGCGACCACGGATAGATTGTGCTACTGTGCGCATGGTATTAGTTGATATTCTTGGCTGTGTGCCTGCATGTTGCTGTGGACTACTGTCTGCAATAACTGGTGAAGGGCCACTTTGTTGCCCTGTAGACTGGTCTGCAATTACATTAGTGGATTGACTTGTGCCCAAACCCAAATCAGATGACATTTCTTCTGCATCTGGCTGGCTGGTGTTGGGGATTGGTGGAGGTTGATATGAGGTAGGCTCCATCTCAGAAGCAGAGGTCGCTGTTAATACTGCTGACTGGGCTTCCTCACTATCTTCCAGGTTATCCTCTGTACTTTGATGAAAAAAAAAAAACATTACTGTGTGCCTTTTAAATAAAACCACCATGTGATGTAATGCTTGAAACTTACTTTGGTACTTCCATAATGGGCAAAAGGAAGCTCAGTTTTTCATAATGGACATATTTTTTCTTCTTTGCAGCGGCAGCTGTGGTGGCCACTGGGTTATACTCTCTGCGGAACTGGTCACAGGCTGAGCGCCATCGCCGTTTGACAAGATCCACTGTTAAAAAACATTAAAAAATGTAAATTCAGGTCACTAATTCAAACAATTGTAGATGTTAAAAAATTAGACATTAGTCTTGGATTGCATCAATTGTATGAAATAGGAAAACACAACCATGTGTATGACAACAACAACCCATAACACTCATATAGTGACATAATAACACAATAAGCATGGGAGAAAAAACAAGTTCAGCAGTAAACTTCTGCAACCACTTATTCATCATTCATCTCCTTATAATTGTTCAAAAAATAAAAAACCTACAGAAAGCCATGAAATAAAATATCTACAAACCCATGAAGTGCCATATGTTCCACATATATTTTCCATTACACACTACACATTACTGTTACCATTCCAGACATGGTGACACCAAGGAACTTGCATAATAACCCAAACATAGAAATACAAATCCAAAAATATAGACAAATCACAGCACATTTGCAATAGAAAATGCACAGAAATGGTAACCAAACAAACCCCCAAACATGTTTAATAGTGGCTTCCCCACCATGAAATGCCATTTGTACATGCATAAAATACTTTAAAGCCCATATATACACATGCTGACATTACTAGTAAACTGCAATGAATACTTCAAAAGTGCAGAAAACTACACTCTCCTGTGTGTGAGTCTCCAGTGTATCTTAAAATGAGTCAGGCCCATTAATACAGGCCCAACAAATAATACAAATATGATTATACTCTGCCTCCAGAATGTGCACATGTAGGTAAAGACAGAAGCAATGCAAATATCTGTACTCACCATATCTATTTTTCTTTCCAAGGGTGCATTGAGATCATCCATTCCTAGGGTAGACTATCTCTTCCACAGCCATCCATGCTCGTTCCACCATCAGCCTGTCATGATAGCCATCAACACGTGTGTCCCACAGCTCTGGATGCCTCTCTACTTCTCCAATCAGCCTCTCTGTATCGATTCTGGGCGCCATGTTTAGTACCTGTATTGTTCTCTGTGCTCAAAGTTCCCCTGCAGTGAGAGGACAGGTGCCCAGCTGCTGTCTGGCGCGCAAATGAGACAGGAAATGCATGTTTGGCGCCAGAATTAATGGCCTACAATTGACCTGATAGATTGGTAACAAGTGTTTCAGATTTTGTGATGAAATACGGACACGGACAATACGTGCTGAACACGGACATACTCCGTGTGCGGTCCGTGCAGGCACGGACCCATAGACTAAAGCGGGTCCGTGCCTGCGTGTTGCCGGCCAAAAACGGACATGTCGTCCGTGTTGAAAAGCGCACACACGTACTTATGACACGGACACACGTTCCGTGTGATTTTACGTACGTGTGCCATCTTCCATTGAATAACATGGGTCTCCGTGTGTACGTGTCTCCGGTACGTGCAAATACGTACCGCACATGTACAAATTACACGGATGTGTGTTGCGGGTCTGTAGGAGGAAGGGCCTCTGCCCTGTCAACCCATGTGCGGGACCAGCACACCCCTCCAGAGGCTCCTGGCATCCGGCCTTGGTTTACCACACGGACTTTGTGTGATTTATTACCACAGTGAGTACACTGGTACCATCCGGTCCCTTTGTAGAGACTGCTCCCTGCAATCCCGCACCATCCTCTGGGCCCTGGGACTACACCTCCCCTACCCGTGGAGGGGATTCCCCCTTGCTGCTGTGACGCCCTGGACTAGCCAGGTAGTCACAGACATACCAACACACACACCCCCACCCTAGGCAGTTACAGCAGCCAAACACAAAACCCTTGTTGCCTCCCTCCAGAGTCTGATGTCCACACCAGGTGGGGTGGAGCCAGGCGGTTGGCCCCACCCACCGAGGAGTTCACAGTCCTGGAGGCGGGAAAAGTGTCAGAGTAGTCTTGTAGGTGAAAGTGAGAGTAGTGAACACTTGGGTGTCTGGGTTGGAGTCCGGACACTGACAGCAAGGTTGGCAGACAGTGGTGGCCATCTGCAGGAGTTAGTGGAACTCCGCAGAGCTGTAAGGACAGGGGTCGGGCGTCGGCCCGCCGGTACCGGACCGGGGAACAGAGTGAAACTAAGCACACAGGCAGGGCCATCGGACCCCGACCAGGCTTGGAGCCACCGTCAATAGTCAAATCCAAATGTGACAGGAACCCCAGGGGTTTCCCAACTACCAAGTCCTGATTGAAGGCAACCGTCCACCCAGAGATGATATACAGCCACCGCCATAGGCTAGAGATCCAAGGGCCAGCGCCTGTGGGCAAAACGGGCTCCTACTGCACCTATACACCGGGGAGCGGACTACCGGTGGGCAACCACAGGAGTCAGAACATTCTAAAACGTGCAGGGAAAAACAGCCACCATCAGCCGCGCTGTCCCTGCACCCCAGCCATCCAGCCTCCCC